>NC_084487.1:54695875-55348062 GCF_030035675.1 Rhineura floridana
TAATAGTAGAGTTGGAAGGTCATTGAGTCCAACCCCCTGCTCAATGCAGGAATCCAACTTAAAGCATTCCCAACAGGTGGCTGTCCAACTGCCTCTTGAATGCCTCCAGTGCTGGAGAACACATCATGTCCCTAAGTATTTGGTTCCATTGTAAACTGTTCTAACAGTGAGAAAGTTTTTCCTGATGTTCAGCCGAAATCTGGCTTCCAGATTGAGCACATTATTCTGTGTCCTGCACTCTGGGATGATCAAGAAGAGATCCTGTTCCTCTTCTGTGTGGCAAAGTACTTGAAGAGTGTTATCATATCTCTTTTTTAAAACATGTTTTCAAAGATGTTTTGTTCTAATGTATTTTTAAAGATGTTTTGTTTTAATATATTCTAAAGTCTGTTTTTAAGATGTTTTAGAGTGTTTTTAGTGTTTTGTTTGCCACCCTGGGCTCTTTCTAGGAGGAAGGATGGGATACAAATGTATTATTATTGTTGTTGTTGATAATGATAATCTCCCCTCAGTCTTCTCTTCTCCAGGCTAAACATGCCCAGTTCTTTCAGTTTCTCCTCATTCGGCTTTGTTTCCAGTTCCCTGATCATCCTTCTTGCCCTCCTCTGAACTTGTTTGTCTGCATCCTTCTTGAAGTGCAGTGTCCAGAACTGGATACAGTACTCAAGGTGAGGCCAGTGCCAAATAGAAGGGAACTAGTCCCTCCCCCACCAGTTTTGTATCATTTGCATTCCCTGCACTTCCTCACCTAAGTCATTAAAAAAAATGTTGAAGAGCACTGGGCCCAGGACTGAGCCCTGCAGTGCAAATAGGGACTTGGACTGCCAGAATAGAGAAATCAAAGGCAATTGTTACTGAACCCTTCGCTCCCTTTTTATTATAGAACAGAACTTTTTTTTAAAAAATAGAGAAATAGTTGTTAATAGTTGTATAATGTTAAACAGTATAAAATGCTGTTAATAAATAGTAACAAATAAATCCTTCAAAACCATCTAGTGCACCCACGTTTTAGATAATCCAAAAATCTTTTGAATGCCTACTTTCCGAGAACACTAAATGTCCCTGCTTGATCTTTGACATACAGCTATGCAATAGGATTACCAAGCCAGTGCTACCAGTTCATGAACATTGCCTCCCCAAATGCAAATTGGGAAAAAGCAAAACTGATTGTCAGCTGTTTCTCTCATCCTATCGCCAGAGGCGTAAAGATCAAAAGTAAAAGAGAAAAAGGATTAGGGTCACAAGCTGTTACATCAGCCATTGACCTCCCCTCCAAATAGCATACACTGAAAATCACTAAAGAGGATTATTTCATCCTCAACACCCTTAACTACCTTGAATGGTGAAGCCACTGGCAAAAGATTTTAGGGGTAGATTAAGTTGAACCACCCACTTACATCTAAAACATAACAGAGTGCTTTCCTGTCCATCCCCACAGAACAGCATTTCTCAACCATTTGTGATTCATTGTATTTATCTGTTTGTTTACTTATTTAGTCATTTAAACATTTCTCTACATTTCCCATACAAAACCTCATGTAAATTGCATCTCCCTTATCGCCTCTCTCCCTCAGTCTACCCTCTCCTATCCTACCCTGCTCACTCAATCTTGCTCTGCCACAAGTAACTGAAGGAAAGAAAAAAAGATAGGCTTTCAGAGTAGTTTAAATTCATATTATATCTTGCACATGCTAGGAATTCTACTAAAGCAGCAACAGCCATGCTCTTTTGGTGCATGTCACACAAAGAGGAAGTTCACAGTGAGACTCTACCAGTCCAATGTGTGCCTCAGAACTACAAATACAACCTGGAAATGTTTTTGCCTCTAGTTCACTATGCCAGAGAGCAGGCAACAGCACAACGTGGGAAAGTTAGGAACACATGACTCTGTGGTATAGCCAGGTCCAACAGCAGTGCCACAGTCTCCAGCTGCCACTTGGTACTCTTAAAGCCTTGGGCCTTGTTCTTTAAAAGTCAACAAAAGGCTGTTCTACATAATATAACAAAAGAACCACAGCCCAAGGTACAGATCTGCAAAGCACAACCATCACTACCATCAGCAAATCTCCACCCCTGCTTTCACTAGCCCATATATAAAAGTGCTGTGGGTGCCAGCATACAAAGTAACAATGTAAGACAGATATCAAATAAATTCTCACCAATTATTCATCTGAAATAACGGGCCATGTAATATTGTTCTATGTAGCATCAGCATCCTGAGAGTAAAATTGAATGATGCACCCAAGAAGCAATTTTTCAATTTCTTCCCACTCAAAATTTGCCTTTTGGTTTACAGTGCGTCCATTAAATGTTTTTCTGAGAATAGATTTAAAAAACAACAACAGTTGTAGCACCTTTAATTAAAATCTGCTGCATACATTTAAATTCAGGCGATCATAAGAACATAAGAAGAGCCTGCTGGATCAGGCTGGTAGCCCATCTAGTCCAGCATCCTGTTCTCACAGTGGCCAACCAAGTGCCTGGGGGAAGCCCGCAAGCAGGACCCGAGTGCAAGAACACTCTCCCCTCCTGAGGCTTCCGGCAACTGGTTTTCAGAAGCATGCTGCCTCTGACTAGGGTGGCAGAGCACAGCCATCATGGCTAGTAGCCATTGATAGCCCTGTCCTCCATGAATTTGTCTAATCTTCTTTTAAAGCCATCCAAGCTGGTGGCCATTACTGCGTCTTGTGGGAGCAAATTCCATAGTTTAACTATGCGCTGAGTAAAGAAGTACTTCCTTTTGTCTGTCCTGAATCTTCCAACATTCAGCTTCTTTGAATGTCCACAAGTTCTAGTATAATGAGAGAGGGAGAAAAACTTTTCTCTATCCACTTTCTCAATGCCATGCATAATTTTATACACTTCTATCATGTCTCCTCTGACCTGCCTTTTCTCTAAACTAAAAAGCCCCAAATGCTGCAACCTTTCCTCATAAGGGAGTCGCTCCATCCCCTTGATCATTCTGGTTGCCCTCTTCTGAACCTTTTCCAACTCTATAATATCCTTTTGGAGATGAGGCAACCAGAACTGTACACAGTATTCCAAATGCGGCCGCACCATAGATTTATACAACGTCATTATGATATCGGCTGTTTTATTTTCAATACCTTTCCTAATTATCCCTAGCATGAAATTTGCCTTTTTCACAGCTGCCGCACTCTGGGTCAACATTTTCATCGTGCTGTCCACTACAACCCCGTCAGTGTTGTCAGCAAACTTGGCCACTTCACTGCTCACTCCTAATTCTAGGTCATTAATGAACAAGTTGAAAAGTACAGGTCCCAATACCGATCCTTGAGGGACTCCACTTTCTACAGCCCTCCATTGGGAGAACTGTCCGTTTATTCCTACTCTCTGCTTTCTGCTTCTTAACCTTCAATTCCTTATCCACAAGAGGACCTCTCCTCTTATTCCATGACTGCTAAGCTTCCTCAGAAGTCTTTGGTGAGGCACCTTGTCAAAAGCTTTTTGAAAGTCTAAGTACACTATGTCCTCTGGATCATCTCTATCTATATGCTTGTTGACACTCTCAAAGAATTCTAATAGGTTACTGAGACAGGACTTTCCCTTGCAGAAGCCATGCTGGCTCTGCTTCAGCAAGACTTGTTATTCTATGTGCTTAGTTAATCTAGCTTTAATAATACTTTCTACCAGTTTTCCAGGGACAGAAGTTAAGCTAACTGGCCTGTAATTTCCGGGATCCCCCCTGGATCCCTTTTTGAAGATTGGCGTTACATTTGCCACTTTCCAGTCCTCAGGCACGGAGGAGGACCTGAGGGACAAGTTACATATTTTAGTTAGCAGATCAGCAATTTCACATTTAAGTTCTTTGAGAACTCTCGGGTGGAT
Source organism: Rhineura floridana (assembly GCF_030035675.1). Lineage (NCBI taxonomy): Eukaryota > Metazoa > Chordata > Lepidosauria > Squamata > Rhineuridae > Rhineura > Rhineura floridana. The sequence goes on from NC_084487.1 coordinate 54,699,725, forward strand.
GCCATCTGGGCCCGGTGATTTTTCAGTTTTTATATTGTTTATTAAGCCTAGAACGTCCTCTCTCGTTACCACTATTTGTCTCAGTTCCTCAGAATCCCCTCCTGCAAATGTTAGTTCAGGTTCAGGGATCTGCCCTATATCTTCCACTGTGAAGACAGATGCAAAAAATTCATCTAGCTTCTCTGCAATCTCCTTATTGTTCTTTAGTACACATTTGACTCCCTTATCATCCAAAGGTCCAATTGCCTCCCTAGATGGTCTCCTGCTTTGAATGTATTTATAGAATTTTTTGTTGTTGGTTTTTATGTTCTTAGCAATGTGCTCCTCAAATTCTTTTTTAGCATCCCTTATTGTCTTCTTACATTTCTTTTGCAAGAGTTTGTTTTCCTTTTTATTTTCTTCATTCGGACAAGACTTCCATTTTCTGAAGGAAGACTTTTTGCCTCTAAGAGCTTCCTTGACTTTTCTCGTTAACCATGCTGGCATCTTCTTGGCCCTGGCAGTACCTTTTCTGATCTGCGGTATGCACTCCATTTGAGCTTCTAATATTGTTTTTAAACAACTTCCAAGCATTTTCGAGTGATGTGACCCTCTGGACTTTGTTTTTCAGCTTTCTTTTACCCTCATTTTTGTGAAGTTTCCTCTTTTGAAGTCAAATGTGACCGCGTTGGATTTTCTTGGCAATTGGCCATTTACATGTATGTTTAATTTAATAGCACTATGGTCACTGCTCCCAATCGGTTCGACAACACTTACATCTCACACCAGGTCCCGGTCCCCACTGAGGATTAAGTCCAGGGTCGCCGTCCCTCTGGTCAGTTCCATGACCAACTGGTCTAGGGCATAGTCATTGAGAATATCTAGAAATTTTGCTTCTTTGTCATGACTGGAACACATATGCTGCCAGTCTATGTCCGGGTAGTTGAAGTCACCCATTACTACCACATTTCGTAGTTTGGATGCTTCCTCAGTTTCATACCTCATTTCTAGTTTGCCCACCAATACTGCAGATTATTTATCAACTGCAGACGTGTCTTCTTTTACAACTAATTTGTTTAAATTATTTGGGTTTGGTATTATATAGAAGAAGTTATTCATGGTATGGGCCAGTTCAGGCAGAATGTTCACTTCTGTTCCCCCAGATAAAATAAAGAGCTCCAGCAATCCCAGTTCACTATGCTGCCTATAGCTATTAGAAAAGGTGACTCAGAAGTGTTGCTGTTTTGGTCAGAAATCAGGAAATTAAGTTTCAAAATTAAGATCAACCCGCTGTGATGGGCTAAAATAGGGTGTGTAAAATATACATCCATCATTGGCCCAGCTCAGACAGTTGAGTCTGTTGTATTGTTTTTCACTTAGGGAGTAGGATTGGACGTTTGGAATGCACACAACCATACAAGTGATGTCGTTTGTGAGCTGGGTGATGGTATGTATGATTCATACAACCTGCATTATGTATTTTTTCCTTTTGGGGGATCAGGGAAGGATTGCACAATTTTCTAATCTTGCATAAGGCAACATTATCATGGTGCTATCTCTCAAGGCCTGTCCGTGCCTTGAGAGCTAGCACCATAAAGAATTTCTACAGAGTGTCCCAGTATCCAAATTGGATCTACAGACCAGAAAAGAGTTTTAGTTTCCCTGTGATTTTCCAAAAGATTTGATGCCGTAATCCTTGATACAAACCCAAATATAAAGAGTTTAGACCTCTTGCCCTCCTATCATCACCCCTGCTGGCCTATTCTTCCATAATTCCCAGGCTGGATTATTGTAGTGCCCTTGAAGACAACTTGGAAGCCTCAGCTGGTACAAAATGCAGCTGCCTATCCCCTACAAGGTGTAAAGAAGCAGTGATGCCTTCAATCTGTTGTGTGCTAACAGATAAAATTATTGCCTGTTGAACTAATTGCCTATAAGCTTCCAGGCCCAATTCAAGGTGCTGGGTTTAACTTTTAAAGAAGGGATGGAGAAACCTCTGGCCCTCCATCTGTTGTTGAACTCACTCCCATCAGTGTCAGCCAAAGTGGCCAGTCGTGAAGGATGAGGCGAGTTGTGGTGCAGCTGGAGGGCCACAGGCAGAGGTGTGCTGGAGCCGGCTCGTACGGGCTTGCGAGAGCTGATTGTTAAAGTTTCGAGAATTTTGCAAGCCGGTTGTTAACAGAGGGATCAGTGGAAGTCTTCTGCTCCTCTGATTGGTGAATGAAAGACACGTCCCTATCTGAGTAAGGAGGACCTTACATCAGTAGTACATGCTCTGGTAACCTCGCGTTTGGACTACTGCAATGCGCTCTACTTAGGGCTGCCTTTGAAGACAGTTCGGAAGCTACAGCTAGTGCAAAATGCGGCTGCCAGATTGCTAACAAGGACCAAGCGGTCCGAGCACATAACACCTGTTCTGGCTCACTTGCACTGGTTACCAATATGCTTCCGGGCCAGATTCAAAGTGTTGGTATTAACCTATAAAGCCTTATATGGCACGGGACCATGATACCTGTTGGAACGCCTCTCCCGATACGAACCGGCCCGTACACTACATTCTGCTATGAAGGCCCTCCTCCGGGTTCCAACTCATAAAGAGGCTCGGAGGGTGGTGACAAGATCTAGGGCCTTCTCAGTGGTGGCCCCCAAACTGTGGAACAGTCTCCCCGAGGAGGTGCGCCTGGCGCCGACACTGATATCCTTTCGGCGCCAGGTTAAAACCTTCCTCTTTTCCAAAGCATTTTAATTTAAATTAACCTGATTTTCATATTTGTTGTATTGATTTTAGATTGTTCTTATTTTATATGTTTTTATTGTATTATATTGTGTATTTTATTGTATTCTTTGTGTTCACCGCCCAGAGAGCTATTGCTAGTCGGGCGGTATATAAGTCTAATAAATAATAATAAATAAATAATAATAGATAATAATGTGCCAGAAGCATGGACTTCTGGGCAGAGCTTGGAAAAGTTACTTGTTTGAACTGCAACTCCCATCAACCCAATCCAGTGGCCATGCTGGCTGGGGCTGATGGGAGTTGTAGTTCAAAAAAGTAACTTTTCCAAGCTCTGCTTCTGGGCAGCATCGCTCTTCCCTCGTGCTCTGTGTTAGGAGTCACAAGGAAGGAAGTGGGGAGAGAGGGGAAAAATGCTACCACGGTGGAGGGAGAAAGCCGGAGAAGGCAGCTGCAGAATGGAAGTAAAGAGCTGTGGAGGTGAGTGATGATGATGTGTGTGTGTGATACCCTTTCCGGCTTGCAGGGGTGAACTTCACTCTCGCTCTACTGTCCGTCCGTCCCCACTCCCTGTCCGCCCCACCCTTCTGTTTCTGTCAACAGCACAAGAAAACGGGGAAATAATGAAACAAGCAATTCCTGTAATCACTGCTGACCTACCCCAACACCAAAATTGTTTTCTGCCTTTTTTGGGGTAGGGCTAGAAATGACACAGCTCAGTGTAGTTTTAAGAAATATAATTATAGTGATTAGCATTACTCATTTTGAGATGGCAGCAATTCTTTTCATGTACTTTGTCATGTTGTGCTATACAGGACTCTTTTTTTAACCATTCTGGGCCAATCATGCAATGGAAATGTGCATGGTTTGCAATTGTGCTGGGATTGTGGAATATTGCCAGAACTAGAGAGCAAAACCTAGCTGCTGTTAAAATAATCTTGATAATCTGAGTGTGTTTTTGTTTTTTTTAAAGGGCAGGTTTCTAGAACTAATGGTTCTGGTTTCTAACTATTTACTTGACACTGGCAATTGTTTGAAAACAGTAATTTTGACAGTCCCCCTAGGGTCTGTCAACAGGTCTAGTCAACACGGTGCCTTTTCATTGTTTTGGATTAAAACTCCCATGAGCCCCAACTAGCACGGCCAATTGTCAGGGATTATGGGAGATGTAGTCTACACCACCTGGAGGGCACCATATTGGCTACCCCTTCCCTACAAACAGTACAAGAAAAATAATTCCAGTACTAACAGGATGATATGTGTGTGTTTCCCTTGGCTTAGAAGCCCATTTCAGAAGCCATTGTATTGGGTGGTATTCAGTTAGCACATCTTGTTAATATTTGCACAACAAGACTCCTACCTCAACCCTCTGCATATCCCCCTTTCTCAAATCTGTTCTGGAGGGTTGGGGAAATGTGATGTTCCTATATTAATGTATATATGGTAAGTGTTGGTTGTTTAGAAGATACATGGTAAGTGGAGTGAAAGAGGAGGGGGAGTGAATGGGCAGTAGAATGCTAGATGATTGGCTGAGTGTTTAAAATGGCTGAACGTATAAAAGGAAGAGTGAGAGTGGAATCTGGGGGGAGAAGAGAAAGAGTGGGTTGCTTGGTGGGGTTTGAGAGAGTTGTTTGCCAGGAGAGAGTGGAGAAGGATGGGGGTGGAGTTCGGATTAGTATTGAGTAAAACCATATGCTTATGTGCCTTAAGAAGAAATCTTGTTAATCTTGTTAGCTTTGTTATCTTTAATAAATACTTAATTTGGTTTACCAAAGGCCTGATCCTTGGCTGGGGTTTCACAGACCAGAAGGGAGGGTAAGGTAATGACCAAGGCTGAAGGGAAACTGTAACAAATGGTGGCAGCGGTGAAGAGAATAACAATACCAGTATTCAGAGTCTCTGGGAATACTAGTATTAGGACGTGACTGGTGGTTGCCTAGCAGGGGGATCTGTTGAGATCTGTGCTAGAGCGGGGAGAGAAAAAATAAAATAAAGGACAGTCTGGACTGGTGGAGTCCCTGGTGGTGCCTAGAGACAGGCAGTAACCACGAGCAGGTAGGAACCTGACAGGGAGAGCCAGGGAAGGGCGTCACAGGAAACCCCTACAACAAATTTAGAGGGTGCATGGGGAAGGAGAGGGAGGACATCCTACCCTATCGTTCAAGCAAAAATCTTTGCACTGATGGGACCATGACTCAATACATTGGATACAAGCTTTTATGTTAAATAGTGTTGATCATCAGTTCAGAGAAGATAGGGTTGCCATATTGCCCGGTTAGCCGGGTTTTACCCAGATTCTATGAATGCCACCCGGCGCCTGGCTAGCCCTTTAGGTGGCCCGGATTCTCAGCTTTAATTTAAAAAAAAATTAAGTTTCTAGGTGGTCCGGTTCTCGAGATATACATAAAAACGTCAGCCGCCCCCCCGACTGTTAAATCTTTCTTTAAACAGTACTGTATAGCACTTCGTAGCTTTAACCCCGCCCGTTCAGGATTGCAGCCAATCAGGGATTGTGTTTCAGTTTCATTGACCTTAGGCAGTGTCTAGAAAACAAAATGGTGGTTTCACCCCCTGTTTATCTGAAAATCTCATAAATTGGGTAAGTATATACATTTCAGTTTTTTTTCCTCTTGTGTGCAGGAGTCAGATCTTGGGCAGTGTTTTGAAAACTTTCCCAATGCTTGCTTTTTGTAAAAGCAATGCTAATCCCATATGCCCAGAGTAAATCCCATTGAATTCAATAGGACTTACTTTTGAGTAGACATGGTTATGAATGTGCTGAAAATCAATGGGACTTTGGAGTGAATGTAAAAAAGAATTGTGTTTGTGCCCTCCAGTCCTATTTTAAAGCAAGTAGGCAGGGCTTACTTAGGTATTACAGTTTTTATTCTGTAGGAAAGTAATACTGATTTTTTAAAACTAATACTGATTTTTCTGCAGTGACCAACTGGTTTGACAATAAACTATTATATGGGCTGTATGTATTTGTACATCTGCAGTGTCTGCGTGTGCGTGTACGTGTATGGAATCTTTCCGACACCCCTGTGAGGTAGGGTTGGAAACCAAGGCAGCTCACAAGAAATAAAGCCATTTAAAATTCAATAACCATAAAAACAAGTATAAACAGTTGCAAAACAGCGTAAAGTGGCATGATTCGGAATTTTGGGTTGTGTGAATGAAGTTGCTTATCACTTGAAGTTGCATTTCTGTCCCTGTTTGAGTAAGCCCCACTGAATACGCTGGGACTTGCTTCTCAATAAATAAACCTAGGATTGCACTATAAATATCTTTACAGTTTGTAAATAATAAATATATTTGATAGTCATGCTTTTATATAAATATTTCTTCATTTATCATATTTTTGGTTGTGAGATGCTTAGTTTTCTGCCTTACTCATAGGAATCTTGTTGTGGTTGGTATGGTATTACACGTAGAAAAGTGTTACTGCCTTTTGTGTTGTTTTTTTCCTATTTGCATTTCACTTATCTTTAACCTCACTCCGTTACAGCCATAGAAGCAACAGCAGCATATGCAAGATAATTAACTCCCATTAGTGATAAGAACAAGAATTTATAATTATTATTTCAATTAAAACAAGAGGCTTATCAATACTTTGAAGAGGACCAGATATTTATTTTCTTTCTGAGCCCAGGACTGGGTCTTTCATGATGCCCGGGGGGGGGGAGCAGGAGAGTAGTCCATAAGACAGACATCCTGGCATTGGTAATCTAATTAGCAAGGTATGTGTGGGGTTGTTGCACACTTTTAGGCCCAGTTTCATTTTGAGTAGGGAGGTGGAACCTGTGTAGATGTGGTTGATCAAAGGGAGAAGAAATTTTGAGTTAAACAAAGCTCTGCTTTTATAAAACCTAAGAAACATACAGATACTTTGAATGTCTGAGTGCCTGCACCAGTGGAATACTGGAGGAACTTGTAAAGCTTGCTGCAACAGTATTTACAACTGAGCATGTGGTGTGAAAGACTCCTTTTCCTAACATTTTGGCTTCTTGTTTTTCTCCACCCACCACATCTTTGAAATATATCGTATATGGTTAACCGTACTGTTGCCCTGACTTACTTTATGTTTGTTGCTATTTTGTGTTTTTATTATGTTTTTATATTGATTGTGTATTTTTATTGTTTTTATTATATTTGTAAGCTGTGCTGAGCTCTGTTTTTAACAGCAAAAGGGCAGGATATAAATTCTCTTAATCAATCAATAAATACTCCATAGTGTTGGAAACTAGAGTCTAGGCATTTAAGGCTACAAATGTTGCTTTTAAAAAAAAGATTTCTCACATCTTTCCCCAGTTTTTGGTGGTAATTCCTAGGCACAAAAACAAAACAACTGGACAATCCAAGTATTAATATGCAAATATTTGCATAATATACAAATAATATGCAGATATTTGCATAATAAGCAACTACTTTACATAATATGCAAATTAACCTGCCCGGATTTGTGGAACTGGAATATGGCAACCCTAAGAGAAGAGGACATAATGGAAGTCTAGATTTAGTCTTTCCCTTCCTCCCCCACCCTAAATGGATGATAAGTGGTACCAAGCATAGCCTGACTGCTTCATTATTGGACTTTATGATTGATGGAAAACGTGCATGTAGCATGCATTTGCATGTGCATTTCCTCCTATTGGACTGAGTTGCAAGAGAAAGGGAAATGGAGAACTACAAGAAGTAATGTCAATATCCTATGCTAGTGGCAGAATTATTATTCTTTTTTTTTTTTTTAAATCAAGTCTCCAGGTCATATATGTCAAGTATACCTCAATTAATTTTTGAGACTAACAAATTTCTCTTTGTGTTCTGTTATTTTATATCTGTGTAATTAAACCCTAGTTATTGAAAACTTCCATCCTGATGAATATATTTATTTATTAATTAAAAAATTATATACTGCTGGATTGTAAGAAACCTCTAAGAGTTTTACAAAACACATTAAAATTATCGATAAAACAGTTAAAAACACTTAAAAATATTTTTAAACGAATTAAAAACAGCAACAGACAAAAAAAACCACAAACATCAGCATCTATGCATCTGGCTAGGCCTGCCTAAACAAAAAGGTTTTAAGCAGGCGCTGAAAAGAATATAATGAAGGCACTTGCCTAATGTCAATGATTAAAAAGAAAGGGCATATTTAATTTGTTGTTATCTTGCAATCATTTATTTCTTTTCTTTTTTCCTCTCTCTCTTAGTTTTGAGTAATTCACATCATGGTCAATTTTCTAATGTAATGCTCTAATTTTAGGCTCCTCGTATGGCTAAAAGACATCGAGGAAGACTGCAGAGTGGTTCTTAGGCAACCACCGTTTGGTATGAGAGTTCAGAAATTTGTTGTTATGTGCCTCCAAGTCGACTACGACTTATGGCGACCCTATGAATCAGTGACCTCCAGCAGCATCTGTTATCAACCACCCTGTTCAGATCTTGTAAGTTCAGGTCTGTGACTTCCTTTATGGAATCAACCCATTTCTTGTTTGGTCTTCCTCTTTTTCTACTCCCTTCTGTTTTCCCCAGCATTATTGTCTTTTCTAGTGAATCATGTGTCCAAAGTATGACAACCTGAGGTTCATCATTTTAGCTTCTGGGGACAGTTCTGGTTTAATTTGTTCGAACACCCAATTATTTGTCTTTTTCGCAGTCCATGGTATGCACAAAGCTCTCCTCCAGCACCACATTTCAAATGAGTTGATTTTTCTCTTATCTGCTTTTTTCACATCCACACATAGAGATTGGGAATACCATGGTCTGAATGATCCTGACTTTAGTGTTTAGTGATACATCTTTGCATTTGAGGACCTTTTCTAGTTCTCTCATAGCTGCCCTCCCCAGTCCTAGCCTTCTTCTGATTTCTTGACTATTGTCTCCATTTTGGTTAATGACTGTGCCAAGGTATTGATAATCCTTGACAAGTTCAATGTCCTCATTATCAACTTTGAAGTTACATAAATCTTCTGTTGTCATTACTTTAGTGTTCTTGACGTTCAGCTGTAGTCCTGCTTTTGTGCTTTCCTCTTTAACTTTCATCAGCATTTTTTTCAGATCATTATTGTTTCTGCTAAGAGTATGGTATCATCTACATCTTAAATTACTGTTATTTCTCCCTCAATTTTCATACCTCCATCCTGGTCCAATCCTGCTTTCCATATGATGTGTTCTGCATATAGATTAAACAAATAGCATGATAAAATACACCCCTATCTCACATCCTCTCCGATGGGGAACCAATTGGTTTCTCCATATTCTGTCCTTACACTAGCCTCTTGTCCAGAGTATAGGTTGTGCATCAGAACAATCAGATACTATGGTACCCCTATTTCTTTTAAAACCATTTCATAGTTTTTTGTGATCTACACAATCAAAGACTTTGCTGTAATCTGTAAAACATGGGGTGATTTTCTTCTGAAATACCTTAGTCCATTCCGTTATCCAGCATATGCTTGCAATATGATCTCTGGTGCCTCTTCCCTTTCTAAATCCAGCTTGGATTGTTTTTTTTCCGGAGAGCCAGTTGTTAAACATTTACCAGCACACCACTGGCCACAGGTCAGCCATCTCCAATCCAGAGCCTGTCATGGCTTTGGTCCTTCCTACTTTAAGGACCATCTTTCCCAGATGAGCGAACTCGCCATGTGAAGGCAGGTGGTTCTGCTGTTCATTCAGTCAACATGACATATCCAGGCCCCAGCAGCAAACTAGCATGGACAGGCTATTTTGGTTCTTGCTACTTCAGTAAGAGTTTGTTTGCTTGTTTGTTTATTTGCTTTATATCCCGCCCTTCCTCCCAGCAGGAGCCCATGGCGGTATTAGATGAGGAAAGCTTTCCTTATTGCTTCTGTTCCAGAAAAGTTATAAAGTTTTTTGTTTCAGTAGACCTTTGAGAGAGGACTGAATTGTATGGATAGACTTGTTTTCATTTTATTTACTGTTGTTATAAACTACTTTGAACTTTTCAGAAAGGGATTGTTATATGTTTTTTAAATATTTTTTTAAAAACAAATCCAGGGTAGGTAAAGGCATAACAGTATCCTATACAGCCTGGCTTTTATGTTTCTTCAGACCAAGCCGAGGTGCAGACATAATTTGGAGTGGATGAACATTATGTTAGGAAGGGTCATTTACAATACCTCTCCCACCTCAAGCTAAGCCCTTCTGGTTCAAAATATATACTTTCCATAAGAAGCTATACAGACTAGACTCTACACATTTTTGTTCCTCAATGTAAGGTTCTTCTTTATTACAAAAAGGAACTATAGTGCACTGGGTGTGTGTGTGGGAGGAATCACAGGAGAGTTGAATGGAATGGCCATAAAATTATTTGATAAACTAATTTATAATTTAAAATAAAATATAGTTTAAAATTTAAAACATTTTAATGATGTGACTTAGTAGGTTTTTCCTTTTTAACATCACTGTGTTAAAATTAGTACAATGTATGCATTTAAAGAGGTATTTGAAAATTTTCTTTTAACAATATATATATATATTTCCACCTTGAACCTCAAGCTATGGTGGAAATAGTACAACAATAGCTATGGCTATGCGAACAAAAAGAGATGGATTGATTCCATAAAGGAAGCCACAGACCTGAACTGACAAGATCTGAACAGGGTGGTTCATGAAAGATGCTCTTGGTGTTCACCGATTCATAAAGTCGCCATAAGTCGTAATCGACTTGAAGGCACATAATAACAATAACAATGCGAACAAAACAGTAGCAAAACAAGGAACAATACATAGATACACAGATATATATTGGGGAAACAATCATTCCTCCCCACAACTAAGAAGTACATAAGTCAAATAAGAAGTTAGTGAACTTAAAACATAGGCCTTCTCTGCCCTCTGCTGGAGGCATATTATGAGCAATAAAATCCCACAAAAATAAGAACAACCAGTTTTTGGAAAGGACTACACATCATAATAGACTTTAAAAAATGCTCAAGGTATAAACTTTATAAAAATTGTTGTTAGTTCTGCTGTAGTATATCAGCCTTAAAGATATGTTCTAGGAAGATATTCAAAAGGTGAGATAAATGGTAAAGCATAAAAAGATTCTGTTCAATAAATGGGTAGATATTGAGATAAGTTCTTCTACAGTTAATATTCAAACACTTTACAGCTTTAAGGTATCTGGCTTCCTAGAACGTATCTCTAAGGCTGCAATCCTATACTTCTGGGAGTAAAACTCACTGAATACAGTGGCTTGGGGCTTACTTCTGCGTAAATGTATGATTACACTGTAAAATGTTATGTGCTTATGAGCCCAAGATGATTCATAGTAATTGTACCAAAGCATATTGCAAGGACAGGTAATCTCCGAAGTATGGAAATTCCACTTAGGTACCATACTTCCATGAAAATATTTTTACATTTTATAGCAGTCTTTAAGACAGGGCTAGGGAACCAACCAGAAATGACTGCTGGCCTGTGCCTTGTATCCTCCTGTGACAGATGTAGCGACAGCAAAATGGTCTTGCTCATTCTTTTCTAATAACTCCCACAGGTAGTGATAACCATCTGTTCAGCTGTTGAAGAAGTCTCAGATGCAGAATTCTGTCACTTAGTGAAGAATTATCTAAAAGGGGAGAAAGAAATCCATATGAGCTTTCCCTCTCTTGTGTTCAAGAGGCAGCTATGCTGTCTATGGGATTCCTGTCCCATCCATATGCCTTGTGTGCAAGCATATTCATGGTCACATGTGGCTGTACAAAGATTACAACATACACATACACTTACCTTTGCCCTGAGATTCTCAGTGTTTCTCTGTGGAACTGAGAGTTCCAGTCATCAGCACAGATACTGTTTACATATCTCCAGAGATGAAGGAAAGAGGTGGCAAGACATTTTGATTTTGACAAGAATTGTTGGCACTCATTAAGCAACACTTTTCATTCTCTGAAAGTACCAACAACTCAGTTCAGAATGAGTTCAGAAGCTGTTGTCTCAGGACAATGGATTAGTAGCACAATCTTATACACATTTACTAGGAAGCAAGTCTCACTGTGTTCAATGTAAATAAGTACAAGTGTAACAAAACGCTGAAGTGGAGTGCTCCTGTGAAGTGGTCCTGTTCAGATGTTTAGCCAGATAGACAGCCAACTTGCCCAATTCCAGGATACTTCACTCCCCACTAGTTTTTGGTATTAGCCCCACCCCTGCAACAGTCAGCATTCCATGCCAACTGATCATGCTTAGTTCTTATTGGGCTGCTTGAGAGTTTAGCCCATCTTGAGTAATTTTGGTGTTTCCTCAAGCCTGATGATACCTCCCTCTTTTGCATGTATGATGCCATTTTCGCTACATAAGGACCCATATTCAGAGAATAACTTCACTATTTGCATATAGAAGAGCCCATGTGGTGTCCTCCAGTTGTTACTGGACTACAATTTTCACTAGTCCCACCCAGAGCTTGGAAGTAACTAGCTACAAGTAACGAATTACTTGTAATTCCTTACTTTTTTTAGTAACGAGTGGGTAATTCCTTTACATTTTGATTGTAATAGAACTAGGAGTGATTTTACTACTTTTGTGGAGTACAGTAGGGCCCCACTCATATAGCAGGTTACGTTCTGGACCCCCGCTGTAAAGTGAAAACCGCTGTAAAGCGGATCCCATTGACTTACATTGACCAAAATGGCGCCTGGTGGCAAAAAAAACTGCCGTAAAAGTGCAACAAGTGCTGTAAAGCGGGGCCTTTCTACAATTTACAACCGCTGTATTAGCGGAACGCTGTAAAGCGAAGCACTATAAAGTGGGGCCCTACTGTAATTGTAACATTTCCAGAATTACTTTTGGGCATTACTTGGGGGGGATTAGGGGAAGTCTTCTGCTCCTCTGATTTGTGGATGAAAATCATGTGCCTCAAACTGGGCTTCTGTGCAGTGTCGCTCTTTCCTCATACTCTGCGAATGGGTAGGAGGCGATGAGGGAGGAGGCGGAGAGTGAGACGGGGTGGAGTGGAGAAAACAATTATTTAAAAAAACGGATAGTGGTGGTGAAGAATGGAGTGGAGGGAAAAAGGAGCTGGAGGTCACGAACATGGATAAAGGAGAAGAAGGAGGCAGCAGCAGAATGGAGATAAAGAACTGTGGAGGTGAAATATGACAATGTGTGTGTGTGTGTGTGTATGAATGAGAATACTGTGTTTGCACTTGGCACACAATATGGCCTCCACCACCCTCTCTGGCTACTGTGCTGCATTTGCAGTATTTTAACTTTTTTGCATCTCAGGGGAAAATGTTTGCTTGAGTGAGTGTCCCTTAGTTGGTGGCAGGGCAGGGTCTGGGAGGTGGTTAAGTGAGAGAGATTATGCTGGCTGGCTGAGTGGGGGGGTTGCACTTGGTTTGACGTGCAAGGATCTGAGCTGTGGCCTCTGCCTCCCTCCCCACCACCCTTACCAGTGGAGAGACCACCATTGCTATCTTATGAATAAAAATCATTATTCTACTACCTCTGTATGTGTTTGTTTATTTTTAATGTTGTTTTAGGCTGCTTAGATGTGCAGCAGCCAAGGCCAGCACCTTGTAGGCTTTTTTTTTTAAATTAACTGAAATGTAATTGTAGTGATTACTTTGGAGGAAGAGTAAAGTAATCAGTTACTTTTAGAGCAATTGTTAATAGTAACGGTAATTACTACTTTTTGGGCCATGTAACTGTAACTGTAACTTATTACTTTTTAAAAGTAATCTTCCAAGCTCTGGTCCCACCAGCACGACCAATGGTCAAGAATATTAGGAATTGTAGTCCAACAACATCTGGAGGAGGAACCACACTGCAATCCAGTTTCTCCAGAGTCAACAATACAAACATAACACACAGATAAAAAACAAAAATGCACAGCAACATTAATAAAACTTGTATAAGTTAAACAGCCATAATGAGGAGGGGGGAGCCAGTTAAGCCAGAGGCCTCATGAAAGAGGTAGAGTTTTATAATCTTTCCAAAAGTTCAAACAAACAGCTAACTTTTTAACTGTTTAATGGAGAAGGTTCCAGCACTTTGGAACCATGCCTGAAAGATCCCAGTTCTTGTCCATTACCAGCCTCACTTCAGCTGTGTACTGTACCAAGTCCTATACTCAGGATGTAGGAGCAGATTGGCAGTCACTCTAGAGTCAACTAATATATATATATATTTATTTAGCTTTTGGATTCTCAACAAACATTGGCCCACTTAACACATTAAATGGTTTATTGTGGATGTGCCTGTACTGCTCCCTCTCTGCTAACATACAGAGCAAAGAAACTACAATCCTGGCTTTGTGTTACATTTGAACCAGGGTTCATAGTTTGTTTCACTCAAACAAACCATGCTTGAAGAGCCAATAACAAACATTGGCTTATCACCATGGTTTGTTTGGAGCAAAACAAACCACAATCCTTAGTTCAAACAAGGAATCATGGTGTGTTTTCTCCATGCACTAAAGAAGAGCGAGGTGGGTGTGATGCACTTGTGCACGATAACCGATGGTCTATGGCTTACTGAGATGTGTGAACACAAACATAAAATAAACAAACATAACTATGCAAGCCAAATACAAATAATTCAAATCCTAAATCAGTTAATTATAAAGCACAGTGTTACGTGTTACATGTTACTGTTAGACCCTTCACTTTCATAGGGCTCCTCCAGACAATCTGTTTATTGAACATTCATCCCAACTTGCTTGCATGTGTCTTCCCGGCAATTGTTTGTTCATCCCACATTTTTCAGTGTATTTCCCCCATCATTTTCCTAACCACAAAAAGTCTGGTTTTTTAAAAGTGGATTTGTTGTGCTAGAGCAAAAACACTTTAATCCACTATAATTGTGTAAACCCAAATTTCCAGCATGCATAAGCAAATCAGGCTGAATGTTTATTTTTGTAAAACCTCCCCACATAGCAAGTTCCTCAAGTATGGAGAAATCATTCCATTATTTTTGGGTGGCCTTGTTTCACTTCCAAGCTGATATGCACTTAACCACTGCTATACAGAATTATATATAGTTCCTTTATTATAATGTTGACATTGCCTCCTAAAGCCCAAATGCAATGCAATCAATTTATAGAGTGCCCCTCAGGATACATGATTACTGTTCCTTTAACTGCAGAGGTTCTTAAAGGAGAGTTAAACAGTGCCATCTAATGGCTGTTAAATAGCATCAAAGAATGTACTGCTGTTAATTAGCTATAATATTTTAATTACAAATTTACATTTTGGTTAAGTTTATCCACTTAGAATATCAAATTTTGAAGATTAAAGTCAGCCAAACACTTGCATAGTTCACAAGGGAAAAGTACATCTCCTCTCCCCTTTACCTGGCATAGCAGAAAAAGAGAAAGACATGGAGCCATCACAATTAGCAGCAAGCACCTAGGTTAATTAAAAACAGCCTACTCTTTTCTAGTTACAATGTGTGACTGATAAGATCATCTAAAATGTCTTTAATTTTCTCTTAAAACAGAACTACTAAGCCTGCTATAAATCGTTTGAACCAAACAGCTTCAGTACACAAAGACACCTGGACAACCTTTTTAAAAGTACTGATAGGAGAAGACTAGGCTTCGCACAGAATCCAAACTGCCTTTATTTATAAATCACCACAATGTAAGATCAAAGTGAAATGGTAGTATGAGAGGAGTTAACACACATTTAGATTCTGCCAGTCTGATTTTTCTGAGAATAACTAGCTGAAGTGGGGAAAGCTTATCTAGTATGTCTGTTCTCTGTCATTTTCTCACCCTGATTTCTCTCTACATCGTTTAATTGCTAAGCTATCTTGCATTCACACGAGGGGTGTTCCAGCAAATTCCCCTCATGCAATGAGAGGAAAGTGGGGATATGCCTATCAGGCTCATCCTGTCATGTCCACCGGCCATACACCTCCTGTACTCATACTGATGTGTGTGCATACTTTTCCATTTAAGGAGGATTCTGATAGACCCAGCAATTCCACCCCCATATAAACCAGTACATGCATTTGTTTATGGTTGTTAACTGTATGGGGGGGATTAGCCCATATATCCCCCTCAAGCATGCTCTGGACACATGAAGAGGTTCATCTGAATCCCCCTGCCATTAGGCTGCCCCCCTCTCTCGGCTTGTCCTTTAAGGAAGGGCCTAAACTAAGGGTGGGCGAGAATTTTGATTCAGTTCTAATTTCAAGCTGAATTTATCAAATTCACACTTTTCAAAACAATGAGAGACCCAAAACACAGCCATCCTGTGAAAGTCACACTTATTTGAATTTTGTGATGCAGTTCGCCAACCAACAATGTTTAGGAAAATGACTATATTAGGGGATAGTGCATAAAATGAATATTTGAGTGAAACTAACATGCAAAAATGTATTATATAATAAGAATGGCTTGCAAAAAATGTGTACATTAGTAAAAATTCCCTACCAAAATGTTTTATTAGAAGAAATTTGTAGTAAAAGGCTGGAGAATGTTCATGAGGTTTTAATTTAAAAAACACAAATTGCTGCAGAAATGTGGAGAACTGAATTTAGGACTGGAAAAAGGAGAGAACCGAAACTGACAGATGTTTCCGTCCCTAGTCTAAAGGAGGGCCTTTGCTTAGCTGCTCCTCCACTGCCCCATGACTCATCCAACATTCCATCTCTTATGTATCATCCTATTCAGCTGTAATCCAGCTGGAAGGGAGCACGTCACTTCTGTATTCTGAAATCCACATTCCTACTTTAAATCTGAACAATGCCTATTATATACATTAGTACCATAGGGTTAATAGTAATAATAAATAATAAAATAAAATTTTATTTGTTAGTCGCCCATCTGTCTGACTTAACAGACACTCTGGGCGACTTACACAATATAAAATACAATTTAAAACATATTCATACAACAGTCACCATATTAAACAACAATACATCTAAACCACCCGTTAGTAATACAACATAATAGCCTAACCCACCCCAGAAATCCCGTAGGCCTGCCTGAATAACAAGGTATTTAAGGCTCGACGAAAAGCCATCAGGGAGGAGGCATGTCGAAGGTCAAAAGGAAGCAAGTTCCAGAGGGTGGGGGCCACGACCGAGAAGGCCCTCTCTCTGGTCCGCACCAGCCTAGCTGTTTTCACCAGTGGGACCGAGAGGTCTTGTGAGGCCGATCTTGTTTGGCGGCATATTTGGTGATACTGGAGGCGTTCCTTCAGATAAACTGGGCCAAAACCATTTAGGGTTTTAAAGGTTAATACCAACACCTTGAATTGGGCCCGGTATACAACTGGCAATAGAAGTGTTTCCTTCGCTTTCCACACATGGTGCAAATCTAATCCTCCGTTGATTAACATAGGAAGCTTCTGTCACTTCAGACTATTTGTCTATTTAGCCCAGTATTTCTTACTCCAATTGGCAGTGGCTCTCTAGCAAAAGTCTTTCCAGCTGTTGATGGTGGCATGCTAAAGAGCCACTATATCTTTGATCTCACGCAGTATTAATGCCAGTGTGAAGATTTAAAGCTGAATGTGTATTGCAAAACACCAGTGTAGTGTAATGGTAAGAGTGTTGGACTATGATCTGGGAGACCATGGTTCAAATCCCCACTCAGCGATCAAGCTCACTGGGTGACCTTGGACCAATCACTGTCCCTCAGCCTATCCTACCGCACAGGGTTGTTGTGAGGATAAAATGGGGAGGGGAGAACCAGGTACACCATCTTAAGCTACTTGAAGAAAAGGTGGGATATAAATGTATTAAACGGCAGCAGCACCTTTCCTCATATTTGACAGATTTCTTGACCTTTAGCTATTCTGGCATGCAAGCAATAGTATTCAAACAAGAATACAACATTTTAGGAACAGCAACTCAAAATCTGAGTGTTTTTAAGGTTTGCTGTTTTCACAGACAGGTACGCCACTAGAAATAAATGTCCTTTCGTAAGTGACATAAGCAGCTATCAACTTTGTACAGAATAAAGGTCTTAAAGGGGAAAAGCAGCAACACTGGGCACATCATTTGGTGCTCTTGCAACAGCAGATATCAAATTCCCTTACTTCACCCAGCCTGAGCCTGGCTTTCAAACCATTCTATATTAAGCAACTGCATGCTTCACTTTCAAAGCGGAGGTTAGAGATATCGCTGCCACTTACATCATTGTTTCTATGGCAACTAAACGTACTTCAGAAAGAGAGACTGTATGGTTTTGGTCCTGTTAAAATAAACAGAAAACCCCAAAAGGATGGCATGGAAGCTAGGAAGACTTTGCTGTTAGTTCAGGCATACACAGTACTCTCGAGCAGCAGAAAGAATTCCTGGTGGATACCAAATGCTTCTTTAAATTTAATGTAGCATTCATCACCATTCTTTGTTTGTACTGCCTATTTTGTGGGTTTTTTTGTTAATTAAAAAAATGGCTTTTTTCCTTCTGAAATACATGTTACTATGGAAACAATGGATTTGCTTGGAATAGATATCTCTTGGGTTCACCCCTAAGTAAGAAATGAAGTTAAATAAAATGGCAAGACTAGCAACAGTGAGTCCAAATATAACAGCTAGTGGAGAATCCACATAGCTATAAATATCAGAACATTATGTACTTGTAACGAGGTTCAGCATCTGTATGACAGGTGTATAAATGAAGGCAGTGAGTCTTCCCATAAAGGACATAGCCATTCAGTAGGCACAAGAGTTTAAAAGTAGGTTTAAACCTGGAAATCAAGCACCTATATTGCCTATTAAACTCAAGCCTAGGGACTGAAAAATCTGGCTTCCAACTCCGCAAACAAAACAGGCAGTTTTAAAAAAGTCTTTTCTCAAAAAGGAAAGTAGCTAGACTTGCAGTTTCTTGAAAATGATTGTTATTGCTTCTTACTGTACCTTTAAAAAAACCCAAAGTATCAGAGTTCATTTTGAGATGGCACATTTCACATAGGTACAGTTGGCATGTGTTGTGGAACATATTCCTCTTGATATGTTAAATAAGAGTTGTCATTACATGAGTATGCCCCCTTCCCCTCAAACTCTCACCTTCTAGAACTGACAAGAGTATCATGATGGCTTTACTCTATCAAAAGGAAACATGGAATAGACTAATTCTTCTCTAAAAAGAAGTTTAATATGACAACTGAGTCCTTGTGACATATCAGAAAAATCCAGCATAGTGCCAGTTGTTACATTTTGATATCGTGTGCTGGTGTATTTTATGTTATCAGCCCCAAAACTCTGAATAGAGTAGGCTATATATTCGAAAAATAAATTGGTATGAACAACTTGAAAATCAACACAGTGTGAAATTGGTGCAACCCTATGGTAGTTGGGAGAGCATCCAGGCTCTAGACCAGCCTTTCCCAACCAGTGTGCCTCCAGATGTCGTTGGACCACAATTCCCATCTTTCCTGGCCATTGGCACTGCTGGCTGAGACTGATGGGAGTTGTAGTCCAACAGCATCTGGAGGCACACTGGTTGGGAAAGGCTGCTCTAGACGCTCCAATGTCAGAGAAGGTGATCTGCTGTTGGAGCCTCCCTCTCTACCAGCTCCTCCAATGTCCTGACACAGCATTTGGAGCTCTGCTGGTAGAGCCAAACGGGGGCTATGTTGTGAAGTGGCTTGGATCCAAACACATACTGGTCCCGACACAAATTTAGAGACTTCTGAAAACTGGAAGAATTTTTTTAAAAAAATGGATGAAGGAATACAAGTGTTCCTTTGCCCTCACTTCCACCCTGCTGGCTTCAGCTTGGCAGGGCAAAGGATAAGGGGATTCAACAGCCTTCAGTTTTTTCCTTACACATACCTGAGGACTGCAGCCTAAGTGAATTAAGCCCACATTATGTCTTCTACTCATCTTTCCCCATAAAGACACAGAAGTCAATACACCCATGAATGGACAGTGGGCACCCCTTTTCATTTGCTTATTTTAATCACGTTTTGTGTTTCATGTTGGCACAGATCTTCCATACCTGCAATTAGCCGTGATAGCAAAACATACAAAAAAGGTTAATTGGTGAGCATTGTATTGTTTCAAAACTAAATAGCTTCTGAATACAAACTTCAGCTCATTTTCTTCAGTTTTAACTACTACAAAATATTAGAAGCATTTCAGTATTGTTAGAGAGGTGCAAAAAGAATCCACTCATTAACCAAGTTTTCCATAAGAGTTAATGGGGAAAGAAAAAGCACCTTCCATGTCAGATTACAGAAAAATTAACAAGACAGATGTTTAGGTTACATATAACTGCAAACTAAAATATATGCATTAATTATAAATTAGCAACGTCATTGCACCTAAAGCCAAAGGTTTAACACAAAACCAAAACAACAGCATTTAATGTGTTGCTTTTTAAAAATAAAGTACTGTTTCTCAGTTTTATGTCTAGATATTAGCATTTTAATGCCCCATTGATTTTGAACTATGCAGCATGCAAATATAAAGTAGTATGTCTTGTAAATTCTTTTACACTGAGCAAGAAGCAAAGTGGAAAATGCTTTACATACAGAAATGAGAGGGAATGGAGAAAGACAAGGAGTATTTTGACATGTTATCTAAGTGTTTTATATTTCTGCCAAAACAGTATACATTCTCTGTGTCAGAAACTAAAGCTGATTCATGCACTTAGATGCTTCACCTTTCACAATAATTCCCATAGGTATGATTACCATATAGTCATCACCTATTTCAAATTTTGCAAACATCCTTCCAGTGCAACTTCCCTATGAAAAGCCTAGGTGATTGCTACCTAGGTTTTCATTTATTCTGATAGATATCATAGAGCCCCTAATTAGTAAAGTGAATAGGGAAAATAAAGAGTTTAACAGCTTAGTAGGAAAACACGGGTAGTCTGCACAGTCAAAAGGTTACCTCCAAATATAAGCAATAGTCAACACAGAGGTAAAAAAGTTTCCTTTTTCCAGGTAGTGCTACACATTCCAGTGTAGTACCAACAAAAGTAAGGTTGTGGTAGCACAAGCAGCAGGCAGCTTGTACAACTGTTCTCTCTTTTCTACCCCTCAAAAACCCTTTTCACAGTGTGGGAGACGTTCTGAACAATGGGAGCTGTGTCATACTGGGCTGCAATGGGGGAGGGGAATTGGACCAAATTGGGCAGAGGGATCCTGTGCCAGCAAGAAACATCACCGCTAACTTTATTTAGTTCAGGCTCATCTTTTGTAATTGGTTGAGTGACTACGGTGGTCAGTAAAGGTCACAGTATGTTATCAAGCTCCATATTTCCCAAAAATATTATGTATATTATTTATACATAAAAAGAACAGTGTAGAATGGTCCTCAAAATACTTTCTGCAGTGCTAAAAACACAATATATGGAGTGAGCCCAATTGAACACAGAGCTAACTTAAAAAAAAGTTTATGTATTTGCCTTTTGCTTTTTTAGTGTAATTCCTCCAAAGAAAGCTAAGTTAAAACAATGAAATTTTATGCATTTTTTCATTTTCTAGAAGCTGAATATTATGGCAAAGATTAGGAAGCAGTTTGCAAGGGTCACTCATCCTCTCTACCCAATCTAAAGTCCTTTCTAAGGCAAAAATGTCACTGATGTACTTAAGCTGTTCCAAGGAAAGTGAATTTTTGCATTCTACTATACGTGTGTATTTAGAAGTCAGTTTTACTGCGCTCAGCAGGACTTGCTTTGAAGTTGGTTGGTATAGGATAGGATCTTAATACAGATCAGTGGTTCCCAAACTTGCTTATAATTCTTATATTGTATTTTCTTGTATTACAATTTGAATTCTATGGAATTCAATTTGTAAGTGTTCTTCATAGACATGCCACAGAGCACCTGAATGAAGCTTATGGTATAAGATGGTTCAAAATGTAGTCAGAGAACAGACCAACAAGTTTAAAGCTAAAGTTTACCTACTGTCTGAACAGGCTACATGTATACCAAAGGTAACCATGAATATCACTTTACAATGAAAAAGAAAGGTAATGTGAAGCCAGATAAAAGTGTGCTAAGAGTGTTTATACCTGTAATCAGCCATTTGGTTCAAGGCACAGTAAAACAGGAACACAACTATACGGGTTTGACTTTCTACTCTGACCAGTCATAAAATGAAAAAGAGAAGTAAATATATTTTTTCCAGCCACAGTTGCAGACTGGGTAATATGCACAAAGATGCGAACATGACTCTTAAGACTGCATTGGACATCAACAGGACTTGTGCTCAAAAGAGAGCTTGAGGACCAAACTGAAAGCCAGCAGTACAAGAATACTATCAGTCAAGTATGTTTATGCAGAACTACACAAATTGTTTATTCAGTCTGAGCAAATATTCAGTATGCCACTAAATTATGGAAATATGAAACTCAATTGTAACCAAAAGCAAAGATTGCACTCTACACTTTCAAAGTAACATTCGTAGGAAAACGTCATTAGGAAAAGAGCATATACAATAAAAAATGAGCGTCAGACATTAATGCTTTTCTAGCCAAATGAAAAAAAAAACTGCCATAGAAAGACTTCATTGCAAAAAAAGAACAACCACAACAGAAATATTGAAATTTATAGTAAATTTGTCAGAACAAAAATTCTTATACAAAATACATTTTCTGTTTAGTTTCCCTTTATAAAAAGGCACTTTTATACAGCTAAAACTGATTAATACTCCTTTAAGCCCGTTTACAACCAATGTATTTCAAGTTTACCATAAAAACACTTTGATACAAACATTATTAGTGCATATTTTTTATTAATCAGTTATCTATTGCCTTTTTTATTTAAAAAAGTTCTTTAGTGCTGGAAAAAATACTGAGTTTACACTACTTCAGTATCAGCCAGGTAATGTCATAGTGCTCCAGCACAATAAAAAAGTTCAACTCAATTTCTTCCATGGAAGTGCTCTTGTCAGAAGTGGGCTTGCAACCTTTTGTTTTCCTCACGTAATCTCTCAATTTCAGCAACTAAGCTGTCATTTACAGAGTATCTTTCAAGTAAGGAATGCATTTCATTCTAGAAGGAAAAAGAAAAAAATCACATTACTAGAGAAGATTTCCAAATTTGACTAGGCATTTGTATGTGAAATTCTAATGTTGGCATCAAAGTAATCAGAAGATACTGGCCCCAATTCTCATGTCACAGCAAGCCACAGACCAGGTATGGAGAATCTTTGGCTCTCCACATGTTGCTGAACTACAACTCCTATTTGCCCCAGCAAGCATGGGCAAAGGCCAGGGATGATGGGAGATGTAGCAACACCCGGAAGGCCAAAGATTTCCCACACCTGCCATATACTGTGAATAAACAGTATGCTCATATACACTATTCATCTGTGCCCACCTCATTCCTCCCTCCGCTTTGTAAAACAGAGTAATAAACAAGAGAGCTTGTTTAGTAGTGTGCATGGAAAAGGTACCATTGGTACTCACCTGAAAGTTGTTTCTAAGGGGGCACTAGGACATGACCAAGTGGGTTATTATCCACCAATTGCTTGAAGAGGCTGAAAAACGTAAAGCTCCAGATTGATTCTGGGTAGACCCTCTCCTGGGTAGAACCCTCTCAGTTCACCTTCTGGCCAACCTACACACAGATATGTCACACATGCATTCATAGAGGTTATAAACAGACAAATGTTAGTACAATTAGAAGTTACAGCATCATGACACTCTCTATAGTTCCAGAAGCATGTGTGGTCCAATGAACTATGCTAGCATGTGTGAAATATCAGCCAGCCAAGGGTGGGCCTTGGTAATGTCCTAGTGATCCCTTGGTATTCACCTAAAAGGTGTTTCTAATGGTACCTTCTCCAGTGGGCACACAATGAAAGGGCTGAAGGACCTGTTAGAGGACCCCCCCCTCAAAGGTGACCTCTGCAAAAAGCATATATGTCCATCTTATACAGGCATACCCCGCTTAACGTCACTTCACTTAACGTCACCTCGCTATAACGTACATGCTCCATATGCCTGTATTTCTCCAGAAACGCAGCGCAGCAGCAGAGGCTTTAGCGCGTGGGGGTGGAAATAGATGCGATCGCGCCACCGCAAATCAGCTGGGAGGCACGATCGCGATCAGCTGGGAGGCACGGCAGCGCAGCAGCAGCGGCTTTAGCGCAGGGCTTTGAGGCTCCGCATGAAGGAGAGGTAAAAAAAGTTTTTAAAGGTAGTGCTTCACTTTAAGGACATTTTTGGTTTACGTACTCGCTCTGGTCCCATTGAGTACATTAATGCGAGGTATTACTGTAATTCTTCATGAATGAACACGGGTTAGCCTGTGTAGCTGCTCTGCATTGCAGACCTTTTAGAGGAGCACTGTGTAGCTAGTGCTGCACACACTGCTGCTGATCTAGCTGAGTCAGCCATTATCCCCTCTGGAAGGGTTAATTTCTGTGAAATGTATGCCAATGACATGTCCTGATCCATCTTGACAGGGAAGCTGAGGATACCTTCTGACCTAAGGAGAATGGATGGACTCTGTTTTAGAGTAGGGAACAAATAGGGATTCTGTTTTACAAACAGGTCCCATTCTCACAATATATACTTTTAATGCTCTATGAACATCTAGGGAGTGCCACGTGCACTCAGATGGGTGTTTTGTATTGGGCTCCTGCTGGGAGGAAGAGAGGAATATAAATCAAATAATAAATAAATAAATAAACAAACAAAAGGCTGGGAGTACTAGCTCCTGTTGTTGGTGAAAGGCTGAGTTAACCTTTGGTACAAAGGCTGGATCTGCATGCAGTACTACTTGATCCTTGTGGATCACACAGTCTCTTGCATCAGCTCCTGGCTGGGTCAGGAGGCATAAAAGCCCAGCTGCCATTTGGGTCCGTGGGAACAGCTGCAGCACTAGGGGGGGCTGAGGAAGACCTGCCCTGGGAGTGAGTATCTGAGCATCTGGGTGCTTGCTGCTTGCTGTCTTTTGAGACAGCTGAAGTCCCTCGTAAGTGCTGCAAGGATTGGGACCCCCTGCTTAACCCTGGCTCCGGAAATAGGCTGCAGTTAATCGTGCAGCCTCTTGCATCAGCTCCTGGCTGAGTCAGGAGGCATAAAAGCCCAGCTGAGAAAGGGGTGGTCTGGAGATGGGGAGGTGGATGTCACCCCATTGTCATGGTCAGACCACTTCCTAGTGAAGTTTAGACTTATGGCTCCGATCCTTCCCTGCAGGGGTGGGGGACAGATTAAGATGGTCCGTCCCCAGAGACTAATGGAATCCACTGGATTCATGAATGCCCTGGGGGAGTGCCCATTAGATAGAGCAGATGGCCCTGGTGAAGCCATTGTCACACTGTGGAGCAACGAGGCATGTCGGGCTCTTGACACGGTTGCCCCCGAACGCCCTCTTCGGCATTGTGGAGCCCAGTTTGCAGCTTGGTACACCAGTGAGTTAAGGGCAATGAAACAGGCTGGACGACGGCTAGAGCACAAGTGGCGAAAGACGTGTTGTGTGGCTGATTGGGCACAACTAAAACATCATAACCGTGCCTACTCTATGGCAGTGAAGGCAGTGAAGAAGGCCCACTTCTCTGCCTCCATCGCATCCTCAAGTAGCCGTCCAGTGGAGCTTTTTTGTATTGTCAGGTGTCCACTGACATCAACTCCAGGAAATGGAGTTTTAGACTCTTCAGAGGCCCACTGTAAATTGTTTGCAAGGCACTTTGAGGGTGAAGTTGCTCGCCTCTGTAGCAGTCTTGATGCCCCATCCACATCTACTGTAGTTCCCATTGAGATGTCCAGTGCAGCTCCTGCTGCAACTTCTTGGGAATGGTCTCAGTTGATGTGGCCTGATGACATAGACAAGGTGCTTGCAATTATGCAGCCAGCAACATGTCCTCTCGACCCTTGACCTTCTTGGCTTATTAAAGCTTGCCGAGGGGGGTTGACTGAGTGGTGTGGTCAATGCATCATTGTGGGAGGGAGTGGTTCCAGCCATCCCAAAAGAGGCAGTGATCCGACCGTTTCTGAAAAAGCCCACCCTGGACTCTGCAACAATTACTGACCGGTCACAAATACTCCCTTCTTAGGGAAGGTGACTGAGAGGGTTGTGGCGCAGCAATTGCAAGTACTCTTGGATAAAACAGATTATCTTGACCCAGCCTTGGTTGCCCTGATGGATGACCTTTATTGGGAGAAGGACAGGGGGAGTGCGACCCTGTAACTCTTACTTGATCTCTCAATGGCTTTTGATACCATTGACCATGGTATCCTTCTGGGCCAACTTGGTGAGATGGGTACTGGAGGCACTGTTTTACAGTGGTTCTGATCCTATCTCCGTTTTCAGAGAATAGCATTGGGTAATTATCTTTTGGTCCCTTGGCAGTTGTGCTGTGAGGTGCCACAGGGTACCATCTTGTCCCCCATGCTGTTTAACATCTATATGAAGCCCTTGGGATCAGTCATCAGGAGATTTGGGGCGAGGTGTCAGCAGTACGCTGATGATACCCAGCTCTATTTCTCTGTAACATCTGAATCAGGAGAGGCTGTGCAAGCCCTGGACCGCTGCCTGGACTCTGTGGTGGACTGGATGTGGGCCAATAAACTGAGTCTGAATCGTAGCAAGATGGAGGCGCTGTGGGTTGGTGGTTCCCAATTCAGATAATTGGTCAGTTGCCTGCTTTGGATGGGGTTGTATTCCCTCTGAAAGAACAGGTTCATAGTATGGGGGTGCTCCTGGATCCATCTTTGTCACTACAGACCAAGGTGACCTCCATGGCTACGAGTGCCTTTTACCAGCTTCGGCTGGTAAGATAGCTGCAGCCATTTCTGGACCGGGATAGCCTGACCACTGTTATCCAAGCCCTGGTAACCTCTTGGCTCAATTACTGTAATGCGCT
Source organism: Rhineura floridana (assembly GCF_030035675.1). Lineage (NCBI taxonomy): Eukaryota > Metazoa > Chordata > Lepidosauria > Squamata > Rhineuridae > Rhineura > Rhineura floridana. The sequence goes on from NC_084487.1 coordinate 54,726,191, forward strand.
CCATGTTGGGCTGCCCTTGAGGTTGGTCTGGAAGCTGCAGCAGTGCAAGATGCAGCAGCGAGACTGCTCACTGGGGCAGGGTATTGCCAACATGCCGATTTGCTACTGAGCCAAGTTCAAGGTTCTAGTCTTGGTGTACAAAGCCCTATACAACTTGGGACCAGGATACCTGAAAGACCATCTTACCCCTTATATACCCAATCAATCACTGCGCTCTGCAGGTGAGTGCCTCCTGCAGATACCATCTTATCTGGAGGTCCATTCTGCACAATATAGGAAATAGACCTTTAGTATGGCAGCACCTACCCTGTGGAATTCCCTCCCCTTAAATATTAGACAGGCGCCATCTCTGTTATCTTTTTGGCACCTATTGAAGACCTACCTCTTTCAACAAGCCTTTTAAGTTGAGACCTTATCCCAGTCTGCATCTGTGTTGGAATTGCTTTTTAAACCTTTATAAAAAATATATGTTTTTAACCTTTTTTTAAAGATGTCTTGAAAGCTATCAAAATATTTTTTAAAAGATGTTTTGTTTTAATGTATTTTGAAGTCTGTTTTTATGATGTTTTAAAGTGTTTTTAGTGCTTTTGTTTGCTGCCTTGGGCTCCTGCTGGGAGGAAGGGCGGGATATAAATCAAATAATAAATAAATAAATATGTAAAAGTTTTTACAAATGGAGAGAGCTCTAAGTTCTGAGATCCTTCTTAATGATATTATGGCTACTAAGAAAAGAACCCTGTAAGACAGTTGTTGGAGTGGAATGTCCTTTTGAGGTTTGAAGGGAGATTATTGTAATGCTAACAGTACAGTGTGCAGGTTCCACGTGGAGAAGTAGTGTTGAACAAGTGGTCTGGAGAGTGCTGCTCCCCTCAGGAACTGTTTTAGGTAAGGATGGGCCCCTTTGGACCCTGAGGAGGAGGCATATAGTACTGAAGTCAGCACAGATGCCTGATGTTTCAGTGTTTGGTTTCTTGAGGCCATCCTGAAGGACTCTGTCAGGCTTGCTTTTGGGATGCAGATTCTTTTCTTCGTGCACCAGTTAAACTTTTCCTAAGTACACTGATAGATGCCAAGTGTGGCAAGTTCTCTTAATGCCACCATTGTTGTCACTACCTCTAATAGTGGGCCCGCCCTTAGAAAGCGTTGCCACTCAGCCTCCAGGTAGTTAACTTTAGCCATTCTGGATCTTGATGATATAGGGGACCCTGAGTTAGGAGATCCTTGCATACAAGTAGAGTCCACAGGGATTCAACAGGCAGCTGTATAATCTCCGAGAATCATGGTCTTCTGGGCTAAAATGGTGCTATTAGTATAACTGATGCTGTCTCTTGTCGCACTTTGACTACTCATGCTAGCAGTGGTGTGGGCGGAAATGCGTGCAGTAGACCCTTTGGCCACGGGCAATTTAGCTCATCTGTGCCTTCTGCCAGTGGGGATAGAAATCTTGTGTAGAATCTCTTGAATGATTGTACTTGGACGTGAATAGGTCCACCTGCATCTTCCAGAAGCCATGGCATAGTTTTTTTAATGTGAGCTGCCACTCCTCTGGCAACATTGTAACAGCCTGTTTCCTTGATGTTATCAGTCCCCCCAAACATGTTCTGCAACCAGCAATTTGATGTTTCTCTCCACTCAGACAGTAGGATGTTAGCTTGTGCCCATAGGGTGGCTCCCTGATGATTGTTGTGTGCCTTGGTTGTGATGTTGGTGCAAATCATCACATGCTTCAGCTTCATATGTAGCATAATTTATTATTTATTTATTATTTCAATTTATATACCGCCCTTAGCAGAATAGCAGAATAATGTGCTGTAGTGTCAGCTAAGCTGTCCTCAGTTGTAGCCAATTTGTTTGGCTTCTGTTCAAGCCCAAGTGCACTCTACTGTGATTCCTCTGCAGTGGGGTCTCCAGCCTATGAGGCTGGCATCTATTGTTGTAACCTCTTGAACTGGATCTCTCAATGGCATAATGCAGCATAATTATTTGTTTTCAGCCATTTCAGAGCTGTGGTATAGTGGTTAGAGTGTTGGACTAGGACCTGGGAGACCACGGTTCAAATCCCCATTCAGCCATGAAGCACCCTGGGTGACCTTGGGCCAGTCACTGCTTCTCAGCCTAACCTACGTCACAGGGTTGTTGAGGGGATTACATTAGGAGGAGGGAGAACCACACACACCACGTTGAGGTCCTTGGAGAAAAGTGGGATATAAATGCAATAATAAATAAATAAATAAGCTGAATGTAGTTGGAGGATCAGCTGTATGTGTGTGTTGATTGGACAAAATTGTTCTTGGAATGGCAAGAATGTCCACTGGAGTGGTCTGGTGTGGAACCTTGCCCATGGTGTCACCTTTATGGTTGATATGAGCAGTCCTAACACTTTGGCTGGATCATTACATCCTTTGATGACTTGCCCATCAGACTGGACACTGCGTTCTGATCTTGTCTATCATTTCCACTGAGAGAGAGATCACTCCTTCATATTTATTTGGTATGCATTAAGAAGGCTGTAGGTTACTCTTCGTTAGATTAGGAATCCAGGGTCCTTCAAGACTATCTGATAATGTTCAAGTCTTGATATGCTTCCTGGAGGGAAGATGACCAATTTAGTATATCGTTGAGATAAGGGTACAAATGTATTCCTTCTTCTCACAGGTGTGTTACCAGTGTCACCATTATATTTGTGAAGACTCGTGGAGCTGATGCTAACCCAAACAGCATTGCCTGGTATTGGAGGTGTTGATCTGCACAGGTGAAGCACAGGAACTGTCAGTGCTCCAGGTGTATGGGCATGTACCATGGGCATCAAGTCTATGTAAACCATGCAATCCAGAGGTTTCATTGCTTCCCCAATGGAGTTCAACATTTCCATTCTGAATTTGCGATACATTATGAACTTGCTTAGGTATTTCAAGTCCAATACTGTCCTTCAAACACCCCCTTTCTTCAAAATGATGAAGTGCAGTGAGTAGAAGCTTGAGAATCTTTTTTCTGATGATATGTGTTCTATCGCTCCTGACATGAGATTCCGTTTCTCCTGGCTTTTGGGAGCAGTATTATGAGAAGCCAGCCTGGAGGTAAGAATTGGAATTCTATTCTATGGCTGCTACGTATCACCTCTTTGACCCAGTTGTCCAACATTGTGGATTCCCATTTCTGGTAAACTTCATCAGCCTTCCCCCTACTAGAGGGCCTGAGTCAGAAGTTCTTTTGCTGCTTTCCACCACTTGTAGTTCGGTTATTGGAAAATCAGTTGTTGGGGTTTTTTTGTCCTCGGTTGTAGAATCTTGGGCATCCCCAAGATGGCATGTAGAATCTGAAATTGTGAAACTCATGGTTCCCGCCCCAAAAAAGTGAGGGGGGGAAAGTATGGTATGGTTGAAAATGGTGCTTATCCTCTCTTTTTCTGATTTGCATTTGGCATGGCTTCTTTTTATCTTTAGCTTCCGCTAAGACGTTTTTCAATGTTTCATCACCAACTAGTTTCTTCCCATTTAAGGCATCAGTTGCTAACATGAGACATAAGCCTCCCAGTGTCTCAGCCATACAATACGCTTTGCCACTATTTCCATTGCTATCGCTCGAGAGGCAAACTATGTTGCATCCATAGATGCGTCTGCCATGAAGGCTGTGGTCCCTGCGATCTTAAGGTGATCTGGATCTTGATTCAGATCTGTGAGGATATAATCTCACAACCCTGTAGAACATGGAGGCTGTACAAGATGCCCTTAGTGTCAATGCCACTGGTTTTGAATGTGAAGTCAAGCTTGCGCTTTGCCATGTCATGGAGCTGACTTTCCCCATCCCTAGATAAAAACGTTTTGAGAGCAGTGCTGAGATGGGTGCATCAATGGCTGGAACTTTCAGTTGCTCTATCATTGTCAGGATGCAGGATTAGCACTTCAGAGGATGAGGAGGAGAACATTTTCCCAGAGTTGTGTGAAGAGGGGGAGGGAGAACTCTGAGATAGGGTTGCCCCACAACGAAGGCCTTGAAACTCCAGCAGACACAGATACAGACTCTGCTCAGGAATTTCCCACGCTCACCCCCCTTCTCTTTTTTTTTTTTTTCAATAATTTTTATTCAGATTTTCATAAAACATACAAGACGAAATCATAAAACATTCAAAGACAAAAAACAAAATCAAAAATAGTTAAACAAAAAGAAAAAAAGAAAAAAAAAACAAAAATAAAAAATAAAGAGTAAAATATTGACTTCCCATTTGTCAAAGATCAAATCAGTTATAAGTCTATAATATATAACAATCCTGTCTCTTAAGTCATATTATAAAATCACTTTCCTCCAGTAGTTATCTTACTTAATCATCAAATCTCATAAACATTACTTTATTCTTTCCACAAAAAGTCAAAGAGAGGTTTCAATTCTTTAAGAAATATATCTATCAATTTTTTTTCCAGATAAGCATATCGATTAATCCATCTCATTACTAATTATGATAATCTTATTGTCATAACCATAGTCAAAATAAACATTTCAATTAATCCATCACATCAGAATCTGTTAGGTTCAGTAATTTCAGTAGCCATTGTTCTATTATCCCTATTAGTTCCATTTTCCATCTTCCATCTTCAGTAGTCTTGTTAAGTCCAGTAATTTCAGTATCCAATCTTCCATTATCAGTATTCCATAATAATCTTGCTGTCAAAGCCATAGTCATATAGTAAGAGTCTGATGGGAATTACCTCTATCCCAAATATTTTCTTGCCATCCATTCTGAATAGGTTGCTGAAATACTGCTGTAAAATCATATCTCTGTTCTTTTTTTCAAAATACACTGGGTCATCTCTTGAAAGTTTTTCCATTGTCACATGGCTGCAATTAATTCCATAGATTTTCTCTATATTGGGCTCCATCACATCATTCCAGTCCAGAAGATTATCCATGCCATTGATAACTTTATCTCTAGAATCTTCATTAATTTCTTCAGAGATAACATTGAGTTCCAAACAATAGATTTTATTTCTAAAGTCCATAGACTCCAAATCTTGTTCCTGTTCCACGTTTGTTCCAATCTCCGGGATCTCCTCTCTCACAGGGACCCCTGTTCCAGTCTCCAGGGTCTCCTCTCTCACAGGGACCCCTGTTCCAGTCTCCAGGGTCTCCTCTCTCACAAGGACCCCTATGTCTTTAATCTCCTGTGTCTCCAAACAATAGATTTTGTTTCTAAAGTCCATAGACTCCAAATCTTTTTCCTGTTCCACGTTTGTTCCAATCTCCGGGGTCTCCTCTCTCACAGGGACCCCTTCCAGGGTCACCTCTCTCACAGGGACCCCTATATCTTTAATCTCCTGCGTCATTTTACTCAATTCAATTTTCAGCTCCTTACAACCCTGTCGCAGGTTTTGTTTCGTTATCTCAATCTCATCCATTATTTTCTGAAACATAGTTATTTCCAGATTCTCAGCCACTTTCTTAATTGCCATTTTAAAAGAAAAATATAGGAAAACCACTTCTTATTTCAGCAACAATTGGGTTAATACTCCAAACTTGGTGACATCACAGTATAAACAGAGCAGACAGCCTTATCTCTCCATGCTTAAGTAAACAAAATGCAGTTCCCAGGATCGAAACAATTAATGGCGGTCGTCAGGAAACAGATTCGTCAAAATAAAATAGACCAAAAAGAGAGTAGTCTCAGACAATATAATATTCTTCAAAATAAAAATCTGGAATAGAAATCCCTCTTCTGTGTATATCTTTAGAATGCAAATCCAGGACAGCTTTTTGCAACAAAAACAGAGATAAGCTATTAATTAGTGAGTAGCAGAGAGAAGTTATGGCTCCCCAGTGAGATGTCAAAAACCGATCAATCTGGCAAATCTCTTTTAAACAGCAACAATTTAAGTCAAGTAAAAGAAAAATATAGAAAGAAGGGTGCTTGCCTGTTAGTGCGTTCTCTCTTAGAAGATAAGATGAACGTTCGCTTTATCAGATAGAGCTTGTTGTTGAAAATCCGTCCCACCTTCGTCGGCTGGACCTCGTCCCATAAATTAATGAGATCTGGTCGTCCCAACAAAAATAGGCTTTGAGGTTAATCTCTTCGTTTCTCCCTACCCGGGAGAAGTTTAATCAGTCAAAAAAAAAAAAAACTGACTGATATATCTGAATAAGCTTCTTTTGAGGCAGGAGCCCGTCCCAAAAGCAGGCACAGGCTAAGTCACCCTTCCCGGAAGTCTACCCCCCCTTCTCGAGCCAGAGCAGTTAGAACAAGAAGGGGGGAATTCAACTCCCTCATCAGCCAGAGAAAAGCCCGCCTGATGGGCATGACGTTCACCCCCCTCTTTCCCCAATACCAGAGGCAGAATCTTCAGAAGAGGAGGGGGCAGAGCTTCCCCCATCACCACGAACCCGGAGAAAACAAAAACGAGCAAAGGGGAGAGAAAGGAGGAGCAGGGAAGAGTGCGTCCTAAGGCGGAGTGAGAGAATTCGCGCCAGAAAGCCCCCTTTATAAGGTTAAGGGGGGGCAGGGATTCCTTGTTCTGTCAACTCTCTTGCATGTCGCTGGACACGTGTTATTGTGTTCCTTCATGAGAAGGCGCAGCCTCTGTTTGGATATTACCCTAATAAAGACTAAACTGCTTTCACCACCTGGTCTGGTTTCTGAGTCCAGTCCCAGACACGACAGATTGAGAGAACCACCTACTTCACCCTCATCGCCCCCACCGCTTGAACGTGACAAGATGGAGAAGGGAGCAGGGGGAACAAATCCCACTTCTGAGACGGAAGAAGTGAGACAGCTGAGGACTAATGTAGCGGATCTACAGGCAGATGTTCAAACCTTGTTAGCGGCTGTCAGGACTCTGAAGACTGACAATCAGACCTTGAAAACCACGGTAGATCAGATGCGAGCAGCCCCTCCGGCCGCTGTGGTGAAGATTCCTATAGGATTACCACCAAAATATGCGGGACAGAGTGAGCAGCTCTCTACTTTCGTGGCTCAATGTGAATTGTATTTGGACATCAGAAATGCAGAGTTTCCTAGTGATGTGGCCAAAGTGGCCTTCGTGATCAGTCTCTTGGAAGGAGAAGCTGCCAAATGGGTGACTCCGTACCTGGTCAGAAAGGATGGCCTTCTGGGAAGATATAGAGACTTTATGCGAGCCATGACTGAGATGTTCCAGGACCCTCAAAGGGCGGAGACGGTGGCCAGGCAGTTGGGCGCCTTGAAACAAGGGAAAGGAACTGTGTCAGAGTACACTAACGCTTTTAAAATTCTGTCCCAGGAAACTGGTTATAATGATGCAGCCTTGATGTTCGTGTATAGGAGTGGACTGAGTTCTGAAGTCCTGGATGACTTGCCTAGAACTACCCCCCCAAATAATTTGCCTGGACTGATTCGGCTATGCCTGCAGATCGATCATCGGTTGGAAGGAAGGCGCCTGGAAAAGAAACAAGAGATCCAGAGATACTCAGTTTCAGCCTCTCGCAGCAAGACCCTTTCAACTCCAGGAACATCAGGCAACGCGACCGAAGGACGGGGGGGGCTAGGCTGAAGCTGTCGGGAGAAGAAAAGGAGAGGCGTCGTAAAGAACGTTTATGCTTCTATTGTTCAAAGCCAGGCCACGTGGCTAGAGTGGACTGAAAGGGGGAAAAACAGAGCCGGTGGAAACTAACGAACCCAGTCCATGTACAGGCCGGTGGACTGGGGGCTACGTTGGATAAAGGGCCTCCGGTGGCAAAACCTCCTTCAAGAGGAGTCTTGGTACTGCCAATTCGGATTATAACTTCCAAAGGAGTAATGTTTAACTCCACAGCACTAATTGACAGTGGAGCAACCACAAATTTCATTGATGCAGAGTTAGCAAAGCGTTATGGAATTTCCCAATGGAAATTGGACACCCCCTTGCTGGTGGAGACCATAGACGGGAGGCCCCTGAAAGGAGGGGGGGTAACGCGAGCAACGGAGGAATTGAAACTGCAAATCCCGGGGCACAAAGAGTTCATTTCGCTGTATGTAACAGACCTTTCGACCTTTGATGTGATCCTAGGAATGCCCTGGTTAGTCAAGCACGACCCAAAGATAATGTGGAAAGACGCTGTGGTGTGGTTTACTTCTCAGTATTGCCAGGAGAACTGTCAGGCAGAAGAAACCACCGACAAGTTGGCAGGAGCAGTGCAGGAAGCCAAGCAAGTAACCCTTCCCTCGAAGTATGGGGAATTTAGAGATGTGTTCGATGAAAAAGAGGCAGAGACGTTACCCCCCCACCGTCCTTATGACTGTGCGATTGATTTATTGCCAGGAGCCAGCATCCCATCGGGAAGAATTTACTCTCTCACAGAGAAAGAGAGAGAGGCCCTGAGGGAATTTCTGGAGAAAAACCTGAAGCGAGGATTTATACGTCCCTCGCAATCCCCCGCTGGAGCGCCCCTGTTGTTCGTGAAGAAGAAGGGGGGGAGCTCAGGCCTTGCAATGATTATCGTGCATTGAATCAAATCACTATTCCTAACAGCTATCCACTACCCCGATCTCAGAGCTGTTAGACCGACTGCGCTCTGCAAAAATCTTCACAAAACTGGACTTAAGAGGAGCATACAATCTGATCAGGATGAAGGAGGGAGATGAATGGAAAACAGGTTTTTTGACCTCTTATGGACAGTTTGAATATCTGGTAATGCCATTTGGGCTTTGTGGAAGTCCTGGCGTGTTTCAAAAGTTCATGAACGACGTGTTTAGAGACCTTTTGGATAAGTATGTAATCTGTTATTTAGATGATATCCTGGTGTTTTCAAAGAACCAAGAAGACCATGATCAGCATGTGAAAACTGTGTTGGGAAGACTGAGAGAACCATTTGTATGCTAAACTAGAGAAATGTGGGTTTGACCTATCGTCTTTGGACTTTCTTGGATATCGCATCTCAGCAAAAGGAGTGGAAATGGATCCAGAAAAAGTGAGTTGTATACTGGATTGGGGGCAACCGACCACTAAACAGGATGTACAACATTTTTTGGGATTTGCCAACTACTACAGAAAGTTCATTCCAGGCTTTTCCAGGTTAACAGCCCCTCTCACTGACTGCTTAAGGGGGAAAAGAAAATTTCAGTGGACAGAGGACGCTGCAAGCGCCTTCGAGGAGCTGAAGGGAAAGTTTTCCTCTGAGCCCATCTTGCGTTTTGCTGACCCTACCCGCCCTTTCGTTGTGGAAGCAGATGCTTCGGATTTTGCCATCGGGGGGGGTTCTCTTACAGATGAATGGGGAAGGAACGGAGCTACACCCCTGCGCGTACTTCTCCAGAAAATTAAGGGATGCTGAAAGAAATTATACAGTATGGGAAAAAGAATTACTAACCATTAAGGATTCATTTCAGAATTGGAGACAATACTTAGAGGGGGCTCAACATCAGATAGAAGTACGTTCAGACCACAAGAACCTGGAGAGTCTACAGATGGCCCGGAAGCTGAACCAGAGGCAGATACGTTGGTCGCAGTTTTTTACCAGGTTTAACTTCAAGATTACTTACCATGCCCATGCAAAAAACCAGAGAGCAGATGCCCTGTCCAGGCAGCCACAATACAAAGGAGGTGAGATTGACAGCCAACCCCAGTACGTAGTTCCGCCAGAGAAGCTGGTGTTGGGATCATGTCAACCTTCTTGGGAAGAGGAGCTCAGAAAGGCACAAAAGGAGGACCCATGCATGCAACAGTATATCCAGGAGATGGAACAGAGCCAGGGCCCAGAAGTAAACTTGGAAAGAGGGGCTGTTGTGGTTTAAAGCTGCCAGATATGTGCCGAAGGGGGATCTAAGGCTCAGGATCCTGCATCAATGTCATGACTCACAGCTGGGCACTTTGGCATCTTTAAGACCATACAGAATGTAGCCAAGGACTTTTGGTGGCCTCAAATGCGCAGAGACATTGAGAACTATGTAAAATCCTGTGCTGTCTGTATGCGGGCGAAAACAGAGACGGGAAGACCTCAAGGACTGTTGGAGCCCCTCCCTACTCCGAATGAACCCTGGAAGGATCTATCCATGGATTTTATAACTGATTTGCCGAAGTCCCAAGGAATGACGGCCATAATTGTCATTGTGGATTCCCTTACAAAGATGGCACATTTCCTCCCTTGCCCAGGAGCCTTAGAGGCTAAAGAAACAGCCAAGCTGTTCATAAAGGAAATTTACCGGTTACATGGGTTGCCAAACAGCTTAGTCTCAGATCGAGGAAACCAGTTCACAGCTAAGTTTTGGAGAGCAGTTTGGAAGCAGTTACAGATGGAGCTAAAACTTTCTTCTGCTCATCATCCCCAGATGGACGGGCAGACGGAGAGACTGAACGCCGTGTTAGAGAGGTATTTACGTTGTTATGTTTCTTATCAACAGAATGACTGGGTTTCCTATTTGCTTCCCCCATCACCATGAACCCGGAGAAAACAAAAACGAGCAAAGGAGAGAGAAAGGAGGGGCGGGGAAGAGTGCGTCCTAAGGCGGAGTGAGAGAATTCGCGCCAGAAAGCCCCCTTTATAAGGTTAAGGGGGGGCAGGGATTCCTTGTTCTGTCAACTCTCTTGCATGTCGCTGGACACGTGTTATTGTGTTCCTTCATGAGAAGGCGCAGCCTCTGTTTGGATATTACGCTAATAAAGACTGAACTGCTTTCACCACCTGGTCTGGTTTCTGAGTCCAGTCCCGGACACGACAATCATTTCTGTGTCTAAGGTGGAATACCTGATGGCATATGAGAGCGACTTTTTTTATTGTAGGGGACCCTGCCATTCTGCTTTAATTTCTTTATTACTTATACTACTTTCTCTGTTGGTTTGGGATCTGGCAACACTGTTGCCACCACTGAAGAAGTGGTAGGTGGAGGCTCTGGAGCAGGTCCTTTTAATTCTAATATACCATGCCCTTTGTCAGCAATAGTTTGAAATGGAAGTGTAGAAATAAGGGCATTGACACTTGCTCCTCCATGTCAGAATCCTTATTCCATTCCACCTCATCTGTTTTTTGAACATTACTATGGAGCTTGTCCTCTGCCGATCTGTCCTCCAGCAGTGGGTACATTGATCTAGGGGCTAGCAGACTTGTTCTTCCCTGATCGTTAAGGATATTATGAATGAAACATGATGATTGTTGTTGAGTCATTATATTTGTTGGCAGTGAAAATGATTGCATATTACTGGATGCACTGTGCTAGTCAACCGAAAGATTAGTCATTGGCATATTGTTTAATAATAGATCTGCTGATGTTTCAGCCATTAAGACTTTTTAGTTGTCTGATCAGCAGTGGGTTAAATGTAACATTTTCTTGCTGCTATACTGTATTATGAACAGAGGCGGCAGCAGAAAGACCAGCCCCAGAACCATGGACCATGCTGCATTGTATTTATAAATGATTTTGTTGTAGTATTGCTGGTTGACCACTAGGTGTCACATGATTTGTCTGTCCTGTTAAGCCATTATTGGCAAATTGTCTTTGCAGACTTTGACCTGGGAGGGCAGCAGACTCAATGTTGCTTCATTTGTATTATTAAAGGGAGCCAGAATCATAGCCCCCAATGGCATAAAAATTTGAATTGACCTGCCAATTCTGAGCCAATTAGTCTCCTCATCTGGTTCAAACAATCTTGGTCATAGTTACTTGAGTTAAAACAGCTTCCTATTAATGAATGTGTTAACAAGGTAAAGGGTCACACAAGCAAACAGCATGTGTGGAAGAAGATTCATTGATTAGGGTAATGATCAAATTGCAATTAATTGTTTGGGAAGAATTAATTAGGGGATGACAATCAGAATGAAATTTAATTATTAGCTAAAAGCAAGTTAAATGAGAATTAATTCTAAACCCAGTTTCAGCACTTCAAACTTCCAGCACGTTGCACAATTAACAATAAAAACTCAAGAGAATTAAGGCAGCTACAGACAGAAATTTAAACCATTTAAATTTGAACCATTTAATTTAAACCATTAAATTAAATTTAAATTAAATTAATTTAAATTAAAACCAATTAAATTTAGACAGGGAAATTTAAACCAGGAGGGATGTTGAATAATCAACAGGGGAACACACTGACTGACCAAGATGAAATAAAAGGAAGATGGAAGCAATACACTGAAGAACTCTATAAAAGAGATGACAGGATAACAGATTCATTCACAAAGGAACCATATGATGAAGAACCAGAAATTTTAGAATGTGAGGTAAAAGCTGCTCTTAAAATACTTGGAAGAAACAAATCACCAGGAACAGATGGCATACCAATAGAGTTGCTACAAGCTACTGAGACTGAATTTGTCCAAATTTTGACAAAAATTTGTCAAGAAATATGGAAAACTAAACAGTGGCCCACAGACTGGAAGCGTTCAGTATTTATCCCAATTCCAACGAAAGGGGATCCCAGGGAATGCAGTAATTATAGAACTATTGCCTTAATATCCCATTAAGTAAAGTAATACTCAAGATTCTACAACAAAGGCTCTTACCATAGATGGAGTGAGAAATGCCAGACGTCCAAACTGGATTTAGAAAGGGAAGAGGTACAAGAGATCATATTGCAAATATACGTTGGATAATGGAACGGAGCAAGGAATTTCAGAAGAAAATCACCCTGTGCTTTATAGATTACAGCAAAGCCTTTGACTGTGTAGATCATGAAAAACTATGGAATGCTTTAAAAAAAATGGGGGTGCCACAGCATCTGATTGTCCTGTTGCGCACCCTATACTCTGGACAAGAGGCTACTGTAAGGACAGAATATGGAGAAACTGATTGGTTCCCAATCGGAAATGGTGTGAGAAGGGGTGTATTTTATCACCCTATTTGTTTAATCTATATGCAGAACATATCTACGGAAAGCAGGATTGGACCAAGATGAAGGAGGTGTGAAAATTGGAGGGAGAAATATCAGTAATTTAAGATATGCAGACGATATCATACTATTAGCAGAAACCAGTAATAATTTGAAACGAATGCTGATGAAAGCACAAAAGCAGGACTACAGCTGAACGTCAAAAAGACTAATGACAACAGAAGATTTATGTAACTTTACAGTTGACAATGAGGACATTGATCTTGTCAAGGATTATCAATACCTTGGCACAGTCATTAACCAAAATGGACACAATAGTCAAGAAATCAGAAGAAGGCTAGGACTGGGGAGAGAACTAGAAAAGGTCCTCAAATACAAAGATGTATCACTGAACACTAAAGTCAGGATCATTCAGACCATGGTATTCCCAATCTCTTTGTATGGATGTGAAAGTTGGACAGTGAAAAAGGCGGATAAGAGAAAAATAAACTCATTTGAAATGTGGTGCTGGAGGAGAGCTTTGCGCATACCATGGACTGCAAAAAAGACAAATAATTGGGTGTTAGAATAAATTAAACCAGAACTATAACTAGAAGCCAAAATGATGAAACTGAGGTTATCATACTTTGGACACATCATGAGAAGATATGATTCACTAGAAAAGACCATAATGCTGGGAAAAACAGAAGGGAGTAGAAAAAGAGGAAGGCCAAACAAGAGATGGATTGATTCCATAAAGGAAGCCACAGACCTGAACTTACAAGATCTGAACAGGGTGGTTCATGACAGATGCTCTTGGTGTTCACCAATTCATAAAGTCGCCATAAATCGTAATCGACTTGAAAGCACATAACAACAACACAGACAAACATACAGACAGACAGTCATGCATTCCCCACTGGTTAAATACATTCAAGGCCAGAACAGCAGCAGCGAAAGCAAGCAAGGCAGAAAAACAAACTCTAGGAGAGGGGATACCTAGAAGCAACCTGGAGGTCTTGTGTTTTTCTGTCTCTTCAAGCAATTGGTGAACAACCCACTTGATTTTGTCCTATAGTTTCCAGTGCCTACTGCAAAACCATAGTTTTTCAAACTATGGCTTATTATAATGTGTGAACTGGGTCACAGTATTTTTTTTTCTATTGAAAGATACCTAAACACACAGCCTTTGAAAATTAAAATCCAGACACCAAGAATAGAGTAATGCTGTCTGAAGCACTACGTTCTCAATACAGCAATCTAGTTCCCCCTTCTACCCCAAGTATACTGTATTACTCTCATCTGAAACCATACAATTCTGTGCCTAACTTTTTAACACACCAGGCTGAGAGTTATGCCATTTCAAATCTAGCAAACTGAAGCTCTCCAACTCATTGTTCTTTCTAGATCTCAAGATGACAAAGCAATGCAGGGTATGTATAGGGTTTTTACTTGAAATGATTTTAATACATATGCACACCTCTTTTATATTTTTATACATACCAGCTGCACATGAAACTGTCTGATCATCTCCACTTGCAAATTCACAATGTCACGATGACAGGCTTCCCTAAGGGAACAAAAAATCATGCATCTTCAATTCCTGTCCACAAGTTAAGCCATTTCTCTCTAGTTCTCTTCAGGACAGACTATACTTCTCATCCTACCCTCCTCTCCGTTCAGTGACAATGCATCTCTTTGTTGGAGCCCAGTAGAACTAAAAGCAATTCAGGAAAAGCACCCTCATCAATCCATTTCCAGTATTGGGTTCCTATATGAGTCATCTAAGGGCATAATCCAACCCTTTGACAGGCAACTAGCCAGGGCAGAAGACAGGAAGTTCTGTACTGGTGTTAACAGGGATGCCCAGATTGGGCTCATTGCCAGAGTTTGGAAAAAGCTGGACTGACTTAGGATCCAGTGGATTCTTGGGCAACCCAGCTCTACCCTCTCCCTGCTCCTGAAACATCCCATTTCAGAGATATACACCAGCTACTGCTGGCAGGGATGCTGCCTGTATTAGCTTCCACCCAACTGCAGTTTAGGTGGGTACAAGCATATGTTTTATAGCTGTGCTGAGGGATGCCACCACCTTATCCAAACCCCTACCAGCACAGCAGCTTGGGGTTGCAGATTGCTCTGTAATACATTGTTTGCCATAGACTCTGGTAAATGGAATGTAGACAAACATTGGAAGTGAAGGACAATGAGCTAACACACCTCCTCCCTCTACTTCCCCTTGCAAATCACCCTTTCTAGTCCCAGTGCCATTTTGCCATGAAGAGGTAATGGCCACAGTTTCATGACACCAGATGGAGGCAGAATGCTCTGCCATGAGTAGAAGCTAAACAAGGCTAGTAATAGGAATCTAAAGGGAGAAATCAAGGGGACATCCAATGAAAATCAAAGTAGTATGAGACAGCCAATACTAAAAACCCTACAGTATTTCAGATTCCAAGAAATTAAGCATACCAATAGTTTTTGCTATAAACTCGCTAATCTGTCCCCAGCAGAGGAAATTTTTATTGTGATGAATTGAGAAAATTTAATTGCTCCAGATTCTAGCCGACATTCTTCATTTACAAGAAAAGTTTCATGTTATGTGCCTACAGATGCACCTGCAATTTTTTACCCTGGACAAATTGTATTTACTAGATTTGAATAAAATCTAAATAATTGATGGGCTGTTAACCGCATTTTGAAATGTGAAAGAAGATTCAAGAGCATATTCCAGTGGTTTTGTGAATTAACTAACCAACTTATTGAATTAATACTCCTTAATTCTAATTGATTATGTCCTGGTTGAACTGAACTATGCTAACGCATTCCAATGTTTTTGCTCACAAGAAAGGCTAAGCAAAGATACAGAATGTCACAATGAAAAGAAAAGCACTTAAGACACAAATCCAAGCCTTATTCCACTGCTCTCTTAAAACCATTCAAAATCTAGTTAGCTTTCTTGGGGAAGAAAAAATACTAAAGTGTGTAATTGGTAGATATGTTAATTTGAAATCTATTTCTGATGTGATGCTGCATTGCTAGGAGTGCCAATACCAACCAATTTTATAGCATGCTCTGGACATTTTTTTAGGTCCATCACAGCTGCAGAGGCCCATGCAACCCAGCCCTGGCCTCAAGCTTGGGACATATTTTTTTATCATGGAATGAAGCCAGTAATCTGGAGCATGCATATTCACCACAGGAATGTTACCAAAATAGTATATTCAAGGTTTGCACTCTCTCATTTCCCTTCTGCCATTGGTAACATTTAGCAGCTCTGACCTTAAAATGCAATACTCCGGATGCGAGCAACCCTATCCCCTCCAGCAAACAGGGCTGAATTCTAAGAGTTGAGAGCCCCAAACATGGTACAAAGAGATGGCCACATGCTCCCCTTGCAAGAGACACTACGCTGTGGCACATCATTGCTTCAACTGCTGCAGCTATCATGGACACAGGAGCCCTTGCATTGTATGCTTCCTCAAGATGTCTCGTCTGAGGGCTTTCAGCTAATCAGCTCTTGCAAATACAAAGTTATTAGAGAGTTAGCTCTGTGGACTGCAGCCTGCAAGATGCAGTAATAAGGCTTGCTCTTAAGTCAGAGGTTCCCAAACTGTGATGCATGGACAAACAGTGGTCCATGGCCTTCAAGCTAGTGGTCCATGGCGTGTCTTTGAAGAGCAGCAGGAGTTGCTCTTCATTATCTCAGCCTGTTGATTCTACAGCTATGATCTGGGACTATCAGGGCACGGGGACTGAGCAGGAAGGCTGATGCTCCTGCAAGTTCCTTCTACACAGCCTCTCCCCCCCCCTCCTGATTGTGTGTTTAATCAGGGATTTAAGCCCTGATTAAACAAGAGATTGTGCGAGGTGGGGGAAAGAGTCGAATGGAAACCATTCTTTTTCCCACCCCTTCCCAAAGCATGTTTAACAAGGGGTTGCAAGGTGGTGGTGGTGGGAGAGGAATGACAGCCTCTCCTTCCACACCCATTCTGAATGCATGTTTAATCTGGGTTTTAAACAATCATAAGCAATCATGGGGAGAGAAGCCCCAGGGTGCTGGCTTCTATCCTGTGAATGCTGCTTGTCAAGAGCCATCCCCAAAGGGAAGGCTCTTGAAAAGCGGCACTCCACAGGATCACGCCCCCTCGCCACTTTCTGTAGTAGTAGCACTTATCAAGACTGACATCAGCTCCGGTGGTTGTTCCCACGCCTTTTCTCTTTTGCAGTTTGTATGTGCATGCAACTGTCAGTCCGGGAATAGTCAGAGAAATGAGAGCTTGATAAACCGTGCTCTCTCAGTTTCTTATTGCAACTACTGTCCTTCTCCTCCTACACTATCCATGCTCCCCCCTTTTTTGTGGCCTCCTTTAATGCCCCCCCTTTGGAGCATATCTCCATTCCTCCTCAACAGCCTGGACATATGAGTGATATCACTGAGAGACACCAGGCAAGGAGAAGTAAACCAGTAAAGGTTTCCAGGTTGCAAATCTGCAACCTGGGCTCTGCCCTGGGCTTCTACTGGAAGGAAGTGCGGTTTATAAATCTAATAAATAAATAAATAAACCATGATCCTTACTTGCAAGTAAGTGCCATATGAACACAGCCTTAAGGCTGCAGTCTAATGTATATCTACCCTTGATCTTGGGGCTTACTTCTGAGTAAATATGCATGGGATCAGCTGCATGATTCTTGGGGAGAAAAATAAATAAAACTGCGATTATGTCTGGGAGGGAAAAGGTGCAGGTGGAGAAGGCAACAGGTTTTAAGGGATTTTTGTAGATATCAGATCATATATGTAGAATGCTTGGAGCACAGGCCTTAACATATTTCCTTTAACATACACACACACACACACAGTTCCTGCTCTTTCTAACTAGGGTTTTATTTTAGCATGAAACTTTTTTTTTAATAACAGTTCTGCAAATGCCAGAACAAAAGCAGTTCATTGTCAATATTACAGGTTGGAAGGGGCTGTGGCTGGGAGGGAATGGCTTATGACAGCCCTGCTATATAGTTCATACTGAATACTGTAACTCAGGCTCCGAGTGGCTTGACATAACCCTGCAGTGTTATCCACATATGCATTAGACCTTTACTGCAGATTAGGGATCCAGCTGAAGCTGACAGCAAAGAACCACCCTGCATTATCCACTGTTTTTATTCTCCCATTGCAGGTTGAACTGAAAGTGTAGTATACAAAGCCCTGTAGGTGCAACTCAGTCACAACTAGCAGGACAGTACAATGAGTGTACCAGCTGATAGCAATCCTGCAATGCAGTCCACTGTTAATACTGCAGGTCAGAGGTGAGGGGGATCTCTCTCTCTCTCTCTTTCTCTCTCTCTCTCTCTCTCTCACACACACACACACACACACACACACACAAACAAGAGAGATACACTGCAACATTTTGTTGGAGGCTCCACTTAAGTTATTATTTTGCACAAATTTTACAAGTTGATAAAACTAGTGTCAAAGTTTCTATACAACTCTATTATCATCATCATCATCATCATCATCATCATCATCATCATCATCATCATCATCATCATCATCATCATCATCATTATTTATACCCCGCCCTTTTTCCAAACTGGAACTCAAGGCGGCTTCCAGATAAAAATAAGTACATATCATTAAGAACATATAAACATATAAAAATCTCCATTAAAACAGAATTAAACTATTAAGATGCTAAAACCAATTAGCCATACACTTAAAATACTGCAACCCAGTTTAAGAGAATACAAGTAAAACAATAACATACAGCACCCTCTTCAATCACTACCCTTAAAGCCTTCAGTTCCAAAGGCCTGCCGGAAGAAAAAAGTATTTAGCTGTCGGCAGAAGGACTGCCCAGAAGAGGCCATTCTTGCCTCCCTAGGGAGGGAGTTCCAGAACCTAGGGGCAGCCACCGAAAAGGCCCTGGTAAACTCAACTTACCTGAAATCATCCAGAGTTTCTTGTATCATATTCTGAATGAAATGAATTTGAACCGATGATAAAGGCGCATTCAATCTGCTACTTCCAATAGTGTCTACTATTTTTTCAGACAGTGAACTGGCAACTCCAGCAGTAATAGAAGAAGTTATCTTTGAAGCTATGCAAAATTAAGCATGAGAATTTCATTTTAACTAGGGCAAGGAAAGGGGAGCCAAGAAGATACTGGCACATAAACAGGCGATATGGGCACATCACAGCACACAAGTCACATTATGTCTACTTACCACCTATATAACAAAATGAAAAAAGTTCTTGGACTGTTACTAAGAGCTCTTAAGTGTTGGGATTTAAGAATTTACTCAGAGACTGGATTAAACACTGGAGCAGGATTGACTGACAACCATTCTGGACAATTACAAACTAATTGCCATGGTACACCATGCACACAGAGGTAGAAACTTTAGCTTGTGTCACATTTCTATTCAGAAGTACATCAGTTCTTATACTGAAAAAAACTTTAGAGACTATTACACTCCTTTTCAATTCAATTTAGATGCCAAGTCACCAGCCAATGTACTATGTTCCACAAGAGAAAGTGTAATTTACACTTACTTGCTGAGGTAGTACCATTCTCTGGTGATTCATATGTCAGCTGTGCCTGAATGTTCTTAATAAGCCTCTCACGGGGATCAGGACTCCTGACTGTGATGGCCAGTGGTGGGTTATTCAGATTTGCAGACTCAGAGCTCAAGGAGCTCAACTTTGTACAAAGAGGGAAAAAAAGAATTATTAAAGCTGACACGGCCCCACTGACATAAAAATATCTTGCCTGACAGAAGGTTAGCCCATTATGTACTGGACTCTTTGGGACAATCAAAACCTGCCCCTTCTAGCAACAACAAAAGCTATTTGGCAATGGGAGAAAACTTCTTATCTCAATCCACTCCAAATTGAAATTGCCACTTCTCAATACGTTTATTAAACCCTGTTATTCAAATATTTATTGTGCCACTATGTGTAAATATGATTCAACAAGCTGAATTTTAACCATAAATTATAACTTCTCACAAATACTATGAGGTAGATAAAGCTAGTGTCTGTCTGAAGTTGATCCATATGTTTCTGAAAGTCTACTGTCAAAATACATGATTGATATGTGAAACCTTTCATCAAACAGCTAAGCAAACTGCCCCCACAAAAATAATCCAACGTGGTTTTGTGCTTTTGGGCCAGGTTATGGACAATAATCATGGCTCGTACAGACTTGTGCAAAAGACCCCTAATGGATACTTTTAAGGCTGCAGAAAACTCTGCAGGGGAACTGCTCAGGGAAGCTCCTAGGTCTTAACAGCAAAGGAGTCGAGAGATCACTAAGTTTGTCTGACCAAGCTCTACTGACTGAACAAAAGCTTAGGCAGAGGCTTCTATAAGCCCTCCATGCAGGCCATACGACTGCAGGCAGGCCTAGGGTGCAATTACCAGTCTCATGAGTGAAGAGATTATAGAGCATTTCAAAAGGGACTTTACCTAAGCTTTAGCTCATTGATGTCAGGGAACTTCCCCAAGTTCTGGGGTTCCTCAGCCCCTGAGGCACAGGAATACACATCTTTCTGGAGCTTTAAAAACCAACACAGCCTTTTGAGGGCACACCTCCTCTGGCGTCCACAACTTGGATGTAAAATCAACAAACGAAATTTCAAAGAATAGCCAAAAGCATACCAAAATCAGATGCTTTGAGAGTAATGAAAGCTAAAATGAAGTTAAAAATACTGTTTTGGCTTAGTTCTAATAGTGAGATGTTTTGAAAAACAGATACTAGTAAGGACAAACCTATAAACCCCAAATTCCTTGCCACTTTGCTCTTCTGTTAAATGCTAGTTTCCATATATCAGAGCTTAGGCGAGTTTTGGTGCCTCAGACAGCAGCATATTAATCCAAAACTTGGTTTTGAATCCATTTATATATGTTCAGTATATATGAAATCTTTTTGTAAGTGCCCAAATCTGATCTTAGTTGACCACATAAAATGGTAAAAAGCAACAAAGTGCCGCCCTGGGCTGCTGGGAGAAAGGTGGGATATAAATCAAATAATAAATAAATAAAGTTACTTTAGAAGTAAACGAGAACATCATCAGCTTTGTTAGTTATATACTGGGACAAACTCCCAGACATTCTAGATTGACTAAAGACCAAGAACCAAAAATCCGACATTACTGTAGAATCATTAAAACAAAGCAAGGGATGTGGACATAAAGTCCCCAATTTTTAGATTTTTATCCTGTCCTTCCTCCCAAAAGGGGGAAACAATACTATAAAAATACAATTTTTAAAAGACATGTAAGAACAAACAAAGGCTGCTCACAGCTAATAATATAAAAGTTGCCAGAAACCATGTTTTTTAACCACCAAATGCCTGGGGGAACAGGAATGTTTTAAAATTCTTCCGAAATATTAATGAGGCAGACAGATGTCCTTCACCAGGGAATACATTCCATAAGGCCCTTGTTACAACAGCACAGCTCTAAAACCTGCATTATTTTTGCTGGCCCCTCTTTGATCTTTTCAAGGCCCAGTACAGATGCTGCTCCTTCTACTTCCTCCTTACCTATGCAAATTCCCTTTCATTTTTTGAGTTAATCATAGTAACTATGGGTTGGTTCCAGATGAAGTTGGTTGCACCTTGCCATTGAAGGCAATGGAATTTAACTTTTTATTGATGTCAAATTGTATTCTAAATGCTTGCTATGCAAACTGGAATCTTGGGCTACTAAGAACTCAGTCATTGCTGAAGAGCAGGCAGGGTTTATAAAGGGAAAGTCCACAATAGATCAGTGCTTTATTCTCCCCTGATTCAGAAATACTCCCAAAATGGCAGAAAAGTGCTTTTTGTTGCCTTTGTGGATTTTACTTCTGCCTTTGATCTCATTGATAGAGGCTGGTTGTGGCAAAAGTTACCTGCCACCAATACTGACAGCAGGTTATTGTATTCAACACAAATGTTGCACTCTAATACTTCTCTTAGGGTAAAACTCGGGGCAAATAGATTACTATCAGAAAATATACCAACCAGCAGAGGAGTACGCCAGGGATGCCTCTTGGCTCCCTTCCTTTTTATATCAATGGCATTGTTCGTTATTTGAGTGGTTCAGAATATTTTCCAGTTTCAGTTTTAGATACCAAGCTGTCTGTCCTCTTGTATGCCAATGACATAGCTATGATTTCCACTACATTAATTGGGATGCGAAGGTTATTAAGAAGTCTGACTACGTTTTGTTCAAAGGAGCATCTATTTATCAATCATGCCAAAACAAAAGTGGTGGGTTTTGGAAGGAAGAAAAAACCCATGTTTGGAAATTGGATGATAAACCCATTGAACGTAATTTCAGATATTTGGAACTTGGGTTTAATGCCCAACTTTCATGGAAGTCACATCTGGATACAGTTAAGTTGAAATCCTCCCATTCTATACAATCTTTGATGCGTTTCTCTAAGTTCCAAGGGGGGAGCTTGGTTGCACCTGCAGTTGAGGTGCTTTGGAAGGAGATAGTCCCACAACTGCTGTATGGTAAAGAGCTTTGGGGGTATACAAATGTCTCTACTCTTGAGGTAGTGCAAAATTCCTTCATGAGATCCCTGTTAGCCATCCCTCAAAGTACACCCGCATTTCTTTTGAGGGCAGAAACAGGGCTATATTCTACAGAATCCTGTGCTCATGCTTCACTTGCCTTGTATTGGCTGAAGTTGGCTTGAATGAATGATTTGCGCCTGCCAAATAAATGCTTTCTAGAACAACTGCAAACTCCAACCCAAAGCTGCTGGGTAAATTCTGTTAAATCTACTCTGTCTGCTTATGGGATCAACACGGAAGTGTTACCTTCCTGCTCTTCTGTTAGAGTTAAACAGCTGTTCAAAGAAAGACTCCATCTTTATTCTAAACAGTGGGACCTTATTCAGTTACCCAAATGTCATATAATATTTGGTACCCACTATATAAAACAACATTTGGCATGGAGCAATACTTCACATTTATAACAGTCGCGCCCCTGAGAAAATCATTCACAGCTTTACGACTTCAGACTATGCCCTCTGCTTTTCTGGATGGGAGGTTTTCTAACATTCCAACCCAACAAAGAGTTTGTATCTGTCAATCTGGTGAAGTTGAGGACATTAAACATTATTTACTAAGCTGCCCCCTATGTAAGTCCTCAAGGTTAAAATTTCTTTCCTACATCCTTCGCTTCTTGTCAAATAGACCTCCCCTGGAGCAGATGTGTGTTCTGCTAGCAGGCAATGATATATTTATAACTACTCAGGTGGCAAAATTTGCTCTAGCTGCGGGAAAAGTAAGAGTTAGATACCAAAAACACCTTGTGGGGTGAGAGGTATGTGCTCCAGCGCTATTATGACTGTAGTATTTATATACTAAGACATGGGGTAGGTCAGGATATCTTTTGCTCAGGAGAGGAAATTTTATTTGAAATGTATTGTTCTTTTACTGTATGTTGTTGAACTGTTTTCTGTTGAAATATGACTTGTATTTTAATATGTATTTTCCTTTTACATGTGTTTAATTGTGGTAGCCTATGGCTCTGAGCAATAAAGATGCATTTCAAGGTCTCAAGTTTATTGATTTCAAATGGGGCCCAAATGCAACTAACAGTCTGGATCCCAGCCATTATGCCTACACCAGGATTTTCACTAATTGGTTAGCTCCAGAACCAATCTGCATGCCTTCTAACTATAGTTGCAAACAGTGGTTTTGAGATAACCTGGTTAGTGAAACCATAAGAGTGTAATTTAGCTCTAAAAATGATAAGGAGGAGGGACATTTGCATGCATTAGGGTACTGCTAATCTTATGACCATGGTTAGGAGATTGATAAAGATAAAAGAGTCGACGCCTAGAAGGCACTCCTATCCAACATTTATAAGTTTCTATGAAGAGAAAGCAAAACAAAAAGTCAAGGCAAACAAGCTTAAGTCACAGGCAACTAGGATCACAGTATTACTTGTTTGTAATGTTCTCTTGACTCTTGTCTTCCATTATTTGTTTTCTTAGCATCAGTATCTGGATTCTCATTGTCCTCTTTAATAGGAGAGCCAACAAATATATTAAGTGGACTAGAATGCACTGCTTGCGAGCCAGATCCTGCTGGATTTTTTCTTACAGGCAACACTGTGCTGAACTGGGAGAGAAAATCCATACTTGAAAGATATGGCTGAAAATCCAAACCTAGAATACAAAGCAAAGTCACACACTTGCATATTTATATTCTTTAAATAAAAAAGGTTCCCTAAAAACAGATTTAGCATGCACAATGTACCAAAAATTACACATACATCCAAGGGTTTTTTTTAACCTAGTTTTGTTTACTGCTACTTACAGGTTTTATTTCTCAGAGCAATATATTAGTTTAGTACCAGATTGGGTCCACTGAGGTACTAAAAATGTATTACAGTAAGTGCTTACCATCGCCCTTTCCTGGAACATCTTCACTTGTTTTACAAGGTGCAACATCTACAAGACAAACCAATAAATACTGACTGTAAAAAGAAAAAACATATCTAGGCAGAACCTCAGTAACAGCACTACCTAATCTTTTGTTCAAACACTAAACAATGATTATTCAACCTTTACTACAAAAGGCAAAGGATTACACCTCAAAGGCTACTAGACTCTGTTTTAAGAGAAATCTTACTAATTTTTTTATAATAATTCTGAAGAACAGGTTTAGTCATATGCTCCACAGGGTGGGCATGACTACAAGTATTAAGTGCCTTAACTGCAGGATTTAATAAGAGATAGGTTAGAACTATAGATGGGTCCTTAGCAGTAAATGGACCATTGGTCTCACCTGAAGGGTGATTTTCATAGGAGGAATGCCATCAAGCGGGTAACATAGCTCCACCTATCATCCGAAGGCAAGAATGTTTTTGAAGTCAAGACTAGGGGCAACAGGCCCCTCCCACTCTCCAGTTCATTCGCAGCGAGTCCAAAGAAATATCTAAAGATGCAGGAGAAAAGGCCAACGGGCCTACCAGCAAGAACATGACATAATAGCAACATTCATAATAATATGACTCTACAGAGCGAGATAACAGTAATAGCAGTCTTGACTTCACTAGTAAATCAAAATATAATAGCGTAACATGAATATATAAAAATCCCAGAAATTATATAGGTATCCTCCAACTGGGAGGGTCGTGATGGCATTCCTCCTATGAAAATCACCCTTCAGGTGAGACCAATGGTCCATTTTCCATAGGAGGAATGCCATCAAGCGGGATGTACCAAAGCAGCCCATAACAGGGAGGGACCACCCACATCCTAATCATCATTAAGCACCTGTTGCAACACTCGTCTGCCAAAAGAGGCATTGGCAGAGGCATAACGGTCTATTTTGTAATGCCTTATAAACGAGTGTGGGGTAGACCAAACAGCGGCTCTGCAAATCTCGGCAACAGGAGCATTGGTAGCAAAAGCAGCCGTATACGTCCGCTGACCTAGTAGAATGAGCTGTTATACTAGCTGGAACTGGCAGCTTAAGGGACTCATATGCTAAAGTAATACATGCCCTCAACCAGCGGGATAAGGTGGAATTAACTACTTTATGCCCCATAGAACGTGGATGAAAGGATACAAATAAGGACTCGGTTCGACGTATCTCCTGGGTCCTAGACAGGTAGGTCTTGAGAGACCTCCGAACATCCAACAAATGCCAAGCCTTCTCTAGAGGATGGGTAGGATTCGGACAAAAGGAAGGAAGCACAATGTCCTGGTTGCAATGGAAAACTGAACTGACCTTGGGGCGGAAGGAAGGATCAGTTTTCAGCACCACAGAGTCCTTGTGAAAGACGCAGAGATGGCAGGCAGAAGACAATGCGCCAAGTTCCGAAACTCGTCTTGCAGAGGTGATCGCGATCTGGAACAGGACCTTGAATGACAACAGACGTAAAGGCACAGTCTTAAGGAGTTCGAACGGAGGGCATTGTAACGCCTGTAGGACCTTCGACAGACTCCATGAGGGAAAACGGTGTACTACTGCCGGTGAGCGTAACTCGGTTCCCCTCAGAAAGCGTTTGATAAACGGGTGCGAGGCAATAGGAGCACCAGAGGAGGATACTGAAAGAATGGACGACAGAGTGGACGCATGTCGACGTAAGGTGTTGGGTCTTAGTCCCATCAGGAGGCCCCTGTGAAGGAATTGTAGTATCTGTTGTATTGTAGCCTGGGAAGGATCAAGGTGTTGGGACTGACACCACCTGGAAAATGCCACCCAAGTATGTTGATAGATACGAGTAGTGGATGGTCATCTCGAGGCCAAGATAATATCAATAACAGCATCAGAGAGGCCAGCAGCCCTTAAATGTCCCCATTCAAAAGCCACGCTGTTAGCTTGAGCCAATTGGGGTCCTGATGCCATATTGGGCCCTGGGATAGGAGATCTGGCCTGACTGGGAGTATCCAAGGATCTGTCACTGACATTGCAAGGAGATCCGAGAACCACGGTCGACGGGGCCAATATGGTGCTATCAGGACCAGCTGTGCCCTCTCGCGCCGCGCCTTCCTCAAGGTTCTGGCCAACAGTGGTATTGGAGGAAAGGCATACAGTAGGCCCTCCGGCCATGGTAGTGACGGAGCATCCACCGCTTCCGCTGCTGTGTCCAGGTATCGTGCGAAGTACCTGGGTAGCTGGCAATTGCGACTGGAGGCAAACAGGTCAACTGAGAAGACGCCGAACCGACTCTGGAGATGGAACACGGTCGGATGAAGTTTCCATTCTCCCGGAAAGACTTGTTGTCTGCTGAGCCAGTCTGCTGTCACATTCCAAATTCCTCTGAGATGTTCTGCTTTCAAGAATTGTAGATGTTGTTCTGCCCAGTCGAAGATGAGATAAGCTAGGTTCTGCAAAGAACGGGACCTGGTTCCCCTCTGTCTGTTTAAATGTGATTTCATACATGTGTTGTCCGTTCGAATGAGAACATGGTCCAATGGGAACAGAGACTGAAAATGGAGCAGAGCTAAGTGGACAGCTTTTAGCTCCAGCCAACTGATGCTCTGAGTCTGCTCTTCTGCGGTCCAAACCCCTTGAACGAACTGGGAGTTGCAGTGGGCTCCCCAGCCAAGGAGACTGGCATCTGTGGTGATAACAGTCCTGCTGGGTTCTCTGAAGGGAGCGCTCTGGGTGAGATGTTGTACTCTCATCCACCATTGAAATGAAAGGCACAGTGCGGGGCTCACAGGAATTGTGCGATGATTTGAGCTGGCAATGTCCTGCTGAAACGGTAACAAAGCCCACTGAAGGTGACGAGTATGAGCTCGGGCCCATGGGACAATATGGATTGTGGATACCAACATTCCTAGAGCCCTGGCTAGGAGCATGACATCTGCGGTTGCGTGGCGCATCAGAGATCTTGCGATGTCTGTGATAGCAGTTATGCGTTCTGGAGACAGGAAAACCATCGCCTGCCGTGTGTCTAACATCGCACCTAGATGTTGTAGTCGTTGGGCTGGTTGTAGATGGCTTTTTTCGAAATTGACTAACCAGCCGTAAGTCTGCAAGACATGGAGCGTGAGCTTTAGATGTTGATTAGTCAGCTCCTTGGAACCTGCCTGCATTAAAAGATCGTCCAAGTAGGGGTAGATGTGCACCCCTTGGAGCTGGAGGTAAGCCACTAGTATGAGTAGCACCTTGGTAAATACTCTCGGGGCAGATGAGAGGCCGAACGGCATCGCTCGATATTGAAAATGCTGGGGGCCAAAGGCAAACCAAAGGAATTTCCTGTGGGCCAGGCAAATGGGCACATGGAGATACGCTTCCTGTAGGTCAATAGACGCCAGGAAGTCTCCTTCATGAAGGCTGTCTGTAATGGAGTGGAGGGATTCCATTTTGAACCTGCGATACTTTACGAAACGGTTAATGAACTTAAGGTCCAATACCGCCCTCCATGACAGATTTCGTTTGGGCACAGCAAATAGGAGGGAGTACACCCATTCCGACCTCTCTGTTGTAGGAACTGGCTCTATCGCCGCTGTGTCCAAGAGGTGATGTATGGCTGTCTGCATGATGTAGTGCCTGGTTGGTGCCCGGGGACAAGGGGAGGGATGAAACTTGTCTGGAGGTGTTGCCCAAAACTCTATTGCATAGCCATAACAAAAAAGCTCTCTGATCCAGGCGACCTGAGTCAGACGCAGCCAATGGTCTCCAAACAGAAGGAGTCTACCTCCAACCGGTATCGCATCAGTACTGTTTCTGCTGGCGAGACCCTCCCCTATATGAGGACGTAGAGGTACCTCTACGCCCTTGGTACTGACCTCTGCCCGGGAAACGCCTGTTCCAGGCTCCCCTGAAGGGACAGAAATCATAATTTCGGAATTCGTGGCCTTGTCCTCCGGGCCGCATTCCTCGAAAGGGCTGGGTCATGCGGTATGAGGTGAAACGTCGGAACGGCCTGCGATCGACGTTCCTAACAGTGGCCAAGACAGGCTTTCGAGCGTCCTTAGGGTCAACGAGCACAGCCTTTAGGACTTCCTCACCGAACAGCAACGAGCTGGAATAAGGTGCCCTTGACAAGTTGACCCTGGCTGTAGAGTCCGCTTGCCAGTGACGAAGCCAGAGGGTCCTCCGAGCAACTACCTGGGCTGCCATAGCTCTTGCTCTCAACTGATTGGGGTCTAGGGTGGCATCAGCCACAAATGCCGCCATCTTGCGTAATTTCACCAGTGACCTCTTCAGAGAGACCGGATCGGGACTTGGGTCATCTAAGAGGTCATCCAACCACATCATCGCTGCCCTGGAAAAGATGGAAGCTGATGTAGAGGCTCGCATGGAGAAGGCAGTGGCCTCATGAGTCTTGTGTAAGGCAAAGTCCAGTCTCCGCTCAGTGGCGTCCTTTAGATGGGAATCTCCTTCCCTCGGCAAAAGGGATCTAGAGACGAGACTGGAAATTGGCTCGTCTATGCCAGGAACGGCCAGTTTGCTGGTAAAGTCCAGAGCCAGAGAGTAGAGTCTGTCCACAAGGGTGTTAAAGCGGCGAGTCTGTAATGGATGAACCATTCGTCCTTGGCCAGTTTAGCAATTGGATCTGGCACAGGAAGGTAGTGCTCTGCTGGTGCAGGGGATTTCAAGACCCTGGCCCCTTTAATAGCAGGAGCGGTAGCTGCCGGTTGTGTAGCCTGGAGACCGAGGGTGTGCAGTACTCTGCGAGCGAGGGGCTGGTAATCTGAAGCATCAAACAGGCGATAAGATGTATCCGCCTCATGTTCCGAATGATCACTCCATTCGTCTCCTTCGGCTTGCACGGCAAAAAA
The DNA here is from genome assembly GCF_030035675.1 of Rhineura floridana. Lineage (NCBI taxonomy): Eukaryota > Metazoa > Chordata > Lepidosauria > Squamata > Rhineuridae > Rhineura > Rhineura floridana. The sequence continues at coordinate 54,755,189 of NC_084487.1, forward strand.
TGACTCCTCCCCACCAGAAACCTCATCAATGAATCTGCCTCTGGCAATGTCAAAAGGATTTGGGGAGCATGACGGATTGGCCTCATTGCATACATAGTGGTCCATACCATGTTGAGGTATGGCGAGGACTTGTGGTGGTGGCTGTGTTTGAGTGAAAAATGACAGCATGCCTTGTAGTTGCGATAGGAACTCATGAGACAGCTGCAGTCCCGGTGAAGTAGATTGTTGCGCTTGTAGAGGCGGCCCTGCAGGCTGTGACAGTGGGTAAGCCCTAGGCGGTAATATGGGAGGAGGCTGGGTGGCAGTTGGTTGGTCAGGAAACCCAGCAAAGTCCTCCTCGGAGGAGGAAGCAGTGGGAGAGTGAAATAGATTCGTTAACTGTTCCTGGGCCGCTCCATCTGGGACCGCAGCAGCGACATAGCGTGGGCGCTTGGTTTTGCTGTGGCTGGAAAGATGTTTAGTTTTGGCAACCACTTTGGCGTGCTTATGCTTGGTCGCCTTAGATAGTTTCGACTTGGCTGTCTGAGTCGTTGTTGGCTGTTCTGCCATCTTATATTTTCTATGGGTTTCAGTACGCGGCCATGGATGGGGCAGAATGTACAGACCCGAACCGGCTCAGTGCAGATGGCTAAGTACACGGCCACGGATGGGGCAGAATGTACAATGTTAACAACATTGTTGCACGGTCTGGGTAGAGTATATGGTATCAACAGCCTTGGTACACGGCCACGGATGGGGCACAATGTACAGTTCAAACAGCTTTTCACAATATCAACAGCCTTAGTACACGGCCACGAATGGGGCAGAATGTACAGTTCAAATAGCTTTTCACAGTATCAGCTGCCTCAGTACACGGCCACGAATGGGGCAGAATGTATAGTTCAAACAGCCTGGTGCACAGCCACAGCCTTGATGAGACAGTCAGAAAAGTACAGGTTCAAGTAGTTGCAGTGATCAAATAGTTGCAATAAGCAGCAGCAGTAGCCGTGTGGTAGAGGAACCCTTGTAGAGCTATAGGATCCTATCTGCAACACACATACAAGGAGCCCTTGGAAGCTAGACCCCCCTTTGTTTGGTACTGGAGAGGCTAAACAGAAAAGGCGGGAGAAAAGGGACAAATAAAATGGCGCCCGTAAAAAGAGCGGGGAAAATTCAATCAAAAATGGCGGAGTGTGAAGAAGGAGCAATGGCGGACACTGAGGTGTACCAGCAAGCTGAAAGGGGGCTGCCGAGCACAGTCTCAAAAGCGTGCTACAGCCGCGGGGCTGATAAACGTTATCGCGGCTCTAAAAGACCAAGCAGGGAAAGCTCTGTCAGGGAAAGAGGACAGACAGAAAAATGCCGCAGTAGCTAAGGCAGCAGTAGGGAAGCAGCCGCAGCCGGTGAGTGCAGAGACCGTCGCGGTGAGATATTTAAAGCTGCGGAACGGGTCAGGGTAGGAGCTGCCCAACGGATAAAAAGCCGGTAAGAGGAAAGCAGGAGAGCCGCAGCCGCAGGCTCCTGGAGAGGGGTTTTTAAAGGTACCGCTGCGAGGAAAAAAGCCGCGGCAGAGCCCGGGAAGGCAGCAACCCAAATGGCCAGGGACCGAGACAAAAAGATCCACCAGAGGAGGCTCCTGGGGGAGGCGTGGATCGTGAAGGCAGGAAACAAGCGGCGGGGTAAAGCAGGGAGCTGCAGCCGCAAGCTCCCGGCTGATAATAGAGAGAACCACAGCCGCGGTCTCTCGAAGAGCCGTCAGACTAAAACTGGGGAAAAGAACCGCCCGGGCAAGGGAGAGCCCCCCCAAGGGAATTCCCCAGGAATTACAAAACAAAAAGTGTTAAATACAAGACAGAGGGAAGCACTTGGGATACACACAAACAACTATACCTCCCACCCTGTCAGACAAACACACAAGAAACACAAAAAACTTAGCTAGAAGCTACGCTATAATATCAATCTTGTTTGGTACGAAGGCAAGAATGAACTGGGGAGTGGGAGGGGCCTGACGCCCTTGTCTTGACTTCAAAAACATTCTTGCCTTCGGACGATAGGTGGAGCTATGTTACCCGCTTGATGGCATTCCTCCTATGGAAAATGTACCTGTACAGTCTGTTTTCAGTATCAGCTTACCATCTCGAAGTGGAGAGAACAAGTCACCTAAACTACTTCTCCCCAAATCATCATTTAAAGTAGAAGTATTCCCATGATCAATTTCTTTGGAAGGAATTACATCCAGACTGCAGCTGCGTGGGAATCCTAGAAGAGGAACATCCATTTTATTGAATAAAACAGTAATTTTAAATGATAAATTAAGCTTTCTTCACAAAATCATCTATTAGACACCAGCACATTCTATTTCATAAATGTTTGTACGTTGAAGACAAGTTCCACATAGTTCAGCTAGGGTATCTATGTACTTAAGATAACCTTTTTAAAGGCAGAAGGCTGCAAATAAATCGGAAGCATGTCCCACAGGAACCAATGAGGCTACCTCAGAAGCGATGAAAGATGCTTAGGATTGCAAAAACGCTTCTGTACAACAAAATCTGTTCTTTTATCATGTTGCACGGACAATGAGAATTACTGACTAGCACCCTATTCCCCAAAACTGCTATAAGATGATTGCCCCTTAAACTTAATGTTAGCATTAACTAGCAATAAAGGTAGCTTTACTTCAGTTTGACACCTGAAGTGTTTGACAGACACCTCACACACACACTTCCACAAGGAGGTGAACAGGTATGTGCTCCATTCATCAAGGTAGATTAGGGTGTCTACTTGAATTGAGTCAGAAAGCATCACACTTATTTGAACTTTGTTATGTACTAAAAGGATCATGACATACAAATATTTTTAAAATGTTAGAAAAGTTAGTTAAGATACAGCATCATGTTTTTCATCTTTATTTCTGTCACTTATGGGGTGAACTGAAAATTTTTAAGTCTACCACTAGCCATGATAAATGATCACATGGTTTGAGCTTTCCAACCCTGTATTCCAAGACAACGATAACATCTGCAGCACAGCTATAGGCTGCCAGTACTAGTGGAAGGGGATAAACGAGAGACAAGGGGGGGTCACCTGTACTGTACCACAGTAGCCACAGCTACCAGATCCTCTCAGGCACACAATAGCTTCACAAGAGACTTGTTGATCATGGAAAGAAGTTGGAAAGGGAGATGGGGATTGTCAGCAGCATCAAGTGCTGGCACAGCAACTCTACCCCCGAGATGCCACTGCCCCTTTTTGTTATAGAAAGTTGTATGAAGCAGATTTTAGGGTGGCTTAGAGTTAAACAGGAAAGCTAGTTACTACTCTGCTTGCCTGGAGCAGAATACCATTTCAGCCAATGGAGCCTTAGGCCTTGGTTATTTGTTCTATCGAGCCTATTTTGTGGTGGTGATGATGGCAAAGAGAGTTCTTTCCCACCACTTTTGCATCTTCTCAGCAAAGACCAGCTGAACTTTTCAAGTGAACCCACCCTATTTTTGTGATTCTAAATTGTTTTAAATTGTTTAAGGTTCTTTTTTAAATTGTTGTAATCCACTCTGGAATCTCAGTGTAAAGTGTAGATAATAAAATTAGAGCAAACAAACAATAATAAAACACTAACTTACTTTTGATTTTATTCACTAATAGGGAAACAACTTTGCGGTTGAAGAACATAACTATAGCCAACAGATATTTCCATCAAACTTTAAAAAGTAGGAAAATTGGTAGCTATAGTGAATGCACCAGGGGAGCAGGAGACCTGACCTCATCTCTGAGATATTGGACTGCCCTACAAATCTGTAAAAATGCGAACACAATTTGGATTGCTCTTTCAGTCCAATCCACTTCCTGTGTAGCTTGGAAGAATTGGTAACATGTGTCCCTGAGCATATGGTGAGTGGTGGCAACACCTGCCATCTCCAAAGATGGAGAATTACATTTTTGCATGTTTGTTGGTGTTCTTCTTACTTTGCTTCTTCTGTGTTACTTCTGTATCTACAGAGAATCTAATCTAGAAAATTATATTTCTCTCATTAATCATCCTAGAAATCTGTGTCAAACTTATTTTTTATTAATTTCAAGGCCTTTCTATTGGTCAATGTCATGAAGGTGAAGACAGCCTTTTGTTTCAAACTACAGATTATGCTCTAATTTGGGCACATTAACAGTTTAATATGAAACTGAAATTTGATATAAAATCAGACTGATTACAATATGTTGCTACTTAAGCAATGACTCTAGCTGTTGGAAAAAAACAAACTTGGCCTGCCCAAGATGCACGTTTTCAGTCTGCTATGCTTAAAATACTCCACTTAAGGAAAGGTGGGCTTGATCAATTAAAAACATAGAGCACACCTAGAATTTTGCTAGAATATATTTCACCTCCCGCTGTTTTATCTTGTGCAGACTGAGACATTCCTCGTGTCCATTGGAAACTATTCTGCGGAACAGTCACTACCATTATTCCACAATAGTTTTTGGAGCTTTTTTTTTTGGTGTTGCAAAGTGTTGCTGTACTTCGCATATTCACATAAAAAGAAGCAAAAGAGAATGATTTACTATAGGAAACTTCACTAAAATTGCAAGGTAAATCCAGCAGATTTAAACTGACAATCTGAACTATATCAACTGTTTTAATATTGTTGCTTCCACCCTGCTAAACAAGATCAGCATAGCACATGTCTTGCTTCTGTTATTTGGACTGATTGCAGGTGTTGCCGATACTCGCTATATGCTCAGAGGCATGTGTTACCAAATTCTTCCAAGAATCCTGGGAAGTGTAGTTAGTGAAGAGTTGTGCTGAGAGATGCTAGGAGATGCCCTGTTCCCCTCACAGAGCTTCAGTCAGAGTGGCTGACTGTTAAACCACTCTGGCCACTGGAGCTCTGTCAGGGGAATAGGAGTCTCCTCTCAGTACCCTTCACAAACTACACTTCCCAGTATTCTTTGGGGGAAGTCATGACTGTCTAAAGTGAAATAAAGGTCTGGTGTGGCCCCGATTAGGCAAGCCAAGCAGGTAGGAGTCTGGCTTTTAGAACACTGAGCGTGCCCAGCCTTATCATTGAGTTCAGGGCTAAATTTCTTAAATTAACTAAAAATCACCCAGGCATTTATTTTAACTTTTAAACTGCAGAAGATGAAGGTCAGAGTATGGGGCAAGGTCAGTAATAGGATTGCAGGTACTCTGTGAACATGGGTAATTTTTAATTAATTTCAATATATTATGAGACCACTGACAGAAAAAAGTCCAACAGGGGTCTGGTTTTCCCCCGTCTCTTTTTACATTTTGAACTCTTGATTCTCTCTGACTGCTTTGTGTATCGCCACAACAATTTAAAGGGTTGTTAAACAACCATTTCTGAATTCAAGACTATAACTTTTGTAAGAATTTGTTTTGAAATGAGGTTATGGGAAGCAGCAGAATGGCATGGGAGTATTTTCAATTTAACATTGCAGAACATGAAAAATCCATGCTGACTATAGTATACAGCCACTCTCATTGCATTTTTATACTTTTAAGGTTTTTTTTAAAAAAAACAAGTGTACACCACCCATGAAACTTTTTAATTGAACAGTACAAAATGCTGTAAGTGAACAAATACAATAAAAGGACCAATTAAGCAACTTTTAACATTACAACTTTCTGTGTTTTCACATTTCCCTCCTTTGTGGTTCTCACAAGTCCTGGCATCTTTTTACCTGATCTACCTTGAATAGCATCAGCTCCTTTAATTTCAGCTGTTGGCAAGGATGGGGGCAGGTACAAAGCAGGTATGTTAGGAGTAACATTTTTTATCATGCCAGTATTCTGAATTCCTCCAGAGTTGCTTGTTGTTTTGATATCAGAACTTTTGCAAGGCTGCTTGTTTGAGGGCGTCTTAACACTAGACTGAAACAGAAATAAGTTAGTCAGAAAGGCTCTACTATAAAGGAAAAAAAGAAAATTTAGAGACAACTTTCTTCCTATGATGTTGCTTACAGGACCCTAATATCAAGAATGCTGGACACCATTTATAATATTTTGAAAAAATATTAAAGCACACAGACAGATGCATTCCAGCTAGACAGAGCCATCAAGTTTTTGAAAAAGTTTCAGCTATGTACAATTCTAACTACAATTACAAAAGAAAAATGTTGTAAGGCTTAACATAGACAAACCCTCTTGTCTCCTTTGGCATATATTTATCCTAATTAGGGACATTTTGAACAGTAAACACACAAGATGCCTTACCCTTGAAAAGTTGTTACAGTACTGCAGTGTTATGCATTTCACAGAGGTTTTGTGAGCAGTGACTGATTTCACAGGTGCTGTCAGTTTTCTTAGATCATAATGGTATATCTTTCCACGAGAAGATCCAATCGCCAGGGAAGTTCCTTCAGGCATGAACTCTACTGCAGTTAGAGGAGATTCTGCTACTAAAGTCCTCAACTGCCTTTTTTATGACAAAGAAAAATGTTGAACACCGAAGGGGGAAAAAAAACAAGGACACCACCATTTTATATATAGTTCCCAAAATAATATTTACTTTTAAGTTACCATTCACAGAGCCACCAGTCAGGTTAGGCTAAAAAAAATGGTGTCTGGCCTACGATTCCCCAGTGGGCTTCATTGCTAAGCTTCATATCCAGTGGGCTTCATTGTCTTTCAAGGCCAACACTATACATTATACTGCACAATAATTTTAGTTCTGCTTATTTACCAATATACAATAAACCGCTTTCTATCATTAGACAGAACAATCTTAACATTTTCACAAAAGCAAATCTTGTGGCATATTTACGTTCCAAACTTAACCATTTTTGTAAAGAACCACTAAATGCTCTAGCTGTTTTAGCCAACTAAAAGAGACCAAATCAAATCTCAGCAAACTGGTTTTATTTTTGGTTTTGTTTCTTTGTTTATCAGCAACACTAGCAAACTTTAGGATTTTATGCTTTATCTGCTTTGTAAACAAGCACTGAAAAGCAGCATATGAAATTCTATAAACAGATATTGTTCTGACAACGGTTTACATACTTTTTACTGGAGGTGTCATAGAGAATGATTCGTTTGTCCAGACCTACAGTTACAAGTAGCAATTCACTGATGGGAGAAAAACAGATTTCATATGCTGGAGCTTTATGGGCACTTTCAAAGTTATGATACGGGGCTTGACTGTTGACATCCCACAGAGTTACAGTTCCACTATCAGAGACACTACCCAATAATGCTTTCTTAAATGGAGAATATTTCAGGTGTCGAATGGGCTGGAAAAAGAACACAATTGCATAAGTTAGAAGTGATGTCATGCTTTACCAATGCATAAGTTTTAAGATACAGTAACTGCTTACATTTTTTAAAAAATGTTTATACCAGAATTTCTAGGGTGGTGATTTTTTTTAATGAAGGCTTGAATCCAATAACCGACAGGCGAGGTGTCAAAGGACAGCTTGGGAATGTGCATTTAACACTATGGCACTGTAACTGATCCACATAAAGTAAGAGTTGAAACTTCATTGTAAAAATGGCTCAGGATTAGTTCCCATGACCAGCTGAAGTACTGATCATTATCTCATGCAACAGACTGAAATATCACATGGTACTTGCATAGTAACCAGTTGGGCAGATCAACACTCAAAAGTGTACTACAAATATTAAAATCACTTAATGTTATGAAGAAGTCAGAGCTAATTAGTTGTCAGTGTGATAAATACAGATAAGAGGCTGTGCCTTTGAAGTTTGGCTATATTTGGAATCCTAGTGCAGGCCCTGCCTTCAAACTGAGAAATTTTAGCTCTTTGCCATCCTTAGCACTCAATTACAATGGCTGAAACCTGGAGATAAGGCCTAATCTACTACTCAGACATTACTAAATTATAGGATTTGTATTTTCTAATGTTCTAATCAGAATTGAACTCTACAAAGCTAACATGAACCAAAACAAATACTAATGTAGTGCCATTTTACTTCTCTCAACAAGTTGGCATCATTGAGAACTCTATATTCTATATATTTTAATTTGCTTGCTTTCCTCCTCCTTCCCTGTTTCTTTTTCTGTTCGTATTGTTCCTGTTAGATTAGGAGCCTGTACATAGGAACTGTCTCATTGTTTATTCTCTGTTCAGTGCTTAGAAAAAATTAGGTGCTTTAAAATAAATATTAATTCTACACTGAATAATTGTGCATAAAAAGTATAGTGTGGCTCAAATTTTACTAAAACCTTTTCATGGCAAAAAAAGGAGTAGGAAGTTTTCCAAAATGTTCACCAATACCCCTGTCAAATAAGTATCCTTCTTAGGCTTATTCACAGCTATTTGCCTACCCATTTCTTCAGTGCTTTTTTTTTAAACTGTTATTCTTGCTAACTACACGAGCCCAGCCAATCAGGGATCATACAGCCAGTATGATCAAATGAGACTGGATACATGGTGATGTACCAATCGCACTGCTGCCCAGGCTACCAGAACAATGCTCCCTGTTTTGCAGCACTGTGACATTTTCAACACATTATGGCAAAACAGAAAGTGTTGGCATGGTTGGCTTTGCAATATGAGAAGCCCTCATAAACTCTTCCCAATCCTAAAAATGATGAAGGGGGGTGGGGAGAATAAAAGTGTTCATGAAGAAAAAAACAGACACCCCCTCCCATTTTCACTCCACTCCATTAGAGTTCATACAGTGCTGTTCCCTACCACAAGAGAGAGTGAATTTGACACAGCATCTAGCGGTGAGAAACAGAAAAAGTAATACCTAGAAACCCTTTAAGTGAACATCAGCATTGATACATTTTTATTACAAGAGCGGCCATTTCATGTTTAGTCAGCAAGTCTGCCATCCAGGCCTCACTAGAGTGACATGCAATTAAATTTTAACAACTTTTCCAAGCTAGGCATTTTTGCAGTAACAATGGAAGCTTCTGATTCCTGACAGAGTGTCAAGCTTTTTAAGTCTCTACCATTAAGAGTTTTCAAGACTGCAGCTGTGATTCAACAAGACACTTTAGACCTGAAATTGATAGAATAATGGGCTTCAAGTTGTATGCATTCTTTGTTACCATGAGACTCTAAAATAATTGTCCTAATTTTAAATCCATGAAAATCTACTTTCAATAACAATCCTTTTGGGTTCCTTCATACATTAAGATTTTAACATGCTCCAAACACACATTTTAAAACAACGCAACATGGCAAAGGCATGAAGAACAGGCATAGGTATATAGGCAATAGTAAGCTCCTCTTGCTTTGTCTTCCCCCACTCCCCTACTCCAAGCCTCTTGACCTGATACTTGTAGCTTGAAGAATATGCATCTTTGAGCAATCTGCTGCAGCCTCTGCCCATCCCCATGCAAGGCTAATAGACACCTGTGCCAGCCTAACCAGGGGATCTGACTGCCAGGCATTTAAACTTCTAGCATAGATATGAGAAAGGGAGGTTGCTTGTTTACAAAGTCACCTTAATTTTAAAATTAAATATAATTTGGAGCAGGTGATCAATCTTGAATAGGAGTTATTGAGAGAAGGGAAAAAGCACATGACTTGCAGAAAAATGGAAGGAGTGCACTTTATTTCTCTTCCAAGACTTTTCTAGCTCCTCTAACCCATTGCTTCTGTTTGCCTCTCTCACTCTTTTGTCCCACATTATAGTGAAGTAAATAACTCACTCAGGAAAAAGAAAATCTAAATAGGTGGCAATCAGGAAAAAAATTAATCTTATAATGCTTCTAACATTGCCCTACACAAAGAAAGAATTCAATTGTTTTATTAGAGCTATACAGCTTATGTAATAACAAATATTTAAACCTTGTTGCTTCACTATTTTACCATAAACATACCTGGCTTCACTGCAGATTACATCTCTCCCTATATTTTACATTAATATTCCTCAAGGTTTAAAGAGCAGCTTAATCCTTCCTCAGCAGAACATAGTGAAAAGTTAAAAATGGCAGAGTAAACAGCAGGAAATACCAGCACCTTATCACAGCAGCTCACCCTGCTTTCACTGCTTTGTTCTTTAAATGATAGCACGTTGTCTATCACTAACTGTCAGAGACAGTTTCCCAAATAAGCCACACATAAAGCCCATCTATGACAACTATATTAACTCTGCTACGAGGTGGCTTTTTAAAAAAGAGCAAACTGACTATTAAGAAGTTTGCATCAATATAACTGATGGATGATAACAATAAATCAAAAACAGAGCTTTTGAAAACTGGGCTTTTGCTTCCTAGTGAATGCCATGCTGCTACCACATCTTGTGCAGTACTGAGTATGTGTAATACTAAATGTGTCCAACCTGCTGAAAACTCTAAAAAGAAAACTAAAATACCTTCATAAAAAATTTTTAGATAGCTTTTCAATGTCAGGACTGGAAAGTGGCTATGATCAAGCCATGCCAACAATAAAACTATTAAAGGTGAAAGCAAGAAGAGATGCAACCAGACATCATGTTCACATTAATAGTTACTTGAATTTTAAAACTTCAGATGTTAGCTCTGCTATAAGTTGTTCTGAACCCATAGGATACAAGTCAATGAAATACAAAACATTCAAGAATATAAGTATGGTTTCCTCTGTGTGGTTGTAAAGACTTCCAAGCCTATCCCTGCACTTGAACACCAACATCATCTGTGACTGCAGTCAGATATCCCATTTTGCGATGACACAGAAGTTCAATCAGGTGTGCAGTCGGACTGATCGAGAGACTGAACCACATGATAAGACCCAGCCCCACAAAGATCTGCTATGCAGCATACTTAAAGATTCTACATCAGGGATGGAGGGAACTGCTTATATAGTACACCGCAGAAATGGAAGGGGGAGCTCAAGGCCAACATGCATGACTTTCACATGAGCATACTAAAATGCCAACATTTCTATGCATGTTTAATTAGAAATAAGTTCCACTGTATTCAATGTGGCTTATTACCAGGTAAGGTAATAATTTAGTAAGAACTGTAATTTATCCAGGTAAGGATTGCAGGCTAAATGTGGAAACGATTTTGGGGTGTGGAACAATTATTCAGTGGACAGAAAACTGATTTATAACCAAACTGCAAATATCAAGATCCAACCATCACTGGTATTAAATGTTTTCAGAAAAGACATTTTTCTAGATGCTCTAAAATAACCCACAGAATCCAACAGCATCATTGAAACTATATTCCACAGACACTTTACCTGACTGCTGCCATAGCCAAATGGAGTGCTGGATAAATTTGTAGTAAGACTATGCAGGATAATTTCACCACTCATAGATCCTGAAGCAACATAGCAATCATTCCAATTAAAGGTTACAGAAGTTATTTCATCTCTGTGATCCTAACAAAGAAAATACAAGGCAGATCTTAGTTTGGTGCAATGTTTGACCAATACATATAGTGGTTTTGTTGTTGTTAAAAAAGGTAGTAATCCTTTTAACCTCTCTCATTCTGTCAGGTTTATAATAAAAGTTTTAGATCCCCATGGCAAAGCCCACCTCTCCTACGCTCCTAGGGCTTCACAGAGTAGCAGCTGACAATGAACCCAGCCAATTTATGTGTATGTGATCATATTCTCTTCCAGAAACCTATTAGTCAATGTTAGCCAACTCTTATTTAGATTTCTAACTGGCTCCATCTCCAAAGCCTTGGCCCCTGTCAAAAATTAAAAGACCCAGCAGGACTAAGACTCTGACCTACATATTCAAGCTTTCCATAGTGGGCAGACAGGCTAATCCCACAACTTAGTCGCTCACATTAAGAACATAATTTTTAATTGATTTGAATCTTGCATTTTTATTTTTTGTAACCTACCCTGGTTGGGTGCTTTGAAAAGGCTATTATCAAAGGTTTCCAGCATTTAGTATACACAGACTGCTATTCTAATATGGCACAGTTACAATAAATGTATCCCCATCTTATACCATTTTTGTGGAGTAATTTACCCAAGAACTGTCAGTCTTCCACATAATCCTATATTTGCATACACATAAATGTCAAAGTATTATGTTCTCAAACAAAAACCAGTTATTTAAGGGGAGCTTTATTGCCATTTGGCAACCATAAAGCTGGAAATCCTAAAATCAGCATTGAAATTAAATTCCATAATTATGGTGGCACAGATATATAGGGATTATCAACAGACTAAAAAGATTAACAGGGAAAAACCCCAAAATTGCAGATAATCACATTTAGGTTTGTTAATTGACATTAAGCCAGAGTTCCCTGTCCAGACGTAACAGAAAAGTCTGGCTTAATTGAAGCAAGGATCTTCACACGGAAGGCAGTACTCAACAAGAAGGGGTGAGAGATGGGGCAGGGGAGAAGCATTCAGCCCTGACACTCATTCCAAAGTGCTTGGGGGTGAGCACCAAAAGGGGTTGTTGGAGGTGTTCGTAGCAGCGCTGGCTGGGCCAGTGGGTATGGCGTGTGGGCACCTGTTGGCTGGGGGGAGGCGGAGGAGGAGCAGGAGCCAGAGGGGAAGCCGCAGCAGCCGCCACCGCAGCCACCGAGGAGCGAGCCCGGAGCGAAGAGATGCCCCTGTGGTGACAAGAGCATGGAGCCAACTATGGGATGGTGGTGGAGAAGAATGGAGGAAGGAGTTGGAGGACACAGAGGCAGCAGCAGAATGGACTTGAAGAACTGTGGAGCAAGAAAAGAAGGCTGGGAGAGAGGGCTTGTCATCACTGCCCTCCTCAGCATTTCCCTGTTGCTGCTGTTGGTTTCTGCTGGAGGAGATAAAAGGCAGCCAACTGTAAGTCATCTAGCTGGTGAGAGGACCCTTCCGCTCTGAACTGTATTCAAGACAGGCTGCTGAGGCTCCTTCAAGTGCAGCAAGATGAGCACCTGAAGCTCTATTGTCTGTTAGCTTTCTGTTTGCTTTGTACTTATGTTTTAAAGTCTACATTGTTTCTTTTGTAATACTGAGTGTTTGCTAAATTGTTTTTGTCCTTTTTGAATGCATTGGCTGTTTTGTAAACCGACTTCTTTTCTCGACCTCAATGTTTTGTATTTTGATATTTTGAATGTTTGTTGTAAGCCACTTTGGGCACAGCTCACTGTGGAAAGGCGACGTATAAATAAACTCTAATAAAATAAATAATAAATATAAGCCATGGTTTCTGTAGACTCAAAAATCATTTAAACAGAGATGCCATGGGTTGTATTCAAGTCCTACTCAAAGCATTCTAAGTGTCATAATTCCAAAGGACTATATACATGCTTATGTCAATCAGCTCTTAAATTAAAACACACTACTGCTCATCCACAACCAGCACATTAGATTGGAACCTCCTTGGGAACAGGGACTTGCCTCTGAAAGCGTTAAAACACTCTGTAACACCATTGGGCTGCTCCACTTACCAGTCTAGCAGCCGCATTCTGCACTAGCTGCAGCCACCAGATGTCTTCAAGGCGTACCCCCAGACTACAAACCTATTCCTTCAGGGGAGTACAACCCCTTCCAGAATAGGTCATACAAATACTTTCTGAAACATGGAAACCGCCTACCAACAGCACTTGTCTTATCAGGATTCAGCTTCAGTTTTTAATGGCCACCATTCAGTCCATCACTGCCTGCAGACACCTGCCCAACAGCCTCACCTAATTCAGATGGAATGGAGAAACAGAGCTGCATACTGATAGCATTGTGCTCCAAATTCCTGAATGACAGCTCCCAACTGTTTCATATAGATGTTGAATAGCATAGGAGACAAAATGGACCCTTGTGGGAGTCCAGAGGCTAAAGGCCCTGGAGATGAGCAACATTCTGCTAGTTCTACTTTCAGGTAGCAGTCCTACAGGTAGAAGTGGAACTACTGTAATACAGTACCTCCAACTCCCACCTCCTTCAGTTGCTCCAATCGTCACAAGCCAGCAAGAGACCAAAGAGAACCCAACAGGTCGCACTGCCCTTTCTCTCTCCCAATAAAGGTCATCAATCAGGGCCACCAAGGCTATTTCAGTGCTGAAACCGGGCTGGAAACCAGACTGAAATGGATCTAGACAATCTACTTCCTCCTCACATACCTGCAGCTGGTTGGCCTCCATCTTCTCAAAAACCTTACCAAGAAAGGGATTAAAGACTGGATGGTAGTTTTCTAAATCTTCTAGATCTAGGGAGGACTTAGTAAAGAGGGGCCACACCACAGCCTCTTTTAGGGCAGTGGGCATAACTCTCTCCTGTAGTGAGGCATTAACCACTTCCTGGACCCATCCACTCCCACAAGCATTTAAAACCACCCATGTAATAAAATGCCAGCTTGGGAAGATTCCATGAAGCCTATTGATTCCAAAGACACCTGTGATGACAGGAGTTAAAACTTTGAGTTGAAGTGGAAGCTTTAAAGTTCGGTGCCCAAAGTTAGTTTACTTTTTAAGAGTCATACATTAACTGACAAATAGCTAAAACAGAAAGTATTTTGTCTTACCTTAAGAGATCGGTGAAGTTTTCTGAACTTTAAATCCCAAATATTAACAGTGCTATCAATACCTCCACTAGCAATATACATTGAATTTGAACTCAGACTTATGCATGTTTGTTTTGCCTAGTTAGGAAAAAAATACAGATAAATTAATCAACATAATACCATTTTGTGTTCCTTGTGGTAAGGCAAGATATAAACATTTAAAAACATAATGGGTGGACCCAAAATTCCGATGAGCAGAATTCCACTCATGGGATTCCCCACGCCCTCCTCCCTCAGAGACAGTGAGGTGGGGAAGGAAGTCATTTTCAGCAATTCCACTTTTTGCCTGTATCCCTGAAAAAACTGGACTCTCTAGAAGAGTATGAAAGGTGACAGGGGTACAGAAGGAGAAATCTAGAAAAAAAATCATTCCCCATTTCTTCCACAAAAGCCTCTGCTGCATCTCATTCTCTTCCTCAAACAGAAGGAGCCCTTTTACACAGGACATTCTGGATTCCACTTGACTTAAGGTGGGAGCCTGCTCTACACGTGAAGGGTTCCTTACAGAATTTATAACCCTGCATATGTGGAGTGAAGGGCTGGATAGGGGTGAAGGCAGCCCTAATCTCCCTTCACATGATAGTGAATGTTGATAATTCAGCTTCCATGCAATTCACAAATAGAATAACAGTTTCTACAATATTCCTGTTATGAATTTTTTATCTCCAATGGTGAAAAACTCAAACAAGCGTTAGCAAGGTCTTGGAACATGGACTTACACATCATGAGGATTAATATGCAGTTACTTTTATACTTGGTTTCTTAAGCCTATATACTACTTGAATGAAGAATTTGGTGTGAACAATCACAGAGGTAACAGGTTGCTTGCCTGAGGTGGGATATATTACCTAGCCAATACTAACCCTACACTATTGAGGCATCATTCATTTCTCTTCCTTCCTCTGCACATTTCAAACTGGCTCCCAAGTTTTTCACACCAATACAAAGCTCCATGGATTGGTAGCTCCTGCTTCCAATGGCACACAACCCCGTACAGAGTTTGTATAGGACCCTTTTTAAAAACTGTGTATAGAACTGTGGTCAATGTAGATATAACAAAAACGATCATAACGAGTACAACAATTTAAGAGTGCTATTGAGATTTTACATTCTTTCTTTGAAGTTTAGAGAGCCTATGGCCCTAAGTCACGACAAACCAAAAGAAGGCAGGAACGTGTCATTGCTAATGGGCTGAGAACAGAAACATCTGTTCAGTATATATTTGATCTCTCTCAAGACTTCCAGCAGCATTCATTAATGCACATCAGGCTTTTGTTAAGGGGGCTGAAACACTGCTAAGAAAACCCAGTCAATACAAATACATTCTACAAATATAATATTGCCTTGTTCAGACAACACTAAACTGTGATTTAAATTTATGAAAACAAACAATAGTGAGCCTTGGGCTGTACTCCCCCTCCAGCACAGCGGTGAGGAGTTTAGAAGCTTTCACTTCTGTTTTAGATTATCTGCAGTTTGCCATGACTCCCAAACCCAAACTGTGGTTAATCTTATGAAGCTGCCTTGTTTCAACTAACGACAGTTAAGACTAATCACAGTTTGTTATTTCAGCAGACATTAATCTGAAGTGAAACTTCCCAATCTCCTCCTCATGCTGGATGAGAAAGGGGAATGCAAAAGCCAAGGCTCACCGCATCTCCTTCTTGTAACCCTAAACTATGGGATGGAACAGGAGAGACTAACTTGAGGCCTTCTATATGTTGTTGTGTTACAATTCTCATCATCCCTCACCACTAGCAATGTTGGCTGGGGCTGATGGGAGATGAAGTCCAATGATGTCTAGAGAGCCACAGGTTAGTCACCTCTGGTCTAGAGTTATATCCAAATGCAGCCTCACTGAGAAGTTGTTAGGAAACTACATTTTTTTAGAATGGCAAATTAAATTCTTTCCATCCATATTTCTTGTACAACAATCCCAGTGAATGAACAAGATGTTGTCTTTCCCTTTGTATTACTCTCCAGCTTTTGTTCAGATGATATGTCTCCCCTGCCTCCCCTCCCTTGAAGGCTGCCAATGTTTATGTGTGTGCATGTGCATTGATAAGGTTGCACTGCAATTTGATCAATAAACATATGCACTCACCTGCATGAGCAACCTGCGAAGGGGGCAAAAGGATATGTACTAATTCCAAAGTCAGTGTTAGAAATCCTCAAAGTTAAAACAGGAAGGCAGATGGAGTGAAATGCAGAGCAGAGTGAATTCACAGAACATCCATTTATCCTCATTTGCTTTATCTGCGTTCTTAACTCTACACTAGAATTGCTACTCCAAACTAGATTACACAGAGGCATGGCTGTCTGCTTTCAAAACAGAAGTGGCAACAAGCAATGTAATTATTGCTAGCCTATGCTATCATGTGCATTCCCTGCAGATGCTCTGAGCAAGAACTGTGTCACTTATGTTCTGTACAGCACCTTGGATCCTATTAGTGCTAAATAAATCTAAAAAGGCAACAGGTAATATGGCTTCTCTCCCCCTCTCCTCAGTAGTATTGACTGGAAGCATTCTTCATTAGGAAAATGGGACCTTCTAAAGTAATTTTAAATGTAGTTTTAAAAAAATTAAAATATTCTTTTATGATCACCGTGTGTCATAGACATTGGTCTACCTATATAAAAATGCTGTATTCTGAAACAGGGAAGAGACAAAATAACTACAAATCCTATATATGTTTACTCAGTGGATACTTACCCACTGAACACAAAGGGTAGCTTACTTCCCAGTACACATTCAAAAGGGTTGGGGTGTATGGTTTCCAAGAAACAAGTATGTTGTACTTACCCCTTCAGCTAGTTCAAAAAGTGGAACTGGTTTACCTTTACAGTTTGAAATCACTATTTTATCACCCACAGCAGAGGCAGTGACCAGAAAAATATCTGGAACAAGAGTCATGGAGCATGGCACAAAGTTTACACAGTAGCTGAAAAGGCATCAAGTTCAAAACAGAAAAGTGAAAATTCAAGAGTCATGTTGGTTTTTAATGTATGATGCAGTTTTTTTCAACAGAGACCAGAAATTACAACAGGAATGGGAAAACATTCCAGTTTTGAAAGGATTTGCCCTTTCAAGAGATAAACTTTACTTTGCCTCCATTCAACACAAGTTAATGATTTTAAAAATACTCCTCCTATAGAGGAGTATTTGTTTCATGCCCGCAAATTCTATCCAAGTTTCAAAGCAATGTTTGCTATTGCCAATGGTTTTGTGGTAGTCGTTCAATACACTGAACACATACATACATATGTTCATGATAAGAAGTGGACTGCCAACCATAGCTTGCCAACCATAGCTTGCCTAGATTAGACATCTCAAAACATGAAGAACTGGAGATATCACAGCTTAGTTGAGTACAATTTCCACTGCACACCATCAAGAATCATTCCAAAAAGATGACATTATGCCAGCGGCCTGTTGATATTTATTTATTTATTAGATTTATTAGTCGCCCATCTGGCTGGTTGTCCAGCCACTCTGGGCGACGTACATAATAAAAACATATAATTACATTACAACATTAAAATCAACAGTAAGTAAAACCTAACCCACCCCAAAAGCCTGCCTGAAGAGCCAGGTCTTCAAGACCCGGCAGAAGGTCATCAAAACCTTCTCCTCCTTCACTCTTACTACCACCACCCTGCCAAAGATTAAAGTCATAGGAAGTTCAAACAGCTTGACTCGATATCCTACCAAGACCCTGCCAAAGTTTAAACATACACTATACAAAGGCCAACAAACCCAAAACCACTAAATGCCCATAAGCTTCAGTTTCACACTGATTGCCATTGTTTGAATCAGGACAGAATTCCGTCATATAAATCTAATCAGCTGGGAACCCTAAAGGGTTGCATGGGTGTTGGCTTCCCTGTATGTTACAAACCATCATTTGCTGGAGCTATAAGGTTATGCTTCAGATTATTCCCTGGCCGATAGACAAGTGATATGGTGTCCCTTTGCTCACACCTGCTCCATGCTGCTTCCACAAAAATTCGAAGACATGCAGCTGCTTAAGACTTTCAGATATGAACATGCCTACATCTTCAACAGTTGTAGCAAACAATGCATCAGGTGGCTTCGCAATGAAAGGTATGGCCTTTAGAAAAGAACAAAAACTAGTTGGGAATTTTTGCAGTCTGCTACTTCAGATGTATAAAGTATAACTTTCATGTCTAATATTTAGCTGTCACTATTAAGCCAAGACATCAATAGATGACTGAAGAAACTCTTAAAATGGTAAAAGAGAGAAGGAAAGCAAAAGGAGATAGAAACATGGTTAAAACCCTAAATGCAACAATACAGTGACTAGTACGTAGGAACAAAGAGAACTATTACAATAGTTATTGTATAGAAATAGAAGATGACAATAAAAAGGGTAGAACAAGAGCCCTATTCCAAAAGATTAGAGAAATTAAAGGGAAATTCAAACCAAGAGTAGGGATGTTGAACAATCAACAGGGGAACACACTGACTGACCAAGATGAAATAAAAGGAAGATGGAAGCAATACACTGATATAAAAGAGATGCAAAGATGACATATTCATTCATGAAGGAACCATATGATGAAGAACCAGAAATTTTAGAATGTGAGGTGAAAGCTGCTCTTAAAATACTTGGAAGAAACAAATCACCAGGAACAGATGAGATACCAGTGGAGTTGCTACAAGCTAATGAGACTGAATCTGTCCAAAGTTTGGCAAAAATTTGTCAACAAATATGGAAAACTAAACAATGGCCCACAAACTGGAAGAGTTCGATATACATCCCAATTCCAAAGAAAGGGGATCCCAGGGAATGCAGTAATTAAGGAAGTATTGCCTTAATATCCCATGCAAGTAAAGTAATACTCAAGATTCTACAACAAAGGCTCTTATCATATATGGAGCGAGAAATGCCAGACGTCCAAGCTGGATTTAGAAAGGGAAGAGGTACCAGAGATCACACTGCAAACATATGTTGGATAATGGAACGGACCAAGGAATTTCAAAATAAAATCGCCCTGTGCTTTATAGGTTACACCAAAGTCTTTGATTGTGTGTAGATCTTGAAAAACTATGGAATGCTTTAAAAGAAATGGCAGCATCTGATTGTCCTGATGTGCAACCTATACTCTGGACAAAAGACTACTGTAAGGACAGAATATGGAGAAACGGTTGGTTTCCCATCGGGAACGGTGTGAGACAGGTGTATTTTATCACCCTATTTATTTAATCTATATGCAGAACATATGATAAGGAAAGTAGGATTGGACCAAGATGAAGGAGGTGTGAGAATTGGAGGGAGAAATATCAATAATTTAAGATATGCAGATGATACCATACTACTAGCAGAAACCAGTAATGATTTTAAATGAATGCTGATGAAAGTAAGAGGAAAGCACAAAAGCAGGACTGCAGCTGAACGTCAAGAAGACTAAAGTAATGATAACAGAAGATTTATGTAACTTTAAGGATGACAACAAGGACACTGAACTTGTCAAGGATTATCAATACCTTAGCACAGTCATTAACCAAAATGGAGACAATAGTCAAGAAATCAGAAGAAGGCTAGGACTAGCGAGGGCAGCTATGAGAGAACTAGATAAGGTCCTCAAATGCAAAGATGTATCACTGAACACTAAAGTCAGGATCATTCAGATCATGGTATTCCTGATCTCTATGTATTGATGTGAAAGTTGGACAGTGAAAAAGGTGGATAAGAGAAAAATCAACTCGTTTGAAATGTGCTGTTGGAAGAGAGCTTTGCGCATACCATGGACCGCGAAAAAGAGAAATCATTGGGTGTTAGAACAATTAAACCAGAACTATCACTAGAAACTAAAATGATGAAAAGAGGTTATCATACCTTGGACACATCATGAGAAGACATGATTCACTAGAAAAGACAATGCTGGGCAAAACAGAAGGGAGTAGAAAAGGAAGAAGACCAAACAAGAGATGGATTGATTCCATAAAGGAAGCCACAGACCTGAACTTACAAAATCTGAACAGGGTGGTTCATGACAGATGCTATTGGAGGTTATTGATTCATAGGGTCGCCATAAGTCATAATTGACTTGAAGGCACATAACAACATTAAGCCAAGCAGAAAAAGTCCAAGGAGATTTGCTTTTTTAGTTCTATGGTATGCTAGTACATAGATTTCAATGGGTTACAGCTTGTCTAATTCAATTCAGGATGACAAGCTACTATACTATTGATCCCAAACAGCTAACAAGATCTACTTAACAGCTCAGGCATACCAAAGTAACTAGAAAGTCTTCAGCAATTAGAGAAACAGATAAATTCAAAGCAGCTTCTATTGTGGTGAATGGCACTTACACAAAGTATGTGTGTGGGGGACAGCAAGAAGATCTAAGTTATTAGGTGAGAAAGCACAAGATTCCCTGCCACAGAACCCAGACTTATCAAAGATGGTTTGTATTTAGTGTCCCTTTTCAAATGTTACATTTATTCTGGGAAATTTTCCTTCAAATGAGAATTGTCAACTAAAGGAAAATTGAAGACCCAGAAAAGTCAATACTTCAATTATCTTTATTTAGATTTCTTACCTGCCTTTCACCATAAGGTCCCAGAGTGAGAGACAACCATTTTAATCCACAATATTAAAATCAGTTAAAACTAATTACCCTCAAGAGAACATCAAAGTAATTTTTACTCCTTTTTTTACTTGGAGACAGTAAAAATTACGGTGTTAACTTTACTGTAACATCCATAACCTACCTCCTTCTTCACAAGTAACCACTTGTTTGGGTGTTGTGCATGAAAGGGTAACTTTCATTCTTTACATTATCTAAGCAAGCCACAGTTGTGCTTGCCTGTATTTCACCTCATCCACATTATCCTTTGACATCACTATAATAATAAACATTCTAGGTAGAGCTCTATCAAGCATTCAAGTATGGATCACCCAAGATTCTCAGCATCAAACATTATAATTAGAGAGGTTCCTATGGTACAGAAAAGAACGCGAGAGCCACCATGAAAACTCACTTTCTCTATCTGGGAAGCTGATAGAATTTAACTACAATACTGTACTTTATTTAACAAAATTTATATACCACTTGATTGTAAAAAGACTTCTAAACTGTTTACAAAACACATTAAAAATTATGAGTAAAACAATTGAAAACAAGTAATTAAAACATTTTTAAAACAATTAAAACAGCAACTAAGTAAAAAGATTTAAACATATCAACATATATGCGTCTGAATAGGTTTGCCTAAACAAAAAAAATTTAAGCAGGTGCCAAAAGGAATACAGTGTAGGCTCCTGCCTTTGGTCAATAGGCAGGGAATTCCAAATAGGTACTGCCACGCTAAAAGAACGATTTCTTGCACCTGCGGAATAAGTATTATTGGCACCTGTAACACAGCCTGCTCTGCAGATCAAAGTGCTTAGGTAGCACATACTGGGTAAGGCGGCCCCACAAGTAAACTGGTCCCAACCTACTAAGGGCGTTTTATACCAGCAGTGACGCCTTGAATTTGGCCCGGTAACAAATTGGCAACCAATGCAGATCTCTGAGCAGAGGTGTTAACAGCTGACAGGGTCTCACTCCAGTCAGCGATCTGGCTGCAGCATTTTGCACTAATTGCAATTTCCAGGTCAAGTGCAAGGGAAGCCCCAAATACAGTGCATTGTAATAACACAGTCCTGAAGTCGCCAGTGAATGAACTACTGTGGCCAAGCAATCCCAGTCCAGGAATGGTGGTTGTTGTCTTAGCACCCCCTAATGGAAGCATTAACCACACTCTGGTCAATGAGTTAAACCCCCTCGGCTCTATTTAATAAGCCAGAAGGAACTGAGGTTAAGTGGGCATATGGTCAGACGTGGTGGCCACCAGCACATCATCAGCTCTAGCATTGGGTGCTTCATCTGACACTGCAACAACAATAGAGTCAAGGTCACTCCAAAGTCAAGTGACTATCCTCAAAGTGTGTAGCCAATTGGTCACAGTGGCTCCTCAAATGCTCCAGAGGCCCCTCCCCCACAGTGGAAGTCAGTAACCTCCAGACCATTTGAAATAATTCTGTCCGCCAGCTACTGGAGGATGCAAAGATAGCTGCGAACTGAGCCTTCTTCACAGCCCACACTGCCACATGCTAGGCTTGATTGTGTGCACTGACCAGTCTTGTCAGCTTGGGAGCAAGATTCGTGCCATTTGCACTCCAGTCTTTGGCTTGCTTCATAGCCCAAAGCTCCCCAGCACAAGAAGGAACCACTAAGGCTCCACAAAACTAGGAGAGGACATGCGAGAGCTATCGTGCCAGCCTCCCATTTCATCTTGCTTCATAAGCTGCTGGAATCAGGCACTTATGAAGAGATTAAGTAAAGGACTAAAACTATGGCATATAGCAGGATGTCTTCGTTACTAAGGGCTGGTTCACACATACAAGAGAAACCACTTGATTTCTTATCACTTGGGGGTTACTTTTACCTGAACTAAACCTTTATTTGTTTTTCATATGTAACTTAATCTAGCCCATGGGTTCAAAACAGCTTACAGCAGTTTTTCTAAATGTTAACAGTCCTCTTCCCAAAAGGCTCACAATCTAAGGCAATCAAATGGTTTTGGGGATAAAAGAAGCCAAATTAAAAAAAAAAAATGAAATCGTATCCATAAAATATATTTCTCAAAAAGCAAAATACACCATAAATAACCAGTCCAAAAAGCCCATCTAGTGAACACTACTTTTTTGCAGGCAGCCTCCTGCTGAATGCCTATTTGTTAAAGTAACGCAGCACAGAGTAAGCTGGCTAGGGAGCAGAGCTCAGTTCCACATATGATGGCAATGGTTTTTCTGGAACTCTGTCCAGGGGATAAATGAGTATTCACTTTTTTCTCTTTTTTTTTTTAAAAGAGAAAGCTCCTTGGGGTTAAGACTTGTAATCCAAGTTTAAAGCACCAAAGCATTTTATGCAATGAGGCAATATGGAACTCCTGTGGCTTGGTTTAATGGCTTACACACACAAGCTCAAATACACGTTATGATCATGCACAACCTGATATCATTATGGCCATGATAAAGTGCCAGAGCTTCTTTCCCATAGCTGGAGCTCTCCACATGCTTCTCTACTTCTAGAATGCTATAAAACTACAACGAGAAACTCCATTAAAAAAAACAAAGAACCATCCAACTTAAAAAGGGCAGGGAGGGAGGGAGGCCACTGGACATATAGGCTTCTATATGCACACAGGGCCACTGTATTGTGGAATATGGCCACACGTAGCACATCTGGAGAAACAACCTTGGAGCTGCTTCTTTCCTTTGATCTCTCCTGGAAAGGAGAAACATGTACTCATGCTGCATCCAGAACAAAGATTCTCAAGTATGCATGCTTCTCCTTACTAGGGAAGCCCATTTGTTGTTGAGCTGGCTCAAGCAATTCTGAGTGTGTTGCGTGCACATGAGTTCAGGTAGCAGAAGAAAAAGAGCAGAAGAAAAAGCAAGATCTAGTACTGGAGCATTTACCCAGATGGGGGAAAGCAGAAGACCTAGACCCAACTTTTCCTTTCTGTTTCTTCTGCTCAAGTCAGAAAAAAAATCAGATAGACCTTCTCCTAATATCTTCATCTTCCTCGGTAAATGTTGTAAGCCCGGCTGGCTAGCAAGGTGTTGCTTCCCCCTCTGCTACAGAGAGATGCACATGGGGAGAGAGAGACATCCTTTTGCATTTAAGTGGCTGTTCTCTCTCTTTCTGGCCAGCATAGAAAGAGTGAGAAAGAGAATATGAATGTAGGGTGGTGTCCTAAGAGGGCATTCTCTGCAGCAACCCCACAGTGGCCCATATGGCACCTTCATTATATCACTTCTGTTGAAGGTGAGTCTCTTTATCTTGACCTTTGACATTTGAGAGAAATATTTTCAGGACACAGCCTATTCTTATGGCTGATTTTAAACTGTTTTTAAGATTGTATTTTTAAATTGCTGTAACCCTTCTGTAGGACTTTATGGTGAAGGCCAGGTAAGAAAATGAAGAAATAATAATACCACTCATCCTTCCTCTCCAAAGAGGTGAGCAGTGCAGTGAGGGGTTTTTTCCACCCTCCCAGACTTCAGGCCTTTAGTCTGGGAGGGAGCAAGAAAACACTACCAGAGCTGCCTTACACCAAGTCAGACCACTGGTCTTTTGCTCAGAACTGTCTAGACCAGTGCCTCCCAAATGTCTTTTCCCCATGGACGACATGAAAATTGTAGAGCATCTTGGCAGACCACTTAATGATTTTTCTGCCTATTGTAGCAGTTGTAATTCCACAGACTTCAAACTGTAATACAACAAAAATATAATTTAAGAAATAAAAGCAGCAATAAATACAACTAAAAATCCATATGACTATTGAATGTGATGGATGTGCTATCTCCCATCTTCTACCACAAATCCAAAGACATACCACAGACCACTGGTGGTCCATGGACCACAGTTTGGGAACGCTTGGTCTAGAGTGTACACTCTGCAACTGACAGGTCGGAGCTCTCCAGGATTCAGACAGGAGTCTTTCCCAGTCCTACCTGGAGATGCTGTGGATTGAACCTGGGACCTTTCACATGCAAAGCATTTGTTCTGTTCTACTGCTGAGCTATGGCTCTCCCTTTGAACAAAGGACTAATGGCAGCTGGCTCTTCTGTCTTCTAGGAGCTGAGGAGTATGTGCATGTTAACAGTTCCTCCCTTCTGTTCTGAAGGTGGGGGAAGAGAAGGAACAAGGGGAGGGAAGACTCAGGTGAATGAATCACTTCCTGATTGAACTGATGCTAGGCAAGCTGTCTGTGCTAAAAATACAAATATCCATCCGTTTCCATGTGAAGTTACGAGGAAGATTGGTTACTTAACAGTTTAGCTTGCCAAAGCTGACTGTCAGAAGTAAATAAAGTATACTCAAATGGAATGTGCACCTGTGAAATAGGTTCAGAACTTTGATAACTTGAGCTTTCATTCATGAACACGTTTGTTCTCACACATGCTTGTCCACTCTCTCTAGAAGCCAGAGACGTTTGGAACTTTAAAGAATAATGCTGACTTATTCTTCCATTCTTTCAATTGCTACAACACAAGTGTTATTTAATGGAAGATACTTTATGAATATGGACACCCAAACTCCATGTACATGCTGCTACTACAAGCCTTTAATTCAGATAAGCCACATAAGTACTGTAAATGTATCTGTATTAAAAAACAAAACAACCCACCACCACATTGGGCAAGGGCCAAAATTAGAAATTATCACTAAACAAATAATGCACTAATGCAGCTCCACATGCTGCTCCCCATGAAATAGCAAAGGATACTGTTGCTGCCCCAGCACACAGAGCTAACTGGATGTGATGAAGTATGGGGACTGAACTGCTCCACTACAGTTATGGATGAAGAGTCCCATATTTTAACATCATCATCTCCCGAGGAAGCAAAACGGATGCTTTCCTGCATGGCTGTACCTGTAACCACAAAGCAAAAAAAACCATGCAGGTGAGGTAAGTATGACCCAGTATAAATTAGTCTGTTACCAAGCGTTCTTCATTGCAGGTGGCAGAAGTGTAAAGCTAAGAAGGTTAGTATAGTGAGTTATGACAAACATTTGCTGCTCAGACATTTTCTATTGGCCATACCTGTGTTCACAGGTATGTGCCCCACAGCTACTGTACATCAAGACACACACAGCTGCAAACCTGGACATTAAATCTAATTGATGAGCAATGATAATCTCAATTATGAAGATAAACACCCATTTTGCAATTCCATGACAAACAAAATATAAAGTTAAAAGCATTGAGCAAGCATTCATGAGATTCATTCTGAATTTTATAAACACTCCAGTATTTATTATTATTTATTTGCATTATTTATACCCCCATTAGCAAAAAAAAAAAAAAAAAAAAGGCTAACAGAGTGGCTTAGAAAAATCATTTCTAAAACAATCCCTGCCTTTAGGCTCACAATCTAAAAAGACATGACACAAGAGGAAAGGTGAATGAGAGACAGGAGGGAAAAGCAAGCTCAAGCACAAGTTCTTAAAGTTATACTCCTTAAAGTTACAACCAATGTAAGTTCTGATTCTGGCTATCTTATTCATTCATTCATTCCATTTATTTCTATACTGCTCTTCCCCATAAATCATCTCAAGGTGATTTATATTATCATTAAAACTGCAGAACACAACATAAGAAATTATGTAGTGAGCTGAAAGAAATAATATCTATACCAAAATGATCAGAATACGCAGTCCTCAAATACAAGTGAACCCAAAAGCCTTGGTGGAAAGGTATATCCACCTGGCACTGAAATCCATTCAATGTAGGTGCCAGCCATACTCCTGATGGAAAAGAGTTCGTCAGCTGGGCTGCCACTTCAACCCTATCTCAAGCCACTGCCCAATGTACCAGGGTTACTGGCAGGATCTCCAGAAGGGCCTCTTGTGTGGATTTCAGGACAGGCTGATATAGGAAAGCAGCATTCGGTCAACTAATTATCAACCTAATTCGCAGAACATTAAGTCTGTGTTTCAGAAAAAACCAGGAGTCTTATGGCATGAAAGCTTATGCCATAATATATTGGTTAGTATTTAAGGTGCCATAACACCCTTTTCTAACTTCCAGCAATGAATGTTCTGGATAAACCTGAAAAAAAAATGTTGGCAAAGTTCACATTTGAATTCTGATGCCTATCCCACTAAATTGAGAGACAGCAGACAAATTCATACAGAAAATACATGAATGCCCTGCTCCCCATACACCTTATTTTAGCATTTCTACCCACTGAGGTTATCATACTTTGGACACATCCTGAGAAGACATGATTCACTAGAAAAGACAATAATGCTGGAAAAAACAGAAGGGAGTAGAAAAAGAGGAAGGCCAAACAAGAGGTTCCATAAAGGAAGCCACAGACCTGAACTTACAAGATCTGAACAGGGTGGTTCATGACAGATGCTGTTGGAGGTCACTAATTCATAGGGTCGCCATAAGTCGTAATCAACTTGAAGGCATATAACAACAACAACAAACGCACTTGTATTTATAAATAAATTCAAAGGAGCATCAATTTACAGTAAAAACACTCCAATATTTACTAAAATCATACATAACAAGATTTAAAAAAGTACAGCTGAAAAGTATAAATCACATTAAAACTGTAGAATAAAAAAGGTCTTAGTTGCATGCCTGAACTTTAAAGGAAGGAGTCGGTCACATCTCTCTCTGAAGAGACCTATCATCTGGGTGTCACAATGGAAAAGGTTCTGTACTATGGCCCAACCAACTGGGCATGTGAAAGTGGTGGGATTCTTTGGATGGTATTCAATGCTAATACTACTCAGAGTTGACCCACTGAAGTTAATAGACATGACTAATTTACGTTCGTTAATTTCAGTGGGTCTGCTTTGAGTAGGACTTAGTTGAATATGCTGTGGGAATGCTGTGGACATAATATATCTTGACTTCGACAAAGCATTTGATAAAGTGCCCCATGATCTGATTAACAAGCTAGCTAAATGTGAGCTGGATGGACCAACTATCAGGTGGATCCACAGTTGGCTACATAATCATATTCAAAGCGTTCCTTCTTAAACTGGGGAGAGGTAATGAGTGGGGTCCTGCAGGGCCCAGCACTCTTCAACATTTTTATTAATGACTTGGATGAGGAGGTGCAGGGAATGCTTATCAGATCTGCAGATGATAAAAAATTGGAATGGATAACTAATACCTTGGAAGATCGAAACAAAATTCAAAGGGATCTTGATAGGCTGGGACATTGGGCTGAAAACAAAAGAATGAAATTTAACGGGAACAAGTGCAAAGTTCTACACCTAGAAGAAAGAAAACGAATGCAGTTATAAGATGGAGGATACTTGGCTCAGCAATACTATATGCGAAAAGGATCTTAGGATTGTTGTTGATAGCTGAACATGAGCCAACAGTGTAATGTGGCTGCAAAAAAGGCAAATGCTATTTTAGGCTGCATTAACAGAAGTATAGTTTCCAAATCACATGAAGTATTGGTTTCCCTCTATTAGGCACTGGTTAGGCCTCATCCTGAGTACTGCGTCCAGTTCTGGACACCACACTTTAAGAAGGATGTAGACAAACTGGAACGGGTTCAGAGGAGGGCAACGAGGATCAGGGGAGTGGAAACAAAGCCCTATGAGGAGAGACTGAAAGAACTGGGCATGTTTAAGCCTTGAGAAGAGAAGAGTGTGGAGAGATATGATAGCACTCTTCAAGTACTTGAAAAGATACCACACAGAGGAAGCACATGATCTCTTCTCAATCATCCGAGTGCAGGACATGGAATAATGGGCTCAACTTACAGGAAGTCAGATTTCCACTGAACATCAGAAAAAACTTCCTAACTGTTAGAGCAGTACGACAATGGAACCAATTACCTAGGAAGGTGATGGACTCCCCAACCCTGGAGGCATTCAAGAGGCAGCTGGACAGCAACTTGTCGGGTATGCTCTAATTTGGATTCCTGCACTTAGCAGGGGGTTGGACTCGATGGCCTTACAGGGCCCTTCCAACTCTATGATTCTATGAATACAACTTATAACATAGTCTCTGGTGTTAAACAAAGGGACAGACAGGATCTTAAGGGAGAAGGCAGTCCTTCAGAGATCCCTGGGCCAGAGCCACACAGTTATGCTAGATTAATTTCTGCATGGTAGCAAAAGGAGTATCAAGGCAGATTCTTGGCATTCCCAGGTAGGACTAGGAAGGACTCCTGTATGACACTGTGAAGAGCAGCTGCCAGTCAGTGTAGACAACACTGAGCAAGATGGACCAAAGGTCTGTCCTGGAATAAGACAGCTTCATATGTTCATTCCACAAAAGCTTACACCATTATGCAAACGTGGACTCAGTACCTCAAACATAAATTTAGTAATATCACTGAATCCCCACATAGCCATGAAGCTCACCTTGGGCCTGTCACTGCCTCTCAACTTCATGAAAACCCTATTCATAGGGTTGACATAAGTCGGAATTGACTTGAAGGCAGTACATTTACATTTTACTTTGTTATGGGGTAGCATACAAATGTCATAAGTAAATAAATTAATAATTAATGCTGAAATTTTGAATGTTCAGGGTCACTTGGAAATAATGAATTGGAAATGTGCATACACAGGCGCATTGTAGATATATTTTATATGGAAGTGTTTTCTCCTGCTGTGTCCTAGATACACTTAACTGTTACAGTAACTGTTACAACTGCCCTTGAGGTTGGTCCAGAAGCTGCAGCTGGTGCAAAATGTGGTGGTAAGCCTGCTCACTGGGGCAGGGTATTGCCAACATGTCACCCCACTGCTGAAAGAACTGCACTGGCTGCCCATTTGCTACCGGGCCAAGTTCAAGGTTCTACTTTTGGTGTACAAAGCTCTATACAACTTGGGACCAGGGTGCCTGAAAGGCTGTTTTATCCCTTATACCCAGTTGATCACTGCACTCTGCAGGTGAGGGCCTCCTGCAGACACCATCTTATCTGGAGGTGCATTCTGCACAACATAGGAAATGGACCTTTAGTGTGGCAGCACCTACCCTGTGGAATGCCATACTCTTAAATATTAGACAGGCACCATCTCTGTTATCTTTTCGACATCTATTGAAGACCTTCCTCTTTCAACAAGCTGTTTAAGTTGAGACCTTACCCCAGTCTACGTCTGTGTTGGAATTGCTTTTTAATATGTTTTTAAACCTTTTTTAAAAAACAATATGTTTTAACCTTTTTTTTTAAGATGTCTTCAAAGCTTTTTAGAAACACGTTTTTAAAGATGTTTTGTTTTAATGTATTTTAAAGTCTGTTTTTATGATGTTTTAAAGTGTTTTAGTGCTTTTGTTTGCTGCCCTGGGCTCCTGCTGGGAGGAAGGGCGGGATATAAATCAAATAATAAACAAATAAATGTAAATACATTCAACAGAAAAATTATAGTCCTAAAAATCTTGTCTTGTCTGTTTTCCTGTCTACTACACTATACCAGTCTTCTGATTTGTAGACACAGCAAAAACTCACTACAACCCCAAAAGTTAGAACACAGGTTTTAAAAACAGAACGGCCCAGACTACATAAATTATTTAAACTAGCTGGGTAAACAGAAAGGTCTTTATCTAGCGCCAAAGATGCCACCAGGTGAGTTTCCCTTGGGAGGCTGTTCCATGAAGGGGTGGCACTACCAATAAGGATCTTTCCCTAATGGTTACCTGCCTCACATCATTCTGGTGGGGGGTGGGGTCATCAAGAGCAGGACCTAAAACAGTATTTTTAATTCTTTTTTTAAAGATTTGCTGAATGATGTAAAATCAAGAAGAAAATATAATAAAAGATTGAAGACTCATGCCTAGCTTATCTCATAGGGCCGTTGTGAGAATAAAATGGGCTTATCTGCATATGTTAGCCTTTGTTACTTGAAAAAAGGGCAAGATACAAATATGATAAATAAAAATAAACTTATTCCAGAATTTGGGATAAGTATTCTGAACTATGAAATCAGAGCCCACTAGGCAGCCTAAAGCAGCAGTCTTCAACCATGTCAGAATCAGAACCCATCTTTAACCCAAACATGTATCTGGAGATGCATTCTTAATTTACCACCATCTGTATGGCAGTAATACTGCTGTTGCGATCCACCTTAGGTCAGTTTGTGACCCAGTACTGGGTCCCAACCCACCAGTTGAAGACCAATGGCCTAGAGCTTTTACACAGAAGTAAAAGGGCACTTTTAAAGTAGCCATATATTGTTACTTCCTATTTCCCATCACCTGACAGATATAGTGAAGCCAATATAGACTACAAATACTCTTTCTTCTAATTGCCGAAGGAAGCAACTGGTGCCTTACTTAGGACAGAGAAGAAACAATGAATGACACCCGAGACACCCCACACTGCAGCTTCCCCGCCACGGGGGGAGAGGAGGGGCTGCTTCAGGTAGGGCTACCAATTCCAAAAACAAGACGCAAACCACTCCCCGGCAGGGCAGGGCAGACGCCTGATCCTAGCCAAGCAATGGTCCCTCTCCCCCAGCAGATGCCAAATCGGCAAAGGACCGGAAGGAGAACTCCGCCAGCTACCAGATAATCTGCTAATGACCCAACAACAGACCCCGCCTCTTCCTCACCTTCCCACTTGGCCGGACACCCCCAGTAAGAGCCTTCTAACCGACCCAACTCATTTCTCGGGCTATTAAGCGTTGCTAGGCCTGAGGGCCTCTCCACAAACTTCAGCTTTCTTTTCTCTCAAAGTGCACCTGGAGCCGCTACGAGCGGACTTTCTTACAACTTGGCAGCCTGTCCCAACAGCCACCGCGGGAACCCCCACTCCGCCCCTGAGCGGACTTATGGTTACGGCAGCCGAGAGAGGGCAAAAATGATGGACGTGCGTTCACTATCCCCGATTGGATGGGGGAAAGAGAGGAAAGGAGGCGGGGCTTCCATTCAAAGTTAACAGTTGGCACACAAGATTGATGGTGTCATGTGCTTTTTCTCTTGCTGACTAATTTGTAGGGGAGGTGGTAGAGAGAAGCAACGGCAGCGTTATGTGACGAACGGGCTGGGACGCGCCTGTCGCTCGGTCTTCTGCTACCCATTGGCTAACGGAGGATAACACCATTTTATGCATGTGATGGAGATTCTGGTCCTCAAAAGTTTATAGCACGTTACATTCTTTTTTTATTATATTTCATAGCGGTCACAAAGCCATCGTTATGATGGGGGAGTTTCATCAATATTGTAGGAGCCCTGGGACTGAGTGCAGGTTGAGTGCTTTGTGTCAGGACTCAGCAGATGGGGTCGTAGGTAACGCTCCCTTTGCCCCATCACCCCATTGACTCTAGTAGGAAGAAATAAATAGGTTACACTGTAGACACATTTGAAGTCCACAAAATCTGCCATAACAATTTCTGGGCTGGGCAGCTCAGGTGCTGCATAGGGCAACCAGGGCTTTTTTTGTGTGCATGACAGTACTCACCCGTACAGAGTGTGGGAACCTCTTTCTTGCTTTTTCTTCAGCATCACTTTCTTGAGAAAATTGTGTACAAAGAAATGCAAGAGAAATGAAAGAAGCTTGTTGCTCACTCAGCCCAGAGCTCCAGAAATATCAGATACCTACCTGTGCACTCTGCTAATAAGGTCTTGAAGGTTCAGTAAAATCTCTGCATTCCTGCTTTGTGATGTTGGAAGGCTTTTTAATGCCTCCCTACAACAAGGCAGAGTTCCAATGTGCCTAAAGGAGGCAGTTGTAAAGCCTTTGCTGAAAAAGCCCTCCCTGGACCCCTATATTGTGGATAATTATTGACCAGTGTCTAATATCCCATTTCTGGGCAAGGTAACAGAGCGTGTGCTGGCCTCCCAACTACAGGGATTCCTGGATGAAACGGATTATCTAGATCCATTTCAGTCTGGTTTCAGACCTGGTTATGAGACGGAGACGGCTTTGGTCGCCTTGGTAGACGACCTACGCAGAGAACTGGACAGGGAATGTGTCTCAGCAGCTTTCGATACCATCAACCATGGTAGCCTTCTGGGTCGCCTTACCGGGATGGGACTTGGGGGCACCATTTTATGATGGCTCCGTTCCTTCCTGGAGGAGCGAACCCAGAAGGTGGTGCTGGGGGATTCCTGTTCGACTCCTTGGCCGTTGGTCTGTGGGGTCCCTCAGGGTTCAGTTTTGTCCCCCATGCTATTTAATATCTACATGAAACCGCTGGGAGAGGTTGTCCGGAGGTTTGGGGTTCGGTGCCATCAGTATGCAGATGACACCCAACTCTACTTCTCCTTTCCACCTAATTCCAAGGAAATTGTCTCGGTTCTAAACCAGTGTCTGATAGCAGTGGTAGACTGGATGAGGGTGAACAAGCTGAAGCTTAATCCAGACAAGACAGTGGTGCTCCTAGTCAGTCGAAAGGTGATCAGGGAATAGGGGTTCAGCCTGTGCTGGATGGGGTTACACTCCCCCTGAAGACGCAGGTTCGCAGTTTGGGTGTGCTCCTGGACTCAGCCTTAAACCTGGAGGCCCAGGTTTCTGCGGTGGCCAGGAATGCTTTTGCACAGTTAAGACTAGTGCGCCAACTGCGCCCGTTCCTGGAGTCATCTGATCTGGCTATGGTGACACATGCCTTAGTTACATCCCACTTAGACTACTGTAACGCGCTCTACGTGGGGCTGTCTTTGAAGACTGTTCGGAAACTTCAGTTGGTGCAACGAGCTGCAGCCAGAATGTTAACTGGGGCTAGTTACAGGGACCATACAACTCCCCTGCTGCAACAGCTCCACTGGCTGCCAGTCTGTTTCTGGACACAATTCAAAGTGCTGGTTATGACCTATAAAGCCCTATACGGCTTAGGTCCAGGCTATTTGTCAGACCGTATCTCCTTATATGAACCTGCCCGGGCCCTGAGATCTTCAGGAGAGACTCTTCTCATGATCCCAACACCTTCACAAGTGCGACTGGTGGGGACACGAGATAGGGCCTTTTCGCTGGCTGCCCCTAGGCTCTGGAACTCCCTCCCTAGGGAGGCAAGAATGTTCTCCTCTGTGCAGTCCTTCCGCCGACAGCTAAAGACTTTTTTCTTCTGGCAGGCCTTTGGAACTGAAGGCTTTAAGGGTAGTGACTGAAGAGGATGCTGTATGTTATTGTTTTACTTGTATGCTCCTAAACTGGGTTGCAGTATTTTAAGTGTATATCTAATTGGTTTTAACATCTTAATAGTTTAATCCTGTTTTAATGCTGATTTTATATGTTTATATGTTTTATATTTTTATAGGTTCTTAATGATATGTACTTATTTTTATCTGGAAGCCGCCTTGAGTTCCAGTTTGGAAGAAGGGAGGGGTATAAATAAAGATAATAATAATAATAATAATAATAATAATAATAATAATAATAATAATAATAATTTTATTGCATGGTATGTCAGTAATTTACCAAGTGTTGTTTATTCAGCCCATTAGTGGAATCCCTACACCTCAAAAACATGGTATCCAAAACCACCTTGGAGTAATCCAAGCTCTTCAGGGTTTTCTGTTGACTGGAACATGCCAAGACATGGAAGGAACACTGATGGACAGAAAAATTTTGCATGGGAGCAACATTCGTAAATCCTTTGTTTACAGCTATATAGGATGGAAACCATGATCAAAGTATGAGATGAGGAGCCATATTAGTTTGACTTTGACTATGGGAGTTCCTTATTAGCTAAAAAGGTCTTGGCAGGAGAGGAATTGTCAGGTCATTTGTGCATTTGCATCTAGACATGACTCAATTTGTGATTTCCTTTACTCAAAAAGAAATAGGATGAGGTAGGCGGTGGTAACGCAGCCGAAGCTCTGCTCACGGCCGGAGTTGGATTCCAACAGAAGGAGGAAGTCAAATCTCCAGTAAAAGAGGTTGAGGTCCACTCAGCCTTCCATCCATCCGTGGTCAGTAAAATGAGTACCTGGCATATGCTGGGGGGGGGGGGGGGATAAAGAAAGGCCAGGGAAGGAACTGGCAATCCCACCCCATATATACAGTCTGCCTTGTAAACGTCGCAAGACTTCACCCTAAGAGTCAGAAACGACTCGCACTATAAGTGTGGGGACACCTTTACCTTTTAGTAGCCTTTGAGCTTGCCTATTACTTTCTGCAGCCCTAATTTATATTTCTCAAGTTCAATTTGATAAATTTATCAGACATGTAAATTTAACAAATCATTAATTGTATTTAATTAACACAAAAAAAGAAATGACACTTCAAAAACTCTAATCAATATACTTTTCAGCTTATACTAGTTGTCCCCCTTTAGAATGCACACCTTAACATGGTGAGGGAGTTTGAGAGTGTTGAAGAAGCTGAAAGCAATGCCGTCACGAGTCTAGACCAAGAGGCTAGACTCCTAGCAGGGGCACCCAAAGCGGAATGGCAAAGCTGAGACACCAGACTAAGATGCGTCCAAACTCAGAGGAAGGCAATGGTAAACCACCTCTGAATACCTCTTACCATGAAAACCCTAAGAACAGAGTATCCAAATTGCAACATGAGAAAGTGCTGGAAGATGAGACCCCCAGGTCAGAAGGGACTCACCGAGCTACTGGGAAAGAACAAAGGACAAGTACGAGTAGTGCTGTGGCTAATGACGCAGCTGAGTCAAAGCCAAAAGGAAGCCCAGAGGCTGATGCGCACAGATGCAAAAGGAGAGTCCAGAGTTGTACAACGCACACAATAGGAACATGGAATGTGAGAAGCAAGAACCACGGAAAGTTAGAAATTGTCAAGCAAGAAATGGAACGTATCAGCATTACAATGCTTGGCGTGAGTGAATTAAAATGGACAAGAATGGGTCATTTTCAATCAGGCAACTACAAAATATTTTATGCAGGAAATAAGAAATCAAGAAGAAACGGGGTTGCTTTAATAGTGAGAAGTAATGTAGCAAAAGCAATTAAGAGCTTAAGGTCGGAGCGAGTAATATCAGTGAGATTAAACGGGAAGCCTATTAACATAACCATCATCCAAGTCTACGCTCCAACGTCAAACGCAGAAGAAGGAGAGATTTTACGCAGAAGTACAGGAGGAAACTGATCACACACCAAAACAAGATATGATAATCATGGGGGACTGGAATGCAAAAGTAAGGAACAGAGAAGAACTAGGAATTGTGAGTAAATGGGGATTAGGAGACAGAAATGAAGCAGGAGAAAGACTTATTGAATTCTGTGAAGCCAATAATTGGTTTCTTGCCAACACATTTTTTTAGCAACCAAAAAGACGACTGTACACGTGGACATCACCAGATTGTCAGTATAGGAATCAAATTGATTATATAATTGGCAACAGAAGATGGAGAAGTTCCATACTTTCTGCAAAAACGAGACCAGGAGCAGACTGCTGTACAGACCATGAACTGGTCGTATTGAAAATCAGAGTAAAGCTAAAGAAGAACAAAGCAATCATATTGCCAAAATACGATTTAAATAACATCCCAGAAGAATATAAAGATCAAATAAGGAACAGATTTGAGGCTTTAAACTTAATTGACAGAGAACCAGAAGAACTATGGACTGAAGTCAAGAGACATGATCAAGGAAGAATGCAAAAAGACAATACCTCTCGTTAGAAAGTGAGAAAGACCTCAATGGATGACTGAACTCTTCAAATGGTTAAAGACAGAAGGAAAGGAAAAGCGAAAGGAGACAGAAACATGGTCAGAACCCTAAATGCAACAATACAGCGTCTAGTACGTAGACACAAAGAAAACTATTACAATAGTAATTATATAGAAATAGAAGAGGACAACAAAAAGGGAAGAGCAAGGGCCTTATTCCAAAAGATTAGAGAAATGAAAGGGAAATTTAAACCAAGAGTAGGGATACTGAATAATCAACAGGGGAACACACTGACCGTGATGAAATGAAAGGAAGATGGAAGCAATACACTGAAGAACTCTATAAAAGATGACAGGATGACAGATTCATTCATGGAGGAACCATATGATGAAGAACCAGAAATTTTAAAATGTGAGGTGAAAGCTGCTCTTAAAATACTTGGAAGAAACAAATCACCAGGAACAGATGGCATACCAACAGAGTTGCTACAAGCTACTGAGACTGAATCTGTCCAAAGTTTGACAAAAATTTGTCAAGAAATATGGAAAACTAAACAACGGCCCACAGATGAAGTGTTCAATACATATCCCAATTCCAAAGAAAGGGGATCCTAGGGAATGCAGTAATTAAGGAACTATTGCCTTAATATTCCATGCAAGTAAAGTAATGCTCAAGATTCTACAACAAAGGCTCTTACCATATATGGAGCGAGAAATGCCAGACGTCCAAGCTGGATTTAGAAAGGGAAGAGGCACCAGAGATCACATCGCAAACATACGTTGGATAATGGAACAGACCAAGGAATTTCAAAAGAAAATCGCCCTGTGCTTTATAGTTTACAGCAAAGCCTTTGTGTGTAGATCTTGAAAAACTATGGAATGCTTTAAAAGAAATGGGGGGGGCACAGCATCTGATTGTCCTGATGCGCAACCTATACTCTGGACAAGAGGCTACTGTAAGGACAAAATATGGAGAAACCGATTGGTTCCCAATCGGAAAGGGTGTGAGACAGGGGTGTATTTTATCACCCTATTTGTTTAATCCGTACGCAGAACATACCATACGGAAAGTGGGATTGGACCAAGATGAAGGAGGTGTGAAAATTGGAGGGAGAAATATCAATAATTTAAGATATGCAGATGATACCATACTATTAGCAGAAACCAGTAATGATGTGAAAAGAATGCTGATGAAAGTTAAAGAGGAAAGCACAAAAGCAGGACTACAGCTGAACATCAAAAAGACTAAAGTAATGACAACAGAAGATTTATGTAACTTTACAGTTGACAATGAGGACATTGAACTTGTATCAATATCTCGGCACACTCATTATCAAAATGGAGACAATAGTCAAGAAATCAGAAGAAGGCTAGGACTGGGGAGGGTAACTATGAGAGAACTAAAAAAGGTCCTCAAATGCAAAGATGTATCACTGAACACCAAAGTCAGGATCGTTCAGACCATGGTATTCACGATTTCTATGTATGGATGTGAAAGTTGGACAGTGAAAAAAAGCAGGTAAGAGAAAAATCAACTCATTTGAAATGTGGTGTTGGAGGAGAGCTTTGCGCATACGTGGACTGCGAAAAAGACAAATAATTGGGTGTTAGAACAAATTAAACCAGAACTGTCACTAACAGCTAAAATTATGAAACTGAGATTATCATACTTTGGACACATAATGAGAAGACCTGATTCACTAGAAAAGACAATAACGTTGGGAAAAGCAGAACGGAGTACAAAAAGAAGGCCAACCAAGAGATGGATTGATTCCCTAAAGAAAGCCACAGACCTGAACTTAGAAGATCTGAACAGGGTGGTTCACGACAGAGCTCTTGGAGGTCACTGATTCATAGGGTCGCCATAAGTCGTAATCGACTTGAAAGCACATAACAACAATTTGTTATGCTACTACTCTTATGTAAGAACTTTCTTTTCTCTAACTTTATTAGTTATCTAAAGAAAATATTTTTAGCGTCCTAGAACTTGTAACAAATTCTTAATCTGTGATGTTTGATAGGAACATCAGTTGCTATGGTTACAGCAGTATCAAAATCTCATCATTACAATTTTGCAACTGTGTTAAGAGGTGTGACAAAATTCTCATTTCATTAAAAATATCTGAAAACCATATGCTATTTTAAAATGTGAATGTTACTAAATATTTTAAAAGAAATTTTAATTGTTGTAATAGGTAACATGCTGATTGCTGTGCAAAGACAGCATTTCTAAAACAGATTTTAATTTAATTATTAATATATCCTTTAATTTGAGGTTTTCAAACTGAGTCATTCATTTTAATTAAGATGCCTAATATTCCTCAGACAGAACTTCAAAGTGTTTTTTAAACAAGAGATTGTGCCCTTTTGCTTGTGATGCATAAACATCTATTGAAAAAGCCTTCCTAAAAAAGGGGCGGGAGTTCTTCTGCTGTGCTTTTTTATCTTGGAAACCAGATATGCAATGTTTTTCTTCCTCTCTTTTGCTGGAGGTATTCTTGGAGAGAACCAGAGAAAAAGTGAGGGAATTTTATTCATATTTTAACTCCTCTTCTTGTAGTAGTAATTTCCATAGTTCAACTGTGAGCTGTTTGAAGAACTACTTTTGTCTATGCTAAATCTTCCAATATTCAGCTTCACTGGATGACCTCAGATTCCAGTATTATGAGAAAAAGAGTCTTAGGGCTGAAAGGATCCTTCTATCTTCTTACCTTCTTTTCCTCCATCACCCCCTGACAACTGTTCCAAGTGTATGGGAGTGTTGTTGGATGTATCATTTCCTTCCCTATGCAGCAGCCTGTTGCACATCTGCTGCTGCTGCTAGTGACTACAAACATGGGGAACCTCCAGCCCATGGGCATACTCAGGCCTGCTAAGCCTCTTATAGAAACTGCTGGCACTCTCTTTAAGCCATGCATCCTCCCCGCCTGCCCCAGGTCAAATCCTCTTACCTGAGGCATTTCACAATGAGCTGGCCATGAAGGAACATGTCTCTTCCTATGTCACCAGACAAGGTGTGAAAAGAGGGAACAGTGTGTGTATGTAAACACACACAAAGAATATATGTGTGTTCCGTATATGTGTGTTTGAATGGGATGGTGTGTGTTTTGGCCCTGCCTACTTTGGGAATGTAGCCCCCAACTACTTTCACCTGAGGGAATTCAGCCCTTGAGGCAAAGGTTGCCTACCCCTGCATTCCAGCAAGCCAGCATGCTGAAATATCAAGGCCTATCTACCATTACGAAACCTTGACATTTCAGCAAGCAGGCTTGCATCTACAGTACATGAGAGAAAGGAGTATGGAGACCATTTATAATTTCTAACTGGCAAAATAAATAGTATCAAACTAACACTACCCAAAACACTCCCCATAGGAAAGGTAAAACACTAACATGATTTTAAAAGTATTTTTAACATCTTGATATTATTTGTAAACATCTTACTCTTACCAACTATTATATGGAAACATGTGGTTTTAAAGCCAAGTAATACATTTAGTACTAGCATTTTGGTTAGTTTAAGCCTGAACTAATACTTGGGTGTACTATCGAATTACAGGTGTGGGGGAGGGAGTTGATAGATACACCTTAATCTAATCCCAAAAGCCAGAGTGCAGCTGGATTGTATTAGCATATTTAAAAGCGTGCATGAAATCAGCACTGCTTGGGCATGGTCCTCCATCCTTACTGTAAAATATATCTCCACTAACCAATAGTTGCTGTATCAGGTACAGGGCAGGAAGTTCGTTGCTTTCTATGGGTATTCAAGCAGACCTGTTTAATTGTGGAGAATGCTAAAAACTCAATAAATCCGGTCTGTCACAAGAGCCTCATGTTTACTTTCTCTGGATAGCAAGGGTATGTGTGGTCAGTGTTTGTTTTCCTTTTTAAAGGAAAATGTTCCAAATTAATGTCTGCTACTGAAGTGTGCAAAAAAAAAGTTATCCTTGAGTAACAACCAACTGCTGTTTATCATGGAAGCCTGCAAAATCTGAAAGGCAATAACCTGAAGTTCAATTCTCTGTGTAAAATCCAGAGATGGTAGTTAATAAAATAAATATATCCAATTAAAGGCTACAATTCACTGAAAAATATATTTTAATCCCTGAAGCTAATTTAAGAACATCATTTCTCATTCTAGAACATTACTTCTAAGCAGTTAAGACAAATAGAAAAACAATATTTAATTTATTAGGTAGCTTTAAGGGAAAGTGTTCTAAGTGCTCCAGCTAGGAAAGGGTTATAAAGCCAGTAAAAATCAAAGAAGCAAAAATCTTAATTTTAGTTCTATTTGAAAAACAAAAATAATGAAATAGAAATCATGCTGTTTGTGGAGTAAAATGATTTAAATATCTTAAACCAAAAAGTTAACAGGAAATTAAATCTGAATATAGAATACTACTACTTAAAAGTCACAAAGAACAACATAACATGTATGTTTTTTAAAGTACTAATGCTTCAAATATTTTATCAGTTCCAGAGACAATTAGGGACTAACTCTCTGTCTCATGCAATAGGGAATTTACAACTGGCTTCAGTATGACAGAATATTACTCCACAAATGGTCAGCTCTGTGTAGCGTAAATGAATGTCAGTTTTACTCTCCAAAGTTCACTCAAGCGAGCAAAGATACTATCCAGTTGAAAACACTTCCTGCTATTATCACACACCCATTAGCTGGCTCAAATAATTTCCTTAAATTCTTTATTGCTGGTAAAGTGATGTCAAATGGGATCTGCAAGAAAGAGAGAGAAAACAAAGCAAAAAAAAATTAATAGAATTCAGCTGAAATCCTATATTCACTTATGTGAGAGCAAGTCCTGTTGAATTCAATGGGACTATTTCTGAATAGGCACAGAAAGAAATATGTTGTTAGATTGTAAAACCCAATGTGTACACATCTTAGCACAAAATAGGTTCTCTGAAGGGTATTCTCATTGGTTAGCAATCATAAAGCAGAAGAGTAAAATTCCTTTCCTACTATGCATATATGGACTTCAGAAGAAGAAAATATTGGTGGGGAGGGAACTCAGCAGTAAGGATCCTGAGAAGTACAGCACTGATGTGGTTGTGGAGGAGAGTCACATTCAGAAGAATGACTATGGCTGCAATCCTAACCCCGCTTACCTGGGAGTAAGCCCCACTGAATTCAATATTACTTACTTCTAAACAGACATAGTTAGGATTGCACTGTACCTCCCCCATCTGCACTGGGCACCACAGGTTTCTCACTGTCAAGAATAGCTAACTTTGAGATAAAGTTGGTCAAGTTAAAATGGTTCAACCAGAGGGAATTCTGGGAGCTTTGTTGATCCCTGGGATACTTTGCTGGAGAAGTCCAATGCTTTACTGCCAGACAAGCAATTTGCTAATGTCAAGAAGATGCAACTGAACCTTATCTGTTATCTCTTATCTGCTTCCTGAGATCAAAGTCAGGGAGAGTGGGTATTGCAGATCAGGACCGCTGCATGGGACTGTCTCGTCCCCCTTATCTTCAAAGGAGGTGATCACGGCAGAGGTGCCTAGGACGGCCAATTGGCCCCCTCTCTGTTGCCAGCTAAACCCCATAAAAATGAAGGGTGATCTTTCAGTTACTTGTACCCGCTCCCTTATTCCATCTACTTTGACCTGCCTGAGGATGCTGATGGGAACCAAGCGTTTACTGAAGTTAGTATATAGATAGGTTAGGCTAGGTTTGTTGTGTTGATCGTTTGAATCTCTCACAGTATTATGCAAATGTATCTCTTGTTTAGCCCGGTTGTGGGCAATCAGCTTTAAAGGAAATATATGCTGCTCTCTTTTTGTATGTACCTTTCTTTCCTTTTAAATAAGCTACCCTTTTATTAATGGTGTGTATTGCTTGGGGCTTATGACTCTCAAGTCAGTTCTTGATCACTGGTCGCTACTGACTACTGTCAATTAGTTGGGTTAATGCCCTAGAGCAGAGGATGTAACAATAGGTCTTCTCTAGGATCTCTGTTAGTGCTCTGAATTCCCCTTATTCAGGGTGGAAGCTAAAAAAGGGGTGGTGGCAGTGTACCGCTTCCAGGATTGGTATTCGGGTGTAACTAAACCTGGGAGGTAAGAGTTTGCCCGGGAAGCAGTGACCCCAGGGAATTGGGGCTGTTCTCAGAAGCAAATAACCTCTTTGGGGTGCTGAGGTCAAGGGACCCCTGGGGGCAATTTTTGACCCTCATGACTTGGGAAGAGTTGGGATACTATTGAACATGCAACATTATTTCTCTTTTCCCAGTTCTGAAACCAGAAAGGAGTATTTACTCTCTCTAGGCCAACAGCCTATTCCAGAGGAAAATGGCAAAATGTGGAGTGAGCAGTTTCCATAGAAGATCTCCATAGGCTGAATGTTAAGGTCCCATGAGGAGATTTCTGCTTACAGAAAGAGCCCCCCCCAACCTGTTCACAAAAAGGTTTTCCCCTCCTCCCTGCAACCCCATACATTTGCTCTGTAGGGGCCAGGAAAGGGAAATGATAAAAATAAGAACAAGCCTTCTATCAATGGGCATCTCCATCTGCATCAAACCAGAAATACTCCTTACATGGTGGAAAGGATCTTAGGATTTAACACCATATATTTAAAGACCCACAGTTAGGAAAGAACAATGTCTGGAATATTTACGAGTTTTCCAAAGTACCATTGTTTTTTAAAAGTGCCAGGGTTTGAATCCCCACACAGCCATGAAGCTCACTGGGTGACTTTGGGCCAGTCACTGCCTCTCAGCTTCAGAGGAAGGCAATGGTAAACCCCCTCTGAATACAGCTTACCATGAAAACTCTATTCATAGGGTCGCCATAAGTCAGAATTGACTTGAAGGCAGTCCATTTCCATTTCATAAGATGAAAAAATAGCTAAATAAAAAGGAATAACATGTTTTGCAATACAAACATATTTTCCATTAAATCATCCCAAGAGCCTTAATAAAGTAATAGATGAGAAGGTAATTTACAAATAAGTGAGTATGACTTATTTATTTCATATCCTATGCCTGAAGGGCTTATATTCCAGGCAATAAAAAGTAGAATTTATAATCATGCTAACAAATACTTTACTTTTTTGAATGTGACCATATGTATTCTTAAAAATCAATACCAGTGAAAAAAATTACATGGAAGATTTTTATATTTGATAAAATTATTCAAATCCTAACGACTTACTTCTGTGAGTGGTGGAGGCTGATTTGGGCCAACAGACAACAAGGCTTTTATTTCAGAGAAACACTGTTTGACCATTTCCTAAATGTACCAAAGAAAGAAAATATAAATATTGTTATTATATTGCATGGATTTAACATATTGTATTTGGTAGATTTTTTAATTATGTGTGAAACACAACCACCATTATGTCTGGTTCATGTCAAAAACCATTTGGATTTTCAACTGTTCCTGTTTGACAAGTTTTGGGGGGGAAATACTAAGGGCTTTTTAAGTATTCAACAGGAACAGTACAAAAACCAAGATAGATGAAACACACTTCCCACTTTCCAAGCCAAAACAAAAACAGTAGATGCCTGGCAGGGTCTGTCCTTAGATGGAAATGATGCTCCTTACTATGCTCAGGGACAGCATTTCCTGCTGGTGAGTATGGCTCTGTGAGTGTTCTCTGCCTCCTGAATTGAAATGGGAGGCAAAGAAAACCAGAAATCTCATACACTGCTGCCATCATTTCATGCCAAAGAGCATGGGATAGTATGAAATAGGCCCAAATGAAAGACATTATTTCTAAGAAAAGCATCTTAGAAGAAATACAGCTCTTCTAGTACTACTCAGGGCCGGCTCCAGGTTTCTTTGGGCCCCTGGGCACAGGATATCAGAGGGCCCTTTGGCCATACCCTTTCCTTCTTAAACCACACCACTCCATCTTGGCTCATCCCCTTTAAACTAAACAAATTTTGACTGATGTGACAACCCCTTATTGTCAAAGAAAAACAAAACAAATTGTAAGTGTTCCATTAGGTGCGTTTTTAATTTTTTTGTCAACAGTATAACTTAATCTGCAAACCTATGCACACTTACCTTCCACCCTGGGTCCTTTGGGAGGAAGGGTGTGATATAAACCGAATGAATAAATAAAATAACATAAACAGACTCATAGGGACTTACGCCCAAATAAACATGTACATAGGAATGCACTGTCAGAGGTAGAACTTGAGACATAACTTAGACGTAAACAGAAAATGTGCTTATTGT
Source organism: Rhineura floridana (assembly GCF_030035675.1). Lineage (NCBI taxonomy): Eukaryota > Metazoa > Chordata > Lepidosauria > Squamata > Rhineuridae > Rhineura > Rhineura floridana. The sequence continues at coordinate 54,799,874 of NC_084487.1, forward strand.
AAACAACTATACCACCACCCTGCATTTTCCAGAAAATTAACATACAACTGAACCAAAACACTTTCCGCCTACTTTTTTCAGTAGCAAAACGGTGAATCACAGAATCAAAATCTACATGTTCTGCCTCTTGCGATTCAGTTGACAGGACTGCTAAAGAATTCAGTCATTCCTGGGACATCTGGGACCTCAGGCAGTTCTTAATAAGTTTAAGTTTGCTGAAGCTCCTTTCAGCTGATGCAATTGACACTGGAATTGTCAGCAACAGCTTCAAAGCTACAGCAGTATTTGGGAATGCCCAGCTCAGTGACTGAGAAAAAATATATTGTAGTCTCCTGTGGAGACAAATGTTCAGGCAGTATTCTGCCCAGTGTCATCAGTTCCTCCAACATATCCTCCCCATCAACTGCAGAATCAGAAAAATTCAAGCACTGGCTTTGAAGTTCAGTCACATCACAGATGGACTTCTTAATATCATTAAGAAATCCATACTTGGAAGTAAATTATTTCAGAAATGCAAATCTTGTATCCATTTCCTCCAGGACAGTTTTAAGTAGGGGCCTGAAGAATGTTTCTTCAAACTCTGCTGCAGCATCAGAAAACTGTGGCATATCTGCTTGATGGCATACTATCTCTGTACAATGTTCATCTGAGCATTTCCTGCTTATTGGATACTCAGCAGGAACATCAAAATGCTCACAGATACCCACAGTCTTGGTTTCTGCCTGTTTCAGACCTGACTGTAAGTAGTCCTTGAAACCATCAGCCACAGAATCAACCAATGGAATAACACTTGAGAGATCTATATTTTTGGATTGTAGAACCTGGCTGATTTGGCTAACATGGAACAAAATGTCATACCATATACATAAACATACAATAAATCTAAATTCACAAATGAAAATTAGTAATTGATTTGCCTGAGAGTACCCATCATGATTAAGAATTGTACCATGTGTAAGCTCTTCTAAAGCTTTGACAAGTTGTGGCAACTGCAACAGAACAGATTTAACTGCATCTAGGCGAGCACTCCAACGTGTCTGAGAAAGAGCTTTCAGAGTCAGCTTTGTCAAATGTTTTGAGGCCACTTCCCAGCGTTTTGTTGCTCCAGAAAAAAACACATAAATGTGATTCAACTTTCCAAAAAAATCTCTTGCTAGGCTAGAACTGTTTGCAGCATGCACTAACACAAGATTCCAATTATGAGGTGAACAAGGTACAAAGAAAGCCTGAGGATTTTTTTCTGAAATAATGGCTTGCACTCCTTTGTATTGTCCCCTCATATTGGCTCCATTGTCATAGCATTGGCCACGAATGTCAGAAAGCAATAACCCATATTTTTCAGTCAATGTGTCCAACACAACAGAGGCTAGACCATTTCCTGTGGTGTCTGTGACATGAAGAAATTCCAGAAAGTTCTCCTTGACTTCCACTGATTTGTTAATTTCATCACTGACAACATATCGGACCACAAGTGAGAGTTGTACCTGCTTTGAAATGTTTGGGATACAATCTACTATGATGCTGAAATATGTAGCATTTTTAACTCTTTTAATAATAGTCTCTGTCACTGCAGCTGCAAGCAAACAACAAAATGCATTCTGCATGTTCTTGCTTAGTCCACTCTTTAGCTGCACGCTGCAAATGTTCACCCAAAACAGTGTCATATTTTGAGAACACTTGAAGGAGCTGTAGGAAAAGTCCATTATGTTCTGTAAAAACCTTGTCTGATTACCCCCTGAAGGCTATGTTGTTTCTTGCCATACAACAAATCACATCCAGTAAACACCACAATACTTGATGTCAGCGCTGCTCTTCAAACTGGAGCTGTCTGTGCAAGTCTTTGTCAATAGTAGTGTTTGATTTTAGACTAGCTTCCAACTTTTTCCACTTATAGTAATTATTCAGGTGAAAGCTAGAGAGCTTGTGTACATGCATGGAACCCTTGCGAGAGAGATGCTTCCAGTCTTTATATCCTCTTCGACTTGAGTATGTAGACTTAGCATCTGCATCAAACAATCTGCAGCAGAAACAATATGCAGAATCATTTAGTGGTGAGTAAACTAGCCAGTCTCTCTCAACCTTGCAACCAATGCCCACAGTTCTGTAATAAGATGCAGAAGAGAATTTCCTCTTGCGACCATCAGGAAAGTCACTCAATGGAAACTCTCCATTTGGCATATCAGAGCCTTTCAGTTGCTTAGGACCCCTTTTGATGGCTTGGCATCACAGCAGATCACTAATGATCTCTGGCCACTCTGCGGGATCACCACTGAACTCTGGAAGTGGTTCAGAAAGGTGGATCTGGGGTTGCTGGCAAAGAACCAGAAGGCAGATCACTGATGGTTTCTGGCCACTCTGAGGGATCATCGCTGAACTCTGGAAGTGGTTCAGAAAGGTGGATCTGGGGTTGCTGGCAAGAACCAGAAGGCAGAGCTGTGACTTTCTTCTGTGTAGGAACATTGTGGAATGCATTGTGAAGTATCTGATGTGCTGGTGCAGGCAGAACTTTCCTCTGTGTTCTCAAGCACACTGCTCTTCTGAAGGAAGCGGGCAATGGATGATGTTGCCTTCTTGGATCTCTCTTCCAGTAAAGCGTTTTCCTTTCTTTTCTGGTGCCCAGACATGTGTTTCTTTGCAGGTGTTGATCCTTGGTGGATATACTCCTTAGGATCCATTCTGTCTACTGAAAGAATGCATTTAAGTAAGGGCTGCTGCAAAAGATACCAGAGTTTGGCCTCATGGCACAATCTCAGTCACATCAAATAAAGTCCACTTCAAATGCATTTTCTGAAGTTATTATGCTAGCTACCAATAGCAACTATCTGAAATAAGCTCATCATCAGGAATTCTGCTCCATGCACCTTATTCCCTACATGGAGCATTTAGATCTTATTACCACCACATATCCTAATATAGGGGAAGCTAGACTTCAGGCTTGCAGGATCTAGTTTGCTTTAAACTAGCACTCCAAAATCCACCAAGAACCTAGTGCAAAAGACATACACTTAGGAATATAGATCAGTGGTAAAGCATATGATGATTGGTCCAGATTCATTTGGCTTCAGCAAGGTAGTGGCCCCATTTATCTCCAGGCCATACTCTGGGACTTTTCTGATTGCTTTTGGGGAAAGGTCATAGCTTAAAAACTAAGCATCTACTTTGCAAATCCAGGCAGGACTAAGAACATTTCCTGTCTGAAACTCTGGAAAGCCACTGCCAGTCAGCATAGACAGTGATGAGCTAGATGGACCAATGGTCTGACTTGATATAAAGCAGCTTCCTATGTTCCTAATTATCACCAGTCTGCTGCTGTAAATGGTGTGCCTTCTGTGAACATACATTTGTTGTTGTTATGTGCCTTCAAGTTAGTTACGACTTATGGTGACCCTATGAATCAGCAACCCCTAATAGCATCTGTTATAAACCACCCTGTTCAGATCTGTAAGTTTAGGTCTGTGGAATCATCCATCTCTTGTTTGGTCTTCCTCTTTTTCTACTCCCTTCTGTTTTTCTCAGCATTATTGTCTTTTCTAGTGAATCATGTCTTCTCATGATGTGTCCAAAGTATCATAACCTCAGTTTCATCATTTTAGCTTCTAGTGACAGTTCTGGTTTAATTTGTTCTATGAACCAATTATTTGTCTTTTTTGCAGTCCATGGTATGTGCAAAGCTCTCCTCCAACACCACATTTCAAATGAGCTGATTTTTCTCTTACCCACTTTTTTCACTGTCCAACTTTCACATCCATTATCATTATCCGTTATCACTGAGTGTATTATGTACCTCTCACTGTGAACAGGAAGGAAAGATAAAAATGTACACTAATTCAGAAAGTGTTTAGGTGTGATTTAAATGACATTTGCACTTATAGGAGTAGGTAATAAACTTATGCGGATGTAGATAATCTTTGTGACTATTAAATATTACATTTTCCAAGCAATCATTTAATTAAACACATTCAGAATAAAAGAATCCTGCCTTATAATGTAGCACTATTTGGCTAGGACAAGTTGTAATTCTTCTCTGGCAATTAACCAAATGGCAAAACTACCTTAGCTTGTTGGGATCAAGTCCACAGAAAATGTTGAACCGGTATCCTGAGTGGCCCTTGTTGGAATGGGGGGGCGGGGGAAGTGTCGGCATTTGGCAGGTACTTAGAAGAAGGGCAGCCACACAGTGAAGCCTCTCTCTGCGACAACCCTAGGCAGCAGACAGAGTCGCCCTGCTCTGGAAGAGGGAGGGGCTTTGTCATGCCTGCTCAGTGGCCATGGCGTGACGTAGCGAGGAGTTTGGGCAGCTGCGGCAGAGGAAGGAAGGAAGGAAAAGCCAAAGAAGAAACAGAAATGGTGACGCTTCCTCCTTTTCCTCCTCACCAGCCCTCCCTCCCTCCACGCTGGCCCTCTGCTGCCAATGTGGATGGAAGACCAGAACACGCATGTGCGGCTGGTCACCATGGCAGAAAACCAGAGATCCAGGGATGGGGGGGTGATTTGGCCAGAGGGCTGAGAGCACCCGCAGAAGCCGGAATCTCCAGCGGAATGCCAGAGGGCTGGCAACCCTATGAAGGGGGCAAGGGGCCCAGTGAGGCTCCTGGGCCCTCGGCCAGTGCTCAACCTGTCCACCCTTTAGAACCGGCCCTGGTACTACTGATCCTCCGTATTATCTTACTCACTTTTTTTTGCAGTAGCCTGGCAAAATAAACCAAATTATCACATTCCAGTCATTGGAAGCCCTAGTCTAGCATAGTAATCACCTATAATCAGGTCATCATACAACAGACGGGTACAAATTACAGTATCCTCTTTTTTTTGTAAACTGCTTTGAGGCTTTATTACAACCAAGTAGTATATAAATTGTGTTAAATAAAATAAAACATAAATAGGCCTTCAACTTTTTATGAATGCTGAAAAAAACTATCAAATGTTCCACATTAAAAAGACGTTTTGAATTTAAGCATGGACAAATAGTTCCAAGTCCTGACAAACCTTGCCTTGCTCGTGTAGCTCTGGCCTCAAGTTTTTCATGCGTTTAAGAGAGCAGAAGATTATGGCAAAATGCAATGGGCAAAGCAATCCAAATCATGGGAAACTGGTGGGAGGGGCGGCGGCTGAGGAAGAGCCGGTGGAAACCTCTGCAATATCCACTCCCCGTTTGGGAGCTGCCAGGCTGGTTGAACGCCGGCTCAGTCAGGAGCAGGGATCAGAAAAGCAAAACCCAGCTCCCGTGAATAACCCTACCGGGGAGTAAGCACTCCACATTGACCACCATGGAAATTATTTTACTCCACCAGTCTATTGGCCAGTGGAAATTTTACCTGGGTCAGAACCTATAGGAGCACTCCAAATGTGAGGATGATGCAAAAGTCTCCCCCTTGGCTCCTCCACCATGCCCCCAGAATGCCCTGTTTTCAGACCTTCCGCCAGCTTCTGCCAGCTCTCTGTCTGCCAGGCTGGCTGTCCCCAGCGGACCCCTGGCTGAGCTGGCAGGGTCCTGGCAGCACTGTGGCTAAGCCAGAATGAGGGGCTTCTGCCGGCACAGTCCAGCAGTCTGCCACATCCAACACCCCTCAGCCCAGTAAATACTTGTTGGCTTGTGCCCTTAGACAAATGAAATCTAATCATTACTGTGAAATCAACACATATATGTTTAATAGATTTCATATGCCATTCACATTTGAAAATGAATTTGTTTTTTCATATTCATGTTTCTTTTATGTTAGTACCATATGGCCTGGCAACTCAGTCCCAAGTATTTGCACCAACATAGTTGTCTGGAACACAGCCTTAAGAGCCATGTAGTGCTATGGCCACACTACTTCAGTGTCAAAGCACTTGCCAAACTCATAGTACACTCCATCCAGTTACTGGGACTCTTTAGTTATGAAACAAATACGTATAACATTCCATAGTGAATCAAAATAGTCTTTAAAAAGCAGTGCTATCTGCCATTTTAAACCTACTATATCTTATAATTGGTTGAAATATTTGTTATCCAAGCCACTCAGAATATAGCTTTTCAATAATCAAAGCAGTGAGCTCTTGTCTTTGCTGTCACAATATCCATCAAGTGAAATGGCAACTCATGCATCATTAATCATTTATTAGAATAGATATTGAAGAAAAAATGTCACACAATAAATGTCTCCTACTTTGAAAATAAATGTCTACTTTCCTTGGCATTCATCAAGCAGGTATTGTACTGGCAACACTTCACTCCACTGAAATTATCACAAACAGACCACAAGGAAATTTCTAGACTTGTCCCTTTTTTTCTTTTTTGGAAGCAAGACTGAATATAGTTTTGTTAACAAAATGTCTTAAGAATTATGGCTGATTAAAAAATACAAATTTTGTTTTTATATTGGATCCTTTCATAGTGTTTACCTGACACTGAGGAAGGCAAACCATTTTTAAAGAGGGTAAATAACTAAAGCTTAATCCAGGCAAGATGGAGATTGCTGGTAGATCTGATGATCCCAACAAATATGTGCAACCTGTTTTTTATGGTGCCCCCACACACAGCAAAGGTCTGCAGTCTGGGGGGTACTCCTGGATCCAGTGCTACTCCTAGACACTCAGGCAAGAGCAGTTGCTAAGAGAACATTTTACCAACTTCATTTGATATGCCAGATGTTGCCTTTACCTGGAGAAGTCAGAACTGAATTCAGTCAGTTATGCTATAGTCCCTCTAGATTAGATTACACTAATGTGATTTATAACAGGCTGCTCTTGAAGACAGCCCAGAATCTTCAGTTTGTCCAGAATGTGGCCACCAGGGATTTCTTCTGGGGCCAGGAGACTGGATCTTGATCTTCTACCATATCCATGGGTTACCTATTTGTTTCTAGGCAAGTACCTCCACATTTCTCTCTTCTCTTTCCAGCACAGAGCCAGCTTTAAGCTAGAAGGCCATGTAGAGGCTTGTCTCCATGCTTACTAAATTGGTTAGAGTACCAACCCCCTGGTAGGAAAAAGGGCAGAAAAAGTACCTTTGGAAGTACCTTCAGGGAACTGCCCAATATATCCACTCACTCGGGTTTTACTGAAAAAAGACCGGGGGGGGGAGAGTGTGATGGGTGTTATGGAAACATGCACTGGATGCTGTGGGTTCCCCACCCTAGCCCCTCAATGGTCTGGAAGCAGGGTCTCAAGAACTGCCTATACTTGTACTAACATACTTTTTGCATAACTCTGCTCCTTCTTTGTGTTTACCCACTGTCAAGAGGCATGAGGAATGTGCACTATAGGGCCTTTTCTTTTGTATGGAACAGACTTCACAAAGAGGTATGTCTGATCCCATCTTATGGCAGTGAATTCCAAAAATATGTTATGCACTGCATGAAGAAGTACTTTTGTTTGTCCTGAATTTCCTGCTAAATGCAAGGTATCCCAAGGATGCTAGGCCTCCGGAGAATTAGCACAGCTTCTGCAAAGATAAGTTCTGCTTCATTAACCTTTTAAGCATTCTTTGACAGAGCTACAATTCCCAATACTCTTAACTACAGTTCACAGGATTCTTTAGGGGAAGCCATATGATTTAAATTAATGTTGTAGATGTAGCTGAAGTCCTTCACCAAAGGCTCCTGGTAAAATTAGGAATTATTGGATAAGAAGATGAGTAGAAGCTCAAGTAGGAGACACCATCCCAAGACTCTCAGAACAGAAATTTGTGGGGGAGGGGGGGAGAATCAGTTTTCTTCCCTAGCAAGACTTGTTCTTTTATTTACAATAGGAAATCAACATGGGGAGGGGGGTTAAGAATGTCCCCTCCCATATCACAGTTCTGATCCAGATCAGGGGGGACACAGTTGCTTTTTATAGAGAAAAATATGGATAATCCCAAGCATGGCATTCAAACACGTCTTTAACATTTAATTTGACGTTGAATAGAGCAAGCATGTTAGCAAAGGTCTCTTCTATATTAGTTTTCAGCAACTATATTACTTTCTAACAACCATTAGTTTGGCTGCCTTTGCCAGGAAAATGTTCTCCTAAAATGTAGTGTTCAAATCAGGGTCAGTAAATACTTCCTGTATTATTTGTATTAGAAATTCCCCTACAGAAAAGGTAGAATAAAATGAGCAAATGGAAGATGATTAAGATGTAGGGTAAGAAGGGCTAATTCTGCCTTGTAATAGGTAAAAGTGGTTGCAATTGTCATGTGCATCTTCTCTTTCTTCATAACTTTACAGCATCACAAGACACCAAAATAAATGCCACACCCATGGATTGTCATTTGAGTGCTTCGTGAACAATCAGCCTTTACGTACCTTTGTTTTTTCATCTAGTGGCACCTTTGCTGTGCTTTTTATGGATCCTGTTGAAGGTAAATGTCTTTGTGTTTCTCTTTCTGCCTGAGAAGTCTTCACTGTTTGCATTAACATTTCAATTTGTAGCTTCAGATCAGACAACTTTTCACGTACACCAATAACACTAAAAGGACAGAATGTTGTTAACAATATACAATTGTATTATAGATACTGTACAGGTATGATGTAATATGTACCTCCTTGGGTAATAAAATTAACTTCTATACTAGGATGCTTTTCTTTGGTTCTCTTTAAATATTATTACAGTGATGCTTTTGTATGGCTCTGCTTGACAAGGATGGTCTCAGGAACTACAGGAGCAAAACGAGCTGGTGGCAAAGCAATCCAGTAGCTATGGACTGGATCTCTCACTTGCTCTCCTCCTTTAAACCAGGAGGAGAGTCAAAGGAGGAGAGAAAGGTTTTGAAGGAGAATGACTGAGAAGCAAAAAGAACGGTCCATGGGTGTTTGACTGGGCTTCTGAAAAAGGACTGCAGAGACTACAGCCAACTGGGTGCCCACAAGAAGCTGGAGGTGGATAGAGGGCTGAAGGATACAACAGCTGAGAGTGGTAACAGAAACAGGACACCACAGAACAGCAAGAAATACAGGCAAAGTTAGCCCAATACAATATGTAACTCAGAGCCATAGAACTTTTTTTTACTGTTGGCAGGGTAGCATAATAACTGCCTAAAGAGCATTAAGGACTACAATAAACTCTTCTGTTGTTGGATGCACTGAAGTACCTGACCTATTTGTCCCATTAACAAGAGAGTATGATGGAACCTTACAATGTAGAACAACCCAAAATGGCTTAATTCCATGGCAAAATGTTTTAAGCCTCACAACCATGTGGGTAAGGCCAACTGTACAGATAATGGACCAGCACCCTCTTTCATGCCAGTACTGTGGGAAACACCCATGAGATCTGTCCCACCGACAAACTGTAGTCGTGAGCCTTTAACCATTGCAGCAGCAGCATGAGATAAACTCAGGGGAGAATAGCTCCTATAGTGCTACCGTAACATGAAAAGACCATGTTGTAGTTGATGCTTATCTAAAATTTTCACTCACAAATATTTTCTATATTCTAGCAATTTCTATGAATATAGACAGAGAAGGAGTATCTACTGTATAGGTTTGAAAGAACCAAAATTCAAATGGCAACAGTAATCAGATTTGGAAAATTACATTTAATTACTTATTTTATTTACTATATAGTATAGGTTCCTTAGACACCACTGCCTTTGGGGGTTATACCCCAAAAGCTTAGATTTCTGGCAGCTTACATTAGACTTAACATTAGCAAATATCTGAATATTTGAGGCTCTTCATCTGGAACTATTCGAGGAGCAGCCAAAGAGAACAGGCAGAGGAACACACCTGGCCTCCCAGGCTTAGTGGAAGGAAGAGGGGAGTGGCAAGAAGGCATGGAGGTTGGTGCTGTGCAGACACACCAGTGAGAGCACTGGGTAGGCTCCACCAGTGTGGATGCACACTGCCAACTTCTGTGCTGCCTTACCCCTCTCCCAAGTGAACCGCAGCAACACCAATGGTGGGAGGCCAGGTGCGCACTGCCACCCCTTCCCACAGGCACCTCCTAAACTATTCCTTCTGCTACTGGTTCATACATACGATCTATCCTACTTTCCCATTTCACAATTTGATAGAGTTTATTATTTCTGACATCCTATTTTTTGCTCTTCTGCTTTACTTGTCATTCCTCCTAAATTTTCCCCATTGTACCACCACTTCCTCTTTTGTATTTATCAACTGGAAACCAAAGGCCATGCTTGGTGCTCTGTACACATATCAGGGCTTTTTAGCCCCTCTGCCCTGGTAAGCCCCTCATGTCTTCCCAGCCAATCTTAAGGATCAGAGTAGCATGTAATCTAACTGCAGAGAGGAATGAATTGTTATTATATAATTAATTAATTAATTACCTGCCCTTCATCCTGAGGCCCCAGGGTGGGTGGGTTACAAACTATTTAAAATAACATCATTAAAATGAATGCACTTGGGTGAGAATTGGTAGCCCCTTAAGCATGTGCACAAGTGCTTTCTGCTCATGTATGGGACTCTCATAAATGGCTATTCTGTCTGTGGCACATCAGTATTTTTATACATGCTATCTATAGCATGCACATTAAAATATTCTTTCATATGCGGTATAACATGCAACAAAATTAACAGATTAAGTTACCTGTTCAGTGGGATCCACAAATAACCACAATATACATTGGCTGAATTGAAAGACTTGATGTTGGTAATTTTGACCGCTTTTGTATTGTAAGCAAAAATAAACAAAACCTACACAAAGAAAGGATATAGATGATAACACTCTTATAATTATTATCATTCTTGAAACGACATCTAGGTTAATGTATCCATCCATGAGAACCATATATACTTGCATGTTAAGAACTAAAGGAAATAACTTTATAGAATTAGCACTTATTTTCCACCCAGCAGACAGCTTGCATGCTGCTGGTTCAACAACAGAATGTGGAAAATCTTATCTAAATTATGGAACCCTGCCTCTGGAGGTGCATCAGACATCTTCCCTATTTCAGTTCTTTAGGTTACTTTTCACATGGGCCTTGGGATCCTTGAGAGGGTGTAAACAGATCGATTTACTGAACAGTCTGTTAGAAGTATTTTCTTGCTCCTGTTGGATTTGATAAATGACTGATTCACCGGGAGACCAATCCTTAACCAAGGAGTCTAAGATGAACCGGGGGAATCCCACTTCCTAGCTAAATTGCTTCAGCTTTTTTGTATTTTTATTCTATCTTAGTTAATTTGATCAGAAAGGAATGCAGCACCAGGTACCACCTATATTGCTATTTTACTGCAAGTGTACCATATTCCTTAAAAACATGCTTTATATTCAGTGAGAGCAACAGTTTTGTAATCTTACCATAGTCTCGCCTTCTTTTGATGACCTTTCCAAAGATGGAAGATACCACTGCACACAGAGTTCCCTGATTGGAGTACTGGTTGCTTTGTTGTCTGAATGAATGTCCATCTCAGAGCTACAAGTAACACTGGAAGGTACCTTCCATGATGGTATTCTGTGTGGTGACACTATAAGTGATTCTGTGGTTGACTAAAATGATAATAAAAAATGAGCATAGATATATCATTGTTAAATAGTTTATCCTGATATAAAACTTATTTTGAGAACCCCACAATTATTTAGTCTCTGTATTATACTTTAGTGCTGTAATGACAACTTTTATGAAACTAATTTAATGTGGGGGAAGAGGAGGGGAGAAAATGCCAAAACAGAGGAAGCAATGGAAGCAGAAGAAAGCTCTCTGCAAGCAATCAGTTCAGACTGTTCAGTTCAGATCTGGCATAGAGCTGTGCTGATTCCTGGGGCATGTCAGGGAAATGAGGAGGTTAGGTGTGGCAGTTGTATACCCCATTTCGCCGCACTGCCTATGTTCTGCCAGTGGAACTCCTACACTAGCTTTTTTTTTCCCTTCAGGTGGTCTGAGGGACTTCGAGCACTAGAAGTCTCATTTCAATGGTATACCTCTATGTTCACCAGTGGAATGGTACTCACACTGCTTCCTAAGGCCTCTCAGCCAGTCAGGATTGTTTTCTGAGTCTTTTTAAGTTTGTTGTTGTTTTATACTTATATGGGGTGATACCCAGCTAAGTCATACTCAGAGCAGACCCAGTGAAATCCATAGACTTGTCTATTTATCTCAGCGGTTCTACTCTGAGTATGACTAACATTAGATATCACTCATGGTTTTTATTATTGTGTAGTCTTTTGATTGTAAGGGGGTTAAAAATGTTGAAAATATGTTTCAATATATTTTAAGTAACATTTAAATAACAAATTACCTTTCCAAGAACAGTCATGCTAAAGCAAGGTTTTTCAAAATCATATAGTTGTTTTGGAGGCTCTTGAAGGCAGCAGCCAGTATATATAGGCAAATAGGCTTTTAAGAATGAATGCAGTTGTGCTAAGCGCAGGGTAACTGTTGTGTCAAACACTGAAGTGAACAGCACATCTTCTTTAGCAAATAAGCCTTCACCTGCTTTTGGAATAGCTGTGGAAAGAGAAAGTTCATGACGATTTCTACTCCTGTTTTTAAAAACATAAAGCAATTCATAATACACACATTATACATCTAAACTCTAAACAACTCTAAACAAATTGGTATTCTGAATCAGGCCATTTCAGGTATCATTAGTACTAACTAATTGAAGTGAAAATGTCTGCCTTAAAGATCTGTTATGAACTTAAACAAGACAGTAACTGGCAGGCTTTGTGGGACCTTTAGTGAGGGAACTGTGCCACACTCCAGGACCTTTAAGAATACTAATGTTTGGAGTGGGGTCTAGCCCTGCATTCCCGCAGAGGAACACAGGTAGCTGCCTTACTCAAAGGCAGACTGTTGGCCCATCTAGCTCAGTAAAGGGGTAGACAAATTGGTGCACATCAGATAGACAGTGAGGCACCCCGACCTCCTCAACATTACATGTTCAAGATTCTGAAGATGGACGAGAGTCAATACTGTGATAAAAGCAACAAGGGAATCGTTTGGAGTGTTCCAGAAAAATAATTGTGCTAAGGATACTAAGACATTAGTCCTCCAAAACAGAAATAATTCCTACCGAACAGAGGGCTCAGGTTCAAGTGTCTGGTTAAGTAAGTATTGTAGCGAATTACATGGACCCAAGGTATCTTCAATTTGCCCTGACTTTCTTCAGAAGTAGCACTTTCAGCTCCATCACTTTCTGATTTATCTTCTTGTGCAAAAGACATCACAGGAACTTTATAGCAAACTTCATATCCTTCTGGAAATCAAAATACATTTTCAACATCATTCCAGCTCTCAATAACATACACAAACACACTGTTATCATTTTTTAAAGTTCCATTCTGTGTACAATTCAGCATAAAATAAATTGCAACCAAATGTAATACAATGGAACCAAAGCAGGACATTTCTTGCTATAGTGGGTTTATTATTTATTAATTAATATTATGCCAACAATGTGCATGGTAAAAGAGAAAAGGTCCTTGCTAAATGGGTTTCTAATCTATAATTTGGTATAGGGGAAACCGAGAAATGGAAGAAAAATGGAATGTCCTGTTATTTCAGTTATAACATACTTATGTTTAGTTACAAGTAGGAGTTGTCTCAAAGTCTTCACAGAAAAGGTGGAATGTAAGGAAGGATTTCTTTTTAAAAATATGTATTATTATTTAAAACAGTATCAGATCATGAGGGGGGGAAGCTAATGTTAATCAACAATACTCAATTATTTCTCTAAATAATTCAATTCAAAAGCAATCTAAATACTATATTTTACTACTAGCGCTATATTTGATGTTCAGCTTTTGTGAGTTTTTGAAGTGTTGTAAGCCACTTTTGAGGACTTTCCCCAGGAAAATGGCTTAAAAATACAATTAAATAAATTAAAAATTATACTATAAAAACTTTGAAACATTGCACTGCATTTTTCAGCTATAGTCAATAAATGGTTTCCAGTATACTGTAAAATAATCTTGTTATCCTTTTTCTTTTACTCATAAATAGAATGACAGTTCTGCTATTAAGGCAAAATCCTTTACATTTTCAGGTCCTTGTTAATTCTTGCTAATTCTTACCGAACCCTCAGCATAATAGTGGATACAACTATCCACATCAATCCCTTTGTATTGCCAAAATGGTTCGTGGACTATGGGCAAACACCTGCAAAATTTGGGATTAGGAACACACTGGCACCTTCACTGAGCTATTTAACAACTCTTCTTTATAAGTGACTGGTGAGTTACTGGGATTATCTCACTAACAATCAGGAAAATATTCAGAGAATGTCTTAATCAATGTCCATGAGGAATGTGGTGCAAAGCACATTTTTATTATTTTATTTTATTTTACCATATTGGATACAAAACAAGACAAGGTAGAGCTTTTTTTTTACCATGCAAGTATGCACACACACACACCAACTTTTTGACTAATTTGTAGGCTTTTTCAGTCATTCAACAACATTTAGTTTATAGAATAACATAAGGCTAACAGACAAATACCAGACAAAAAGTCCTTGTAGGAAGAACTGAGATCCAGAAGAGCAAATTCTGGCATGTTTTGTAGTATTCTGTGTCTCACTTGATACAATTTAACAGCCTTCTTTCCAATTAATTGCTGGGAAGTTAGAATTGCTTCACTGACCTAGAATTAAAATGTATTTAAATCAGATTTGGCTCATTATAATGTGCACTGCCTTTAAAACTATAAATCAGAAAGCTGGCAGCAAAAAATAAAGCCACAATATAAATGTAAATGGCTGGAGAAATGTTCCATGTTCTTTTGACATATGATATATAGCATACTCAAAACATTGTCACTGACAAGTTTATTACCGCACAAGCTATTTTAAATCAGACATTTACCTACATAGCACAGGTTCCTAACTTCATGATCAACATGCAAACATATAAGGCATGTAACCATCTATACTGTACTAAATCAAAGCAAAAGCAAACAACATAACTGTAACACGTTTTTGTTCCTCTTTTACTGCCTTTAATCTCCTAGGTGTATTTGCACAGGAATGAAACCTCTAAATCCAAACCTGCTAACAAGGACTATTACTGCCACCACCAGAGCCATATGGCATTCTGGGCATAGGAAAGACCTGCTTGTGGGATTCCTATTTGCTAATGACTCATCTATACTTTCTAGGTTGGAAGTTAAAGACTGAATGGAGTGGTTTTAAAATTGAAGCCAGTGTTGCTCAATCCATACTGGTTACCTTAACCTATCTGTTTCAAGGTTCAGTTTAAGGTGCTAGTTCTAACCTTTAAAGACCTTAAAAACTTGGGGCTCAAGTACCTTCTGGACTACCTCCTCTCAGATGTACTTCTCTCAGAAGTCTTCCTATGTGTCCCTCTGCTGGCTGAAATACAGTGAGCAGAGGTAAGCAGAAGGGTCTTTTCCATTGTGGAATGCCCTTCCCAGAGAAGTCCATCTAGCCCCATCATTATCTGACTTCCAATGCCTAGCTAAATGGGTTTTCCAGTGGCCGTTAAAGTTATATGACTACTGATTTTGTCTCTCTTGCTGCTATGGAGGTGGTGATGATGACAGAAGAAAGAGGGCAAGGCCAGGGAGCGCATTCCCACTCTTCCTCTCACACTTATAAGACTTATGACTAGCACAGATTCGCTGGACACTTGATTTCAAAAGTCGATACAGAATTTGACATGATGAACCTGATAAGATTCGCTGATTAAGTGCCGCTACTTTACTTTTGCTGTTCTAATCCCAAAAGTAGCTTTTCACTTTCACACATAAGGAACTATGACCAAGAGCAATATTTTATCAGCTTCACGCACTGTTCTGTGGCCTTTCCTAAAGAAGGCGATTTGGCTTGAATCATCCATATTTCAGCCACCTCCACATTTTTGTGATGAAATAGGTCAAACTGTAGTGGGCAGCCTTTTGACTAGTGATCACAAGCCAAAGCATGGTCCCCCACCCCCCGATACAGGTGGCACAGGGCTTAAATAAGCCAGCCTGCCCCACCTACCTGTCGCATCAGCACAAACAGCCTGCGGGCCCAGGGCAGGCTGGATGATGGCAAAGGAATACATATGGGAAAGAAGACAGAGAACCAAACTAGATTTGACATGAAAATATTCTTTGCATATGGTGCCAATGTAGGGTTTCTTCTCCATGAACAGGGCTAGCGCCAGGCATGACAAGGCCCTTGTATACCAACCTGCCCAGGCCCACAGTGCCATAAGGCCAAACACCCCACCTGATACAGGCAGTGCAGGGCTTAAATAAGCCCACTGCCCCACCTACCTGTTGCAACAGTACAGTCGCACGCATGCCTGCCATCACGCAAGATGGTGGCGGAGGGGTCAACCTCTTAGGAATGCCCCTGCTACTATCTTGAGTGATTGTAAATTTTATGGTTAGTTTTAACTGATACTATCTTTGTTGTATCTTTTTAATCTTACTGTATACTGCTTAGGGACTAAGGTGTTAAGCGGTATATGAGTTGTTGAACTAAATAAATAGATGATGTAATTCATACCTTACCCATATCTAATTGTTCCTAGTATGGAAATAAATGGTGCTGTTATAAAAGTGGGTCTTTGAAGTTTTTAAAAGATGTGGGATTTGTAGAGGTGTGTGTGTATTGTTATCTGAGCTGATGACTGCACTATTTATTTATTTTTTATTTTGACAATAATACGTATTTACAGTTGTCTCTAAGCAGCGTACACAAGACTCAATGGAATGACTAAAAATGAGTGGAAAAGATAAAATCAGAATTCAATTCAAAAGCCTGCTGGCATAAGTCTTCAGTAAGCACCAGATGTTCAACAGGGGGGAGGCCTGTCTCACCTCAGCTGGAAGGGAGTTCCATAGAATTGGGCCCACAATACTGAACACATGGCTCTTGGTGGATAAGAACCATGCATACAAGCCATGGAAAACCGCTAACAGTGACTCCCCTGAAGACTTCAATGACTGGGCAGGGTTATAAGGGATCAGGTGATCCCTTAAGTATCCTGGGCCCGAGTTGTTAAGGACCTTAAATTAATACAAGAACCTTGAACCTGTCCCAGTTACATATGGGCTGCCAGTACAGCAGGAGTTATGTGCTGGCAATAGTCTGTCACCATCAATAGTCTAGCTGCAGCATTTTGCACCAGCTGGAGTCTCCAGACCAGGCCCAAGGGTAGCCGACATAGAGTGTATTGCAACTGAAGTTACTGTGCATGAATCAGCATGGCCAGACTATCCTTGTCCAAGAATGGCCGTAGTTGGCATTAGGGATGGAATCCTCTCCTTTTTTACATTCCCTTTTTAAGTGTGGCCCCCTAGTGGTCATTAATGATCAAGTGCATTTGTAGAGCAGATCAAGTCAATATCTCCCCCCCAGCAGCTTACAATCAACACCTCATTCCCCTCTGCTGCTTTCTGTTTGTCAGTTACAATCAACACTTCATTGACATCAGTGAAAGGGAATACACATTTGAAGAGCTCACATAGAAAGTAGACTGATAAAAGTATCACTCACACTATTGGATGATTTCAAAGCGAATTAAAAAAAAAGAATCAGAAAAAAAGATGAATGAATCGGAAACCAGGCGTGGAGAGTTGCTACTTCAAAATTCTCTCCACAAAGATAGAGAATATCAGAAACAATAATTAATCCGATGGCAAATCCAATTATTGCAGAAACAGAGCCCATTCCTATTTGGTGTAGCAACCATAGCTGGTAAAAACACTCCTAGTCACTGAAGCTACCTGGCCTCCAGTGACAAAGACAGATCCAGGACCCCTAAACTCTGAACTAGAAATGAGTGGTCTCCTCCAAGGCCTAGAAGCCATATACTTGGAGCCATTCTGGATTCTTTGGAATAGCCCCAAAACAAAGAGCTTTGGTAATGTGTTGTTTTGTGAACCCTGCTTGAAAATCCCTGTTTTGCCAAGCAGGAAGGCAAAAAAGGTATCCCCATAAGTAATTCTGTATTTTGCTGGTTTTATACTTTTTCTGACTGATTTTTCTCTGTAATAAACCACATTTGTTTTAAAGGTTTTGTCCAAGATGTGGGACAGAGTGCTGCTCCCACATTTTATGAAAGAGCTGCCCTAGATTGCTTAGCTACAGCTTTATGTCCAGATCAGCAATGGGAAATCCAGAATTGTTTGGGAGTATCTAAAATACCCTATGACTATTATTGAAAACCAGTCCTGACTTTCAGAGTACAAATTTTATTCCTGTGCATATCCAGAATGCAGTGACAACTTACACAAAACCCTTCTAGTAAAATTTTCCCAGTGGAGACTTAAAGCACTGTGGCAAACACCTACTGTAAGCATTTTCTATACTAATAGAAAGAACATTTGTCATCCAACTTACTACTGAATGATTAAAGATTAAAATATCATTACCAGAAATTAATCATATACTGTAGAGGAGCCATTGGGGATAGGTGAATCTGTCCACTTTGGTTTCTTATTTTACCAGTCTTAAGTTCAGTTCTCTCATTTCCACATCAGTGTGCAATTGAAAATGGAAATGGCCTGCCTTGAAGTCGATTCTGACTTATGGCAACCCTATGAATAGGGTTTCCATGGTAAGCAGTACTCAGAGGGGGTTTATCACTGCCTTCCTCTGAGGCTGAGAGGCAGTGACTGGCCCAATGTCACCCAGTGAGCTTCATGGCTGTGTGAGGATTCAAACCCTGGTCTCCCAGGTCATAGTCCAACATGTGGGCATGTGTTGACTGGACATCCACTGCAGAGGCCTGGTATAGAACCTTGCCAAAACGTAACTTGAATGGTTGATATAAGCATCCCTAGCACCTTGACTAAGACCATCACATCTTCAGATGACTTGGTCAACAAATTGGTCATCACTGCTTTGATCTTGTCTATTCATTCTTCAGAAAGGGACAGTGTTACTTTGTTGGTGTCTGTATGTGTGCCCAGGTCTTGTATGCACCAGGAAGACTGTAGATAACTTAGTTGAATTGACTAGGAAATATTTATAAGGGGGAAAACTAATGCTCTGAGGGGGAAAAAATATTCCAAATAGAACCACTTGTATTTCCAAAACCACACTCCCAAGACTTCAGCATACACAGTCTAAAACAGATTAAAATAAGCCAGAAGAGCACCAGTGATATCAGGTCCACTTCAAGCAAGGCATGAAAAACCAACTGTCACTCTGAGGGAGGGGCAGCTCAGAGGATCTCTTACAATGGTGATGTTTTTCCTGCCTTCAAGTGACTGGAGGTAGACAACCCACCTGAGGTGTCCTAGTAGCTACCTGAGAAAATTTAAAGTTCCCTCGCTCATTTCCAATTATAATTTGAAAACAATGTTAATGGTTGTATTATTGAAATTAACTGTTCCTTTTGCTCAAGTTGTAGCCAAGACAGTTTCTCATTTATACAAGTTATTGACTAATGTGGAAAGTACAGAAGATTTCTCATAAACTGAAAATTATCAAGTACTGCCACCATTATGCCATTTTTCTTGTCTCCCTAAAATGTAAACTATGGAATGTTTGATTTTTTTTCTTCAAGAGACTAGCTGAATATTTATTAAACAAAGATATGTAAAATTACAAAAAAAAGTCCAAACCTGTGCAGCAGCTCGTATTGCAATCCAGGCCTGCACTCTGTACATTTCCAGGGCTGTAATTTCCTCTGAGCTAACACGGTGTCTGCTGGCGGGCTAAATTTAACACAAGTTCCAATTTAATTTAGCAGGAAATGACAAAACAAATATGGAAAAGCACCCACAACATTCTTAAAACCACCAACCTTCTGTAAAAACCTCTGAAATACCACGAAAAAACAATTCTGAATTCTGTGCATAGCTACAGAAATTAAAGCTGAAACAGAGGGTAACCGAACTCATTATGTTTAGCCACTTAATTCATGGTATAGTGCTGAGGATCCAAGAGGCCCTTCAGTATTTAGAAATTAAAATAGTCTTTCTTTTTTTATATACTTAGGGCCTCAATTTAACACAAAATCAGGCAACAGTCATTATAGTAATAAAGAGCTCCAATTCCTCATTTCAAAGGGTTAGTGCATCCACAGGGGTTTGGATATGGTGATTCAGTAGATCTGAACAATAAACTCCACAAGGCAGCCAAGCTGATCCACATGGAGGATTGCAGGAGTCAACATGCCACAGTCCAGTGGGAATAAGTGATGCTCAAAGCCATTAAAAAACTAAAGCTCAATCCTACTCCCACTTACCTGGGAGTAAGACTCATTTAATTCAACAGAACTTACTTCTTAGACATGGTTAGGGCACTGTAAATAGCCAAGTTCAGGCAGTGTTTCCTGCACTTGTAGCTTAGACCCAAAGCTGTTGTGTGGGCATGCCCTTAATTTTAAAAAAAATAGTGCATACCCTTGGTTTAAATGTTCTTCCCTTTAGTGTGCCAGATGTTGGAGACTCCTCCTTGTTTGTAATTAAATAAAAATATAGCAATGCTACCTCCATGTATGATTTTCTTATCAATCTGCAAAACAAACAAACCCACCAACCTTATAACAGAATTTAACACAAATCATTATTACTTGGAAAGAGATTTTTCATATCATGACAAAGGTGAAGATTCCTACACTGTGCTGGTTACTTATACAACTATCACCTTGTTTCCATTTCTATCCCATGCTTCATCAAATGTCCCAGGGTGGTTTCAATATAAAATGGACCATTGGTCTCACCTGAAGGGTGATTTTCATAGGAGGAATGCCATCAAGCGGGTTATAGCTCCACCTATCGTCCGAAGGCAAGAATGTTTTTGAAGTCAAGACTAGGGGCGTCAGGCCCCTCCCACTCTCCAGTTCATTTGCAGCGAGTCCAAAGAGGGAAATCTAAAAATGCAGGAGAAAAAGGCCGACGGGCCTACCAGCAAAGACATAACGTAACAGCAATATTCATAATAAAATGATTCTAACATAGCGATATAATCTTAATATCAATCTTGACTTCACTAGTAAATCAAAATATAATAGCGTAACAGGAATATATGAAAAACCCCAAAAAATATCTAGGTATCCTCCAACTGGGAGGGTCGTGATGGCATTCCTCCTATAAAAATCACCCTTCAGGTGAGACCAATGGTCCATTTTCCATAGGAGGAATGCCATCAAGCGGGATGTACCAAAGCAGCCCATAACAGGGAGGGACCACCCACATCCTAATCATCATTAAGAACCTGTTGCAACACTCGTCTGCCAAAAGAAGCATCGGTAGAGGCATAACGGTCTATTTTGTAATGCCTTATAAACGAGTGTGGGGTAGACCAAACAGCAGCTCTGCAAATATCAGCAACAGGAGCGTTGGTAGCAAAAGCAGCCGTAGTGGCCGCTGACCTAGTGGAATGAGCTGTTATACTAGCTGGAACTGGAAGCTTAAGGGACTCATAAGCTAAGGTAATACATGCACGCAACCAGCGGGATAAGGTGGAATTAGCTACTTTATGCCCCATAGACCTTGGATGAAAGGATACAAACAAAGACTCAGTTCGTCGTATCTCCTGGGTCCTAGACAGGTAAGTCTTGAGAGCCCTCTGAACATCCAATGAATGCCAAGCCTTCTCTAGAGGATGGGTAGGATTCAGACAAAATGAAGGAAGAACAATGTCCTGGTTACAGTGGAAAACTGAATTGACCTTGGAACAGAAGGAAGGATCAGTTTTCAGCACAACACAGTCCTTGTGAAAGACACAGAGATGGCGGGCGGAAGACAATGCGCCCAGTTCCGAAACTCGTCTGGCAGAAGTGATCGCGATGAGGAACAGGACCTTAAATGACAACAGACGTAAAGGCACAGTCCTGAGGGGCTCAAACGGAGGGCGTTGTAACGCCTGTAGAACCTTCGACAAACTCCATGAGGGAAAACGGTGGAGGTACAGCCGGTGAGCGTACAGTGGTTCCCCTCAGAAAACGTTTGTAGGTGTAGGTGTATGTGGGTTGCTGCTGGCTGTCGCTGCTTGGGCTGGATGCGTTTTTTCTTGCGGCCTTGGCGCTGCGGACTCGAGTGCTGCTGTTGTGGCCTCCGGGGCCGTCTCACCGCGGCCGAGCTGCTGAGTTGCTTTTCCCTTGCGGCCTCTGGCGCCGCGGACTCGAGTGCTGCTTATTGCAGCCTCTGGGGCCGTTGCCGCCGGGTCCGGGTGCTGTGCTGTGCCGCCGGGCCACTTGCTGGCTTCGGGTCACCGCTGCCGCTGGGTGTGTCGGGCTGCTGGTGTCGCTGGCGCTGCGCCCCTTCTGGACTGCTGCCTGGGCTTGGGTGTCGCTGCCTGCCCTGGCCCCTCCTGGATTGCCGCTTGTGGCGCTTTGGACTGTCGCTGGCTTGGACTGGGTCACCATTGCCGCTGCTGTGTGTCCGGGCGCCACGGCCTTGCCTGGTGCGGTCGTGGGCCGCTACTGGGTTGCTGCTGGGGCGGCCGTTATTACCATCTGCCGGTTGCTGGAGTGTGGCGGCTGTTGCTGGCGATCTTCGCACACTTACTATCTGGCTGTGGGCTTGCTGCTCTCGTTGGGTTAGACGTGCTGTGGCTGTTTCCATTGCCGAAGATTGTCACGGATCATCATTGCGGTTCGTGGCTCCCCAAGACGTTAACATCTCTATTGTGAACTGGCTGGTGGTCTGATAAGAACTAGGCGTTACTGAAGATCAAGCTGAAGAAGATTCTACAGCTGGCTGCTTTTATATTATAGACTGTGGTTATGAATGGATTCTATGTATGATTGAATGAGTGAATGCAATTGAATGAATGGATACGTAGACTCAGATGGATGAGATATAGTTATACTACCATTACTGCCATTATTGTTATATTTATTTAAGGCTAGGAATTAGTTCGGACTGGATATCTGTATTGGATATCTATTGTTCATGGAAATAGGTATGGGCATTTAATATTCCAATTCCCATCCTATATTTTTAGCAGTTACTATAGTCTTTATAGTTTATAGTGATTAGAGGAGTAGATAAATTGACATTAATTAACTTCGTGAGACAGTGGTACTCTACGAACTTATAGGGAACAGGTTCTGGATCTTGATCCAGACCTGGATTCAATCTCAGAATTGATCCAATTCAACGGCGTCTGGGGATAGGGACATGTGTAGATCTGGGGGGGATGTGACAAAAAGGGATGGGGGCCAAGGCATACAAACATTGGGCGGCAGACGATGGAGTGGTTCTGGAGGCAGACCATGTCAGAATAGAGGAACAAGGGATAGATGCATAATATCCATCCCTTGTTCCAGGTCTGCCCATAACCCAAAGATAACTGGGGGATGCAAGATTCCAACCAACCTTCATTTGCTGCTGTGTAATGCCAGGTCTGTGGTACAGAAAACATCGTGCATCCATGATATGATCTTGGATGAATCTGCAGACCTGGCATGTATAACAGAGACCTGGCTGGACGAAGCCTCGGCACCTATTCTAGAGGCGATGTGCCCGCCGGGTTTCCGTTATGCACATCAGCCGAGGGAAGGAAGGCGGGGAGGGGGAGTGGCTGTCATCTATTGGGAGTCCTTGGTCTTTGCCAGGTCTCCTCTCCATGGGACCAAGTTTGTTGACTGCATGTACTGGAGGTTGGGCCCGAAGGGCAGTTTAGGGATCCTGCTTGTGTACCGCCCGCCTCGCTGCACGGCAGAATCCCTGGCCGAGGTGCTAGAGGTGGTCTCGGGTGTGCGCATGATGTCCCCAGAATTGTTGGTGGTGGGTGACTTCAATGTGCACGCCAAGACCACTCTCAATGGAGCCCCTCGGGATTTCCTAGAAACCATGACTTCCTGGGAACTGCACCTTAGTAATGCTGAGCCCACCCATGTAGCCGGTCATGC
Source organism: Rhineura floridana (assembly GCF_030035675.1). NCBI lineage: Eukaryota > Metazoa > Chordata > Lepidosauria > Squamata > Rhineuridae > Rhineura > Rhineura floridana. The sequence goes on from NC_084487.1 coordinate 54,823,568, forward strand.
TCTCGACCTTGTATTTGTCCTGGGAGAGGAGAAAAGTGCTCTGAAGTTAGGGGCCATTACTTTTACCCGTGTCATGGTCAGACCACTATTTGGTAAACGTAGACTTCTCGATGCCGCACACCCTCTGCAAAGGCACAGGACCTATTAGAATAGTCCGCCCCAGGCGCCTGATGGATCCAGAAGGATTCCTGACTGCGCTGGGGGATTTGGAACTTGCTGGAGGTCATTCAGTCGATGTCCTGGTGATGGAGTGGAATACAAGGATCACCGGAACATTAGACCGAGTGGCCCCGAAACATCCCCTCCCCCTGGAAAGATCCCAGACAGCACCATGGTACACACCACGGTTGCGTGTTCTGAGGCAGGAGGTGAGACGACTAGAACGCCGGTGGCGTAAGTCCTGCTCCGAAGATGCCCGGACACAAGTTAGAGCAGCAGTAGCTGCCTATCATGTGGCAATAAAGGCAACAAAGAAAGATTACTTTGCTGCCTCTATTGCATCAGCAGAGTGCTGTCCCAGGAGATTATTCCAAGTGGTCCGAAGCCTGGTCGGTCCAGTTGCTCAGGAACCCTTGGAATATTCAAAGGCCTCCTGTGACAATTTAGCAAAACACTTTGCTGATAAAATCGAACATCTGAGAAGCTCGATTTCGCATACCGTGAATGCAGACAGTGGACCAGAGTGAACCAGTCATAATGTGATCCAATGGGATCGGTTTCGGCCTCTTCCTTCTGAGGATGTGGACAAGGTGTTGTCAACTGTGAAACCTACCACCTGTTTCCTTGATCCATGCCCATCATGGCTCGTGATGAGCTGTAAAGAGAGATTGGGCGAGGGGATCAAGGCGGTGGTAAATGCATCCTTGAATGAGGGTGTATTGCCATTAGCCCTCAAGGAGGCAATTATAAAGCCCATCTTGAAAAAGCCCTCCTTGGATCCCCAAGATCTAAACAACTTTCGCCCAATTTCTAATTTACCATTCTTGGGCAAGGTCATTGAACGAGTGGTGGCCAATCAGCTGTCAGCGCACTTGGATGAAACAGATTATTTAGATCCATACCAATCGGGTTTCAGGACTGGACATGGAACTGAAACAGCCTTGGTCGCTCTGGTGGATGATATGAGAATGGCACTAGATAGGGGAGAATTCACCTTTCTGGTCCTCCTTGATCTCTCAGCGGCTTTTGATACTGTCGACCATGGTATCTTACTTGATCGTCTGGAGGGATTGGGAATAGGAGGCACAGTATTAAACTGGTTCCGTTCCTTTCTCTCCGATAGACACCAGCAGGTGGCATTGGGAGATGAGGTTTCAGACCCTTGGCCCCTCAACTGCGGTGTGCCACAGGGCTCTATCCTTTCTCCCATGCTATTTAACATTTATGTAAAACCGCTGGGAGCTATCATCAGGAGGTTTGGGCTGCAGTGCCACCAATATGCGGATGACACTCAGCTCTACCTCTCATTTAAGTCCTCACCAGAGTTGGCTGTGGAGACCATGTCCAAGTGCCTGGAATCCGTGAGTGGATGGATGGGAAGAAACAGGCTAAAGATGAATCCTGATAAAACGGAGGTACTGCTCGTGGGAGACAAAGGAGGGTTGGGAAATATTGACCTGGTGTTTAATGGGGTAAAACTGCCCCTGAAGGACCAGGTCCGCAGCCTCGGGGTGATCCTTGATTCCAGGCTGACCATGGAGGCTCAGGTTTCATCGGTATGCCGGGCAGCTTGGGGTCAATTGCGTCTCATCCGAAGGCTGCAACCCTACCTTCCTGTCCACCAGCTCCCACTCGTAGTACATGCTCTGGTCACCTCTCGTTTAGACTACTGCAATTCGCTCTACATGGGGTTACCCTTGAAAACAGTCCGGAAATTACAACTGGTACAAAACACGGCGGCTCATTTACTTACGAATAGCCGCCGTTATGATCATATTACCCCAGTGTTATACAATCTTCACTGGCTTCCAGTTATTTTCCAGGCTCAATTCAAGGTGTTGGTATTAACCTTTAAATCCCTATACGGTTTCAGCCCAGTATACCTGAAAGAGCGCCTCCAACGTCATAAAGTGTGCCGCCCTACAAGATCTGCCACTCAGGGCCTTCTCTCGGTTCCACCGACTAAAGTAGCTAGTTTGGTGAGGACTCGAGAGAGGGCTTTTTCTGTAGCAGCCCCCACGATTTGGAACTCCCTCCCAATGGATCTTCGACATGCCCCTTCCCTAGATATATTTCGCCGGGGCCTGAAAACTTGGCTTTTCCATCAGGCCTTTACGACCTTTGAGACTTCCAAGGTGAACTAGTTCTAGAACTGTAATATGAACAATCTACTAAATACTGTAATTTTTGCATTGTACTGTACTGGCTATATTGTTTATTGTATTTTATCATGTTTTATTGTATGCCACCTAGAGTGGCCACTGGCTAGATAGGCGCCCTATAAATTAAAGTTTATTATTATTATTATTATTATTATTATTATTATTATTAGGGGCAGCAGTGGAGGACACAGAGAATGGACGACAGAGTGGACGCATGTCGACGTAAGGTGTTGGGTCTGAGTCCCATCATGAGACCCCTATGAAGGTATTGTAGCACCAGTTGTATTGTGGCCTGGGAAGGATCGAGGTGCTGGGACTGACACCACCTGGAGAATGCCACCCAAGTATGTTGATATACACGAGTGGTGGATGGTCGTCTCGAGGCCAGGATAATGTCAATGACAGCGTCAGACAGGCCAGCAGACCTTAAATGTCCCCGTTCAAAAGCCACGCTGTTAGCTTGAGCCAATTGGGATCCTGATGCAATATTGGGCCCTGGGATAAGAGGTCTGGTCTGACCAGGAGTGTCCAAGGGTCTGACACCGACATGGCAAGGAGATCCGAGAACCACGGTCGACGGGGCCAATATGGAGCTATCAGAACCAGCTTGGCCCTCTTGCGCGGCACCTTCCTCAAGGTTCTGGCTAACAGTGGTACTGGAGGGAAGGCGTACAATAGGCCCTCCGGCCACGGTAGCGACAGGGCATCCACCGCTTCCGTTGTCGTGTCCAGGTATCGAGCGAAGTACCTGGGTAGCTGACAATTGCGACTGGAGGCAAATAGGTCAACTGAGAAGGCGCCGAACCGACACTGGAGAAGATGGAAAACGGTCGGATGAAGTTTCCATTCTCCCGGGAACACCTGTTGTCTGTGTCGTGCTGCGGAATGTTAGCGTTTGCTGGCCCAAGGTACCCAGGCTTGACTCGGATATCCAGAGAACAAACAGGCTCAGACAGTTGAAAGTTTTAAGAGTCTTTACTGACACAAGACTATGCACTACACATAAATCCAGCTCCTTCTGACTTCTACCACAACCCCCACACTTTGCTTCGGTTTCCCCAGCATTATATACACAAACCGTGCCCTTGCTAGCAACATCTGCTATTTCGGCCTTGGCACTTCTCTGCTGCTGGTTTAACCCTATAACAGCTGGTTTTTCACTGTCTTTGTGGAAACACACATTTCATTATTCTCCTGAGTGGTCAACAGCCCCCACCTCCATAAAGACAGTTACATTTCATTTGCATATTTGATAAACCTTATTACAATGCATCTATTTCCATTACAGTGCATTTTTCATTTTCACATTCAGCATTTACATTTCCAGTTTTCCTTTATTTACACACATGAGGTTTCATACATGTCATGTACAGAGTATCACCATCTGTTTCTTTGTCTGTGTATGAGTCTTGGCCTTTGACATTTCCCACTTTAAACCTATCTGGAGGCCTTCCTAAATTAGCTCTCTCAGAGCGTCTTAATGGTAGAGTAGGCACAACTTCCTCTGTGCCACTACTAGTACCAGGCATTTCATCTTCTTTCACCTCCTGTGTTGCGTGTGCGTTTTGTGATCCATTCAACTCAACACTTTTGTTTTGTTCCCACTCCTGACCTGGAACCTTTATGCTTCTGCTAAGCACTACTTGCCTTTGCTCAGGCACCCACACTCTGTAATACGTGTTTTGATAACCAAGCACATGTCCCTTTTGTGCCCTTGGGGCCAGTTTCCCTTGCCTTTTTCCTTTAGGTACGTGCACCCAGCATTTCGCCCCAAATTGTGCAATGTGAGTCAACCTTGGCTTCTTTCCTGTAAGCTTGTCATAAGGTGACATACCGAGGGCTCTATGCAACAGCCTGTTTTGAATATATGCAGCGTACAGGATGCATTTTCCCCCAAAAGCGTTTGTCAATTCTGAATCATTAAGCATGGCTCTCGTAGCCTCTTGCAGTGACCTATTTTTTCTCTCCGCGGTCCCGTTCTGAAATGGCTTTTGCTCTGTGCCTTTACTCTCCAGGTATTCTTGCAATGCTTTGCCTGTGAATTCACCCCCCTGATCAGAACGTATTCCCTTTATAGTAACACCATGTTGCACCTCTACTTTATTTATAAACATGCGCAGTTTCTTCTCTGCCTCCGCTGTTCCCCTAAGCAGATAAATGGTGCAATACCTGGTGTAATCATCCACTAGAACCATAAAGTACTTTGCACCTCCTTTCGACGTCTGCAATGGTCCTGACAAATCTATGTGAATTAACTGATATGGTGCATCTGTTGTGCATTTTGCTTCCTTGTTTATAGGTGCTACCATGGCTTTGGCTTTGTTACATGCATCACAATCATACACTTGCCCACACTCCTTCAGGTTCATATTCTCACTATGACTAGGAGTTTTCGTTATAGTTTCATAATTAGCATGTCCTAGCTTTCTGTGCCATTGATGCATGCAGCTTTCATGTGACTGTCTGTTTGCACTTAATGTAGCACACCCTGCGTGTTTACTTTGAATGACAAAGAGAGCGTCTTTCAGGCACCCCTGCATACAGACCTCTTCACCCTTTCGTACAGTACACTTCCCATTTGCAAATGTTACAGTGTAACCCATGTCATTCAACTTCTTAACTGACAATATATTATATTCTAACTGTGGCACATATAATACATCAGTTATGATTGTTTTCAGCTTACATAATTTCACTGTTCCACATCCCAAAACGTCCCGTTTTGATCTATCCGCCAAAACAACAGTTTCTGTCACAGATTTCGAAGTGTTAAATAAGTTCAAGTTCATTACCAAACAGTGGGTTGCCCCCAAATCCAGCACCCACTCAGTGCTTTCAGATTTATGAGTCTCTGCACTCACTAATTGCACGCTTGATTGCTGCCAGCCTCGTCCTCTCCGTTTGGCTGCACAGTCTCTCTGCAAATGTGTTTTCGCACCACAGGAATAACATGCTTTCAGTCCGTTTGCTGTGTCTTTGAAGTACGTCTTCTTACTTCCCTTTGGCTCCGTCTTTTGGGCCTCCCTTCTCCTCTCCCATTCCTGAAGAAGTTTGCCCATAACATACTGCTCCATCAATCCCGCATCAGGCATCGCCTCCTGTTTATGATAGTAGTTATGCGGTCTAGAGACAGGAACACCGTCGCCTGCAGGGTGTCCAACATTGCCCCTAGATGCTGTAGGCGTTGGGCTGGTTGGAGATGGCTTTTGTCGAAGTTGACTAGCCAGCCGTGGGCCTGTAAGACATGGAGCGTGAGCGTTAGATGGCGATGAGCCAGCTCCCTGGAACTCACCCGTATTAGAAGATCGTCCAGATAGGGGTAGATATGAACCCCTTGAATCCGAAGGTAAGCCACTAGTATGAGTAGCACCTTGGTAAATACTCTCGGGGCAGATGAAAGACCGAACGGCATCGCTCGATATTGAAAATGCTGGGAGCCAAAGGCAAACCAAAGGAATTTTCTGTGGGCTATGCAAATAGGCACATGGAGATACGCTTCCTTTAGGTCGACAGAAGCCAGGAAGTCTCCTTCGTGCAGGCTTTCTGTAATGGAGTGGAGGGATTCCATTTTGAACCTTCGATACTTTACAAAACGGTTAATGAACTTGAGGTCCAATACCGCCCTCCATGACAGATCTCATTTGGGCACACCAAATAGGAGGGAGTATATCCCTTCTGACCTCTCTGTAGTAGGGACCGGCTCTATCGTCGCTATGTCCAAGAGTTGATGTATGGCTGTTTGCATGATGTAGTGCCTGGCTGGTGCCCTGGGACAAGGGGAGGGATGAAATCTGTCTGGGGGTGTTGCCCAAAACTCAAGTACATATCCATAACAAAAAAGTTCTCTGATCCAGGAGACCTGAGTCAGATGCAGCCAATGTTCTCCAAACAGAAGCAGTCTGCCCCCAACCGGTAGTGCGTTAGTACTGTCTGCGCTGGTGAGACCCTCCCGTATGAGGACATTGAGGACCTTCTGCGCCCCTGGTACTGACCTCTGCCTGGGAAGCATCTGTTCCAGACTCCCCTGGAGGAGCGGAAATCATATGTTGGGAAATCGCAGCCTCGTCCCCCAGGTCGCGTTCCTCGAAAGGGCTGAGACGTGCGGTACGAGGCGAAACATCTGAAGGTCTGCGCTCAACGTTTCTGACAGTGGCCAAGACAGGCTTTCGAGCATTCTTGGGGTCAACAAGCACTGCCTTTAGGGCTTCCTTGACGAAGAGTAATGAGCCGGAATAAGGTGCCCGTGATAGATTAACTCTGGCTGTAGAGTCAGCTTGCCAGTGACGAAGCCAGAGGGTCCGTCGGGCAACAACCTGAGCTGCCATAGCGCATGCTCCTAGCTGATTTGCATCAAGGGTGGCATCAGCCACAAAAGCAGCTGTCTTGCGCAATTTTATCAGTGATCTTTGCAGAGAAACAGGATCTGGATTAGGATCCTCTAAGAGGTCATCCAACCACATCATCGCTGCCCTGGAAAAAATAGAGGCTGATGTAGAGGCACGCATAGAGAAGGCGGTGGCCTCATGATTCTTGCGTAAGGCAAAGTCCAGTCTCCGCTCAGTGGCGTCCTTTAAATGAGAATCTCCTTCACTTGGCAAAAGGGATCTGGAAACTAGGCTGGAAATCGGCTCATCTATGCCAGGGACGGCCAGTCTGTTAGTAAAGTCCGGAGCCAAAGAATAAAGTCTGTCTACAAGGGCATTAAAGCGACGTGCTTGTAAAGGGTGAGACCATTCGTCCTTGGCCAGTTTAGCAATGGGATCTGGCACAGGAAGATAATGCTTCGCTGGTGTGGGGGATTTCAACACCCTGGCCCCTTTTATAGCGGGAGTGGCAGCTGCAGTTTGCGTAGATTGAAGACCGAGGGTGTTCAATACTCTGCGTGCAAGGGGTTGATAATCTGAGGCATCAAAGAGCCGATAAGATGTATCCTGCTCATGTTCCGAATGGTCATTCCATTCATCTCCTTCGGCTTGCAGAGCGATGGGGACTCCTCCCCACACGAAACGTCATCAACAAACCTGCCCCTGGCAATGTCAAAAGGATTTGGGGAGCATGATGGATTCGTCTCATTGTGTACAAAGTGTTCCCCACTGTGCTGAGGAATAGCGGGGACTTGTGACAGTGATTGTCTGTGAGCGAAGAACGACAGCATGCCTTGAAGTTGTGATATGAACTCATGAGACAGCTGCAGCCCCGGTGATGTAGATGGTTGCTCTTGTAGAGGCGACAGTATGGACGGCCCCACAGGTAGTGAAGATGAGTAAGCCCCAGGTTGGCTGACCGTTGGTTGGTCAGGAAAACCAGCAAAGTCCTCCTCATCAGAGGAAACAGCAGGAGAATGAAATAGAGTTGTTAATTGTTCATGGGTTGTCCCCTCGGGAACTGGAACAGAGACATAGCGTGGCCGCTTGGTTGTGCTGTGGCTGGAAAGATGTTTAGTTTTGGCAACCGCTTTGGAATGCTTATGCTTGACCGCCTTAGATTGTTTCGGCTTGGTTGCCTGGGTTGTCTCTGGCTGTTCCGCCATCATATACTTTTCAAGGGGTATCAGTACACGGCCACGGATGGGGCAGAATGCACAGACCCAAACAGGCTCAGTACACGGCCACGGATGGGGCAGAATGCACCGGCTCAGATGGCTAAGTACACGGCCATGGATGGGGCAGAATGTACAATTAATACAGCGTTGGTACACGGCCACGGGTGGGGCAGAATGTACAGTATGAACAGTCTTAGTACACGGCCACGGATGGGGCAGAATGCACAATTCAAACAGCTTTGCACAGTATCAACAGCCTTGGTACATGGCCATGGATGGGGCAGAATGTACCATCCGAACAGCTTTGCACAGTATCAACAGCCTTGGTACACGGCCACAGATGGGGCAGGATGTACAGTTCGAGCAGTGTTGCACAATAACCACAGTCTTAGTACATGGCCACGAGTGGGGCAGAATGTACAATTCAAATAGCCTGGTTCACAGCCACAGCCTTGAGACAGTCAAATGAGAATGTGTAGATTCAATAGTTGTAGCAGTCGAATAGTTGCAAGAGGCAGCCAGAGTTAGTAGGAAAACCTGTGGCACTACAGGATTCTATCTGTAGCACACACACACACAGGGAAGATAGCGCTGAGGTTTTATTGAATCTACTAGCCACAGCTCTTTCAAGCTAGGCCCCCTGTTAGGACAGAATAGACTAAGAGTAAGGGCGGGAAAAAGGGAGCAAACAAAATGGCGCCCGCGAAAAAAGCGGGAAAATTTTAATCAAAAGTGGCGGATACGTTGTACAGTGGCAACGGTTTTAGTAAGGAAGGAGCAATGGCGGACACGGAGTAGCACTAGCGAGCTGAAAAAGGGGCTGTCTGAAAATTTAAAGGCAGAAGGACGGCCGTAAATACGTTCTACAGCCGCGGGGCTGAGAACGCAATCGCGGCTGTTAAAACAGGCAAAGGAGACTCCGTCAAGGAGGCAGGTCGGCCAGCGAAGTCCCCGTAACAGGAGAGGTAACATAAAAGGGTAAGCCACAGCCGCAGCCTGCAGAGACCGTCTCGGCGATGTATTAAACGCCGCGGAACGAGTCGGGGGAGGCAAGGCAGCCCAACTAACAGGAGCCGTAAAATGGGAAAGGTGGAGAGCTGCAGCCGCAGGCTTCTGAGGGGGGATTGAGAGCACCGCCTCGGAAGAAAAAAGCCGAAAAACAAAAGGAAGCCGCAGCCGCAGGCTCCTGGTTGGAAAAGAGGAGCGTAAGGGCACGAAAAAAGGCAAAAAAAGCGGCGGAGCAGTAGGAAACTGCAGCCGCAAGCTCCTAGTTAAGGCTGCGTCTGCCGCTGAGGGAGAGAGAACCGCAGCCGCGGTCTCTCTAAAGCGCCGTTAGGCTTTGTCCTGGGAAGAAAAACCACCCGGGGAAGAGAGAACCTCCCCAAGGAAATTCCCCAGGAATAGCACACAAACAGTTGTAAAAGACAAGACAGAGGGAAGGGAACAACGTGAAATACACACACAAAATCTCCACACTCTGTCACACAATACACAAACACTTATCTAGATGCTAGCTATATATCTTGCACGGACGAAGGCAAGAATGAACTGGAGAGTGGGAGGGGCCTGACGCCCCTAGTCTTGACTTCAAAAACATTCTTGCCTTCGGATGATAGGTGGAGCTATAACCCGCTTGATGGCAGTCCTCCTATGGAAAATATAGTAACAATCAAACGTGACAATCAATAAAATATAACTTAAAATTTCCATGAAAAAATCAAAAACTAATAATAATTGTTGCTGCTGCTTCTAACCAACTGGTCTGGGTTACACATAACAACACATAATGTACAAACAGTATATTCAGAAAATTAATAGCAAGTAAAAGTTTTCAGAAACAAATAATCAGCAAACACCAAAAATAGACAACTGCATTCTGTACCATCTGCAGCTTAAGAAGTAAGCTATAGCTCTCATAGAATGCAGAAGCTAGGTTGTTGAGTGGGGTACCCTGTCAACACAATATAACACCTCCGCTGATGGAGTGCACCCACTGTCAATATGCTACCGAGTGCAATTTATTTATTTATTTATTTATTTATTATTTGATTTATATCCCGCCCTTCCTCCCAGCAGGAGCCCAGGGCGGCAAGGTTTTGCTTTTATTTATTAAATTTATATCCCACACTTCCTCCCAGTAGGAACCCAGGGCAGTAAACAAAAGCACTCAAAATACTCTAAAACATCTTTAAAAAAGACGTTTAAAACAAAATATCTTTAAAAATGTATTAAAACAAAACATCTTAAAAACATCTTTTTTAAAAACAACTTTAAAAACAATTCCAACAGACACAGACTGGAATAAGGTCTCTATTTAAAAGGCTTCTTGAAAGAGGAAGATCTTCACTAGGTGCCAAAAAGATAACAGAGATGGCGCCTGTCTAATATTTAAGGGGAAGGAATTCCAAAGGATAGGTGCCACACTAAAGGTCTGCTTCCTATGTTGTGCGGAATGGACTGCCTAATAAGATGGTATCTGCAGGAGGTCCTCACCTGCAGAGCACAGTGATTGACTGGGTATATAAGAGGTAAGACCATCTTTCAGGTATCCTGGTCCCAAGCTCATAGGACTTTGTACACCAAAACTAGAACCATGAACTTGGCCTGGTAGCTAATGGTAGTCACTTTAATTCTTTTAGCAGTGGGTTGACATGTTGGTGATACCCTGCTCCAGTGAGCAGTCACACTGCTGCATTTTGCAGCAGCTGCAGCTTCCAGACCAACCTCAAGGGAAGCCACACATAAAGTGCATTACAGTAATCCAGCCTGGAGGTTACCAGTGCATGGACAAAAGTGGTCAAGCTCTCCTGGTCCAGAAACAGCCACAGCTGTCTTACTAGCCAAAGCTGGTGAAAGGCACTCCTAGCCACTGAGGTCACCTGGGCCTCTAGCAACAAAGATGGATCCAGGAGCACCCCCAGACTATGAATCTGCTCTTTCAGAGGGAGTACGACCTCTCCAAAGCAGGCAACTGACCAGTTATCTGAACTGGGGAACCACCAACCCACAGCACCTCTATCTTGCTAGGATTCAGACTCAATTTATTGGCCCTCGTCCAGCCCATCACTGAGTCCAGGCAGCGGTCTAGGGCTTGCACAGCCTCTCCCAATTCATATGCTACAGAGAAATAGAGCTGGGTATCATCAGCATACTGCTGACACCTCACCCCAAATCTCCTGAAGACTGCTCCCAAGGGCTTCATATAGATGTTAAACAGCATTGGGACAGGATGGTACCCTGCGGCATCCCACAACACAACTGCCAGGGGGCCGAAAGGCAATCACCCAATGCTATTCTATGTATACGACCCTGGAGATAGGATTGGAACCACTGTAAAACAGTGCCTCCAATATCCATCTCACCAAGTCGGCCCAGAACGATACCATGGTAAATGGTATCAAAAGCCAATTGGTAAGAATAACAGGGTAAGAATTGAGTAAGAATAAGGGTTGCACTCCTGCTGTCCTTCTTCCAATAAAGGTTATCCATCAAGGCGATGAAGGGCAATTTTTATGTGGTTTAAATGAAATAGAAACAGTTTAGTAGTTCTATTTCTTAGCAGAGTATATATTTCGCAAAAGCGGAATGAGAATTAACCAGCCCACCTTCCCCTCATACAGACTAGCTGAATTAAAGAAGAACAGGTGGAGAATTATGCTAATAAGAGAACAACATCTCTTAACAAAGAAGAGGAAGAGAAGAAGGTAATTAACACTTACAAGTAGGAAGTTACATCACAGTAAACAAGCATAGAGGTGTCCCCAAATTCTGGTTAGAAGGGACATCTTCCTATTAAAGGCATGCAAGCTTGCTTATCGCAACAATTTTAACATTTAAAGCCCTGACAACCTGGACCCAGGTTACCTAAGGGACCACCTTGCCCCATATTTCCCTGGCTAGCAACTGCACTTCTCAGATAGGACACTGCTGGGAGTACTGCATGCCCCAAAGGTGCACTTAGTTTGTACTAAAAACAGAACTTTTAATGTTATATCTCCAGCCTTCTGGAATCAGTTACCAGCTGAAATTAGACAAGCACCTAGTGTCATGATATTTAAGTGCCAGATGAAAACATTTTTGTTTACAAAGGCTTTCTCTGAGGTGTGACCAAATCATTTGTGGAATATTAATTATACATCTAATTAAATGGGTTTATTGTTTTTAGCCTTTGTAGGAATAGTTTTATTGTTTAAGTAGTAATTTTTTTGTATTTTATCTCATTTTTATCTTGTACACCACTTCGATGGCTTCAGGCTATGAAGCAGTTTATACACTTGTACATGTATAAATGTATAACATATCCTGGCAGCAATTGCAGGTTCCAAACTGACTACAAAGGAAGTTCCATGTAGAGTGCATTACAGAAATGTAAAATGAAGGTTACCAGAGCATGGGTTACTGTGGCAAGGCATTCTGTAGCAGCCAGAGCTGACACACCAACCAGAGTTGATGATGGGCACTCCGTGTCATTGATGCCAGTAGGGTTCCAGTGAATCTAGGAGTACTCCCAAGCCACACAACTACTCTTTCAAGAGTAGAGCCATCCAGAACAGGTTGCCTGCCCAAATCCCCGACCTGAGAACCTCCAGCCCTTAGCACCTTCATCTTGCCAGATTCAGTTTCAACTTGTTGGCTCACAACAATTTACACCTAGCCAAATTTAAGGCTGGCCAAATTGGATCAAACCCCTGTAAAAGCCTGGGTGAAGAGGTTTTTACTGCTCTCAAAAAGTCAACAGCGCTGGTACTAGTCCCACCCTAGAGGAAAGGCCATGCCAAAGTCAGGATGCCAACACAGAGAAAACCCTGTCTAGTGTCACTGTACTATGTATTTCACCTAGTGGGCATAAAAGCCTGGCACCTCTTGGGCCCCTCGGAACGATTTCAGCATGGGTGGGACTGGAGAAGATCTGCCTATGGAATGAGTACCTGACCATCAGTGTACTTTTTCTGACCTCCCTGAGCTGCTGATCCTGAGACACCTGAGGCCCTCTGTAAGTGCTGAAAGAACTGGGATCTTGCCTTTTTCCCTGACTGAGGGGATCAGAGAAAAGCTGCCTTGGAAAAGATGCTGCCTCTTGAATTAGCACCTGCCTCCTCAGGGGGCATAAAAGTATGGCACCCCTTAGTTTAGGCTGTGGGTTTGCCACCAGCAGAGTCACTAGCAAAAAGGGTTATCCCTTGGGGATCTACTTTGGGAGTTACAAGGGTGCTACCCCTCCTTCTATTTTGATCTTAAATAGGAGGAGGCCGGTTGTGGGGAGGGTATAAGGTGTGTGTGTTTCCTGCACAAGGTGAGAGCCTAAGCAATGAACTGTATGGCATGAGAAAGTTCCCAGATGCCCTCAGGATGACAGCCTGAATTTGGCAGAAGCCTGGCCTTCGCTGGGTATGAGTGCATGTCAGCTTGTAACTGTTCATAATCTGTTGGGTAGGTTCTAGGATACCTGGGTGACTACAGCACATTTTTGTTAGTAGGACGCTATTTTTACATCATGAACTTGGGGGGAGGAGGTCTTTGAGGAAGCAGCCTTACTTTGGAGTATGTCCTATTGAAATAAGGAAGGCTGGCTTCTAAGTAAGAATGGACAGGATGCGGGGAGGTCTGTTAGCCTGACTTTTACAAGAAAGGGTTTTTTTTAAAAAAGACATCAGCTCAATGAATACAGACAAAAGAATTCAAACAATTGCTCACCCATAATTTTGGTAACTACTCAGACTTAAATTTACAGCATCCAGCAAACTTTCAACAGCTACTATTGATTTATTACCACCAAGACAATCAATCTGTCGCTCTATCTTCCCTAAAAAAGAAAGACACATAAATTAATCTGACAAGGTTTTTCCCAGTCAGAGCTAACAAACAGTATATTGCAAACTGTTGGGTGCCTGGGTGCCATTGACCAGCCACTGGTTATGTGACACAACTGTTCTAGTCCAATATAAATATGATATGACTAGATTGGAAGGTGAAGGTGTCCAGAAACCTGACACAATCCAGAAACTTCTTAAGCTGCAGCCACAGCAAAAGTAGCATAGTAGTGATTGCAGGTTTGGGAAAGAACCCAGAGAGCCATCTCAAAACCCAGAGTCGTTGCTGTGCTTAGCTACACTGCAGCAGCAATTTTCTTAAGAAGCAAAGCAAAGGGCAACTCTGATTTCCAAGAGGGGAATTCCCCCCCCCAGATACAAGTCTAATGTCATCCTAAGAAACCAATACAGAGGATACATAGAGAAACACTTAATGAAGGTGGCACGATGGGTGAAGCAAGTCCCTCCCATTCTAATGAAAGCTGTGGGTTCAGAAGCTACTCTAGAGCCTCTAATAAATGCAGTATGTATTTAAGGACAATGAGGTCCCCACGTGGAATGTGTACAACCCAGACATAACAATACAGTGGAAATGTGAGTTGCACATTACCTTTACGAAAAAGAAGTTCTGCTTCCAAATCTAACTCTCGTCTTACTGATGATGCACAAAGGTCCAGTGCTGTTTCTATGTGCTTTAGGGCTTTTAGCCATTGGAACTCACTTTGTGGTTTAGATGTGCAAGATAATTCTAGAGTTAATGTGTGTCCTAGAAATGAAGAAAGAGAAATCAAGAAATGATTGCAAGGAAGTATTTAATTAACGGTTTCATCATGCAAAATGAAAATCAAGTATTGTAAAAGATAAAATATATTTGCTTATACTTTTCTTTACATTAAAGACAAAAAATCCAAATAGAATTTAGTCATAAATAAATTCTGTTCTAATAGCTTAGACCACATACAGAAATAGCATTTAATGAAATGAAGCCTGAGGAAACTATACTGAGCCATTCATTCATTCCTCACCCTTAAACAAGTTCCATATCATGTGAAGCTGACCAAACACCAACTTATTCATATTAAATACTGCATTGGGCATTGAAAACAGCACACTACGGTTACAATCACACAGACCTAACATAATAATTGGTAGTGGATGCAACTGTACCACTGGAATTCAGTGTATCTCTGGTATTGATGTTTTTGTGGGATTCCCACCCATTGCTGCAGAATGATGAATTTAAGTAAACCGTAATCCTAACATCTTGTGATTCCTGTTTCCCTTATTCTGCCAACAACTCTTAATGGTTCAAAGGGAACACAGAGTGGTTGGGAAGACACAAATGGAAGTGTATCACTAATAGCGGGAGGACCTTGTAGTCACACCAAGGACAGTCAAAGTGAACTGAGCAAAGCAAAAGTAAATAGTTCAGTGTGGCCTACAGATAGCCCTTGGAATAGTTTCTACATCCTGCATTTCAGAAGGGATTTGCTGTAGTTAAGGGCACTTTTACATCTAATAGAAATAAAAGGCTCATTTAGTTTTCTGGACTTTTGCTTCTAGGTATTAAGAACATAAGAAGAGCATGCTGGATACCATCTAGTCCAGCATCCTGTTCTCACAGTGGCCAAGTAGTTGCCTAAGGAAAGCCTGCAAGCAGGACCTGAATGCAAGAACACTCTCCTCTCCTGTGGTTTCCAGCAACTGGTATTCAGAAGCATACTGCCTCTGACTATGGAGGCACAGCATAGCCATCTTGGCTAGTAGTCATTGGTAGCATTATTCTTCATGTATTTGTCTAATCCTCTTTTAAAGCAATCCAAGTTGATGGCCATCACTGCCTCTTGTGGCAGCAAATACCATAGTTTCACCATGTGCTGTGTGAAGAAGTACTTTCTTTTGTCTGTCCTGAATCTTCCAACATTCAGCTTCATTGGATGTCCATGAGTCCTAGCATTGAGAGGATGAAAAACTTTTCTCTATCCACTTTCTCCATCCCATGAATAATTTCATACAGATCTCTCATGTCATCTCTCTTACTTGCATTTTCTCTAAGCTAAAAAGCCTGAAATGCTGAACCTTTTCATCACAGGGGAGTCATTCCATCCCCTTGATAATTTTGGTTGCTTTTTTCTGAACTGATGAATGAGACTGAAGAACAAGCATTTATGTTTAATGTCAGAAAATGTATGGGATAGAAATGAGTTGGAGATGCACAGTGTAAACATTTTGTTTGTTTTGTATTGTTTATATCTTCCACACATGAATAAAATTCTGAAATATGAAAAAAATGTACTTGGCTTACATACTTAATGAAGCGAAAATATATTAGCTCAAAACCATTTATACAAAGAGAAATAAATCAGGGGAAATGTGATATTAATTGTTCTATGTATGGATGTGAAAGTAGGACAGCAAAAAAAGCAGATAAGAGAAAAAACTCATTTGAAATGTGGTGTTGGAGGGGAGCTTTGCAGATACCATGGACTGCAAAAAAGCCAAATAATTGGGTGTTAGAACAAATTAAACCAGAACTGTCACTAGAAGCTAAAATGATGAAACAGAGGTTATCATACTTTGGACACATCATGAGAAGACATGATTCACTAGAAAAGATAATAATGCTGGGAAAACAGAAGAGAGTAGAAAAAGAGGAAGACCACACAAGAGATGGATTGATTCCATAAAGGAAGCCACAGGCCTGAATTTACAAGATCTGAATAGGGTGGTTCATGACAGATGCTATTGGAGGTCACTGATTCATAGCATCGCCATAAGTCGTAATCGACTTGAAGGCATATAACAACAACAACAAATACTGTGATCAAGATGGAGTAGCAGCACAATGCTATCCTCAAGTCGTGCTCTGAGATTAGGATAGAATCACTATTAGGTTTCCTTGTACTGGTGGAGCCCAAACATATACCAGCACAATGGATCTATACTAGTGTTGCAACATGAATGGTACACCACCGACACAAGGAGTAAAACTAGGTGGCATTAGCGGTGTGGCAAGGAGGAACAAAGCTTAACTGGGAAAAAGCTTAACCAAAATCCTATGCTTGATCAAAAGTCAATATCATCTCCAGCAACAGTATAACATTGTGCTTGCAAAAAAGGCAGTGTAAGATGAAACTCTCCTGCTGATATTAATGGAGAGGCCCCAGACAACTGGCCACCACCCCACCACTCTTCTTCTCAGAACCCTTACAGGTACTTTTTAAAGACTCTGGATGCAAACCCTCAACAGAGCCTCAATTCTTATCTTGCACCTGAAGCTGAATGGATAAAACAAGCCACTCAAGAGAGGTGGTGGTAACAAGAGAGGAAGTTCTAGGCTTAATAGACAATATAATATAAAAACTGACAGATCACCGGGCCCGGATGGCATCCACCCGAGAGTTCTCAAAGAACTCAAATGTGAAATTGCTGATCTGCTAACTAAAATATGTAACTTGTCCCTCAGGTCCTCCTCCGTGCCTGAGGACTGGAAAGTGGCAAATGTAACGCCAATATTCAAAAAGAGATCCAGGGGGGATCCCGGAAATTACAGGCCAGTTAGCTTAACTTCTGTCCCTGGAAAACTGGTAGAAAGTATTATTAAAGCTAGATTAACTAAGCACATAGAAGAACAAGCCTTGCTGAAGCAGAGCCAGCATGGCTTCTGCAAGGGAAAGTCCTGTCTCAGTAACCTATTAGAATTCTTTGAGAGTGTCAACAAGCATATAGATAGAGGTGATCCAGTGGATATAGTGTACTTAGACTTTCAAAAAGTGTTTGACAAGGTACCTCACCAAAGACTTCTGAGGAAGCTTAGCAGTCATGGAATAAGAGGAGAGGTCCTCTTGTGGATAAGGAATTGGTTAAGAAGCAGAAAGCAGAGAGTAGGAATAAATGGACAGTTCTCCCAATGGAGGGCTGTAGAAAGTGGAGTCCCTCAAGGATCGGTATTGGGACCTGTACTTTTCAACTTGTTCATTAATGACCTAGAATTAGGAGTGAGCAGTGAAGTGGCCAAGTTTGCTGATGACACTAAATTGTTCAGGGTTGTTAAAACAAAAAGGGATTGCGAAGAGCTCCAAAAAGACCTCTACAAACTGAGTGAATGCACAAGAAAATGGCAAATGCAGTTCAATATAACCAAGTGTACAATTATGCATATTGGAGCAAAAAATCTTCATTTCACATATACGCTCATGGGGTCTGAACTGGCGGTGACCGACCAGGAGAGAGACCTCGGGGTTGTAGTGGACAGCACGATGAAAATGATGACCCAGTGTGCGGCAGCTGTGAAAAAGACAAATTCCGTGCTAGGGATAATTAGGAAAGGTATTGAAAATAAAACAGCCGATATCATAATGCCGTTGTATAAATCTATAAATCCAGAAGAGGGCAACCAGAATGATCAAGGGGATGGAGCGACTTCCGTATGAGGAAAGGTTGCAGCATTTGGGGCTTTTTAGTTTAGAGAAAAGGCGGGTCAGAGGAGACATGATAGAAGTGTATAAAATTATGCATGGCATTGAGAAAGTGGATAGAGAAAAGTTCTTCTCCCTCTCTCATAATACTAGAACTCGTGGACATTCAAAGAAGCTGAATGTTGGAGGATTCAGGACAGACAAAAGGAAGTACTTCTTTACTCAGCGCATAGTTAAACTATGGAATTTGCTCCCACAAGATGCAGTAATGGCCACTAGCTTGGATGGCTTTAAAAGAAGATTAGACAAATTCATGGAGGACAGGGCTATCAATGGCTACTAGCCATGATGGCTGTGCTCTGCCACCCTAGTCAGAGGCAGCATGCTTCTGAAAACCAGTTGCCGGAAGCATCAGGGGAAGAGAGTGTTCTTGCACTCGGGTCCTGCTTGCGGGCTTCCCCCAGGCACCTGGTTGGCCACTGTGAGAACAGGATGTTGGACAAGATGGGCCACTGGCCTGATCCAGCAGGTTCTTCTTATGTTCTTATGTGAGCACACACACCCCAGAGGGAGGCATGTCTCACAGCAGGACTCTAGCATATCCAACTCCTGTACATCTCCAGGTAATTGGTTGCATTGTCATACTGCTCTAACAGCTTCAGTAAATAATCCTATACATCCCAGTATTATCTTATACTGAACTATGACAGAGTTTTACATATATTCATAACCTAATTAAATTATTTGATTATAACCAACAATAGCAATATTTTGCATAAATTGTTACTTTGCAATTTATGATTTAGTATCTTTCCGCTACAGATTCCAGAAAAAGTATTTATGTACTTAAAGATGAAATTAACAGAATTCTAATGTATATCAGATGTTCTTTATAAAAATAAAATATTTTATCGGTCACTTAAATTTCCTTACCAATTCTCAGTTTGACTTTTGCCAGTAATCTGATATGTGGCAGGTATATATTTTTCAAAGGCTCCATTAGCGTTGTCAGTGTAGGGTCTTCTGTACGTTGTTCAAGTAATTGTCCCAAAATAAATAACTGTTGAAAAGTGTGATTTAATAATAACTACACAATTACTTGCTATTCTCATTACTTTTATACAAAGATCCCCGCACTTGTCATTTTCCCTAAGTCTTTCATATTCAAAAGTTCAGCAATTTCAGTTATTAAAAATTCTGGTGATGGAGCACAAGCTCCATCATTGCAAGCTACTGAAAGAATAAGGATTTAAGTCAGTGTGGACAACCTCACAGGCCACATTTGACAGGTGGATCAATCATCAGACATTACAATGACATCAGGTAATGATTGTTGGGACTTCAAAACACTATGAAGGGCTTGCAAAAAGGCCTGTGCAATGCTTTGAACTGTTGTTGATCAGCAGGCTTGAAGTCACTTCATATCAGCTGATAAGCAGTGCCTCCAAGCCTGCTTTCTGCAGTGATCAGCTGTGCAATCAAGTTCACCCCAGACATGCCTTTATACCTGATCATATTTTAAAAGCCAAGCTACATGTGACATTAAATGCTTTTCTGAATCTAATGTGCAAGGTTTTAAAAATGCAGATTGGATCTGTGAGGAAGCTGATAATAAATTGGATCAGAGCATGTGCGGAGTGGGAATTTAACCCATTTTTCACCTACTGTCATCCTAAAGAAAAGCATTTTTCAGAAACTAATATTTTCATTGGGAGGAGGGAAATCCTCCATCAGAATTTTCCCCAGATCTTTCACTTCAAGAAACAGTTACATTTCCCCTCCACACATGCTCTGATCCCATCAATGACCACCACCGCCTCCATGTTTAACATCAAATATAGCTTGGTGCTAGATCACTAGAACTTCAGCATGGCTTGTCCATATAACACTAACTATGATCTTGTGTATGCTGCCTTGACACCCAAATCAGGCAGCAAATTCTGTGAAAAATTGACACTAGCATTAAATCATCAGTATGCACTCACCTGTTGAATGACAAGTGTGTGTGCCGTAATTAATAAATTCAGTTGATCAGTTTTAGAAGTGTGATCATTTGAATCATCCCCTGCTTGTGTTCTCATTATGTCAGCTAGCAGAAGCATACTTTGCACTAGTGTTAAAGATGCTGGTGGAGAAATCAGTGTCTTTTCTTCAAGTAACCTGATTATATTCTGTATAAACATAACAATACATTTATATATAGTTACAGCCTAGATAAGTGTTTCTCAAACACTCATTATCATAGTTCTCATTGTAATTTACCTGTCTTCTATCATCTACCCAACCTAGTACTAACCCTGCTCCACAGGTGAGAGTGCCCTGAAAACAGTGGTGTGCATGTAGGCTGCTGATGCATGCAAGGATCTGGGAATTAATACTGGGAAATAACAAATTAATACTGGCATTAGAAGAGGGACAGAAAGGGCATCTCTGTCCTCCTCTTAAAGCCATGCATAGGAAACACAATCAAAATAAAGCAGTGGGATTTTTCTCCCAGATCAGGTCTGAATAATGGGACAGTGGGAAGGCAATCACTGTATGAATCCAGTGTGGCTGTTAGGGTCCTCTTTCGTGGGCACTCAGTCATCAGTGACTCAGGTAGGGATGGAGTAAAAATTTGGTTTGATGTTCGTTTTAATATGAACCTACCCAACTTACACCTTCTAAAACAATACGCAAACAAAAACACATATACTTCAAAATTCACACTTCTCCACATTTTGCAATGCAGTTCTCCAACCAAATAATGTTTACAAAAACGTATTACGGTAAAGTATGCATAAAATGCATATATTAGTGAAAATAACATACAAAACATCTTATCTTGGGGCTCATCCAGACGACTGCAAAATATGTGACACACCCGCTATGTGTGTTCATTATTTTTCGGTTGTCCAAATGACGTCTCGCGCTGTTATGCATTTTTGCAGGTTAAATCTGCTCCTTGCAATACCGGCAAAAATGCGATTTGCTGTTTAAAATCGGGAATCATCCACTGTGCCTTCAGGAGTTAGGATGCAATACCGCGGACTTTACAGCTGATGGGCGGTTCTTGGGCATTTCCCCTTGCCCCTTCTCCTCATTCCAGCCAATCATGTATCTGCACTTTTGTGTATGTGCAAGAATAAGCCCGGGAAAACTGAACCAATCATCGCAATGGTGGGGTGTGGGGGGGGGGGGTCGGCAACTACTGCACAGATGCATTTTATTTTTTGCCAGCCTGCAAACTGGGTGGCCGCTCTGGGTGAGATCTGCAATGCACAGCAAGCGAGAAAGGGGGGAGTGATCGGTTTCAGCCTGCCTCCAGAAAGCTTTGTCAATTTCATTCTACTTGCTTGGGTTTTTGCTTCAAATCAGAAAAGCATACATTTGTTTAAGTGTAATATCGCAAATGCAAACAAGAAAAGGGCAGCTGGTCGGTTTCACGCCTGCTCCGGAAAGCTTGTCAATTTCATTCTCGTGGGAAGGAAAGGGAGAAGGAGGGGGGGTGACACATTTCTTGCTTTTTTGGAGAAATAAGTGCAATTGCCAGCGTGTGTATCTCCTTAAATATCAATAAAGGCAGAAAAGCATACATTCGTTTAAATGTAATATCGCAAATACAAACAAGAAAAGGGCTGCTGGTCGGTTTCAAGCCTGCTCCAGAAAGCTTTGTCAATTTTGTCATGCCAGCTTGCCAGCCTTGCCTTGGCCTGCATTAAAATGGCTAAATCCCAAAGCCTTGTGGGGAATTCTTCCCCTTGACATCTTTCTTGTTAACTTGCTAGCAAGCAGTTAAATATTTGATGTTCTTTCATCACTGTGACTTACTAATTTTTACAACACAGCTGTATCACCTTACAGTAGTTTTGCACCTTCTTATCAGTGGAAAGGGGCTGGTTCCGTCAAGGCCGTAAAACTCCTTGCTTTGTTATGGGAAACCAAGAGGAGGCGCCAGGTGCTGTGGGAACATCGTTTTTTCATCCCTTTGATGAAAATGTTAATTGGTTAATTGTCTCTGGCTGGGAGGGATTTTTTCATCCATAAGAGGAGGCTCAGAACTCTGGGTTTGTGTCCCACTTCGGAGCACCACCTTGCCTTTGTGATGTTCTGTTGTGGCTCCATTTCCATCCTGACTCGCAACTCCCTGAGGGGAAGAAGGCTATCCACTGAGAGATCCTATGCTCCTGTAAGTATAGCTTAGGCAGACAGCTTTGTTATTTTGATTTGTGCCAAGAAACTTCTTTTACTTTTGTTACTAAACACCTTACCCGTTTGGATGTATGGTATTAGGATTCAATTTGCTGCTACAGTTTATTTGTGTGCACCTTTTTGCTTTTTGTAACCCTTTTTATGCTTTTCTTATTTTCTTTTTTTTAATAAACTTTAATTACTTTAAACCAACGTGTGTTTATTCCAGAGAAAGGGGTCAGTTCCTAAATTCACTCCTTGCCATTTGACCACAACTACCGTGTAACAGAGAAACGTTTTTACCTAAGATTTCAGAAGGGGCCAGGAGTGTATCCAGACTCTGGTCCTGAGAGGCTAAGGTGTTTAAGTGGGCTCTGGGGTTCCCTTTGCCCCAGAGTAGTTAACCAGTTGAAGGGTGGTGGCAGTACTACCTTGTAGGGTTGGTGTTGACGTGCACAACCTTGGCAAACCAGGATTTGCTGGGATCAATTGCCCAAGGCTGGGGATTGACTCCTGGGATGGTGAGAGCAGACAGGGAAGGGGTCCTCGCTTTCACTACAAATTTCATTCTCGTGGGAAGGAAAGGGAGAAGGAGGGGGGTGACACATTACTTGCTTTTTTGGAGAAATAAGTGCAATTGCCAGCATGTGTATCTCCTTAAATATCAATAAAGGCAGAAAAGCATACATTCATTTAAGCATAATATCGCAAATACAAACAAGGCAGGCGTGAAACCGACCAGCAGTCTTTCCTTCCGAGGCGAGAACTCCTTTACAGCCATATTGTGCTTCGTTGCAAGGGGGGAGAGGAGCATACGTAATTTTTTTGCTGACCAATTGGTTGATAGGAGGAGGTTTTAGAGGCGGAGCTTGGAAAAAGTGAAAATAATGTAGGGGTCTTACTGCTGCGTGTGCTGGTGCAAAAAAGTGTTTTTTTTTTTATTGGGAAAGAGCGAACTAAAAGGCAAAGTGAGGACTATCAGATGACAAACCGAATATGGAAACCGTGGATTATCCCGCTCCATTTGGATAAGCCCCCAGTCTGCATCTGTGTTGGAATTGTTTTTAAGATGCTTTTAAATATTTTTTTAAATATGTTTTTAAGGTATTTTGTTTTAAAGAAGTTTTTAGTGTTATATCATTTGTTTCTCACCCTAGGATCCTTCTGGGAAGAAGAGTGGGATATAAATTTAATAAATAATTAAAAAGAGCAATAGGGGAAATTGCTCACAAAAAAGTGTGTATTTAGGCAAGCTTGCATACAAAGGTGTATTTTAGGAGAAATACACACTAAAATGCTGCTGAATTTTCAAGAAGACTTATGCAGAAATGTGGAGAACTGGTCTTAAGACTGGAAAAATTGATAACTGTTAGAAACTGAAATTTACAGATTTGTCCAACACTAAGCAGTACCTGGCACAGAAATATCCTATCTTTGCACCCTCTTCCAGGAATCCTGAGACCCACAAGGCATCCCACTCTACAGTTTGAGAATTATTAAACCATTTTCATTTTATATCTAGACAACTAGCTAAAATAAAGCCATGAATTGTGTCAGAATTCATGTTTTTACACCAATTTTACTGGGAAAGAGTTCATAAATTCACTTTTGATTCCAAACCTGTAAACAAATCTTAATGTCAGCCACTGGTTGTCCCTCTTGCAGGCCAAGCATAACAGCTTGCATTGTAATTTCAGCAAGCGTCTCAACATCATTGAATGCCTCTGCTTCCATTTGTACCTCACTGATCAGACATGAGCACTCCTTCAATTCATTTTCTTAAAGAAATAATAATAAACCTCCATCAAAATACAGAATATTTCCCCAAATAGCAGCACATAGATTTTTCCATTACCATAATATTTACAAGTAATGTCTATAGCAATGGTTCCCAAACCTTCGCCCGCGCATGAACTACTTTTCTTGGCAGACCACATAATGATTTCTTTTGGCCTGTTGTAGCAAGTATAATGTACAGTGCTAGATGCTTCATGATTCTTAATTGCATTTTTATAGGCATGCTACAGACCACCTGAATGGACCCCTGGTGGTTCATGGACCACAGTTTGGGAAACCTTGTTCTATGACATTTCCAACATGCACATTACTATTTATTACTTTCTGAATCAAAGATACTGACAAAGATAAAGATCATGTGAACCTTACATTGCTTTCACTATAGTGACTTAGCATAGATGTAATGCTGCCTGATTGCCTAACCATGAATGTACAAAAGGGGATGCCACATCTATTTTTAGTAATAATTTTATAAACAGTGCTAGCAAGATGCAGCCAGAGTGAGTGCTACGTAAGAAGGAATAACCTTTTTGAACAAAATAGTAATCACAGTGAAGGTGGATTAGGGCATGTAAAGCAAAACATACAGGAGTAAGAGTAGTTTACTACCTTTCATTGTTTCAATGCCTCTTGCCTGTGCTATCACTGCAGTCACTAATGCCAAACGACATCTCAGCCATAAATGTATATTCATACGTTTCCGTGCTATTACATTGTGAGGCAGATTGGAATCCTCAATATAAATTGATTCATCACTTGCCTATAAGACATAGCGGGGAAAAGCTAATTAGATGCATTGCCCAATTGTTCTGTGCTAGAATCAGAGCTTGGAAAAGTTACTTTTTTGAACTACAACTCCCATCAGCCCAATCCAGTGGCCATGCTGGTTGAGGCTTATGGGAGTTGTAGTTCCAAAAAGTAACTTTTCCAAGCTCTGGCTAGAATAGTGTATTAGCATATAGAAAAATGTAAACAATCTAGTACATGTCGCAGAGTAGCAAAACTGGGAATGGAGAGACTGAGTGCACCTTTATGTGTTTGAATCTTTGTGAATGATTACACCTTCCCTGCAAATTAGTCAGACAGAGACTTTAAGCTTTAAAATAAGAAATAACTACTTTATTCTGGAAGTACATACTTGTTAGAAAAGAGTTCTACATCTAGCTAACTAGCTAAGTTGGAGATGCAAACACTAAGCCTAGTGTTTGTCCTCATGCTTGGAGGAGAGGGAGAGACAAAGAGAAAAACAAAATGGTGGCTGCAGAAAGACAGGCACGGTTCGCTAATAAGGTATAATGGTGGCCGTCACGCTGTCAAAGGGTCTGCACAATAGAAGAAGCAGCCGAAAGAAGCTTTGTTTGTGAAAAAATAAGAACCGCCACAGACTCAGCAGCGATTGGCAGAAGGGGGGGGCAGCCACCTTCTATAAACGGTTGCAGTTCATCAACGGCTGCGGCCGCAGTAGCGAACCAGGGGAAAGCACCACCGTGTTCTCCCCAGGGCAGCTGTAGCAAGCCGCAGCAGCGAACGGGGAAAAGGCACCACCACGGTCTCCTGAGGGCCGCAGTAGCGAGTCGGGAGGGGACGCAGATGCAGTCTCCAACGGCCACAGTAGTGACCCAAAGGAAAAAAGCCTTGCCGCAAAAGGGAAGGCGAGCAGGCAAAGCTGCAAACGGGGAGCCGTAACAGCGAGCTTTTAAACGCCTCGCCGCAAAAAGGAAGACAACAGTTAAGCTGTAAAGGGGAAGCCACAACAGCGAGCTCCTAGCAGCCAGGCAACCCAGCAGCGAGAAGCGCCGGTCTGAGGGGAATTGGCAGCCGCTGCTACCCCTAAATAAAAATGGCAAGGGTAGGACGAAATAACAATAGGGAGACAAACATTAAAGTAAAACCAAGGGGAAAACAGTGGCAGGGGGGAAGGGAAGGAATGGCAACAAAACGCAACGTAACCCAATCCCACACACTGACTCACAATCACATTCACACAGACTTAACTTTAGCTCTAATGCTACTCTAAAAGTTATAACTGCCTCGGACGAAGGCAAGAATGAACTGGAGTGGGGGGGGCTTGATACCCCAGGTCTTGACTTCAATACATTCTTGCCTTCGGACACTAGATAGCATTAATACCACGTGTTGGCAGGCTACCTGGGGGAAATATGTCTGCTCTCCCTCTCAAGAGAAAGAAGAAGGAAGGAGGAGGGAGATGTGGTCAACATCCTATGCATAGCAGTCTAGCAGAAAGGGAGAGACAGCAGGAGATCAAAGGATAGGTATTAGCCTAGCAACCAAGAGGTCTCCTCTCTAGCTACCCTTTTTAACCCCATGCAGCCTCAACCCACAAGTTGGAGGTGAACCACATATTCCAACAGTACAAATATTGGGTTATTTATTAAAACATTTGTTCTGTTTCTAGTTAAATTGGCTATGTGGGCTGCAATGCACTAAATATGATACTTCTGTATTAATCTAAAAGTCATAATATCTAAGAGGGTCATAGAAACTGCTTTCCAATGTTGACTATAACTTCAAAGCACTTTTTACTATTTTTAGCACTATGTTATGTAGGCACTGTGGGTTGGTGGTTCCCAAGTTCCGATTGGTCAATTGCCTGCTTTGGAGAGGTCGTACTACCTCTGAAAGAGCAGATACTTAGTCTGGGGGTGTTCCTGGATCCATCTTTGTTGCTAGAGGTCCAGGTGACCTCAGTGGGTAGGAGTGCCTTTTACCAGCTCATAAGACAGCTGAGGTCTTTCTGGACTGGGATAGCCTAATCACTGTTTTCCATGCACTGGTAACCTCCAGCTGGATTACTGTAATGTGCTCTATGTGGGGCTGCTCTTGAGCTTGGTCTGGAAGCTGCAGCTGGCGCAAAATGTGGCAGTGTGACTGCTCACTGGGGCAGGGAATGGCCAACATGTTACTCCACTGCTGAAAGAATTGCACTGGCTGCCCATCAGGGTTCTGGTTTTGGCGTACAAAGCCATATGCAGCTTGGAACCAGGATACTTGAAAGATTAGACAGGTGCCATCTCTATATTTTCAGAGCCTAGTGAAGACCTTCCTCTTTCAACAAGCCTTTTAAGTTGAGACCTTATCTCAATCTACACCTGTGTTGGAATTACTCTAGATGCTTTTAAACCATTTTTAAAGATGTTTTTAAAGATGTTTTGTTTTAATATATTTTAAAGTTTTGTTTTTAAGATGTTTTCAGCTGCAATCCAATACACACTTTCCTGGGAGCAAATCGCATTGAACCCAATGGAGCTTACTTCTGAGTAGACATGTATTGGATTGTAGCCTCAGAGTGTTTTTGTTTGCTGCCCAGGGCTTCTTCTAGGAGGAAGGGTGGGATATAAATTTAATTAATAAATAATCAACTTCTCAACCAAAAATCTATATTGACATATACCTGATCTATTTTCACTGTATTTTGTGGTAAATTGGATGATGTCTTGAAAACTGTTGCATCTTGAAGAAGTTTTATTGCAGAAAAGGCCAAAGCAGCACTGTGATAAGCAAAAATATAATTAAACAAAGAAGTTTACATATTTTCTATTTTCATGCAATAATTCAAGGACCCACATCACCTGCCATTAATTTAGTTTTTATTCATTCATTCATTCAGCTAGTATAGCACAGTGAGGAGGAGAGCTTGGCTGGGAGTCCAGAGTCTGTGAGTTCAAATCCCACTCGTGTCTCCTGGGTGTCAAGGGCCAGCTAAAGATCACGCCACAGTGAGTGGCTTAGGGGTTACATGCCTTGCCACCTGTGCAGCCGTGGGCAGGCTGCATAGTCCCAAGGAGCCCAGTTGCCCCCCAGTTGGCAGTTGCAAACAAGGAAGGGGCTGGCTTGTGCAGCTGTAGCAAGCTGAGCAAGCCCTAGCCAGCTGGGGAGGACTAGCCTCAGAGGGAGGCAACAGTAAACCCCCTCTGAATACCGCTTACCATGAAAACCCTATTCATAGGGTAGGCATAAGTCGGAATTGACTTGAAGGCAGTCCATTTCCATTTTTTCCATTCATTTATGCAAAAATGTAATATAAAACACATATGTTTTTAACACAAATAGCTAATATTTTAGACTAATCTTAATGGGGTTGAGATTAAGCTTTACTTTCACTGGCTAACAGACTTCCTAAATTTGAGGCATTCAAAATGAAACAGTCCAGGAAGATACCTACTTCAGAATTTAAACGTTTACCACAATTCATAATAATGATATACAAAATCATTAATAGGGCAAAAAAGGTATTTTACTTAGTGCTTAAAACTGGTTTGTTGAATTATTTTAATAAGAAAGATGGACATTATAAAAGTTCTTCAATGTATGTATTTTTTTTACATTTATAGACTGCCCTTTATCCATAGGATTCTTGACATTGATACTTTCCAATGCAATGTTCTGAATATACATTTTTCAAACACTATATGTGGAACACGTATAGTAAAACCGTAAAACAATTAATTCAAGCATAATTAAAACATCACAGTAAACCAATAAAACTGCTCAACAGTAAGTGTCACAATAACCATGCCTACGCACAGACGTCCCCCAAATGCCTGGGTGAAAAGATATAATTCATTGACTATATTAGCTCTCTTTGTGAATCTTTAATAGTATATCCACGTGTGATAAGATAAATGTGCACAAGCTCATAAAATGTTTTAAAACCCAACAGCAACATTATCTGATTAAATAAATAAAGTTCCAACTGATCATGGCATCCTGAGAACCATTTCCCATATTACTTCCCAGAGTGTACATTGGGAGGAAAAAAGATGCATGTAGGGCAAATTCCAGAAGAGTTCAGATGCCACGTTCAGGACATAGGCCCACATATAAAGCAGGACTTCCCTTGTTGCATGGTCTCTTTTCTATCCTCCAGCTGACTCCCTTCACTTATAACAATTCCCCAAGCATTGGTTGCCCTTGAACTCAGAAGGAAGATGATGAGGAGAAAAAAGCCTGCAAAGAACTAGCAACAGAGAAACATCAAGAGTTTTGTACAGTGAGATATTCAAAATATATGTATATTAGCTGAGAGTGCCCAGTGCAGCTTAGAAATTCTAAAGAGCCAACAGGGACCCTCACAGATGATCAGTGCAGGGTTTTAAAAATGTAATTTTTATGTTTTTTTTAATCAATGCAGTTTTGAATGGTTCAGTCCACCATTTTGATTCAAAATGATGTCCAACCGTGTGAAAACATACGTCAACAACCTGTTCCTTGATCTGAAGAACTATTATGCCAAATTTGGTTATGAAATCTTAATAGGTGTCCAGATCAGTACATTTTTAAGTGTTGAGTCTACCATGTTGATTCAAAATTGTACCCAGTGGTATCTAAACATAGACAGAGACCTCCTCTATGAACTCAGGAACCATTGTGCCAAATTTGGTTACTATCTCTTAAATGGTGTCCAAATCAGTGTAGTTTTGAAAAGCTGAGGCCACAATTTGTTTCAAACTAGTAACCAGAGGTATCCAAATATTGACAGAAATCTGCTCCCTGACCTCAGGAACCATCATACCAAATTTGGTAAAGCTATCTTAAGCTGTGTCCAAATGTATAAACAGAAAAGCATTTTTTCAAAATACATAGTAGATAGATGCAAAGTATCTGCATACAAAAGCCATGAGGGTAAATGTGTGGTTTGTGCAAATTTCCCATATCTCCATTCAATGCTCTCTCTCACTTTAATACTATATATAGTATGGATAATTTGTGGTGAGCACAGAAGGAGGGAACATTTTACTCACCAGAAAGGCGTTTCTCTGAGGGCACTAAGATACTGCTAATTAGATGCTGTCTTCCTCTCCTGTTGCTTGAGGCAGGAAAGAGTTAACACTCCAAAGGACTCTTATCTCAGCCACTCCCACGGAGTGTTAGTTCTCTGTCATGCCAAGCTTGAAAATATAATACTTATAAACGCTAACACATAACACAAAATATTCTAGAACTCACTCTAACCAACACAAAACATACATCTCTAAATCTACAAGGTCAATCCCGACCCTTCAACATCTACCCACTGTTTCTTGCCTTCTTTTTGCTTGTAATACATCCCAGGGTGGGACTTGGCAGTGTCCTAGTGTCCCCAGAGCAACACCTTTCTGGTAAAATGGTTCCTTCTTCAGTGGGCACTAGGACACCCCCAGGTGGGATGATCAAAAGCTGACCTTTTGTGTGGATGGGTACGTGCTCTTTAATGACTTGGTAGCACCTGCTAAAGAACTCACCTCCCAAAGGCTGCCTCTGCAGATGCATAAATGTCTGTCTTACAGTATTTGATCAACATATTTGGGTCTGCCCAAGTGGCTGCTCAAGAGACCTTTTGGTGTCATGAACCCTGCTGGAGGGGAGTGGACAGACAAGAATGAAGCAGAGGAGGAGGAGGACTTAGAATGGGATGCTTGAGCCGGTGAAGGGCTGAGTGGGGAGTGGGACTCAGAAGGCGCCCTAGCTCTGGACTCTGACAATTCAACCCCAGCAGCTCCAGATACCCCTGTGGAGAGTCAACCTGAACAGCCAGTTGTTTTCCAGCCTGATGCATCCCCTCTACCTGTGCCCGCATCACCAGCAGGCAGCCCTCCTCCCTCAGAGGGGGAAGACAGGATGGTGACAGAGGCTCCGCCTTCACCTCATGCCAGGAGACAAATGTAGTAGGAGATTCAACAGACACAGCTGAGGTGGAGTCTTCACCTGCGCACGCACTCCCAACAGTGACAGTTGGCATACACAAGCAGCATGCCTGCCCAGTCCTACTTAAGCCAAGTGGTGGGGGGGGGAGTAGTTGCTGAGTCAATGTCTTAGTGCTGCAAAGTTGTACCTAGTTAGACCTAGAGGGATGCTGAGTTCTGAGTAAGCCGTAGGTGGATTAATGAAGTGCACTGAATTGAAACTGTCTCTTAGCACAATAAAAGAAAAAAACACAGCTATGTCTGAGTTCTTTGAGTTTGGGCAGGACACTTGGAGAGGTGCATTTGTTGAGTGTGCTACAATAGCAGCCACTGCTCTTGTTGAATGTGCCACAATACCAGATGGGGGTAGCAGATGCAGAGAACAATACACTAAAACAATGCACCTTTTAATCCATCTTGCCAAAATGCATGAAGAAACCTTCTTTCCTAAACTAGTTGGATGGAATGAGACAAATAAAGAATCTTTTTCTCTGATTGGCCTTGTACTTTTAATGCTTTTTGCACATCCCCAAAATGGCATGCGCACTCCAGAGCATGTGATGGTGATGAGCAAAAGATAGACAAAACATAATTCCTGCTGGCAGTGAAATGCTTGAAATGTTTACTTTTAGAATAAAAGCCGGATCAGTTTGAAGTATCACTTTGTTCTTGTGAAATACACAAAGGTGTTTTGCCACTGGCAATTCTCCCCATTCAGATATTTATCTAGCTGATGTCATAGCTACTAAGAACAAAACTTTATAAGACATTATTCATAGAATAGAAGATGCTAACAGTTCAAAAAGTGGTTTTTGGAGCACTGGCAACACTTTATGCAAATCCCACATTAGGAAACTATGATGACAGGTGCAGAGGTCAAAGTCGCCCCTCTTATAAACTGTTTCAGAAATGGATGAGCACCCAGTGACTCAGATGGAGACTTGGAAAGTTCTGTTGCTAATGCCTGTGCTTGTCTCCACAGTGTATTGGCTTCAAACTCTGCTTCAGACTGTTGTCTAAACATTATAAGAGTTTAGCAGTGCCCACCTCCGTGATCTTACATGATCTTTGTTGCACCAGCATAAAAAAAATCCCAGGTGAACTGATAGTTTCTTATTGTGGATGGTCTTCAGGAAGCCAATACAGTGTTAACCAGCTCTGGTGATAAACCTGCTCTGAATAATTTTCTCCACTCAGCTTCCTACACAGTTAAGCTCAACCATCGCAGATTGGAATGTCTCAGAAGCCTCTGTAAAAGTAGAACTGGGTGAAGAGACAGAAACCATGGAGGCTCCACAGGTAGATTGACAGTTCTGAAAACCATAGCCTCCTTGGCAAATATGGTGCAAACATTGGCCCTCTCTAGCCTCATTTTGTTCAACACTCGAGCCAACAGTGGGATTGGTGGAAAGATGTAAAGTATTTCTGTTGGCCATGGAAAATGTAATGTGTCTACTCCTTCTATTACCAACAACGGATACCTCATGTAGAACCTCTGTAGCTGATGGTTGACATCGGAAGCAAGAAGATCCATGTCCAAACCATCTACGTAGCAGTTTGAAACCTCTTTGTGAAGTTGCCCGATATACTCCGCTGTCAGGGACTTCAAGGATCTCTCTGCCTAAGCCGACAGTTTTGATTGTTCCTGATGGAGAACCTATTATTTCATTCCTCCTTGATGACTGATAAACACTTTCATTGAATTGTTGTCTGTTCACAACATCACTTGCTTGCGGCCAAGCAGAGTCACAAAATGTTGCTGTGCCAGTTGTGCAACTCTAAGCCCTCTTGCTTCCTGAGATGACCACACTTCTTGAACAAGCTTGCCCCTGCAATGGGTGCCCCTACCTTTTAGACTGCAGAGGACAAGAATGGAATATGGCCCATGATGTAACTTGGATGGCAAAAAGTAATATCCCTAAGACCTTTGCTAAGGTAATGAGATCCTCCGATGTTTTCCTCAGCAAATTTCAAACAGCCACCTTTATCTTATTTTCTCCACCTTTTCCTCCAAAAGAGATATTGTCTCCTGTTCCGTATCTTTCACTGCCCCCAGATGCTGCAACTGTTGCACTGGAGTCAAATGACTCTTTATGGTATTTACCAGGAACCCATGGTCCTTGAGAGCTGCTAGAGTTACATGAATATCCTGATATGCTGACTGTATTGACTTTGACCAAATCAATATGTTGTCTTAAGTACAGATATAGGAGCACACCCTCTTGATGTAGTTAAGCCACAAAGGTCACCATTATCTTTGTGAAGACACTTGCACGACGCCAAACTGAAGGTCTTTGCTCTGTACTGGCAATGTTGGTTGCCATAAGCAAAATGAAGATACTTGCAGTGCTCTGGATGAATTGGCACATGAAGTTAAGCCTTAGTAAAATCTATGGAGGCCAGATACTCTCACGGTTGCATCGCTTCCCTTACTGAAACCAAAGTTTCCTTGCAAAAAATGTTGGTACCTCACAAATTTGTTCATGAATTTCAGGTCCAATATGGCCCTCCATGTCCCCCCTTTCTTTGGCATGATAAAGAGGAAAGAGTAAACACCACAGAACATCTGGTCTTGCTGGACTAGTTTTATAGCCGATATCTTCAGCAGATAATCTATTGTCTCCTGATCTAGTGTGTGCTTCTCTGGATCCAAAGAAATTGGTGATGGTATAAATCTGCTTGGAGATAGAGCCTGAAATTATATTCTATCCTTGACCCAATGGTTTCCCATTGTTGAATAAAACACTTAGACAGTGGATCCACCTTGTTCTTGGCACACCAAAACAAGAAAACCCTCCACGTTGTCAAATATACCGTTAGTTGATTATTTCCATGAAGACAACAAGGTCTCAGGCACTTTATTCAAGAACCTCATATCCCTCAGCCACAGCTGCCCTGCCTCCAAGCTATCAGGCAGAAGAGCTCTGACCAAATAAACAATCAGGGTGTGGATTAGCAAGTCCTGCTGGACTGGAAGATGTCACAGTTCTCGAATTGACAGATTCACCAAATCTGGGAACCACAGCCTACGGGGCTAAAATGAAGCCACTAAAATCATCCCCGCCTGAAGAGACTGAGTTCTCTGTATGGCCATCTGAATTAAACTGAATGGTGGAAAAGCATACAATAGACTATACGGCCAGATGATCTGAAATGCATCTGTCCCCCTGGCCACAGGACAAGAGTGTCTGGCAAAGAACACTTCCACTTGAGCATTCTCCTGATTCACAAATAGATCTATCACCAGGATGCCCCACCTCTTGGTCAGCTGATGAAACACTCAAGGATGCAGCTGCCACTTCACCTCCTTGATGTCTGTCCAGCTCAGCCAATCGGCAATCAAATTCTGAGTCCCCTCAAGGGTGTTCAGCCTTCAAAGACGCCAGGTGATGCTCCACCCACCTGAAGAGGTAGTTCGCTTTGGAGATGAGCACATCCGTTTGTTCACATAGGCCTTGGCAGCCACATTGTTGGTGCGTTGGTGTGCACACCCTCTACTTCTGAAGCAAACACCTTCAAGGCCAGCCGAATGGCCCTCAGCTCCAACACATTGATGGTCAGGTCTGATTCCCCATGATCAAGTTCCTTGGATTACTCTCTGGTCCATGTGGGTCCCTCAGGCATAGAGGCTTGCATCCAAACTGACCCCTTCTGTGAGTCAATGAGGACTCAATCACCAACAGATCTCCGACGTCATCGACACCAGACTGTGCTATCAGAGAACAATCTGCTCCTGGAATGGAAGAAGAAGCTACTGTAGCTGTCGCAAGTGATACTTGGCCCAAAGAGCTATGTTGAATGCTGACACTATCAAACCTTGGAGGCCCACTAGGGTCATCAGCCATGATCTGTCAGCAGAGAGCACTTGCAACATCAGAAATGTTCTCTTTTCCACTCGCTCTGATGTCAAGCACATGCAAAACTGGGACATGCTGAGTTGAACCCCGAGATGGGTAAGTTCCTGAGATGGTGTCAGAGAACTCTTGCATGCACTGACCACGAATCCGACCACTTGCCAGTAATCCATAGTCAATTTGGTATCCTGAACGCACTGTCCTGGACAAACCCCTGATCAAGATATCATCCAGGTAGAGATGAAGCCAAACTCTCTTGGAAGGCAGATGTACCACCAAGGGCCCCAGCACCTTGGTAAACACTCTGGGCACCAAAGACAGTGCAAATGGTAGAGCTCTATATTGAAAGTGCCTGTTGTTGTAGGGAAAGTGGAGAAAACTCCTGATTGGAATGTGGAGGTACACCTCAGAGAGGTGTCCAAGGTCATCCAATCTCCTTCCCTTAGTGCTGTGACAATGGATCAAAGGCTCTCCATTTTGAAGTGCTTTTTGATGACCCATTTGTCGAGCCATTTGAGGTCTAATATAGCTCTGATATCACCATTCTTTTTTGGCACTAATAATTTAATAAACCCGACTTTAGCTGCAAGGGATGGCTCCTATGTCTAGCAGATGTTGAATGGCCTTCAGATAATCACTGTGCTTCTCCAGTCTCCTTCATCTCAGAGTGGGAACAAACTTTTCAAAGGGACATTTGACAAATTCTAGAGCATAACTCTTTGAGACAGTGTCAAACACCCATTTGTCAGGCATTATTTCCTTCCACTTGTGAGCAAAGTGTAGCAAATGAGCTCCCATAGGTGATAAAGGAGCAATATTCTGCAAGTCGGGAGACAGAATGCCTTTTTGTCCCCTTCTGAAACTTGGAGAAGGTGAAGGACAAACCTCCTGATCTGGAGAAGGAATGTCTTCCACCCGTCTTGCTTGCCCCATCTTGGTTTGTATGAGGAAAACCCCCTGCTTCTAGTGAACTGCCATTGGCCCTGAAAAAACTGGTTTTAGCAGATCTTTCGGTCTTCTTTCCTTGCTGAGGGTAATGTCTTAATCTTGTCTTTAGTCTCCACCAAATGGGCCTCTAGACGCTCTCCAAAAAGCTTAGTCCCTGCAAAAGAAAGGGCAGTTAGGTGGACCTGTGAACCTGCATTAACCTCCCATTATCGCAGCCAGATGTTCCAGCATGCCACGGTTGTGGAGGCCATGGACTGTGACACATATTGCAAGGCATTTAAAGAGGCGTCAACAGAAAGAGCAGCAGCATATGCCATCTTTTTCAACCCATTTTTGATCAGTTTAGAAGCATCCTCCCTAAGCCCCATCTCCTCTGCCAACATGAACACTGCCCTGGTGAAGAAAGGGCTGTGGCTGACACCCAAAATGCAAGTGCATCAGCATCAAAACTTCTATGGAGAACCCCTTCAACCTGCTTATCGCATGGATTCTTGGGACTCCCTTCCCCTTCAGAAGGTATGACTGCAGGCGAGGCAAGTGCGACAACTGGCGGATCCACGGAGGGAAACTTCAACTGCTGCATTGTGGTATCAGAAAATGAGTACTGTTAGCCCACTTGGCCTTCTCAGGGCTAGACCACTCTGCCTTCAATACATCAATAAAAACCTGAGAAAAGAGTACCATTAATGGCTTAACATCAGCTGAGGTAAAAGCCTTCTTGGGCCCCATGGAACCTGACTGGGCTGCTACCTCCTGTGCCAATTCCTCCTCAATTAGTTGCAGGACCCTTCTAGTTATGGTCAAAAATGATTGAAGCCCTCTGGAGAGAACAAGCGTGCCTGTGGCTGGACTTGTTCAATCTCCTCCTCTGAGAGTTCACCTTCCTCTCTCTACATGGCTTATCATTAGAAGCATCTGAGTCAGACAGGGTCCTCTGATCCTGAGCATTTGCCCTCCCCCTCCCAGAAACCACCTCCACATTGGGAGACTGTACCAGTGGAAGAATAGCGTGGGGGCTGGGAAAGATATGCAGACACAGAAACCTGTGTATGAGGAGAACCTGAGCAACTGCAGCGTGCACTTGCTCCATTTCAGGCTATGCCTCTGCAGGGCAAGATCAGAAACCCTCCATAAATGCTTCCTGCTAGGTTCAGTCTTGGAGGGGGATGAATTTCTGAA
Source organism: Rhineura floridana (assembly GCF_030035675.1). Classification (NCBI taxonomy): domain Eukaryota; kingdom Metazoa; phylum Chordata; class Lepidosauria; order Squamata; family Rhineuridae; genus Rhineura; species Rhineura floridana. The sequence continues at coordinate 54,860,290 of NC_084487.1, forward strand.
ACAATGCGTGGAGGAAGGACAGCCCACAAAGCTGCATGATCCATGGGACCTTCCCCTCCTATGTGCTTGTGCTTTCCCCCATCATCCCTCTTCTGAGAGGACTTTGAACTTTGGCATCTACAAGCCAAGCGCAGGGAACCCATAATTTCAGAATAAGTATACTCCCTAACCCATATCAGGAATTTGGAAAACTCCCCCTGGTGTGGAAAGGCAACCAGGAATTCTTGGGGATTGAGGGAAAAGGGAGTACTCACTCCACCACTCTGTGCACTCAGCAAAGGTGAATCAGCCGCTACCTACTGCCTTGGTCCACTTGCAATGGAAACATTATCATCCGACAGCTCTCCCACCAAATGACACTGTTGGGAAGCTGATGAGGCAGCAGGAGAAGCCATGAAGTAAAAAGGCAGCCACAGCCCAGCGTATAAAGAGAGACAAGAACAAGCTCTGTCTGAAAAAAACTAACTTTGCTGTTACCCAAACAGGAGTTGCTCTTGCCCCACTTCCAACACAGCGCAACAAAGAAAACATAGGAAAAGCCAACCCAGGCATGTCGCAATCCCTGCTGACGGCACCACTCAACCCCCAGCAAGATGCTCCTCACCACTGTTAACTGAGAAGTGCTAGCCTGCCACTACCCCCAATTAGGGGATGGGGGGTTCAGCAGGCTAAAGCAATCCTGCTTGGTATAAGGGTTGTGAGACTCGCTTCACCAACACAGCTGTTGAGGCCAAGCTACTGTAAGTGGTAACTGAAAGCAATCAAAATGGTGGACCCTCTAGGAGACAGAATCAGGAACCAGCAGCTCCGTGCCCAAAAAGGCAGCCTGTGGCCACTCACCCTCCAGTCATCCAACTGATAAGCCTAAACGCTGCACACACACCCAACCTATGGTCAGCAGAGGCCAGGGAAAAGGAAGAAATGATGGGTACACAGAAAGAGAAAAAAGTAACACATGAAGGTGAATCTCAGGCACAAATTATTATTTATTCATTTATATATTGCTTAATGCCAAAATAGTCTTCTAAGTGGTTTAGAAAGCATAAAATTAGTTACACAAAGATAAAAATATAAACACCCATAATTAAAATACAAAAGAAACTCCATTAAAATAGAAACATCCATAATTATAATACAAAACAATTCTATTAAAATACAGCAGTTACAGATGAATGCAAGACAAAAGCTTTGAAAAAGAAATACACTCCTCCACTCAGCATTACAAAAAAACATAAATAGGATTCTAGTTCAGAGATCTTTCTCAGGTTAAAGATCTTGCCCAGCAGTAATCTTCCAAGTGGGCTGGTAAGCTAGAAGCTGCAGGTGAATTGTGATCTCTTATGTAGGATGTCTTCCTTTAACTGGGGGCCAGGTTTTGAAAGTGCCTTCTTGAGCAATTATTCATTATTGCAGGATCTGAATGTGAAGTTTGTTGTACTTGCACAGGAACTACTTCAAAAGACTGGCAAAATGCAGCTAGATCTGCAGAAATATCAGCCATCAGAGCTCTTCTAATGTGATTTAATCCATCAGGGAATAATTAAAATGTTCCACTTGTTAAAGTTCCTGATTGTGACAGGAGGTGGCAGCGGAGACTACATTATCTGTCTGCAATAAATATTTATGCTGTTGTTGCTGATTTTGACCAGAGGTGGCAGCATAACTCAAAGTAACACTATCTGAGCAGCTGTGTGAAACTGCAGACTACTTGCATGTTAAATCCAGTAAACTCCTCTTCCTCACTGGAATCAGGATGGAAAAGGACTTCTGGGTCTGGAGCTGGATCCTCTCATCCCTCTCTTCATATGTTGCCATCCACTGCTGGCTTTGTTCTCCCACATAAGCTGCTCTTCTGTGCTCTAGTGGTGCAGACAGTAAGACCAACCCTTATTTTTTTTCCTTTGATTTGGTAATATATTTTCCTCTGATTGCTGTTACAGTGCTTGCAAGGTCTGTTAGGCTCCTATTCAGATCACTGGCCACTTTCTCCACTACTGGTGGAGTTAATGGACCACCCATTGTTGTTAGAAAGTTGCTTTCAAGCTCAGAATGGTGGCCATCTCTGAGCGCACCACAGCAGCTTTTATTTTTAACTGCCTTTTTCTTCTCTGGGTGGGTTATAGATGCTACCACACCAGCCGCTCCTGCTGCTTTCTCCACAGCTGTTGATTTTTTAGAGTACTCTGATGTACTTTTAGTTTGATCCTTAGGCATTTTGCTACTGGTAGGAGTCGTTTTATTTTATTTTTACCTCAGGAACCAACTGTTCAGTTGAAACAACTCAGAAATTCATTAAATTAAAATGGAATTAATTTATACTGGTTGATTAACTAGTGAATTAATTTAGAAAATCAAATACAAAGAAAATTTGTCACAAGGTGTCACAAGGATCAATTGATCAATGGATGCAACTGACACTCAATAGCCACACAAGCACACTAATTTGAATATTGCTTTAAACAACAATCAATAACAAACACTCGTAATGACATTCAGACACAAGAGTTCCTGACAATAAAAAAAATTGCTATTTGAAATAAGGATATACTGTAAGCTTGCCAGACTGAAGAGCAAGGTAAAAGCACTGCTCAAGCTAGGCAGGGAAATGAACTAACACTCCTTGGGACAGGCTGAGATGAGAGTCTTTTGGAGTGTTAACTCTTTCCTGCCTCAAGCAACAAGGAGAGGAAGACAATACCCACTTGGTGATGTCCTTGTGCCCACTGGAGAATGGGGGGGCATGGAAGGCATGCACAGGTAAAAGTGCATTGTCACACCTACCATGTGGCAGTGGTGGGAACCCAGAGAGCACACTTCTTAGTCTCTATTGCACATCCCGTGAACCACCCAGCAGAGCTGTTTAGAGTGGCAAATGGCTGTTTCAGACCAATGCGATATTATTAACAGACCACTCAATAGCCTGTTGAGATTTGCAAAGCACTTTCACTCAGATCCATTCTGAACTTGATGCAACAATTAGTTCAGATCCATTGAAGGTCCCTGGAGCAGTTTCTGTGGGATCAGTTTCAGTTGTTGTGGCCTGAGAACATGGATAGGACACTTACAGCAATAAGGTTGACTACATGATCTCTTGATCCCTGCCCATCATAATTGGTGTAATCTAATAGGAGGGGAGGGACTGAATAAATGAGGAAGTTATGTCCACCACCTTGAAAGAGGCCCTCCCTGGATCCAAAGGTTTTAGAAAATTACTGCCCGTTCTGTAATATTCAATTCTTTGGCAAAATTATCTAGGAGGAGGAGGCAAGCCAGCTGTGCATATGCCTGGAGAAAGTAGACTATATAGCTAAACCAGGGTTTCAGCCCCAGTTTCAGCACCACAAAACACTGACTGATGTCCTTTATCAGAAGAGAAGACAGGGAGTGCCACCCTGTTGGTTCTTCTTAACCTCTCAGCACCTTTAAACACCATAGTCCATGGTGTCCTTCTGAAACAGCTCAGGGCGTTGGAAGTCAGAGGCACTGTATAGTGGCTCTGCTCTTACCATCAGGCTTGTTGCCAGAAAGCAGCACTAAGGGATTGTTGCTCAGCTCCATGGTTTTTGTGCTGTGGTATACTGCAGGGGTCCATTCTGTCTCCTATGCTATGCTCTATTCCATCTGAAACAGGAGAGGCTGTGAAGTGTTGGATCAGTGCTTGGAAGCAGTGATGGGGTAGATGGGGGCAAAAAACCTGAGATCAGTCCTGATAAGATGGAGGTGCTCTAGACTACTGTGTCAAAATATTAGGTGGATATTAGGTAGATATTGCACTCTTCCTGATAAAAGAGGTTTGCAGTCTGGATTCCAAGTTGTCACTGGAGCCCCAAGTGGCTTCTGTGGCTAGGAGTGGTTATGCCCAGCTTAAATTAGTTCACCAGCTATGGCCACTCCTTGACTGGGATACCCTGGCCTCAGTTGTTCATATTCTAGTGACCTCCTACCTAGACTATTGCAAAGCACTGTGTGCGGGGGCTGTCCTTAAAGAGGTATAGAGCTGCAGTTAATACAGAATGCAGCTGCTAAGTTGGTGAGTGGGGCAGCCTGATGAAACCATGTCTTGAAAGTGCTGCACTGGTTGCCAGTGAGCTACTTGGCCAATTCAAGATGCCAGTAGTAATATTCAAAGCCCTAAATGGTTTGGGACCCAAGAAAACAGCATCTCCCCCATTACTGACAGCTGTATGATCAGCAGGGAAGGCCCTGTGGATGCCACCACAGTTGAGTGCTGCCCAGTTGGCGTGGACCCGTAACAGGGCCTTCTAGATAGTAGTTGCCCATTTACAAAATGCCCTCTCTAGTGAGATGCATCCATGTCCTTCACTATTAGCATTCATGAGGAATTTTTAAACATTCCTGTTCACCCAAGTATTTGATGGCTGAAATATATTGTTTCTGGCAGCTTTGAAATTATTAGCTGTAAGGATATCTGACTGTTTTCAATATTTTAACTATTTTTTGTTTCATTTTGTTTTGTTGCTTGCCACCCTGGGCTTCTTTGGGAGGAAGGACAGGAGAGAAATTTAATTAATAAATACAGTACGTTGAACTTGATAGAATTATGGTCACTGTTCCCAATCAGTTCAACAACAGTTGGTTCAACAATCAGATCCTGTGCACTACCTAAAATTAAGTGCAAATTTGCCTCCGTCCCCCATCAGTTCCATGAATTTGGGTATCTGGATGTTTTACTTCTTTGTTGTGACTGGAGCATCTTATGAAGATGAATCCTGGGTCCTGGGCCATGACAGTATTCACACTTAAGCCAGAAATACTGCAACTTGATGTGGCTGTATATTATCTCCTGAATTCACTCTTATTCACCAGTCATTTGTGAGTTTCAGACTGCACATACGTCAGCACAGAATATGATCAGTACAACATGTGTGCCGATTTGCACCTATGCTCAGCTATCTCTGCAAGCTAGCATCCAGACCACACCATTTTGAATAAAGTCAGCTTTTAAAAAGTTATCCATTATGTAACATGATGACACTGTTTTTCCCCACTAAAATATTTTACAAATAAAGTAGAAACAACAGATGTGCCACTGCATGCTGAAATATTTACCTGAATGCTGTCTGTAGTCTTTGTTGAGCAATAGCTGCAAGCTGAAGCTTAGCTTCAATGACAGTTTCTAGTTCGGCAGCTGAACATTCATAAAGCAATGTGCCATATTTATTTTGTACAATTTCGAGAATTAAATTAATCCTTTCTTCAGCTTCTGCCAATAAAATCCCCTAAAATAATAAAAACTAATCACTGACCAATTTACAAAGAACTAATGAAAATCTGAGCTTATTTAGTTGTAATCAAACAGTACAATCAAGAAAAAGGATGTTTTCTTCTCATTGAAATCAACAGGATTTAAATGCTACAGGTATGATGTTTAGGGTATCAAGTCCTATATTTGAATGCTAGACATTCTTTAAACTTCCTGAATAATACTGACAGGTGTAGTGACTAGTTACACAACATTTGATTCTTTATTATTATTTTAATTGATGTTTTAGACTACCTTGTGCTTTTTTGATTGTATACTGTATTTTATTATGTTTGCTGTAAGTCGCCTAGAGTGTCCGTTAATTCGGACAGATAGGCGACTAACAAATAAAATTTATTATTTATTATTATTATTTAAACGCAAAAATTGCTCCTGTACTTTGCGTACGGAAGGCCACAATAGCCAACTGACCCACAGTGAAGCCATAATTATTTCGTATGTGTCCTTGATCCTTAGTAGATTGATTTAAACCATATCACAAAAATGCACGAGCTCCAACATTGGATACAACTTCCTAGATCTTTGTATTTACTGCCTATAATCAAATATGGAATCACTCCCTAGCTTCCAGTCCACTGCTTGGGAGCCAGTTTTTATTTATTTATTTATTTTATTTTATTCAATTTCTATACCGCCCCATAGCCGAAGCTCTCTGGGCGGTTCACAACAGCCGAAGCTCTCTGGGCGGTTTGTTGTGTTTTCATATGGGACTTTGTCTTGAAGAAGTAGAATGAGAAATATTTCAGCCTTGATTTACACTCACTCAAGAGTACAATCCTATACTGAAGACTTGCTGGCTGAAGGGCCACAGAAAGGGTGGGGAATTAGTTCTGGTCAGAGGGCTGGATCCAGAACTGGTTCACCTTCTGCAGACCATTTTGACAGGTGGGTAGGCTGCTATGTGTGCTCCTATTCTTCTTTTGCAACTAACATTCAGTATGCTTTGACTCTGGCACCTTTTCCTGTCCCAGTACTGGGTGACAAAAAAGGGGCCAAAATCAAAAAGTGCCAACTTCTGGCTGCAAAGGAAGAATCAGGAGCACACTTAGAGTGGGCTCCCAATTCTTCCTGTGCCACTATGACTTGAATTCAAGCCACACTGGAAAGAAAGGTTCTTTCTTGAATTTTCCTGCACCTGACATCATTGGACATTAGGCCCAGGAAAGGTGGGTGTTATTTTACCCAAAACAGCCTGGCAGGCCAACTTCTAGAGACCTAGTAAGCCTGCTTAGGCCCACAGGTTGGAAGTTCCCCATCACTGGCCTATAGGAGCTGGCAGAAACCCTGCTATGCCAGTGAAACACCATAAACGCAACCACGGTGACAGCTACACTCAAATATGCTGACAGAAAACTCCACCATTGAAACCATTCTATCAGCAAGATTAAATTAATATAGAGAAAATGGGGTGCAGTCAGGGATGGCACAGAAGAGGAGCACACTTACACCAAATCCTAAACTCCCACTGACAGTGCCATTTTACACTAGCCCTAGACATGACACAAGAAATTTCTCTCCTGTTGACTTAAAAGGGTTGGTTTTTTTTACAAAACCTGTCCTACATCAATGACAGCACCACCCATTTTATGATGACAGAGCACAGGATGTGGCGTAACTCATCACTTAATCACTGAACACCGCTAGTGTATAAACCCAACACAGGAAAGCCATAACTCAGATGATATGGTACATGACACGAGGAAATGCAAGCAGTCAAAACATTGGTCAAATGAAGAGTAAATTTGCTCCTGAATAGCATAATTATGGACTATATATGTTCACATTTAAAACAATACTGTTACCTTTAGTATGGCCATAGTTAAGGTATCTTTGTTTTTTTCAAGCTCCACAATCATGAAAATTGTGTCTCGCTTTCCACTTGCAGGAATTGTTACAAAACCTTCGTAAAAATAAAATACGTTGTCAAATTAGAGGCAATTAAACAAATGAAAGTAGCACTGAAAACCAACTGGGTGTTTACCTTTGAGTTGTTCTTCTTGAGTTATCATCTGTTCAACTCTAGAATGTATGAGCTATTAGTGCCATGAAATCTCCTGGTTGAATGTTAGCGACTTTCAACAAAATAGGGTGTCCACATGGAAGGATAGAAGTCTGATGGATTGGTTTAGAAGTTTCAAGTCTAGAATGAGTCTCTTCCCATCCCACCCCACCCATCTGTGAGGCAGAAAAACTATAAAATAGATACTAGCAACCTGTTGTTTGTCTGACACTTGTTCTGAAGTGTGCAAATATGTTGTTTTGGATGGCCCCTTCTTTTGGCTGTCACTTTGTCTGATTCCCTGGAAGGTGGGAGACTACTCACTTTGGTATTGCAAAGAACTCATTAATATAACCTTTTGAGATTTATGGTCTAAGGTAAATGGAGCCAAGCTGATAGTTTTTGTGAATTTAGTTATCATTCTGCCTAGCACACAGAAATTTATCTAAAGAGTCCTTCATCTATAGAGTGATCAGAGCCACATAGTTCACCTTTGTTCATGGAAGAATCAGAAACCCAAGACTTAAACAGTTGGCTCAGGGCATTTTAAGTGTTGAACCCTTCTGAGGAATTCTGATGCAGAAGACAGAATGGTTGGAGAGAAAGATTGTGCTCTTCTTCTTTGTTCTGAGTTGGGATGGCTGGAAGATTTTACATGGATTATCCAAAAGAGCCTTCAACTGTGAATCAAAATAATTATCCCATGCATGATTGTTTTGCCCCTGGGCTTCTTGGAGGCAGGTGTGCTACAATCAGATGGCAACGCCCCTCTTTGCCTGTTGCCAAGGTGCTCTTGGTACCACAGAGCATGACCCTTTAATAACTTGTGTGATTAGAGGACATGCAAGTCCAAGGTCTACATAAGCTGTCTAAAATAAAACTTCTCTCGCCAAGTCAGAAGTGGGAAGGCTCTAGCGAAATCAGTGAAAGAGGTCTTCTTTCCATTTCCTATACACTCAAGCTGAATAATCTATCTGCAAATAAACTTACAAATGGACAGTCAGTTGCAAATTAACTTTTCTCTCCCCTCTTGTTCCCTGTTCAGGTTTCACGAAAGCACCAGAAAAAACAGATAATCCCAAGACTGATTGATTAATCGATTGATTTGATTTATATCCTGCCCTTCCTCCCAGTAGGAGACCAGGGCGGCAAGATGTCCCTCAAACTATGGCCTCTCTTTCCCTACCATTTTAGACTGACTAGCGCAATAGTAGGAAGTCAGCAGAGATATATGTCTTAGATAAGATGGTGGCTGCAAAGATACCATGCACACCAACTGCTTTTTTTTAAGGGCGGGAAAAAAGCCAAGTTAGGAGAGTGCCTGTTCCCCTCTTAACTGCTCTGGCAACTGTGAACTAAAGCATGCACCTGCAGTACAAACAGTCTATCACCTTCTGATAAGGCAGAAGAAGAGAGGGGTGGAGCACTCTTTCTTCATTTCTATAGGTATGGGCTCAAAGCCCATACATTCTGCAGTGGTACAGGATATAACTTGGAGAAGATTTCAAATAAAGTTAAAACTTTAATTATAAACATTCCAAAATCTTAAATGCTAAAATCATCTAGCCAAATGTAAGCACATTTAAGTCTCTCTGTAAGACTTTAGCGGTACATGCTCTTTCTAAACAAAATGTTTTCCAATTAGAAGTCTATATATATCAAAAGTAAGCCCTCACACCGTCACAGCATAATGGTGGGGGAGGGGCAAGCCAGTGAACTATGCAGTGGCACAGCTGTGGCCTGGGCCTATTGCCTGGCCATCAGGTAGCAAGATTAGGAGGGCAGCAGAGGAGGAAAAGGAGGCTGCAGCCCAAGTGGAAGAAGCTGGTGGCATCAGCGGCAGTAGTTCCTGTCTTAAGGTGGGAGGCCAAGAGGCAGCTAAAGTAACTCATACAGGGGGAGAAGGGAAGTGAGCTCTGGCGACCAGGGGAGAGAAGGGAACGAAGCTCTGGTGACCTGGGGGGGAAGAAAGGAGTGAAGCTCTGGTGGCCAGTGGGAAGGGACCTTTGGTCTTATCATGAAACTGTCTTCTACAAGCACATAAAAATGATATCAGGTGGGACTTGGGCTCCACTTTGTGTGTGAAGACAGAATAACAAGGTGTTTGATTTTGCAAAGTCATCTAGCCCCTCCTTACATAGAGAGCTGAGTTCCTTTATAGCAAGACAAGACAAGAACAAAAAAACAGAGGAAACACAAACAACAAATATTGCATTCTCTGCTCAAACAGTGTGCAACAATGAGAAAGTTAGATTAACACAGTGAAGAAGTTAAACCAACATAGTATATAGAGAGACCCTTAGATCATCTTTACATGCACGTAGAACACTGTTTCACAGTAAGACCAAAGGTTCCTTCTCCTGTGCATGTAAGATGATCTCAGGTAGGACATACCACAGTTGACACATGTAGAGGGGGCTGGGGTTTTTCTTTAGAAGCTAGGTCTAATGACTCCATAGTTCTACACAACTGAGTCAGAAAATGTGTATCTTGAAAGAGGTGATTCTGAGGCTCCGCTCCACTCCTTATTTAAAACAATTAAGTCAGAGTCCAGGTCTTCCGTGTCCATTGGAGATTCCTTTGTTGGGAAAGGGTCTCTCGAATCCTTTGTGGGGCCCCCTGCAAACATCATGTGCATCTAGGGAGACGTGACCCATAGAATTAGCTGATGTAAATGGTTGGGCTAAATTAGATGGCCCAGAGGTGCAGGTTGCTGTCTGCCACAAAGCTGGGACAGTCAAGCTGCAGTTGGAATGTGCACAGGTGTGGAAGGGTAAGGTAAGGCTTGAGACCTCTCAGTCAGGTCCTTAGGGAGGGCAGCTAAAATAGTGTCCCTTAACTGCTAGAACATATGGTCTGATAACTGTAGCTGTACTGGAGGATGGCCCCTGAGTAGAACTGGTTCTGAGGAAAGAAATTGTGACCAATAAGAGGAGGACTGCAGACAGGAGGTGTGGGAGGCACAGAAAGGACATGAGGGCTGAGATCTGATGGGCTCCTGAAAACACTAAAATTCCTCTGGTGATGACTGGGCAGAGAACAGAGCAGCCAAAGGACATCTGTCTTTTGTTAGTCAACCTGTCTGGGCTGCACATAGTCTGCTGGGTATTGCTACTAAGGTCCCCATGCTAAGCCAAGGTATATAACATGGCCCCAGTGCTTGCCTTGCTGTTGCAAGCAGACCTTGAGTAGCAAAACTTTCATATTTTTTAATGAAAGACCTTTGAAGACGATTCGGAAGCTACAGCTAGTGCAAAATGCGGCAGCCAGACTGCTAACAAGAACTAAGCGGTCTGAGCATATAACACCTGTGCTAGCCCGTTTGCACTGGCTTCCAATATGCTTCCGGGCCAGATTCAAAGTGTTGGTACTTACCTATAAAGCCTTATACGGCGCGGGACCACGATATCTGTCGGAACGCCTCTCCCGATATGAACCAGCCCGTACACTACGGTCTACTACGAAGGCCCTCCTCCAGGTTCCGACTCATAGGGAAGCCCGGAGAGTGGTGACAAGATCTAGGGCCTTCTCAGTGGTGGCCCCCGAACTATGGAATGGTCTTCCCGAGGAGGTGCGCCTGGCGCCGACACTATCATCTTTTCGGCGCCAGGTTAAAACCTTTCTCTTCTCTGAGGCATTTTAATTCCTGTTAATTGTAAATTATTATATTTTGATTTTAGACTGTACAGTTTTGTGTACAGTTTTGTGTTATTTTTATTGTATTTTTAATGTTCACCGCCCAGAGAGCTGTTGCTAGTCGGGCGGTATATAAGCTTAATTAAATAAAAATAAATAAAATAAATTGCGTTATTTAGTATTTTGTATTGGACTATGCCTTACTGTTCTCCGCTCTGAATTCTAAATTTTTTGAACTAGAGCGGAATATAAATCCATTAAATAAATAAATAAATAAATAAATAAAATGTACCAGTGTGGGTGCTGCCAGGGACCTAGTACTGGCCAGAGTCTCCCTGCTCACTGTCTCATTTGATGCCAAGTCATGCCCCTATTCTAGTGGTGGTGGTGGTTGGCTGCAGTCTCTGACTGTATTAACCGTTGAGCCTCTGAGGTTGGGAATGGCAGTGCTTGTTGCAGAGGCTTCTGGTTTTTGGTGGGGTGGTTTTGGCTTTCCCCATGGCTTTAGAGCGAGACTGCACTTAACTGGCCAAGTAGGTCTTATGGGGGCTTCTAGACAGCTTTCTTTGTCTCTGGGAATAAAGCTGTTTCCCCACCCTCCATGGGAATGAGCAGGTAAATGAGGGTGGTGAAAACCAGGAGAGTTGAAGCTGAAGAAGAACAAACATTGAGGGAAGTCAGAAGGGAGATGCAGAGGCAGAGAGGCAAGAAATGCTGAATGCTGAACTGAAATTGGCAACAAGAGTGGGAAGGAATACCAGGCAGAGCTGAGTTAAGCAGGCCGCGGGAAGGGCAAAGATAAACTGGGTTGAGGCCACTTAAGCAGAGGAATCAGGGACCTAACTGAGGAGCAAGGAGGAAGATTGCAGGGCAGTCCAGGGGAAAAGCCACTTTTTTTTCTTTCTTTTTTTACAAAAAAAGGAAATCAAAAGAAAGGACTCACACCAAGTAACCCAAAGAGACAGGCTTGAATGCTCAGAGTGCTGGGGTAACCACATTGGTGAAGGCAGAATAGAGGAACTGACCTCTCTACATAAGGAGGAGCTAAAGACTTTGCAAAATCAAACAGCATGTTATTCTGCCTTCAAACACAAGGTGGAGCTCAAATCCTACCTGAGATCATCTTACATGCATGGGAGAGAGAAGGGAGGGGAGCTCTGGAGACCCGGGGGGGGGGGATGAAGAAGGGAGCAGATCTCTGGTGAACTGGGGGGGGGGAGAGCAGAGTTCTGGTGACCCGGGGGGAGAAGAAGTGAGTGGAGTTCTGGTGACCCAGGGCAGGCAAAGAAGGGAGCTCTGGCGACCCATGGAGGGGGAGAAGAAGGAAGCAGAGCTCTGGCAATCCTTTGGGGGGAGAAGGGGGGCAGCAGCCCCTAGTAGTAGAAATATTTTACTAAGCAAGGTAATAGAATCACTTCACAAACATTATAAGGTTTATAAACCTTAATGAGCTAAAATTAAGGTTCCTTATTAAGATTTGTGTTTGTTCAATTGTTACCAGTACCTTTTAAGTATGCATCTGTGTTTTTCCCTGATTTTCTTAAGGTTTCACTGTCCAGGCAATACGTTGCTTTCATCACTTTTTCAGGAACACAATTTAATGTTGCAGATAGGCAAATAATGAAATGCATTTTGACTAGCATGAACTCATCTAAGATGCGTGGTTCACATAGTGCAGTCCAGGCTGAATGTATAGGCCTGTTAAATACATCTTCTAATGCCTTTGAAATAAAAAGGAAATTTCATAAAATATATGGACAAACTTCCTTTATTTTTTCTAAAACATAATTTCATAACCACCTCACTCTGAGGCAAAATTTAAATCTAACAAGATCATACAGAATGTAGGTGTTCCATGCAACTTCCATCTTGTTTAAATGGAATTTATCCCCTCTGTTCAAAACTCCAACTACCACCGAACCAAATCTCAAACCAAACTACATTATGGTGAAACCCAAAGGCCGGAGTGTGAGTATTGCTACCATTCCATCCAAGGTCACAGGTGTATGTAAGTGGTAATGCCATACCTAGGGAGATCCATGCCCAAGCATCTTGGCCAGGAAATATCCCCTTGGCTTAACATATTGTCCTCAACTGAATTAGGCTGCAATCCTAAGTGACCACTCAAAAGTAAATCCCACTGAATTCAATCAGGCTTACACCAAAGTAAGTGAGTTAATGAGTCCTGCTGGATCAGACAAAAGACCTATCTAGGTCAGTATTCTTTACTCACCATGTCTCTGGGAAGCCCAGAAGCACAACAGGACTCTTCCACTCATGATCCCTATGAACTGGTAATTAGAGTCATACTGCCTGATACAGGATGTAATATAGCCATTACGAATAGTAGCTACTGATAACCTTGTCCTTCCACTTGTCTAGTGCGCCCTCATTGCTGGCCTTTTGGGCCAGTTAAGACTTACTTATTCCCCAGGAACCCAATTGCAGTATCTAAGAAAGGTTGTGCTTTAGATTATTTAAAAATTATTTTAGGAACTGTTTTGTGATGGTAGTTTTAATTATATTGTACACCACCTTGGGCTCCCAACTGGGAGGAATGGCAGTGTAGAAATCAATCAAATAAATAAAAAATCCATCCAAGTTGGTGGCCATAACTGTATCTTGTGGTAGAACATATTTTACATTACATATTATCAGCTGAAATAACAATAAGAAAAAACTGAATGTGCACAAATTCAAGTGGTCTCAGTCTGATACATAAATTAGATGTACCATCTTTTTTTACCTGTAGATTCATATTTGTCAGGAGTAGTTGTGAAGAATCAAAAGTAGGAGAGACCTAAATTTAGTAAAGCAAAACAATGAGCATTACAAAGCAAAAAAAAACATACTTTCAAAGGTCAGGAAAACTGAAATATTTGCACAGTGACAGAACTTTGTCAATGTGCTGAACAATCACATTATTATTTTCTTTTTGTGTTAGCTTCCCAGCTGATTGTTGCTATGGCTGATCTTTGGCTGATCATAATTTCAGAAGGAGAGCAATATAAAACTGATCCAGGGCATGTAACTATTTTAAAAAGTTGGAAAGATCAGAAGTAGGGAAGACCTAGCCCTCCCCTGGAAAGGTGTCTGGCAAGTCCTACCTGAAATACCCTGCAAAGAACCCAGGGTGAACCTTAAGTGTAAGGGAGAATGTATTTTCTGACATATTAGGGTATGAAATAAAGTAAACATTTTTACCGGAAGTTTTGGAGTAAGCTTGTAGATGGAAGGTAGTTTCCAGGGGATTTTCTCTCCACGGTTAAGAATACATAGCTCATGGAAAGCATCAGAGAAAAATCCTAAATCTGTAAGCACTTTAATCTTTTTAAAGAAAAAGTTAGTATTACATTAACTGTCCACAACAGTGAGAGCTTTACATACAGATTCATACACAATGTGGCTTTTTGGGGGTAGGGTGCGGATGTTCTAATGCTCAGAGGGCATGCAGAGTCAGCAGTGTAATTATATTTCTAAATTGTGGGGTCTGGCTCTTAAAACATGTGTTGATAATGCAGCTTTTTCTCATACTTGCACATCCCCAGCTCCCAGGAGGAGGTGATAGTAGCATGGAAATGAGCTGTGCAAAGCAGCCACTCCAATGTGATCTTGGGGTTCCTATGTTATTAGAGAAGTATGGGAAGAAATCATACTGCTGGGATGAATTTGCTAAAAAAAAGAGAGGTACCATGCTAGAAATCAGGCCCTATGACCTGGATGCTTGCTTCCTAGTCCAAAATATGAGGGCTGAAGGGAGAGTTGTGCTAAGGAAAACTCCTGTGGAAAGGTGAATTTTTCATCATTAGTCCATATCTCACAGGGCTGAACCCTCCTTCTAAAAATAAGGTGTGGCTCAGATTAAGCTAAAACATCCTACACCCTGATCATTAGCAGCAGTCCCTTTCACATTCCCTGTGGTTTCTGCACTGTTAAATATATCTATGAGAAGTATTCAATGCTAATCCTACTCAGAGTACACTCATTTAAGTTAATATGCATGACTAATTTATGTTTATTAATTTCATTGGGCTTACTCTGAGTACAACAACTGTACATTTCCCAACTTTTCTCTATTACTATGAAAACTAAATTCTTACAGTTTGTTCAATGGGGAAAAATGCTTGCCATGCTCTTCTCTGAAACTCTTGGAAGGCATTCCTAACCTTCAGAATACCATCATTCTCTGGACAAGGTCATACATGTTGCATGGACTTACTCAGGGGAAGGGGTTATCCTGCTCTCCCAGAAGAGCAGAAGTAACCCTTCAGTATCATGTTGTTGTTGTTGTGTGCCTTCAAGTCGATTACGACTTAAGGCGACCCTATGAATCAGCGACCTCCAATAGCATCTGTTATAAACCACCCTGTTCAGATCTATCAACCAGAAAAAACATTTCTAAATAAAGACATTATTTATTATGTATCAAATTTATATCCCACCCTTCCTCCAAGAAGGAGCCCAGGATGGCAAACAAAAACACCATAAAACATATTACAAAGTCTTTGAAGAAACATTAAAACATTAAATATCTTTAAAAACATATTCAAACAAAACATATTTAAAAACATCTTTTTTTAAAAAATAGCTTTAAAAACATCTTTAAAATAATTACAAAATAATGGAAACATAAGAGAGAAGACAACGTCAACCTGCCAAGAATCCCTTCCTAGCTCCGCAACATGTATAGTAAGGCAAAAGCCTTGAAACAAACACTAGTCCTTTGGAGGAATACAGTGGTGGATGGAATGCCCTCAGAAATCACAGACTAGAATTCTCAGTAAGGTATTTCTTTCTTCTGTAGCTTCTGGAGGGCATTCCAAACCTTCAGGATGTATATGAGCAGTGCCATCCCAGGGCAGGCCTCCAGACAGAACAAAAGTTACAGAATGAGCAGCTTCTGTACAATCCTTCTTCCAAAGGTAACATCTGTAGAAAAAAATATAAATCCTGTGGCATTCAGCAAAATTGCACAGAGAAGCCCACATGATGACCTACATATTTCCTTGAGCAAGGAACTGCTTTGGGAAGCAGCCATATCTGACCACAGATATGGCTGCTTCCCAAAGCTAATGATCCTGGAACAACGCTGTTTCAGGGCCAAGAATTCAATGTTAAAAGTTCTGTAGTTTTTCCAGTTTTGGCTTATCACCCTGCAAGCAGCCATCAATGTAAATGCTATTAATTCATTAGATGTTTCTTTGTCATTTTGTTCCTCCCAAAGAACTAATCAGAGCTTGGAAAAGTTACTTTTTTGAACTACAACTCCCATCAGCCCCAGCCAGCGCATGCTGGCTGGGGCTGATGGGAGTTGTAATTCAAAAAAGTAACTTTTCCAAGCTCTGGAACCAATGCTGGTGTAACATTGATGGTTTGATATGCAATGTTTGCCATTTCTGCAAATATTGTTGTTGTTGTTGTTGTTGTTGCTGTGTGCCTTCAAGTCGATTACGACTTATGGCGACCTTATGAATCAGTGACCTCCAAGAGCATGTGTCATGAACCACCCTGTTCAGATCTTGTAAGTTCAGGTCTGTTGCTTCCTTTATGGAATCAATCCATCTCTTGTTTGGCCTTCCTCTTTTTCTACTCTCTGCTGTTTTTCCCTAGCATTATTGTCTTTTCTAGTGAATCATGTCTTCTCATGATGTGTCCAAAGTATGCTAACCTCAGTTTCATCATTTTAGCTTCTAGTGACAGTTCTGGTTTAATTTGTTCTAATACCCAATTATTTGTCTTTTTCGCAGTCCATGGTATGCGCAAAGCTCTCCTCCAACACCACATTTCAAATGAGTTGATTTTTCTCTTATCCGCCTTTTTCACTGTCCAACTTTCACATCCATACATAGAGATCGGGAATACCATGGTCTGAATGATCCTGACTTTGGTGTTCAGTGATACATCTTTGCATTTGAGGACCTGCAAATACCATAGTCCAAAACTGTGATACAACAGGACATGACCACCACATTATGCGTATGTGTACCCTGCAAATTTTGTATTATTTGAATTTGTTATCCCTGCCAGATGTACCAGCATAGTGTACTATTGGTGTAATAATTGCTATCTGTGCCTATGTTCTGGGCAAGGTGTTCTACATAGTGATGAAGAGGCCTGCTACCAGTTGTCTGAAGCAATTAATACCCACTGATCCAGAGCTCATTTTGAATCCTGGATCAAGGTTCTGCTAAGCCAGTCCACCAATTCCTTGGTTGAACCCACTAGACACTCCATTTTAATAGACAAGATATAACTTTTGTCAACATTATTCTGCTGATCTCTTTGAGAAGTGTCCAGGATTGCTCTCCCCACCCAATACCACCCCCATATTGATGTAGACTTTGAAAGACATGCCGTTGAGATAAGAATGTACATTTTGAAAATCAGCATGGCTACTTCAGTGGCCCACAATTCCAATCAGTTTATTCTCCATCAGGATTCTGACTGAGGCTAGGTTCCCTGGATTACCAAGATGGGCTCCCCAACTGAACAGAGTGACATCTATAGTAATCACAATTCTATCCGGTAAAGTGAGACTGACAAACATGCATCCTGAGTCAGCCTTTGTGGTACTAGCTAGCAGTCCAGTGAACAAAGTAGATTCTAAGAGAGAACCACCTGCAAGTGGGTTCATTTGACTATCTGCTCTTGGAATTGTAGTAGCATCTTCTATAGAACTCTGGCATGAAAAATATGACCACTTAACCCAGTCCCCACAGGAGGTGATCAGATCCAGAAGCTGAGCAACAGTCTGATGTCTTTCTCCACTGCTCTCACCAATTGTCATCTGTAAGATTTTGTGCTGCTGCTCTTCTGAGGGGAAAAACTGAAAATGGACCATGTTCAGAAGCCCCAGATAATCCAGAGATTGCTTAACCACAGTAAACTCTTGTCTAGGCTGACAGGGAAGAGTGATCCGCATGTTCTCAACCCCTCAATACAGATGAGAATGTTATCTGCTTTGCATCCTCAAGTGTGCTATAAGAGCCATAGTGACCTTGTTGAACCTTCCAGCATGCCAATATCAGTGTGAATGGAAATGCCCTCTTTTGGAAATGGAGGTATTTCCTGTGGCTGAGTCTTATCATCAAGATGTGGTGACAGACCCTGGGATCACCATCTAGTGATCGCTGCTACGCTTATCTTGATCTGAGCCATTCCATCCTGAAACATTTTTTGTGCTAAGTGAAAGACTCAACCCTTCAGCTGCTTGGGAGAGATGTTGTTTGGTAGCAGGAGGATGATTACTTCTTTGGCTCCTTAGAGCCAGAGGAGAATTGGTTGGATGGCCCTGCCAAAGGCAAAGGAGCAGTGCCATATGGGCGTATCCCCCACAATGACTGAGATTTCATTGGAGTGGCACAACGATGGCTGGGCCTTGGACCTCAGGTCGTCCTTCCTGGCCATATTCAGAGCTTTCTTTTTATATATTTATTAGAATTGCTTCCAGAGGTTTACTGAAACATTTGGCACCAGTAAACGTACAACTTGGTAGCCTGGCCTGCAACCTCAGATCTACAACCCCGTATCTTAGGCAAACATTCTTTCTAAACACCACATTATTTGCCATCACTCTGGATGCACACTATACTGCATCCACATCCACATTCAAGGGTTTGGATGGGGACTCTAAACAGCTTGTTCAAGACTGCCTTTGCAAAGATAAAAGATGGAGATAAAGGCACGAAACAGTTGGTCATGCTTTCTCTATGAAGAACTGCTGCTACTTGTTTATTGGGCAAATCCTTAGGCCCGCCTTTACGATTAGTAGAAACAATGACATTTCAGAAGGAAGGGGAGAAGAGGAGCCATAGCCCTGTGGCAGAGCACACATTTTCTGTGCAATAGGTCCCACGTTCAATTCTGGCATCTTCAGGTAGGGTAGGGAAAGATCCCTGTCTGAAACTTTGGAGAGCTGCTATCAATTACTGTAAACATTATGATTTTTCTATAGATGAAGTGGCTGACTCCATTTTATGCACCATGTCAAAAAACTCCAGAAAGGGTGTAATTAAAGTTTTAGAGGGCCCTTGTGGAAAAACAGTTTGAATTCCCATAGGAGGGGGAAATACCTGTGCCTTCTAGCGCCATCTTATCCTACAAGTCTTTAGCTACCAAGCCAAGAAACCCTCAAAGGACAAAATGCAAGCCTGACTTCTCTAGTTCCTGATGCCACAGATGCTTCAAATCAGGCAGGCAAGATTGAAAATAAACAAACCTAGTCCCAATTCTTTTGCTGGTTCCCAGAATTGCATAGAAGGTACCGCAAGTGTACCTAACATATTGCCCCTTCCCCCCACAATATGTTGGGAAGAAGAAAAAAAGACAAGAACTTAAAATATGGAGTTCATGCTGCTAAGCAGTGCCTCTCAAGAAGCCGATGCATGATCTTGTCTGCTATCCTATGGTAAGGTGCCATCACAAAGCTCTTCAGGAGTCACAAAATAACCATGTCCCCCTCTCCCACAAGAAAATCAACACATTCTGTGTCATATCCCGATGCATGTGTCTCAGAAAGCAGACTAAGTTTAGATTCCCATTAATCTGATTGTATCACACACTCTAGCTGTTTAATCACAGTGAGCAATGACACAAAAATAGGTTAGGTTGATTCCTCATTCACCCACACTCAGCTCATATATCCTCAAACTACATTTCAATTTGCTTTCAAGGTCATGTTCATCAGCATTCAAGATCTTATATTGATGTGAGGTGCCATTAGGGATAGGGTGGGTACTCAAATTCGGGGCTTAAAGAATGGGTCATACTGTATGACCCATTTCAAGCTGATCCAGACTTATGTGTGGATTTATCCTTATGAAGGATCACAAATGCCCTCCCCTCACTTGTCAGTTATTTCTCCCTATCTGCAAACAAAAAACTTTCATGAAATATGTGGGAGGGGTATAAACAGTATTTGACAGGACCCCATTTCCCAGTCATACAAACAGGCAACCTCCCAGCCTTAAAATGACATTCTGAGCATCATCACAACCTTCATTTTCTTCTGTGCCTAGAAGACTACAAATACATTGATTCCAAAGAAAATATCTGTTCTGAGCATGCTCAAACCATCACATCCTACAGGCATCATGAGATTTGTATTTTCTCTGTCTGCATGTCTTGGTCCCAGGACTTCTTTAAATACTGTTTATCCCACTGTCTACTTCACAAAGGTAAGAGGGGAGTTGTAAGTAAAGGGGAAGGGGCTGTGATCACTCCTATTGAGTGCTTTCAAAATCCATCAAGTATTTGCAAATACAAGGAATTATAGCAAAACCCAGATTATTTCTAGCAAACTGGGAGATGTCTACACATCTTTATGTGTCATGCAGATTATAACTGGGGATAAAAAGAACTTTCATTTTTCCACAAAAACAGTTCATATATAAAACATTTCCCACAATTAGTTATAAAATATTCTTCTGCTTAATGACCCCATGAAATAGACTGTGCAGTAGATATTAATTTAGTAGCCAATTTACATTAAGTGATCAGTGAAAAACTGAATTTGTTGCTTAACTAATATTTGCTACATTACCTTGAGAATCCTTCCTTCAATACATTTAATTGCATTACGACAAATTTCAGAAACAAAGTACTGATACAGTGTGAATAGTGGCAAAATCTGCAAAGACATAGGAGAGTACTATAAATGTTTATTTATTTATTTATAGTTAAGTAAAACATAGCTATATATAGCCAATTGCCTTTATAAGTGCTTTGAATCCATAAACTGTTGTTTGACAAATTCATAATTATTCATTTATACGTCTCTTTGTCACTTTTCTCTTCTATGGCATACAAAATGATGTACAGTACAAAAACATGAATAGCAACATTTAAATCCAATTAAAATTACTGCTCAAGTGAAGCAGAAAAAGCAAACTGATGCTCCGGGGGAGGGGTACCAAAGAGCTTCTAGTGAGGTGTTAACATTTTCTGCCTCAAACAGCAGGAGAAATGTATTACCCACTTGGGGAGTGGGTCCTAGTGCCCACTTGAAAAACAAGTTCACAAGTCAAATAAAAACATAAAATCAAAGATATTTATAGAAAAAAACAATATATATAGTAAATTACTCTAGAATGATATCTAACAAACTCATATTCAGTCCATTGATTTTAGTGGTTCTACTTTAAATATGCCTAATGTTGATACTACCCGTAATATCTGCCTAGCTATTGTGATTAGACAGCTCTTTTCCACATAAGAAAATAAAAAAGAGGCCTTATTCTTAAAATAGCCCATCATGTCCAGCACCCTGTTCTGATAGTTGCCAGATATCTATGGGAAACCAACAGACAGACATGAGCACAACTCTCCCAACCTCTATGCCCAAGCAACTACTATTTAGAGGCATACCACCTCCAATACTAGATTCAGTACACCACCATGGCTAGAAATCATTGATAGCTTTATCTTCCACAATTTTTTCTAAAACCCTTTAAAGCCATAAGTTGGTGGCCATTACTACATCTTGTGGTAGCAAATTCCACAGTGTAACTATGAGCTTTGTGAAGAAATACTTCCTTTGTCCTGAATCTTCCAACATCCATCTTCATTGGATGACCCTAGGTTATAGTATTAATAGAGAGAAACTTCCTAACCACTTTCTTCTTCTCATGCATAACTGTATACACCTCTATCATGTTTCCCATTATTCATCCTTTTTCTAAAGTAAAAGCACCAAATATTGTTCTTTCTTCATAGTTGAGTTGTTCCAACCCCGTGATAATTATGGTTGCCCTTTTCTGAACCTTTTCTAGCTCCACAAGCTTGAGGTGCAGCAAGTAGAACTATAGTGTAGTCCACATGCGATCACTCCATAGATTTGTTTAACAGCGTTATGATATTGGCAGTTTTATTTTCAAACCCTTTGTTACAACCCTAACACAGAATTCATCTTTTTATACAACTATCATACTTCACATTGTGGACCTTCTCTGCACCTCTCTTCAGTGGCACATTAAAATCTGGACTATGTGGTTTAACCTATGGATCACAGCTAATGCATGGAAAATATGTCTTGGAGTACAGAGTTGGACAATACATCAATACATGTATAGACGTTAATGTCCAATACTTTAAGATAAATTTTCCATGCATTACGTCTGATCCACATGGAACATTAAATCATCTACAGGTTAATCTACACCATCCAGATTTTAATATGCCACAACCTTCACTACCTTAGGGCTGCAATTCTACTTCGTTGGTAGTGGGACTAAGCATCCAGAGGATGAGGTGTTCAATTAAACAAGATGCATAACCTTGACCTCACGTTCCCTGTGTAGTATAAAAATGAAACTGCAGATTCATCACATTTGTAACCTACGTCAACATTAAAAATCAACAAATGTTTTATACCCATTTTATTAGTACTTACTATTAGATTTTGCTTGTTACAATGCAATTCATATATAACAAATTTCAGACTTGCAACAACTGTTGCAATATCAGCTCTGTAGTAATCCATAAACAGATCAATGCCAGGAATTAATATATCTGTTTCATATCGTACAAAGTCACAATCAGCTTTAGGATGTGGTAGTGAAGCTCTAAAAAGGGACTGAAAATAATACAATTATTATTAAAATATTCCAGTGCTGTAATAACAAAACACCTACACTTATTAAAGCCATATTGAGGAGCTTTTAGTATTTCATATTGTTGTAGATAAATTACATGTTAATATGGAATTAACATTTGTTTTATTACGCCTAGGATAAATGGAATCATAACATTGCACAAATACTGCGTAGGCATATACAGGGCTCTCTCTTGCTTCTCATTTAAAGTTTTAATTTATTCTTACTAGCTAGATCTGAAACCAAATGTAACTCTTAATTGGCTAGAAAATGAATTCTCAAATGTTCTATCCCTAAGACCCACTTGAGAGGGCTCAAAATTACTGCCAACTAGTAACAAAATGGCAGTGCAAGTGTGGAGCTACTCACAAAATGGTAGTGGATTGAGGCAGACAATCATAATCAGCTGGCAATCAATTACATTTCTACTGATAACTAATCCCTTGTTGAAAACTGCTAAATTGTTTGCCACAGTTATTTCCTTGTCGCAGGGAGTTCCATAGTTTAGTGACCTCAAACTAAATACAGACACACTGGCTCTGAAGTTACTGTGAACCCTCCTTTCTATTTTAGGCAGAATTTCCTAAGACAGAGGCTTTTTTGTTCTTTTCCTTCCCTCCCTCCAACATTATAAACTACAACCTCACTTTTTAATCATCTTCCACTCCCACACATGCAGGGAGCTACTGGTGCTGGAGTCAGCCCTATGAATAGGCTAGCTATAGCACTGAGTCCCACCTGGCCCACCATTTGAGAACTGCTGGGCTAGAAAAACTACCTTGAATCAAACAGTCCTGTGTTGGATTTCCACTTCTGTCTTGCCTTTGCATGTCACTCTATCCAATAAGCAACTAGCTCATTTGGGGTTATAGCACCTCAAGATATATCATCATTGTACTGAAACAGAACAACAGCTTATACAATACCTGGCTTCTTGTTTCTGCGAGAAGGGAAACTTGTTCCTTTTTGGTGGGGTGGGATAGGGGAGTTCTGCCAAAGTTCCTTTCTTCTTAGGAACAATGCCAGAAAGAAGCAGCTGCCAAGTTCACCTGGTGCTCAAATTTGTCAAAGCCTTTTGGAACATTATTTAACCCTCTCTCCCATAAATGGAATTCCTAGCTCAGCTGCTCCCCTTCACAGTTCTCAGTAGACTTGACCTGGTTTATTTTAAATTTCTGATTATCCAAGCAAGTCAAACATCTGCCTATGCACTCTCTAGACTTCTTTAGGGCTTCTACTGCCACTGGTTAACAAGTGGAACACTTGTTAGAATCCTGGCCCTTCCTTGCCTTCTACATTACAGCAATTTTCCTTCCTTCACCCCAGCTGTTCTTGAACCACATGGATGGGAAAAGGAAATAGTTTACTTATCCTAAATATCTGTTCTTCTAGGTATTCAGAGAGTAGTCAACAGCTGGAATAGTGTGACCTCTTAGTCAGTCCTATGACCACACCAGTGAGGGGAACTCCCCACTATCCCAGACACAGACTGGAAGATCAGGACCACTTTTACTCTGGTTGTTGAACTTTGCCAATATGAATATATAACTGAATGATTAAACTTAAGCAACCAACTTAAGGGCAAAAATATAAATTTGAGATATAGAAGGAATCTCTGTGTGGAGCTCTTCCACACAGGGCTATGAGCGCAGTCCAGTCAAAATGCTTGTTACTGGATGGGTCTATCTTCTGGTGGATTAATAAACTACAGCGATGATTCTGCAAAAATTCCAGGCCAGCCTGTGACATCCTTCTATTCCACAAACTAATGAGAATCATTCACATACTATCACAGGACTTAAGAAGGCACTTCTGAAACAAAGAAGAATAGACAGAGCCGGTTCAAGAGAAACCCATGACTGAAACTGAACTGAAACAAGACTGGCTGCAAAGAACTACTTTGAAGAACTACGTCTTGAAGATAAGAGTTCAAGTTTGCCCAGCAGATTAGACAACTCTGGAAACAAGAGTCGCCTTAGCCAGACGTGACCTCCAGTGTTACTTCCGCTTGATGATCCCAAATCAGCAGCAGTAAATGCATAATAAGGGAATCAGAGGGGAAAATACGAATAAATTCCTTCAGCCAGCTAGGTGTGAGGGCTAAAATTAGTCTTGAACACTAAAGGGCTGAGATGATGAGAAAATTTCTCCACTCGGTAGCAAACAATAGTACAGAGATATCTGAATCAGAATTATAATGTATCAATCTGTAATAATCAAAACCAGGCAAGTTAGGTGCATTGAATTAATACATTTAATCTATATTAATTTCATTCTATTAAGTATAATCTTCCTATCACATTTCAATGCTAAAACAGTTAATATCCTGCTATCTACTTACTGAGAGTGAAAATCTTGAAAACAACTTTTATCATTTACTAGATAAGATCAAAATTAAAACTTATTAATTACCTTGAAGAGAACAGCAGATAAAATGCAAGCTTTGGTTCTTAATTTCACATCATACAACAATATGTGCCTAAGTGCAAAAACAAAAAAGGAACTTGTGACTGCTTTAACGTAACAAACATTTAAAACCTATTTGAAAATAAAATCCTTCACTTTTAAGATTTTATCAAACAATGATATAATGTTCAGTCAGTACTTTTTCCATATAATTTGTGTATGTGAATTAAGATGTCTGAATGCTTTATACATAAATTTAGGGGTGCTAACTAGTGATCCTTGGGAAACACTTGACTCATTATGGGCTTATAGCTACCCCTCAGGGTCATTTTGAGGGTGGAAAAGTTGCAAGAGCAGTCTGTGAGAAGCAGTGTCACTGCACATCTGGCTTCCTGGCAGTGGAGTCACTGTCACTTATGGGAAAGAAGAGGGACAGGGGACAGGTAGCAAAGAGGCTGGATCTATGTGGGTACATTGCTGGAGCCAATCTGGAGCTTCTGCTGATGCGCTGTCAATGCGTGTGGACAGCATATACCTCCCTACTGCCTTGTTCCTCACCTGCTCAGTAAATGTTCTGGCATTTTTATCCAACCCTTCCTTCAAGGAGACACACATGAGTTGAATTTTTGCATGACTTTGATCTGTTTCAACTTGCTATTTTATATTAAATATTTAATTTTTTTTCTGGGTATTAGTATAAAATTCAAATGTTTGTATGATTTATTTATTTATTGGTATTTCTGGTTGGATAAGAAAAAGATACTTCAGTAACAATAGGAAGCATCCAGCCTTCACGATATCTGCATGAATTATTCATGTGAATTTGTGCAAAAAGTCCTAGGTTCATTTCATAAGAGGGTTACATTAGTTTTGCAAAAATACTCACTGAGCTATTTTAGCTGCTAAGACTGCTCCTTGTAGGCAACCCCAAATTCCAGCCTGAGAAACAAATTTCTCACAGTAACCTAGAGATATATTTGCCAATTTGCCAGTGGCATTCTCTGACAAGCCATGTAACTCCTGCCAGTGATTAAGTGCATCAACTATTTTGAGGGCTCCATCAAGGCCTTGACACCAACATTTGAAAGCAGCTCTGTAAGACATTAAAAATATCCATTGTTTTGCAGACATTTGTTAAAATGCAAAATACAGTATTTTATTTTGCATCATACTTTCAGGTGCAGATGGAATGGATTCAGGAAATACAGTGTGAACTGCAAAGACTGGAAAATTAAACACAAGAAGCAAACACACAAAACTTAACCTAAGCTCTCTGGGACAGTTAAATAATAAATACCTCTTCCTGCTGGTGTTATAAAAAAACTGGAAAAGGAAAAAAATGGATGAACTCTCACTTGTGCATTTTTCTTCTTCCTGGAAGCAATGAGGCAATCTGTACAAGAACTGGAAATCTGGAAACCAATGTACCCCACCCCATTTTTTCAGATTGTCAACTTTTTTTGCGGGTTGGGAGGGGAGAAAAAACTTTAACAACCTCTCCTGAAACCTAGGTGGGAGGGGGTTAAAGTAAGGGAAGAAGACTCACCCTCTCTCAGAACAGAAACTTCCCATCCCTTAGCCTGAGGGCTGGCAAAGTGTCAGTGGAATGAGATTCAATCTCAAATGTCCTCTCAGATGCCCAACTTAGTCTCAAACTATGTTATGCAGAATGCCATATTTTCATCTCAGTTCTTTTTTTTCAGCAGGCTGACTTCAGTGCAGGAAAGACAGCTACGGGAACACGGCTTTTTTTCTTCTTTGGTCATTTTTCAACTACAAATTGCCCACCCCAACCTTTTTCAATTTGTGAAAATATATTGGAACCTTGTATCCTCATATACCTTTTCCCCAATGTGGGAAAATAACCAGAGGAAAAAGTTAAACAGATTTTTTTTTCCAGCTACCCTCTCTCTATCTTGGCTGGCAACTTAAAAAAAAATCTAAGGAGATAACACACATCTCAAACTTTGCGTAACATGTAATTTGAGCGACATGGCGAGGAAAATCCAGACACAGGCACAAATACATCAGTCAGAGGCATCACTGCTTCCCAGAAAAAATAAAATGGGAAGATGAGCACAGAATTCCCCTGTCTTTCCAGGAACGGTGGGGTAACTAAAGAGAACAGGTGCATTCCTGCAGAAACATAGTATCTATTTCTATTGGATCGTTTGTTGTACTTGTTGCTCAAATACAGCACTGGCTAAAGAGCCAGTTTTGTAATGTTTTGTGAAATTCTGCCCAAACTGAAAAACAGGTGGCTGCATTGCAAATTTCCTATAGTGCCTGTTAGATCAGTGTTTCCCAACCTGTGGGTCATGACTAGGGATGGGTTAGAATTCGGTTGAAAATCAAAGATGGTATAGGACTCCACGATAATTGACATATTCACTGCCTTTGAGAATGGATCCTGAGTGCTGCGAGCAGGGGTGTAGTTATGCAGGGTTCCGGGGTGTGTGTGTGTGTCTTAGATCCTTACTTTTTTGGGAGCAGATTCCCAGTAGGGTCCCTATGTCTCCATCATTCGATGAGCCAATCAGCATGAAAGGGGAGCGTGTTAACTACTAAGAAGAGTCTTTAACATGCTTCCTTGTCCTTTCCTGCTGATTGGAGCCAATCGGAGTGAAAGGAGGTGAGTCAGCCACTGAGAAAACTCTTCTCAGTAGCTAACATTCTCCCCTTTCATGTTGATTGGCTCCTAGAGACATCTGTTGTTGTGAGAGAAGCATTAACAAGAATCTCATTCTCAACCCAGCAACAAAAACAAAACAAAAAGGATAGGAAGAGGTGTGGCTGAGACTATCATGAAGGGACCCTGCATGGATGCAAGCATGTGAGGTTTTTTATTTTTTAAAAAACACATCAATAAAATTGCATCTGTGAAATTGATCAGGCTGTCTTTGCTAAACAGCATGAAACTGACCAGCCTCAGTCACAAAGTGGATGGAGGAGGAGGAGGTGAAGGGCAGGAGCGAAAGGGTGGGCGGGCACTGAAAGCTGCTTCCCTTTCCCTTTCCTCAGTCACAGCAGACTAAGGAGCAGCAAGAGGCAGGGGGGAGGGAATGTGTGGGTGGATGGGCACTGAAAAGCTGCTTTCCTTTCTTTCCTAAAGGAAAGCACTCTTCTTTACTTGTGATTCTGAAGCTGACTAGCCCCAGTCACAGCTGATGGAGGAGCAGGAAGAAAAGGGAGTGAGAGGAAATGGGTGGGACTGAAAGCTGCTTCCCTTTCCCAAAGGAAAGCAGTCTGTCTTCTTTGCTTGTGATCCTGAAACTGACTAGCCTCAGTCACACAGTAGATGGAGGAGGAGGAGGTGAAGGGCAGGAGGAAAAGGATGGGTGGGAACTGAAAGCTGCTTCCCTTTCCAAAAGGAAAGCAGTTGCTCTTCTTTGCTTGCTATCCTGAAACTGAGCAGCCTCAGTCCCAGTGGACAGAGAAGGAGGCAGGGGGAGGGAATGGGTGGGTATCAGAATGGTAAAAGCAACAGATAGCAGACAAAAAATGTACTCGCATCTGTAACAGTCTGCTAGTTTGACAGAATGTGTTCAAACATTTAAAAAAGTGGCTCCCATCCTTAGTCGTGACCTGCAGGGGGGTCACGAAGCCCTGTGCAAGTGAATCTCAGGCTTTATGAGTAAAATCAAAATAATTATTGTTTATAATGCTTAACTAGTATGATCAATACCTA
The DNA here is from genome assembly GCF_030035675.1 of Rhineura floridana. Lineage (NCBI taxonomy): Eukaryota > Metazoa > Chordata > Lepidosauria > Squamata > Rhineuridae > Rhineura > Rhineura floridana. Next base: position 54,888,894 of record NC_084487.1, read on the forward strand.
TTACAACTTTATGTTTTGTTGGCATATTTGCAATGTCTGGAGTGAGCACTGATCTTTATGTAGCCAAAACAGTCTCATTTACAAACAGGAGGTGTCTGCAGGCTCAGGGGAACCTCAAGGTTTGCAGAAGTGCAAAAAGACATTAGAGAGGGGGACCTGTAAAGAGTGAAGAGATCCAAAAACAGCCCAATGAGAACTGGGCATGCTCAGTATGCATGGGTCAACTAGAAAAGAAAGCTAGGGAGAGAAATTGAAACAGATGGCTGGCTACAAGTTGCTGGTGAGGGGGAACGTGTGGTCGCGGGAGCCTGGGAGGAAGAGAGTAGGCAAAAAATACAGAGGAGGTAAGGAAGAGAAGAACAGAAGATAGACAGCAATATCTATGTATCCCTCTGTTGTCCTTTGCTTCATTTCGCTTCTTGACTTTCCACCAAAGAGGACAGTGGAAGAGATGAAAAGAATCCAGAACTCAGTTGCATGCAGAAGCCTCATGCTCCATCGCTTACATGCAAATCCCTTACACTTAAAATGTTCACAACTAAAAAAGGAACCATTTTACTAACCAGAAAGGTGTTTCTCTGGGGGCAACAGGACACCTCCGAGTTGGTATTGTCTTCCTTTGCTAATGCTTGAGGCAGGAAAGCCATCTGGCCAAGCTTAAAAATATAATCTCATACAAATAGAAACATTGACAATACTAAATCAACCATAACTAACATGAAACTAAAAACTTGCACACTGCTAGGCCTGTTCACTGACCCTTTAGACTCCATCCCTTTTCTTTAAAATCTTTATTGTCTTTTGCTTCCCAGAGTTGGCCTTGGAGGTGTCCTGGGGCCCCAGAGAAACACCTTTCTGGTGAGTAAAACAGTTCCTTCTCCAGTGGGCACCAGGACACCCACAAGTGGGATGTTCCAGAGCTGACCTATTGTATGGGTGGACACAAAACTCTTTAATGATTTTTCAGCACCTGCTGGATAACTTGCCTACCAAAGGCTGCTTCTGCAGATGCGTAAATGTCTATCTCATAATGGTTAGTGAAAGTATTCAGTTTTTCCCAGGTGGTTGCCTGACAAATCTCTTGTGGAGGTGCATTTGTTGATTATGCTGCAGTAGGAGCTGCTGCTCTAGTTCAATGTGCCACAATACCTGGTGGCAGTGGCATGTGCAGCGAACTATACACTAAAGCAATACACCCCTTAATCCAACTTGCCACAGTAGAAGATGACATCTTTTTATCCAGAGTAGTTGGGTGCTAAGAAATGAATAACAAATCTGTCTGCCTTTTCAGTTTTGTCTTATTAATATAAACCTTAAGAGCTCTCCGCACATCTAAGAAATACCAAATGCACTCTACAGCATGCTGTGGTGATGGGCAAAATGTTGGCAACGCCAACTCCTGCTGATGGTGAAAGGCTGTATTTACTTTTGGGACGAAAGCAGAATCTGTTCAGAGTATGTCACTGTGGAAAATACAGAGATGTTTTGCTACTGAGAGTGCTCCCAGTTTAGACACCCATCTTGCTGATGTTATTGCCACCAGGAATAGCACCTTGAAAGACATAATTTGCAGAGTGGAAGTTTTCAATGGTTTAGTTTTTGGAGAGCTGACAACACTTTGTGAAGGTCCCATGTAGGAAACCAATGGTGAACAGGCACCAAAGTCAGAGAAGTTCTTCTTAAGAACTGTTTCAGATATGGATGAACACCCAGTGACTCAGATGATGACTCAGAAAGCACTGTTGCCAATGCTGATGCTTGTCTCCACAAGGTGTTAGGCTTTAACCTATGCTTCAATCCATCATTAAAAAAGATAACTCCACAATTCCCGACTTTTGCACTCTCACGTGGTTGTTGTTGCACCATTGCAAAAATGCAGCCCAGGTATATTAATAGTTTCTTATTGTGGAAGTTCTTCAAGATGCCAATATAGTGGTTACTACCTCCGCTGGCAACCCTGCTCTCAGCAGTTTGCTCCGCTCAACAAGTTAAGCTCAACCATTGAAGACTGGGGTGCAGTAGAGGTCCCTGTAGCAACAAATCTGGATGAACAGGCAGAGACCACGGGGGCTCCACAGATTGATTAGTTCTGAGAACCATGGCCTCCTCAGCCAATCTGGTGTGACCAGAATGACATTGGCCCTCTCTAGCCTCACTTTCTTCAGCACTCAAGCCTACAAAGGGAATGGAGGAAAGATGTAATGTGTTCCTGTTGTCCAAGAAGAATCCAGGGTGCCTATACCTTCTGCTAACAATGATGGGTACCAAGTGTAGTACCTTCTCAGCTGATTATTGACATCTGAAGCAAAAAGGTTCACATTCATTCTTCCAAACCTTTTGTGGATCTGTTTTTGTGGATCTGTTTTCGTGGATCTGTTTTCGTGGATCTGTTTTTGTGGGTCTGTTTGAATACCTCCTTGTGAAGTTGCCACTCCCCGGAAACACATCCTCTCTGTTTAACCAATCTGCTTGTATGTTGTCCCCTCCCCTTATGTATTCTGCTGTCAGTGAGTGCAGAGCCCTCTCTGCCCAGGATGGCAATTGTGATGCCTCCAAATGAAGCATCCATGATTTTGTCCCTCTTTGAGGGTTTATGAACGCTTTCACAAAATTGTTGTCTGTCCTCCACATCACGTGCATGAGGTGGAAAAATGGCACAAAATGTTGCAGCACCAGTCATGCCACCTGAAGCTCTATTAAGGTGATGCTTTGTTTTGCTTCCTTAGGACACCATGATCCCTGTAGAATCTGGCCTCTGCAGTGAGTGCCCCAACCACATAGACTTGCATCTGTTGTAACAATCTTCCATGATGGTACCTTTAGAGGGACATCTCTGTGTATGCTGCAATCCTTTGTCCATCACCATAGAGCTGCCCTCAGTTGTGCTGTTAGTGGAACCTAGAAGTGCCTGGAATCTGCTATCTGCCACTGGTAAAGTAACAGTGTCTGCTGTAGAGGCTGAACGTGAAATCTGGCCCATGCTGTAACTTGGATAGCCAAGACTAGCACCCCCAAAACCTTTGCTATGATGATGATGATGATGAAGATGAAGATGAAGATGAAGAAGAAGAAGAAGAAGAAGAAGAAGAAGAAGAAGAAGAAGAAGAAGAAGAAGAAGAAGAATTACATTTGTATACTGCCCCATAGCCGAAGCTCTCTGGGAGGTTTACAACAATTAAAAACATTAAAAACAAATATGCAAACATACAAATTTAAAAACACATAAAAAAAACAATTTAAAAATACATCCTAAAAAGCCTGGAAGAAGAGAAGACATGATACAAACAAATCACAATGCATGCTCAATAAACAGAGGGAATTATATAACCACAAACTTTGTGCAAACAAATAATTAGAACCTCTGTGGTTCTCCCCAGCAATGGTTGAACAGCCAGCTTTATCTTCTCCACTCTCTCTTCCAAAAGAGATATTATCTCTCATTCCATGTCTATCATTGCCCCCAGATGCTGCAGACGTTGCTGTGGAATTAAATGGCTCTTCGCTATGTTCACCAGGAACACATGATCCTTGAGAGCTGCTAGGATGACATAAATGACTTGATATGCTGACTGCATTGTCTGCAACCAAATCAAAATATCATCTAAGTATGGGTACAGATGCACCCCCTCTTGGTGAAGATGAGCCACAAGAGTCACCATTATCTTCGTGAAGATCCTTGGAGCTGATGCCAAGCCAAAAGGCATTGCCCTGTGCTGGTAGTATTGATTGCCATAAGGAAAACAGAGGTACTTGCGATGCTGTGAATGGACTGGCACATGGAGATAAGTCTCGGTTAGATCTATTGAGGCTAAGAAGTCTCATGGTTGAAGAGCTTTCCTTATGGAAACGAAAGTTTCCATGCGAAATTAATCTGTTCAGGAATTTCAGGTCTAGCACAGCCCTCCAAGTGCCCCCTTTCTTCGGCAAGATAAAGACCAGAGAGTAAACAGCACTGAATTTCTGGTCCTGTTGAACTGGTTCTATCGCCGCTATCTGCAACAGATGGTCTACTGCCTCCTGTACTAGTCTGCACTTCTCTGGATCTGATGAAATTGGTGATGGGATAAATCTGCTTGGAGGTGTAGTATGAAACTCTGTTTGATACCTGTGACACACCACATTCTTGACCCAGTGGTCTGATGTTGTTGCCTCCCACTGTTGTGCAAAGCTCTGTAGGCAGCTTCCCACTGGAATAGGAAATAAGTCAGAATTGTCTTTGTTGTCTTCCACCCCTGTTGGAAGCTGAATCTGTATTTTGCACTCCTGATTGCTGTTGGTTGCACGACTGGAATCTAGGACGAGCCCAAGCTTCTCTGTTGGAATAGTAATCTCACTCTCTTCCTCCAAATCTAGATGGGTGAAATGACTGGTGCAGTTGACAGCGATGAAAGGAACGCCAGTCATCCCTTCTTTGGCTTGTTACTGGCATTGCCATTTTCTTTTGTTTCTATTAATACATCCTTTAAAACATCCTCACCAAACAATTTCTTGCCTGCATATGGTCCTGTAGCCAGCACCAGACGGGAAGTAGCATCTGCCTCCCAATGGCAAAGCCACAAGATGTGCCTAGCCACCACTTCAGCTGCCATAGCCCTGTCTGTGAATTGTGTCGCATCCATTGTAGCATCCACAACGGACACTCAACAGTCACTCAGACACTCACACCAATTCATTAAAAAACTGTCTGAAACCTTCCATACACATTCACACACAATTAATTTACATCACTGAAGAATAATTTAAACTTAAATAAGGATATAAGCTAGCCAGACTGAAGAGCAAGACGAAAGCCAGTACTGCTCAAGAGAGGCAGGAAAAACGAACTAGCACTCTGTGGGAGGGCTGTGGTGATGGTCTGTTGGAGTGTTAACTCATTCCTGCTTCAAGCACTAGCAAAGGAAGACAGTATCCACTAGGGCAGCCTTTCCCAACCAGTGTGCCTCCAGATGTTGTTGGACCACAACTCCCATCTTCCTGATGATTGGCTATGCTGGCTGAGGCTGATCACTAGAGAAAAAGAGTGAGAGCTAAATTAAAGTAAGAACTACTGTCTTTGATTCTAACCTCTGTGTTTCAGTCTGCCCAGAGACATTTTGTAGTGGGATCTCACTGCTTTCTGAAATAACCACTTGAAACAGACAAAGTATGTGTAATTGCAGGTTGGGAGTAAAGTAGCTGCACCTAGTACTTCCCATCAGAAGGTCTGAGAAAGGGCTGAAAGCCAGTCACAACTATTGCCAGGGGATTCCCACAAAATATATAATTCAAGTGCAAGCAAAGCATATGTGAGTAACACTGGCACTACCAGTAATTGCCATATCTGTATTACGCAGTACCTATTCTCCATCTGTCTCGGAGACACACAGTTAAACATATGAGCCTGGCTCAACCAAAACTATAACTTTTATAAGCCCCAATGCTGGCCTTACTAGATAATTTCCCAACGCTTCAGCTACCAGCCTTTAGCTATGCTTTAGCTAATTATGCATTAAAAATGTAAGGACAGTATCATTTTATATCTCTTACTCTATAGATACCTTTTGTTTCCTGTATAAGAGTGAAGATTTCCAAGTTCATGGAAAGCCTGTACCCTGAGGTCTTGCTGATTAGTTGTTTGAAGAACCTCTGTTTTTCATCAGTTTCAGGGAGAATTTAAAAAAAATTAATACATGTAGTAATGAACATAATATGTAAATAAACTTATATGACTTCACGAATAAATAATTAACTTAAATGATATGATATTGTGAAAGGCCTCCAACAGACACTGGCACTCTCTATTTAACTCAACAACTGAGCTGACACACAGCTGAGTGAGAATTTGAACTGTTGGTAGCGTCCTTCAAAAGGTCAGTGTCTGAGAAGAGTGGGGGTAAGTCCCAGAAGGGAGGAGGAGGAGGACTGGAGCAACAGAGAAGTACTAACAAAGAAATTAGGACGATTTAGAGACCCAGGAGAGAGTTAATAAAGAAAGAAGGAACAGGTAGAGGGAAAAGAGGTGAGCCACAAAAGAAATTTGGGCTGCCTCAGTGAGGAGAATGAAGAGGGGGAAGAAGAAGAGTGACAGGACAGAAGTGTCTAGGGTTGTCATCCCTAGTGGTGAGCCAGAAAGAGAGAGAATGGTGAAAAAGCAGACAAGAGAGAACACAGTATATATAGAACAAAATTAATATAGCAGAATACAGTGATGAAAGGGGTCAATGGAACTTCTTGAGAAAGTTCCCCAACACGGCATAAGGCACTCCTAGCCACTGTGGTCACCTGGACCTTTACTGAAAGAGATGGATCCATGAGCCTTCGCAGAGTACAAATCTACTCCTTCAGGGGGGTTACAACCCTGTCTGAAGCAGACAATTAACCAAATATATGGCCTTAGAAACCACTCATCTACAATACCTTTGTCATGCCAGGATTCAGACTCAGTTTGTTGGCCCTTATCTAGCCTATTACCAAGCCAAAACATTGGTCTAGGGCAGCCTTTCCCAACCAGTGTGCCTCCAGATGTTGTTGGACCACAATTCCCATCTTTCCTGACCATCGGCAATGCTGGCTGAGGCTGATGGGAGTTGTGATCCAACAACATCTGGAGGCACACTGGTTGGGAAATGCTGGTCTAGGGCTTGGATGGCCTCTCCTTATTCAGATGTTACACAGAAACAGTGCTGGTTATCAACAGCATACTGATGATACCTCACTCCTAATGACCACTCCTAACAGTTTCATATAGATGTTAAATAGCATTGTGTACAAGATGGTATCCTGTGCCATCCTACATCACAAATTCCAGAAGGCTAAAAAATAATCACCAAATGCAATTCTCTGAAACTGACCCCAGGAATAGAAGCAAAACTGTAAAACAGTACCCCCCAATACTCATATTTCTGAGTTGGTTCAGGAGGATACCATACTCAGTGGTATCAAAAGCTACTGAGAGATCAAGCAAGAACAGCAGAGTTGCACTTCTGTCCTTACCTTGATATACATCATCCATCAGAGAAACTAAGGTCTATTTAGTCAAAAAAAGAAGACTGAACCCAGAGTGGAATGGGCCAGGATAATCAGTTTAATTCAAGACTGCTTGCAAATGTCCCAGCACAACCACCTTCCTCAAAAAGGGAATATTTGCAAACATGTGATAGTTATCACACACCAATGGGTCCAGAGTGTGCTTTTTTAGGAGTGGTTGGACCTCTATTTCTTTCAACCCTACCAAGACCACTCCCTTCCACAAAGATGGGTTGGCCAACTCTGGACCCACCCAGTCACACCACATGAACATGCTTCAATAAGCCAAGAGGGGCAAGGGAACACATGGTTGGGCACACTGTCGCAAACACCTTGTCCATGTCATCAGGCTGGATCAACTGAAACTAATCCCATGATGCTAAAGCAGACATTGCAGTGAACACCTCACTGGAGGCTGTAATAATGGGGCATCAAGAACGCTACAGAGGAGAACAGCTTTATTATCAGTGTCTTCAAATAAATCACAGCAGACTTCTGAAGGGTTTAAAAATCCATTCCTTGGAGTTGTTGTTAACCGGCCCTAGACAATGCAAAAAAGCTCTACTACCTGATGATGCAATGGAGGCAGAGAAATGGGCCTTCTTTGCTGCCTTTACTGCCACACAGTAAGTAACACTGTGTACCCTCACTTTTGTTTTATCAGCTCTGCAGTGCAACTTTTTCCACTTGCACTCTAGCCACCATCTAGCCTGCTTAATCACCCTTAGTTCTCTGGCATACGAAGGACCACAACGGGTTCACAGTGCCAGAGAGAGCTCTCAGAGGTAACTATGTCAAGAGTTCAACATGTCTCACTATTCCACAGTAAGATTCACTAGGAAAACTCCAAGAGTATTCAAGAATCAATTGGATTTCATTAATCTCTGGGGGCGGATCATCCAAATTGGTCTATCACCCCAGCAGGGAGGGATTGGAACTGTAAGTAAAAACCTCATCAGAAAGTGATCCTCAACCATGACAACAGGATGATATCCACCCTTTCCCCCTATTTCCAGACTACCCTTTCCTCCATCTGCAGCAAAAACCAAATTGAGGATTTCCCCTGCCCTATGTGTCAGACTAATGTCAATTTGAGACAGTCCCATTGTCATAATGGACGCCATGAATTCCTGAGCCAGAACTCTAGAGGCAGCCTCTGCATGGACACTGAAGTCAGAGCCAGCTGTGAGATGAGTTTTCTGGTTATACAAGTCCTGTGCACCACAACAACAATAAGACAAAAATGGATTATAATCTTACCAAGAGTTCGCTCATATGAAGAGATGACTACTGACAGTTTTGACCGGGGGATAGAGTTGCTTTGAACCAAACTGAGGCAAGTAAAACTTTCTTCAGAAAGATCAGGTGGTTCTGGTAGATATGTCAACTCGGCGCCCACCATAAATTCCACTCTTCCATGTGAACTCATCTGGTTTGTTGTTGCGTCTAATCTTCCACAATAATCTAGATTAGAAAAGTGATTCATTTACTAAATATATTCTGTCCAAGAGATTCCAATTCTGTACTGTGTGGTTAGCTGTATTAGTTTCAAGATTAATGCTCTGCAATTCCAGAAAATATGCTAAATTCAGCTTTCTAGCCAGCATGAAGTGGCTAAGAATTCTGAATGCGGAATTAGAATTAATTTGTTGAAGATATTCACAGTTAAGGCTGGTGCAGAAGTAATAGAACAATTGTCCTTACGTATGACAACTATGAAATGATGCCCTTTCTTTCCTAGCACCTCTGTGCTCTCCCCTGCCCACTCTTTTAGCCATTTATGAGTTACATCTGACCAGCGTGAACTCTTTAACACAAACCCCACAGAGCCAGTATCACCAAACTCAAAACTTCTTGTATATCAAAAAAGTATATGCATTGATCATTATTTTGTTTCAAACTAAGCCTTCCAATGTTTGACTTCTTAAGCAGATTAGTAACTGTACACACAGTCTGTTGTTAACCAAGAGGAGTTGTAACAATTACTCACCTTGTGCGTAAGCAAGAAATAATGCAAGCAATTTCCTGCTATATTTAAGAGATCTACTGTGGTATTTTGCTTTTTCAAGGCTTTCACTGAAACATTTCAATGTATCTGCCACATCCAGAGGAACAGAAACCCGTGTTCGTCCTTGATTCATATCTAAATGGAAGCAATAAATAAATGTAAAACTAAATATAGGTAATATTCTAATAAGATATAAAAACTATGTTTAGATAATTTCTTAATTATACAATAAAAATATTAAATATTTCCAGGTTTTTGTTTCAACTTTTGAGAACACAGGCCAGCAATAGACAACAAGCACAATTTGCTATTATACATTTTACAACTATTAATACTGGTGAAAGGGCACAACCTATTTCCTTGCAGCAGAAATGTGTGACGCCTTGGCCAAGCACTAAAACAGGCTGCAGCTGAGGAATTCATTCAAGTGCAGGGAGACCAAGGTGCAAAGGGCCAGAGGCTGTTTGACATGATTGAAGAGAGAAAGAACAGATTCCAGGTTAAGCATAAAACAAGGACAAGGCGAATGAGTTTGCAGCACAGTACACATAAAATGAATGAGCTTAACTTGTCCCTGGAAAACTGGTAGAAAGTATTATTAAAGCTAGATTAACTAAGCACATAGAAGAACAAGCTTTGCTGAAGCAGAGCCAGCATGGCTTATGCAAGGGAAAGTCCTGTCTCAGTAACCTATTAGAATTCTTTGAGAGTGTCAACAAGCATATAGATAGAGGTGATCCAGTGGACATAGTGTACTTAGACTTTCAAAAAGCGTTTGACAAGGTACCTCACCAAAGACTTCTGAGGAAGCTTAGCAGTCATGGAATAAGAGGAGAGGTCCTCTTGTGGATAAGGAATTGGTTAAGAAGCAGAAAGCAGAGAGTAGGAATAAACGGACAGTTCTCCCAATGGAGGGCTGTAGAAAGTGGAGTCCCTCAAGGATCGGTATTGGGACCTGTATTTTCAACTTGTTCATTAATGACCTAGAATTAGGAGTGAGCAGTCAAGTGGCCAAGTTTGCTGACGACACTAAATTGTTCAGGGTTGTTAAAACAAAAAGGGATTGCAAAGAGCTCCAAAAAGACCTCTCCAAACTGAGTGAATGGGTGGGAAAATGGCAAATGCAATTCAATATAAACAAGTGTAAAATTATGCATATTGGAGCAAAAAATCTGAATTTCACATATACGCTCATGGGGTCTGAACTGGCGGTGACCGACCAGGAGAGAGACCTCGGGGTTATAGTGGACAGCACGATGAAAATGTCGACCCAGTGTGTGGCAGCTGTGAAAAAGGCAAATTCCATGCTACAGATAATTAGAAAGGTATTGAAAATAAAACAGCCGATATCATAATGCCGTTGTATAAATCTATGGTACGGCCGCATTTGGAATACTGTGTACAGTTCTGGTCTCCTCATCTCCAAAAGGATATTATAGAGTTGGAAAAGGTTCAGAAGAGGGCAACCAGAATGATCAAGGGGATGAAGCGACTCACTTACGAGGAAAGGTTGCAGCATTTGGGGCTTTTTAGTTTAGAGAAAAGGCGGGTCAGAGGAGACATGATAGAAGTGTATAAAATTATGCATTGAGAAAGTGGATAGAGAAAAGTTCTTCTCCCTCTCTCATAATACTAGAACTCGTGGACATTCAAAGAAGCTGAATGTTGGAAGATTCAGGACAGACAAAAGGAAGTACTTCTTTACTCAGCGCATAGTTAAACTATGGAATTTGCTCCCACGAGATGCAGTAATGGCCACCAGCTTGGATGGCTTTAAAAGAAGATTAGACAAATTCATGGAGGACAGGGCTATCAATGGCTACTAGCCATGATGGCTGTGCTCTGCCACCCTAATCAGAGGCAGCATGCTTCTGAAAACCAGTTGCCGGAAGCCTCAGGAGGGGAGAGTGTTCTTGCACTCGGGTCCTGCTTGCGGGCTTCCCCCAGGCACCTGGTTGGCCACTGTGAGAACAGGATGCTGGACTAGATGGGCCACTGGCCTGATCCAGCAGGCTCTTCTTACGTTCTTATGTGTGGGTTCCTAGATCAAAGATCACAGGTACAGCACTCCTCCCTCAGTTCTGCTGCTGTCACACTACCTAGGGCTAAGCCACAGCTTAATCCTGGGTAGCATGAAAGTAGCAGGACCTGGGAGGAGCAAAGTGACTACAAATTTCAATGAAGAAACCTGCACATTTGCTTGTTTATGCTAAGCTATGGTTTGGTTTGAGATGAGTTACTCAGACTGAAAAACCAAGGGTTGTCTTCAGCTCAGTCCTACTCAGAGAAGACCCACTGAAATTAACATGACTAACTTAGATTCATGTCCTTGAACTTCAACAGGTCTACTATGAGTAGGACTAACATTGAGTAGCACCCAGTGTCTGGAACAATAGTTATAGAGCACCATCAAGGCCCCTTTTGGTTCAAGTCAGGATGGTCTGGTAAGGAATAGTATCCTTTCTGGACATTATATGGGTGGCACTACAGCACAGAAAAGATCAGGCCATAATCTCTTTGCCCTACAAGCCATCCCAGAGGAGCAGGAGCAAGGGCCCTGGCCCTTGCTGCCCAAGCTCCCAGTTCGAGTCCCTTGGTACCTTACAAGACCAATCCTAGCTCCTCTATATTAATAATTTGTGCCTCTATGACAGTTGTTTTCCTCAGCACCTACAAAATACGATACCATTTCAATTGGGTGAGGGGATGCTTCTTCTAAATTGGATCAGGAGGAGCTGCAGTGAAGTACATGTATTCTAATCCAGAAAAAAGACAAAACAGAAGATAGATTCATCTGTCTCTTGAGCAAGAGGTTCTTGAAATTCCAACAAAATGAAAGTACCAAGATCCAATGCCATAGGAAAAACAGAATTAAAGATGGTAAGCTTCTATATAGATATTCTCATCTTCCTCATAGAAAATGAGATAGAGCCACCAAATTCAGAGGATTCATAGAAGTTGCACTGAGATACCGCCATGGTTCCAATATTAGTTTTCAGAGTAAAGTTTATGAACATTATCAACATAACTTTTATACCAAGCACTGGAAATTTGTGATTAAACTGATTGCATATGACAGAGGCATGACCTATTTCTACACAGTATAAAAATATCACCATAGTAGTCCAAAAGCACATGAACAGCAAACCTTTTGAAGTTAAAAGGGCTTACATAAGTAGATGCTCTGACCTGAACTATCAAAATCATGCTCATCAGTTGTTTCACTACATTTGGCAGCAGCATGCAGCTTTATCGCAACAAAATCTCTGCAACACACCTAAGAGAAAATGTTTTCCACATAGTCACAGCTATTAACAACATTTTCAAACTAAGGTGACTAAACTCAGGTTTATATGTCATTAGTTAGAAAACTAAAACTTGACTTCTGAAAATCCATGGCTATGGTTGAAAAATACTTTAGATGTGCAAAGAAACAATTAAAACCAATGTTCACTATCTGTAACTGATAACCCCTTCCAGATATCCCAATCCCCACTCCCACCACCACCACTCAGCCGGCACGCTGTTAGATAGAATGTGTGCGGTAGTGTATAGTCTTTCCTCTTAGAGAGACTCCAGCACCTTTTTACAGAAAAATTGGCAAGGTCAGAAACAACAGACACTCTGCCTAGAACGGTGCCATGAATATCACCACTATGCACTATTGCAAAATTCTTGGTGTGCTCTTGGGGCTTACAGACTTGCCTGTGGGGGCTGGCCTTTGGGATAAGAGTTTCTGGGGCTTAGTGTTGGAGATTTTATGGCAATTTATTAAAAATAAGAGGCTTTATGAGTGTAAGTGCAGCATAATAATACTGTTGCTGGTAGGTAATAGTAATAGGGCATTTCCTTGGCCTTGTTATGCCATGAAACCAAAGGAAGAGGAGAAAGATCTTTGTTCGAGCAAGTTGCTCACTAGGAGTTATTTGTGGTCCTGCAACTTCTAAGCAACCTTGCTTTGCCTCCAGCCTTAGCACTTCAGACCAGAATACAAGGGAGGCAATAGGGACTGCACCTTACAGGAGACTCAGCAAGTTTGTGGACCCTGACTACTGATCCTAGGAGGAGAGATATTCGCACAGAGTAGCGAAGAATAAGAATGCCCCACAGGAGTCCTGGGAGAATGAGAATGTTTACGCTTAAAAAAAAAAAATTACAGGTTAATGCAAAATCAGGACAGAAGGGAATTATGGGTGAACACATACAAAAATGAAATGGACCACAAATAGAATGATTCACCCATCCCTAATTGGGACCCCTTTTCAGGCAACTCAGTCTCAGCACAGTCATACAAAAGAGCATTGTGCCAAAAATTTGTTAATGTTTAACAGGTCCAAATTTAAAATGCAATCTTCCTCCTAATTATTCACACTTATGACTCAAAGTAAATACATCTAAAACATTTCACCTTGCTTCCACGATTAGTAACAAGATATTTGAAACAAGGCTGTGGGCTATCAGAGTCACTGAATTGTATTCTTTCTTGCAGTTGTCTCTGAGCAAACACCAACAGTGAAGTCACTTGCTCTGTATACCTCTCGCTAGAAAAAGCCAGACAGATTTTGAAATTAAAAACTGCTAATGTTCCAAATACACAATTCTTCCCTTCCAGAAGACTACATGTGTTACTTACTGTGTAATTGTGTTAAACTGCATAGCTATGTATATTAATGATTCCCACTTCTTCAAAAAAAATAGAAGCTCAAGTGTTCGCAGAACCAATTTATGTACTCCTTGCAAATCGACAACATTGATATCATCAAATGGATATTCAAATGAAAAATTAGAACCACCTTCATCATCAGCAATGCCTCCTACACAACTTGGAACACAGAAATCGCCTTCAGGTTCAATAATCTATAAATTCAAAATAGAGAGTATTAATGCAGGAATTCCAAATTGTTTTTTCTGGGACCCAGTTTCAGATATCCAGATCCCATTCAAGATCCCCCCCCCATAGAGATCAAGGGCCAATATGAAGTGCTTTTCCTTTCCATCAAGAATCTATTCAACTAACTTTTCTGGATATAGTACATCGGGGTAGCCAACATGATGTCCTCAGATCACAATTCCTCTCAGCCCCAGCAAATATGACCAATAGTCAATGATGATGGGAGTAGTAGTTCAACAACATCCAGAGAGCACAACACTGACTACCAGTGTCCTTTCACAGTACATTGAATGTGCTGCATATTCACAACCTCCATATTACACTTGCATACACACACCTTTCAAGATTCAACAATATTGTGTACCACTAATTCATCTTGACACAAAACCAATACATTTTATATTTTAGAAAACAGAAGATGAAAAGTACTTAAGTTTAATTACGAGTAATTATGATTTGAATATGTGATAAATATACATGTTTCCATTTAAAGCATGGGTGGCTATCCCATGGCCCAGGGGTTGCTTCCAGTCCACCAAGCCACAGAAAGTGATGCACCAGGCCCCACAGCTTTATCTCCCAATCTGATTGGAGATACAACTCTGACTGCTCTTTAGAGAGTGATCTTAAGAACATAAGAACATAAGAAGAGCCTGCTGGATCAGGCCAGTGGCCCATCTAGTCCAGCATCCTGTTCTCACAGTGGCCAACCAGGTGCCTGGGGGAAGCCCGCAAGCAGGACCCGAGTGCAAGAACACTCTCCCCTCCTGAGGCTTCCGGCAACTGGTTTTCAGAAGCATGCTGCCTCTGACTAGGGTGGCAGAGCACAGCCATCATGGCTAGTAGCCATTGATAGCCCTGTCCTCCATGAATTTGTCTAATCTTCTTTTAAAGCCGTCCAAGCTGGTGGCCATTCCTGCATCTTGTGGGAGCAAATTCCATAGTTTAACTATGCGCTGAGTAAAGAAGTACTTCCTTTTGTCTGTCCTGAATCTTCCAACATTCAGCTTCTTTGAATGTCCACGAGTTCTAGTATTATGAGAGAGGGAGAAGAACTTTTCTCTATCCACTTTCTCAATGCCATGCATAATTTTATACACTTCTATCATGTCTCCTCTGACCCGCCTTTTCTCTAAACTAAAAAGCCCCAAATGCTGCAACCTTTCCTCGTAAGGGAGTCGCTCCATCCCCTTGATCATTCTGGTTGCCCTCTTCTGAACCTTTTCCAACTCTAGAATATCCTTTTTGAGATGAGGCGACCAGAACTGTACACAGTATTCCAAATGCGGCCGCACCATAGATTTATACAATGGCATTATGATATCGGCTGTTTTATTTTCAATACCTTTCCTAATTATCGCTAGCATGGAATTTGCCTTTTTCACAGCTGCCGCACACTGGGTCGACATTTTCATCGTGCTGTCCACTACAACCCTGAGGTCTCTCTCCTGGTCGGTCACCGCCAGTTCAGACCCCATGAGCGTATATGTGAAATTAAGATTTTTTGCTCCAATATGCATAATTTTACACTTGTTTATATTGAATTGCATTTGCCATTTTTCTGCCCATTCACTCAGTTTGGAGAGGTCTTTTTGGAGCTCTTCGCAATCCCTTTTTGTTTTAACAACCCTGAACAATTTAGTGTCATCAGCAAACTTGGCCACTTCACTGCTCACTCCTAATTCTAGGTCATTAATGAACAAGTTGAAAAGTACAGGTCCCAATACCGATCCTTGAGGGACTCCACTTTCTACAGCCCTCCATTGGGAGAACTGTCTGTTTATTCCTACTCTCTGCTTTCTGCTTCTTAACCAATTTCTTATCCACAAGAGGACCTCTCCTCTTATTCCATGACTGCTAAGCTTCCTCAGAAGCCTTTGGTGAGGTACCTTGTCAAATGCTTTTTGAAAGTCTAAGTACACTATGTCCACTGGATCACCTCTATCTATATGCTTGTTGACACTCTCAAAGAATTCTAATAGGTTACTGAGACAGGACTTTCCCTTGCAGAAGCCATGCTGGCTCTGCTTCAGCAAGGCTTGTTCTTCTATGTGCTTAGTTAATCTAGCTTTAATCATACTTTCTACCAGTTTTCCAGGGACAGAAGTTAAGCTAACTGGCCTGTAATTTCCGGGATCCCCTCTGGATCCCTTTTTGAAGATTGGCGTTACATTTGCCATTTTCCAGTCCTCAGGCACGGAGGAGGACCCGAGGGACAAGTTACATATTTTAGTTAGCAGATCAGCAATTTCACCTTTGAGTTCTTTGAGAACTCTCGGGTGGATGCCATCCGGGCCCGGTGATTTGTCAGTTTTTATATTGTCCATTAAGCTTAGAACTTCCTCTCTCGTTACCACTATTTGTCTCAGTTCCTCAGAATCCCTTCCTGCAAATGTTAGTTCAGGTTCAGGGATCTGCCCTATATCTTCCACTGTGAAGACAGATGCAAAGAATTCATTTAGCTTCTCTGCAATCTCCTTATCGTTCTTTAGTACACCTTTGACTCCCTTATCATCCAAGGGTCCAATTGTCTCCCTAGATGGTCTCCTGCTTTGAATGTATTTATAGAATTTTTTGTTGTTGGTTTTTATGTTCTTAGCAATGTGCTCCTCAAATTCTTTTTTAGCATCCCTTATTGTCTTCTTGCATTTCTTTTGCCAGAGTTTGTGTTCTTTTTTATTTTCTTCATTTGGACAAGACTTCCATTTTTTGAAGGAAGACTTTTTGCCTCTAAGAGCTTCCTTGACTTTGCTCGTTAACCATGCTGGCATCTTCTTGGCCCTGGCGGTACCTTTTCTGGTCTGCGGTATGCACTCCAGTTGAGCTTCTAATATAGTGTTTTTAAACAACTTCCAAGCATTTTCGAGTGATGTGACCCTCTGGACTTTGTTTTTCAGCTTTCTTTTTACCAATCCCCTCATTTTTGTGAAGTTTCCTCTTTTGAAGTCAAATGTGACCGTGTTGGATTTTCTTGGCAATTGGCCAGTTACATGTATGTTTAATTTAATAGCACTGTGGTCACTGCTCCCAATCGGTTCAACAACACTTACATCTCGCACCAGGTCCCGGTCCCCACTGAGGATTCAGTCCAGGGTTGCCGTCCCTCTGGTCGGTTCCATGACCAACTGGTCTAGGGAATAGTCATTTAGAATATCTAGAAACTTTGCTTCTTTGTCATGACTGGAACACATATGCAGCCAGTCTATGTCCGGGTAGTTGAAGTCACCCATTACTACCACATTTCCTAGTTTGGATGCTTCCTCAATTTCATATCTCATCTCCAGGTCTCCCTGAGCATTTTGATCAGGGGGACGATAGATCGTTCCCAGTATTAAGTCCCTCCTGGGGCATGGTATCACCACCCACAACGATTCTGTGGAGGAGTCTGCCTCTTTTGGGGTTTCGAGCTTGCTGGATTCAATGCCTTCTTTCACGTATAGAGCGACTCCGCCACCAATACGTCCTTCCCTGTCCTTCCGATATAGTTTATATCCAGGGATAACCGTATCCCACTGGTTTTCTCCATTCCACCAGGTCTCCGTTATGCTCACTATATCTTTTTTTTTTTTTTTCAATAATTTTTATTCAGATTTTCATAAAACATACAAGACAAAATCATAAAACATTCAAAGACAAAAAACAAAATCAAAAATAGTTAAACAAAAAGAAAAAAAGAAAGAAAAAAAAACAAAAATAAAAAATAAAGAGTAAAATATTGACTTCCCATTTGTCAAAGATCAAATCAGTTATAAGTCTATAATATATAACAATCCTGTCTCTTAAGTCATATTATAAAATCACTTTCCTCCAGTAGTTATCTTACTTAATCATCAAATCTCATAAACATTACTTTATTCTTTCCACAAAAAGTCAAAGAGAGGTTTCAATTCTTTAAGAAATATATCTATCAATTTTTTTTTCCAGATAAGCATATCGATTAATCCATCTCATTACTAATTATGATAATCTTATTGTCATAACCATAGTCAAAATAAACATTTCAATTAATCCATCACATCAGAATCTGTTAGGTTCAGTAATTTCAGTAGCCATTGTTCTATTATCTCTAGTAGTTCCATTTTCCATCTTCCATCTTCAGTAGTCTTGTTAAGTCCAGTAATTTCAATATCCAATCTTCCATTATCAGTATTCCATAATAATCTTGCTGTCAAAGCCATAGTCATATAGTAAGAGTCTGATGGGAATTACCTCTATCCCAAATATTTTCTTGCCATCCATTCTGAATAGGTTGCTGAAATACTGCTGTAAAATCATATCTCTGTTCTTTTTTTCAAAATACACTGGGTCATCTCTTAAAAGTTTTTCCATTGTCACATGGCTGCAGTTAATTCCATAGATTTTCTCTATATTGGGCTCCATCACATCAATCCAGTCCAGAAGATAATCCATGCCATTGATAACTTTATCTCTAGAATCTTCATTAATTTCTTCAGAGATAACATTGAGTTCCAAACAATAGATTTTATTTCTAAAGTCCATAGACTCCAAATCTTGTTCCTGTTCCACGTTTGTTCCAATCTCCGGGATCTCCTCTCTCACAGGGACCCCTATTCCAGTCTCCAGGGTCTCCTCTCTCACAGGGACCCCTGTTCCAATCTCCGGGGTCTCCTCTCTCACAGGGACCCCTTCCAGGGTCACCTCTCTCACAGGGACCCTTATATCTTTAATCTCCTGCTTCATTTTACTCAATTCAATTTTCGTTATCTCAATCTCATCCATTATTTTCTGAAACATAGTTATTTCCAGATTCTCAGCCACTTTCTTAATTGCCATTTTAAAAGAAAAATATAGGAAAACCACTTCTTATTTCAGCAACAATTGGGTTAATACTCCAAACTTGGTGACATCACAGTATAAACAGAGCAGACAGCCTTATCTCTCCAATAGTTAAGTAAACAAAATGCAGTTCCCAGGATCGAAACAATTAATGGCAATCGTCAAGAAACAGATTCGTCAAAATAAAATAGACCAAAAAGAGAGTAGTCTCAAAACAGTATAATATTTTTCAAAATAAAAATCTGGAATAGAAATCCCTCTTCTGTGTATATCTTTAGAATGCAAATCCAGGACAGCTTTTTGCAACAAAAAGAGAGATAAGCTATTAATTAGTGTGTAGCAGAGAGAAGTTACGGCTCCCCAGTGAGATGTCAAAAACCGATCAATCTGGCAAATCTCTTTTAAACAGCAACAATTTAAGTCAAGTAAAAGAAAAATATAGAAAGAAGGGTGCTTGCCTGTTAGTGCGTTCTCTCTTAGAAGATAAGATGAACGTTCGCTTTAACAGATAGAGCTTGCTGTTGAAAATCCGTCCCACCTTCGTCGGCTGGACCTCGTCCCATAAATTAATGAGATCTGGTCGTCCCAACAAAAATAGGCTTTGAGGTTAATCTCTTCGTTTCTCCCTACCCGGGAGAAGTTTAATCAGTCAAAAAAAAAAAGAAAAAACTGACTGATATATCTGAATAAGCTTCTTTTGAGGCAGGAGCCCGTCTCAAAAGCAGGCACAGGCTAAGTCACCCTTCCCGGAAGTCCGTTATGCTCACTATATCAATGCTCTCCTCTAAGACCAAGCACTCCAGTTCTCCCATCTTGGTTCGCAGGCTCCTAGCATTAGCGTACAGGCACTTGTAAGCAGTGTCTCTCTTCAAGTGTCTTTGGCACTTGTGGTTAGGCCTGTGGTAATTTTGCTCTTCTGAATTTATATCCTGTGCCCCTGCTCTCACAATGCCTACTTCTAGGCCTACCCCTTTTAAAATTTCATCATTTCTTTGGTTTTTATCCCAGGGGGGAGGTTTATTCCGAACCGGACCTTTCTCAGCTCCTGTCGGGTTTCCCCCCTCAGTCAGTTTAAAAGCTGCTCTGCCACCTTTTTAATTTTAAGTGCCAGCAGTCTGGTTCCATTCTGGTTCAAGTGGAGCCCGTCCCTTTTGTACAGGCCCGGCTTGTCCCAAAATGTTCCCCAGTGCCTAACAAATCCAAACCCTTCCACCCGACACCATCGTCTCATCCACGCATTGAGACTGCGAAGCTGGGCCTGTCTGGCTGGTCCTGCGCGTGGAACCGGTAGCATTTCAGAGAAAGCCACCTTGGAGGTCCTGGCTTTCAGCATCCTACCTAGCAACCTAAATTTTGCTTCCAGGACCTCACGGCTGCATTTCCCCATGTCGTTGGTGCCAACGTGCACCACGACCACTGACTCCTTCCCAGCACTGTCTACCAAACTATCTAAACGACGGGCGATATCCGCAACCTTCGCACCAGGCAGGCAAAACACCTTGCGGTCTACACGCCCATCACACACCCCACTGTCTATGTTCCTAATGATCGAATCACCCACTACAAGGATCCCTCCAGCCCCTGGAGATATATCCTCGGCACGAGAGGATAGCTGTTCATCCCCCAAGGAATGGGTCCCTTCTAAGAGATCGTTTCCCTCTTCCTCAGCTGGATGCTCTCCTTCCCCGAGACCATCGTTGTCCATGATAGCAGGAGAGCTATCATCGTTGGAGTGGGACACAGCTATAATGTCCCTGAAGGCCTCATCCACACACCTCTCTGCCTCTCTCAGCTTTTCCAGGTCCGCCACCTTGGCCTCAAGGAAATGAAGTCGTTCCCGGAGAGCCATGAGCTCATTGCACCGAGAGCACACCCACGACTTATGTCCAACAGGCAGATAGTCGTACATGCTGCAGGCGGTGCAAAACACTGGAAAGGCCCCACACCCCTGCTGGCTTCTTACCTGCATAGTTTTGTTTAAGGTTTATTACGTCAATGGGTTGGAGACTGCGGTTTAGTTGAGGTCAGGGAACAGACGGGCAGAGTGGGGGGCCCTGGCCTCCTCGCCCTGCTGCCGAACTCGCCCTGCTGCCAAACTCCCTCTGCTGCTTAACTCGCCTTGACGCTTCGTCAGCTGGGGCTCTCTCTAGCTCGTGGAGCTCTTTAAAGCTAAGAAGAAGGCAGAGGGATCTTTTATCTGAAATCTTAGTGCTAAGCATCACAGTGCTAAGCCCCACTGTACTAAGATCAGATTTAAAGCCCTCTGCCTGCCCTTTAAAAGGCAGCATCTCTACCCACAGAATGCCCTGCGCAATGTTTCTAGCCCCCTATCCCAGCACTGCAGTTGTTATAGTGCATGGGTGAAAATATATAAATAGAGAATCAGATTGTCTGAATGGCTTGGTCCTATTAATGTAGACTTTAAGTGCATGTCTAACGTCTAGAGCAGCCTTTCGCAACCAGTGTGCCTCCAGATGTTGCTGGACCACAACTCCCATCAGCCTCAGCCAGCATTGCCAATGGCTGAGGCTGATGCGAGTTGTGGTCCAACAACATCTGGAGGCACACCGGTTGGGAAAGGCTGATCTAGAGAATGTCATGCCTTCTCCCTGGGGTGAGAAGGATTAGGACAGAAAGAAGGTAGTATTATTTCCTGGTTTCTGTGAAAAAAGGTGTTGACCTTAGGGATGAAATCAGGTCTAGTGAGCAGCACTACTCTGTCTTTATGGAAAGTGCATAGGTGTTTTTGAACTGATAAGGCTTGCAGGTCAGAAACACGTCTTGCCGATGTAATGGCCACCAAAAAAGCTGTTTTGAAGTAAAGCATTTTTAGAGATATAGTGCCTAATGGTTCGAATGGATGTTTTTGAAGAGCAGTAAGAACTTTATGTAAACTCCAGGTTGGAAAGCAATGTATAACTGGAGGACTGATTAGAGTGGCGCTGTGAAGCAACCGCTTTGCCAGAAAATGGGAAGCCAAGGTCACCGATCCTGGAGCTGATAATATGGAAGATAAAGCTGACATCTGTCTTCTCAATGTGGCTGGGCGCAGGCCCATCTGCAAACCTTCCTGAAGGAATAGAAATACATCCTCGATCATCGTCTTTTCCAGATTGAGTCCCTGCTTTGAACACCACTGTGAAAAAACTTTCTATGTGCTTTGGTAGCTGCAAAGCGTGGAAGGCCTTCTTGCAGCCAAAATGGTGTTCACCACTGATCCGGCCATGCCCGACCTTAACAGCCGTGAGTGTTCAATTTCCAAGTGGCTAGACGGAGCCACTGCGGATCCGGACAAAACAGTGGTCCCTGAGAAAGCAGATCCTGCCATATCAGAAGATGGAACAGTTGGGACTCAGACAACTGGATTATCTCCGAGAACCAGGGGTGTCTCGGCCAATACGGGGCTACTAGCACCACTCTGGCTCTTTCTAATTGTATCTTCATTAGGACTCTGGATAGCAGCGGAGTCGGCAGAAAGACATACAACAGCCCCTTTGGCCATGGAGCTCCCAGAGCGTCCCCTTGTTCAGCTTTGTGACTCATATAACAAGAGAAAAAATGGTGGAGCTGATGATTTGCGTCAAACGCAAAGAGATCTATCTTGCACCTGCCAAATTTTGCTTGCAACATACGAAACACCGTCTTGTTGAGAGCCTATTCTCCTGGAAACATTTGTTGCCAACTTAACCAATCTGCTGCTATGTTCAGGTTGCCCTGAATGTATTCTGCCCTGAGGGATGTTACCTGGAACTCCGCCCAGGACAGTAGTGCCATTGCCTCCATATGCAGTTGCCAAGAGCATGTGCCACCCTCCTTGTTCAGGTGAGCCCAGACTGTTGTGTTGTCAGTCCATATAAGGACATCTGGATATTGTAATAGACTAACAAAGTGATGGAGGGCTAGATGTGCAGCCTGTAGCTCTAACCAATTGATGCTTTGGTGAGCTTCCAGTGTCGACCATGTTACATGGACGTGGAACCCCTGACAATGTGCCCCCCAACCTTTGAGGCTCACAACTATGGTGATGATCAACCGGGGAGGATCTTGCAATGCAATGCCCTTCTGAAGATGTAGCGGGGTTGCCCACCAGCGCAACGATTCCTTCACAGAGGTTGTGATGTGCACACGGCTGTGCCTGCAGCATGCAATGTCCTGCTGGAACCGAAGGAGAAGCCACTGCAGTGGCCGAGAATGGAGACGTGCCCAAGGCACAATGCCCATGGCCGAGGTCATCATGCCTAGCAGTTTTGCAAGTAGCATAACATCTGCCACTCAACTGTGAGAAATTGTAGACGTTAGGTTCACTATTTTTTGAATTCTCTCGTCTGAGAGATAAATGAATTGAGCAATTGTCTCTAGCGTTGCCCCCAGGTGTTGGATCCTCTGTGATGGGTTGAGTTGGCTCTTCTGGTTGTTCACCAAGAACCCATGATCTTTTAGGTGAGCCAACACTATCTGAACGTCTTCTCGCACTTGAGTAAGAGATTTGGATCTTATTAGGATATCGTCCAGATAAGGATAAACATGCAGCCCCTGTAGCCAGAGGTTGGCGACTACCATCACCATAATCTTGGTAAATACCCTGGGGGCTGACAAAAGGCTGAAAGGTAGTGCCTTGAACTGGTAATGGAGGCCATTGAAATAAAAACGCAGGAGACAGCGATGTGCAGGGAACATTGGGACATGTAAATAGGCCTCCTTGAGGTCTATGGACGCTAGAAAATCATAAGGTTGTAGGGCTTCCCTGACTGATGACAGGGTCTCCATCCTGAATCTGCATGGGGTAACAAATTGATTGAGAAATTTGAGGTCGAGTACCGCACACCAGGATCCGTCCTTCTTCCCTACTAAGAAGAAGACTGAGTAAAGCCCTGAGAAAAATGCTTCTAAAGGCAGTTCCTCTATCACTGAGATATTTAGCAAATGGAGATCTCATTGGACACTGCCTGAAACTTCAGTGTGGATTTGGGGACGGGAGAAGGAAGGAACCTGACAGGCGGATACTGCACTAGATCTATTTTGTAACCTTTTTGAACCACACGTAAAACCCATTTGTCCTGGGTGGTTTCCGTCCAACGATGGGAGAACTGACCTAACCTTCCCCCCACTGGTGGTAATTGGGTGGAGTTAGAAACATTGCTGATTCGGACGCCCTGGGCGTCCTTGGCTGGGATAGCTATGGGAAAAAGAGGATTGAGGAGCTTTTGTTGGGAATCTTGTTTTGTTCCATGCAGGACATGAGTTTCTGAAATCACAACCTCTTCCATTGGATCTGAAAGGACGAAAATTGTGCTGAAATTGGAAGGACATAAGAACATAAGAACATAAGAAGAGCCTGCTGGATCAGGCCAGTGGCCCATCTAGTCCAGCATCCTGTTCTCACAGTGGCCAACCAGGTGCCTGGGGGAAGCCTGCAAGCAGGACCCGAGTGCAAGAATACTCTCCCCTCCTGAGGCTTCCGGCAACTGGTTTTCAGAAGCATGCTGCCTCTGACTAGGGTGGCAGAGCACAGCCATCATGGCTAGTAGCCATTGATAGCCCTGTCCTCCATGAATTTGTCTAATCTTCTTTTAAAGCCATCCAAGCTGGTGGCCATTACTGCGTCTTGTGGGAGCAAATTCCATAGTTTAACTATGCGCTGAGTAAAAAAATACTTCCTTTTGTCTGTCCTGAATCTTCCAACATTCAGCTTCTTTGAATGTCCACGAGTTCTAGTATTATGAGGGAGAAGAACTTTTCTCTATCCAATTTCTCAATGCCATGCATAATTTTATACACTTCTATCATGTCTCCTCTGACCCGCCTTTTCTCTAAACTAAAAAGCCCCAAATGCTGCAACCTTTCCTCGTAAGGGAGTCGCTCCATCCCCTTGATCATTCTGGTTGCCCTCTTCTGAACCTTTTCCAACTCTAGAATATCCTTTTTGAGATGAGGCGACCAGAACTGTACACAGTATTCCAAATGCGGCCGCACCATAGATTTATACAACGGCATTATGATATCGGCTGTTGTATTTTCAATACCTTTCCTAATTATCGCTAGCATGGAATTTGCCTTTTTCACAGCTGCCGCACACTGGGTCGACATTTTCATCGTGCTGTCCACTACAACCCCGAGGTCTCTCTCCTGGTCGGTCACCGCCAGTTCAGACCCCATGAGCGTATATGTGAAATTAAGATTTTTTGCTCCAATATGCATAATTTTACACTTGTTTATATTGAATTGCATTTGCCATTTTTCTGCCCATTCACTCAGTTTGGAGAGGTCTTTTTGGAGCTCTTCGCAATCCCTTTTTGTTTTAACAACCCTGAACAATTTAGTGTCATCAGCAAACTTGGCCACTTCACTGCTCACTCCTAATTCTAGGTC
Organism: Rhineura floridana; assembly: GCF_030035675.1. Taxonomy (NCBI): domain Eukaryota; kingdom Metazoa; phylum Chordata; class Lepidosauria; order Squamata; family Rhineuridae; genus Rhineura; species Rhineura floridana. The sequence goes on from NC_084487.1 coordinate 54,913,964, forward strand.
ATTAATGAACAAGTTGAAAAGTACAGGTCCCAATACCTGTACCCAATACCAGAGGGGCGATGATATAAACGCCGGCCATCCCTTCGCTGTGATGGCATGGCCTTCTTTTTATCCCTAGACTCAACTAGGACATCTTTTAACGCTGACTCTCCAAACAGCTTGTAACCAGAAAAAGGAACAGAAGCTAATGTTGCTCTAGAAGAAGCATCCACATCCCAGTGGGAAAGCCAGAGATGCCTGCGGGCAACTACTGCTGCCGCCATAGCTCTGCACAAAAATTGATTAGAATCCATAGTTGCATCAGCAATAAACATCAAGGATCGTAAGACTTTCAGCAAGGTCTTCCTAATCCTAGCAGGATCTTGATCCATGTTATCCAAAAGATCCTCCACCCACAAGAGCAATGCCCTAGCAAAAACAGAGGCTGAAACAGAGGCTTGGATTGCCAGTGCATTAGCATCATGCGATCTTTTAAGGGCCAAGTCTGATCTACGCTCATTAGGATCCTTCAGTTGAGCATCCCCATCCCAGGGAAGTAAAGCATGTGAAAGTAAAGCGGAGATTGGACTGTCCACTGCCGGTGTGCGAAGCTGTTCCATCATTTCAGGTTCCAGAACATAATATTTATTGGCGTAACTAATTCTCTTCCTACACTGAAGTGACATATCCCATTCAGACTTCATTAAGGTCTTAACTGAGGCCGGAAGTGGAATACCCCTATTTATCCTAATAGTGGCTGGCAAGACCATAACTTAGGTAGGGGATGTTGCTGCTGCTGGTGGTGAGGTAATAAATCCAGGGCAGCTAACACCTTAGCACATAATGGAGCGTAGTAAAGATCTGTAAATAGCCTGGAGGAAATTTACTCATGACCTGACCCCTCGCTCCATTCCTGCTCGTCCCATACGGGTTCCCCTTCCACGTCTGGAAGTTGACTGTCATCCTGTGATTGAAGGATAGGAGGCATAGCAGAACTCAGTCCTCTGACAGGTGCAAAGAGGGACGGTGAAGCTCTATCCTCTTGACACTGCCTGCCTGCCAATCTCTTAGCTAAGTATTGGACTGACTGTGTGTTCTCTTGGGCAGGAGAATGGGCACGTTTTGATGATTACCCTCTGACCAGCTCATCTGCCAGGTCACCTATCATAGCATCCTTGAGCTGCTGAATCACCTCAGGAGTGAAAAGCCCAGATAGTGAGTTTTGCTCTTGTGGTCGGTGCAAAATCAAATTGGGGGGTGCAGAGACACCCAGAGGTGCTGTCCTGTCAGAAATTAATGGTCTCATCTCCTCCTCTTCAGAGGAAAGGGATTCCGCATTAGGGACAACACTAGAGGTCAAGTGTGGGGGCTCTGGTGAATGGTCACGCCGGATCTGCATACTTGCTTGCATTGCACCTGTGGCGGGGGCTACCACTCCCCTTTGGGGTAAATACGTGGCAGAGTAGACCAAAGGTCCCATAGCAGGGGCTACCGCTCCCCTTCGGGACATCAACGGAGCAGCCAGTGGCTCAGTAAGCTGAGGCTACCGCTCCCGTCAGCTCTAGGTTTTTCCACCGTTCCCATAGCAGGGACTACCGCTCCCCTTCGGGATGCCAAGTTGTTATTTGACGCCTCAGAATGGTCAGTAATGGCAGGGGCTACCGCTCCCCTATCGCTAGAAACCAGTATTGAGATTTCCTCAGGTTGATCAGAAGCTACCGCTTCAAAAAAAGAAGAGAAGCAGAGGAGACTAGTAATTAAACGTAAGGTAAGAATTAAAACAAATAACATTAACAGTAATTGAGAAAGAGAGATCTCACAAAATGCTGTACTCTGCGCTGAGACAGGAAACGAACTGAGCCTCAGCACGAGGGGAGGAGCAAAGATTTGCTGAGGTGTTTCTTGTCTCTGGGCTGAAGGCAGAGCTGCAATACCCGCTTGGAGACCTCTGTCATCCATGAGAGAAATGCTGAGTATGTGTGTATGTGTTTTTATGTGTGAGTGTATGTATATTGTGTGCAACTGCATCTCTAGTGAGCTTGTGTATTGTATGTGTATACTGTATACATGGTGAATGGGCAAATGTGTGTGCATGGTCTGTATGTGTGCTGTATGTAGAAGGTGTGTATGTACACCTATGCACTGGCCACACCCACCACTGGGATGTGGCTCTCAAAGGGGTGGCTAACCATCAAAACAGCCCTCAGGCCAAAAAAGGTTAGCCATCCCTGTTTAATATTGTACATGTTTTCAGAAGCTAATAAAAACATCTGATAATTCAAAGATATAAAGAGGACAAGCACAAGAACAAAGAGATTTATGCTAATAAATAAATGTTTTGCTAACCATTTCAGAGTTGGCTATAAATCAGAACAGTAGCTCATTACAGTATGTAGATAACATTAAAAAAGTAGATTTACCTTAACAGAATTACTAGCCTGGAGATCAACAACCATATCAAGCAACATATCTGATGCCATGTAGTATGGTAGCCAAATGGTGTCATGAAAAAACTCCTTGGTAATAGGAAATGGTTCATGAAAAGACTGTGAATGTCTAATAATTGACTGTACTTCCTGAGTATAGTTCCAAAGGTCTCGGCACACATTCTGAAGCAATGTCCAGTGGCCACCACGATGAGCAAACACCTGGATCATAAGGTAACAAATACAAGTTTAAAGAGTTGGAGTTGGAGCCTTTTTTCTAGTGATATTAATTATGAATATGGCTTCACTTTGTGCAACACAGTCATAATATAAACTGGATTTTCACCCTGTGTAGGATTAGGTTGTGCTCTGTACAACAGCATGTGCTTATGAGGCTGGACAAGCCCCTTTTAAGTAGAGGTTTGGGGTTTGTAGCACTGTGTACTGTGCTCTCTGAGGGGAAGCATTCAGAAAGCACGTCACATGGCAGGAAAGGAATGCATTTTCCATATTATTTGTGTATGTATTAACTTAATTAGAGTAAAGCAAAAGTTAATAAAGTTCTAGCTATTGCTGAGTTTACTTTGCAAAATAATTCTGGTATTGCCTTTTAAAAGGATTTAGTAAATACAGTAAGGGAAACCATGAAACATCAGTGAAAAGGAATTCTTCTTACTGTAAATTCCTATTTTAGAAGGTATCTACTTGGAAGTAGTCCCAGCTGGGAAAAACCTCTTCCTGGTCAAGATCATAGAGAGATAGGCAAGAAGCTATCCAGAAACTCAGTTTCAGCCTTCAGCATGTTCTAGCATAAGAAGGCCTGATAGTGTTCTCTGTGTTTGCTAAAGGACTCCTCACTGTCTCTCTAAATTCTTCCTGTGATATTTAGAATGGGTCCAATGCTACAGGCTCCCAGGCCTGATTACAGATGGTGGCCACCATTATTGATCCCATGCTACAAAAGATAGTAGTAGAAAAGGCCTTTCTCTATGATTATGCTTTCCCTGTTAGAATAGGAAAAGGGTTGGGTATTTATGCCTCTTCTCACTGCCGTATTCTTCCAGCCATGAGTAAGAATTAAATGGTTTTTTTGAAGTTGAAGTGGGACTTGCCCATTGTTCCAACAAAAAGTGTAAAGGTTTATGTGCCACCTGACCACTACTCTCCTCCATAAACCACTGGGGAAAGAAAGGCAATAAAATAAAAACAGAGCTAAAAATCCTTCCAACTCATGTCCTTGAAGGATTCCTAGCTTCTCTCATCTTATTCCTGATTATTCAAAAATAACACAGGTGTGGGTTAAAAAGCAAAGAGATGACAAAAAGTCAATGAAAGGCAGATGGGTTCCTGCCAAGCTTCCTCAAAGCCCTGCTCTGAGGGCCAAAAGCACCTCCTCCTGGTAGATTTGAACTTTTTTTTCTCGGCGAACCTACTGACATCTAGAAGAGGGGGCTACTAGAAGTATAAGGGGAGGATTGTAGTACCCACTGTAGCTGGTAGAGACACTTTAATATAATGACATAAACAACTTAATTCAAGAAGACATTACCACAGCTCTTCTAAAATGTAGAAAGATTTTAGCAAAATTGTCCAGCATAGCTGTATAACACTGAGCTCTTTCACGTTCTTTGATAGTAACATATCCTTGGGGTAGTCGTGGGGTGTCTTTTTCATTCATCTTAATGCTGTGCTCAAAAAAGACATCTGGGTCTAAAAACAAAGGACAATCACTGAGTTAAACAGAGAACACATTATTAATAATAGTTTCCAGATCTCTTACTAACAGATTTTTATATGCAATTAGTATCTAGAAACACAGGAACATAGGAAACTGCCTTATACTGAGTAAGACCATTGGTCCATCCAGCTCAATGAAGTTCTCCAGTGTTTTAGGCAGGAATCTCTCCTAGCCTTACCTGCAGACCCCAGGGACTGTAACTGCAACCTTCTGCATGGAAGCATATGCTCTACCACTGAGCTACGCCCCCTCCCCTATTTGCCTATCATAAAAGTAAACTTTCTAGTCCATAGTTATAGTGGCTGGTCACTTCAAGGAACAGGTGCAATTTTGCCTAAATATACAAGACAATAAACATTACATAAATTTTTATTTTAATCGGAAAATTCCTAATTCAATGAATCGCACAATTTTGGATCTGGACTCCTGAATCCTCTGGCAACTGCAACTCTGAGAAGAGATGGATCAATTCCCTGGTCTGTCCCATATAGGTCTGCAGGCACCAGAGCCTGCCTTTCCTCACCTGAGCCCTGAGAAGACACTCTGCTGCAGAATCTGATGGCTAGTTCACAGACTTCTTGGGGAATCAAGAGAACCATAAGGAAAGATCCCCACAACTGGAAATCCCATTACCGCCAAAGAGCTGACGGCTGCAGAAAGCAGCATCAGCCCTCAACTTGGACTTTTGGCCTGAATTGTAAGACGTCTGGCCCTTGCCTTGCCTTGTGCAATCACCCCTTCTCAGATGTGGGCATCCCCAAAACCATGACACACTATCTTTCTAAGACAGTAAAGGTAAAGGTGTCCCCGCACTTGTAGTGCGAGTCATTTCCAACTCTTAGGGTGACGTCTTGCAACGTTTACTAGGCAGACCGTATATATGGGGTGGGATTGCCAGTTCCTTCCCCGGCCTTTCTTTACCCCCAGCATATGCCGGGTACTCATTTTACCAACCACGGATGGATGGAATGCTGAGTGGACCTCGACCCCTTTTACCGGAGATTCGACTTCCTCCTTCCATTGGAATCAAACTCCAGCCGCGAGCAGAGCTTTCGGCTGCGTTACCGCCGCTTACCACTCTGCGCCACGGAGGATCTAAGACAGTACCTCCCCAAAAAAACTGTCAGTTGTGGGGATCCAAGTGAAAGCACTGAGGGTCAGACATCAGTTCCTCTGATAAGGTCATCTGGTAATAAAAAGAATCTGAAGACATTTCAAACTAGTTAGCAGAACCCTCCAGATGGCTATGGGGAAACAACCACCTTCTCCTTTCTGCTATAAGGCCTTCAGGTCTATTGCCATTCTTCATTTAATCAGTTCACCATATCAACAAGGACAGCCAGTTGATTACTTGGCAGTACTTGCCAGACAATCCCCTACCTTGTATTCTCTTCAGCTTGTCCTGTTCTGCAATACGTTTATACATATATATAATGCTTCTTTGCTCATTGACAATGTATGAATTTTAACACTTTCTCTGCCCAAAGACTATTCAATCACTTGCCCCCATCCACATCTGATGCCTGAGACTTCCACCAAGCTTAGAACCTGATCTTGACAAGGTCTAGAAATGGAGCACCTGACAATATGTAGTGATAAGTTCATTGTGAGTCCACAGACAGATCTGGGAAAGTGATGGGTTGGTAAAATATTTGTCCAGAAATTCTCATACTTCAGATCAAGGATCTGCTCAACATTTGTCAGACATCTGACCAATATGTAATAACCCACCTGAATCTGCAGCAGAAGATGACAACTGGGTCAGATCAGTGGGCTCCATTGTGGCATCAGTTTCAGGGGTGAGGCAATTACTGTGGTCAAGTAGGTTTAAGCTGGAAACAGCATCTGAAGAAGCACTCTGTAATGTGGGGTCAGAAGCAGGCATGGAAGGACTGGAGTCGAAGACAGGGGAAGTTGGGTCAAGTGTGTCTGAGCAAAGAAGAGCAAGGAAGCCTTGACTTGCTGTGAACTGTTGGCTGCAGAATATTCAGAGCCAGTATTTTCTAGGCTCCAGAATTGTCTAAGTGCCCCTAGCCTATCAAAAGGCCAAATAAAAGTCCATCTGAAAGGTTCTAGCAGTTTCACAGCTCCTCTGGCAGCTGAGGTCATTGGTGTTGACCTGAATGACTGGGTTTCTCATTCCCTTGCTGCATGCACCTGACTAGATGCAAGGGGGAGAAAGAGCTGCATCTGCTATGGTGGACCTCAAAATATATGAAAGGGCTACTCTTTTCTAAGAGATGTAACAAGGAGACATTAGAACAATGTTTTCCTTTTGCCATGACACTGGTCAACTCTAGAAAGCCTCAGAAAGGAAAAACAGGGCACAGCTAAAGCATAGTTAACAGTAAAAGTAAATCCAGGAAAGCTCACATAAACTAAAGATTGTATTAGTGGGTTTGTTTAAGGGTCACCAGTTGTCAGGATGAATAATTGTGTTATAATTTAATCCTCAATCCTTTCAGAGAAAAGTACTGAAGTGTTTGAATTCTTTTATTTTATTTTTCATTTTATTTTATCTTAAGGGGCAAAGTGTTTGAACCCTTTTTAAACATGCTCATGTCTGGCATAAACATATGCTTGTGTATACACTAACCCAAGCAATAAACAAACAGATCAATAACAGATTGATTCTCTGGAATCAATTGCAACATTTTTTGCTCAGTGATTTATGGGTGCTCTGAGGAATTCATCAGCCATTTTGTCAAGTTAGGAACATTCTAACTTTGCTCATGAGGAACATTACATTCTAACTTTTGCTAAGCCTTCAGTTCTTTCAGTCTTCAAATAGCAAATAAAGTGATGTTTGAAATCCATCAAATTCAATTTTCCTCCGCAGCCCAACTGTATAACAAAATACCTTAATCACCAAACCAAAAGTTTAGCAAAATAATACTGAAAGACACCCTTTTGTTTTGTTTTGTTAGCCTTTGCCTTATCTTCAATCCTAAATTGTACAATAAACTGAGGATTTGTTGTTGCCGGGGACAACTGGAAATAAGAAAAGAAGAACTAAATATGTAAGTGTAAATGAACAGGCAAACAGAGTGTTTAAGAAAGATGTAAAGATTACAAGAAATGAGTCAACAATGTGAAAAGATGGGATGTGCTACTTCTGTTGTATTAAGCACATGTAAGATTTCATTTGGTGGCAAAGTGTTAAAGCTTGGCCATGAAACATGTTGGCTAAACAGAAGAAATAGCAAGTGGAAATGGGAATGTTCAGGCTAGAGAAAAAAATATTCAAGCAGGAGAAAGGGTTAACATGCAGTTCATTTTCAAATATTTAAAAGGATCTCAGAAAAAAGGGTCAAAATTGCTCACAGATCCCCAAAGAATAGTAATTTAAATGATATAGCTTAAGCCAAACCACTAAGAAAAAGCTGACCGTAAGAATAGTTCAGCAAAGGAACATGCTCCTTAGAAATGTGCAAATCCTTCTGTGGATGTTTTAATAAAACATCTCCTTTTTAGGAATGCTTTAGGTTAGGAATTCAGTCACAGAGCAAGCATGACCCACTGGGTCCATTCTCACCCTGATTAAAGGGTTGTCTACAATATCTATGTCACAAAAGGATTATCCAATGATTCATCAGAATGTCTAGATCATATCAGGGAGTCATAAGGCTAAAATCAGGCAGGTGGGCAGAATGAAAACAGAAACCTGGAACAGAAGGGCTGTACAGAAATTGAGTAAGAATTGCAAGATAGGCAATCAGGACAGGATCAAGAATTAAAACTCATCAGGACTTTGGAAGCAGGGGTGATGGCACTGTATTCAAGAAAACAGACAGGATCATGATTAGAAAAACCGGGCATCTCTGGAACAAGGCTCCCCCAGAAACAGATATAGAACCAGACATGGTACATGACACAGCTCAGACTACAGGACATCAGGACAGAATGGATGCAGATTTAATGGAGAGGTCAGGGTGTACAAGACAAGGTATTTGCTGAGGTAGACAAAGCAGACACAATGGAAATGCTTTTTGAGAATTCCACCTGAGTTCATGCGAAACTAGCTATACTAGTGCTTGACCCACCCCAAATCCTATTTTTTACAGCACTCCAACATTTTGCTGTGTTGCTCAACAGTAGGATGGTAACTTTGAAATATAAGGACTTGGATGCATAACAATGCAGAACATATTTCACCTGCAATCAAACTAAGCCCATGCACCATCAACACACATCTTCGTTCCAGAATCATATGAATCCCTCAGCAACATTACATTCAAATGCACTAGTTCCACTACTGGCCACCAACAGCCAACCCAAACAAAAAGATCTTTTAAAATCATTCAAAAAGAACTAAAACTTCAAAATAAATCCATGGTGATACCTGATTGTTGCTCTAACATGTCCTAACTCTTTAGGATGGAACAGGAGAGAAGGTTTTAATAAACAAGATTAAAAATGCATTGTTCTTGCATATTTTTATTATTACCATTTTTTTTCCGGATCTTTCCAGATAGTGTTCTTTTAAAAAATGGAGGCTTAAAAGTCTTCATTTGCTCCTCTGTGGTTGCTGTCACCACTATGGTGCCTGAATTAATTAATGAGAATATTTCAGGATCCAGTTCATGGTAACTGCAGAACAAAACAATTGTGAAAAATAGTGAGCAAGAGGTATCAAATACTTAAAAGCTGACAATATTGTAACTGTATATATTGGAAAGATTGTCTTACCCCTTATATACCCAGCCAATCACTGTGCTCTGCAGGTGAGGGCCTCCTGCAGATACCATCTTATCAGGAGGTCCATTCACAACATAGGAAGCAGACTTTCAGTGTTGTGGTACCTACACTTTGGAATTCCCTCCCTTAAATATTAGACAGGTGCCATCTCTGTTAGCTTTTCAGTGCCTACTGAAGACCTTCCTCTTTCAACAAACCTTTTAAATAGTAGTAGTAGAAACTTTATTGCAAACTGAGCCATTAGCCATGTGCAAATATACATACTTCCATACATGCTCAAATTTGGTTATAACCACTTAAAACATTTAGAAACTCTTTTATAACTGTGCTTCCTTGACAAAAGAGTGTCTCATTTTTTGTGCCGCCATAACAAAATTGGCGACCGCATAAGTCACAAGATTAGAATTATCTGCTAAAAGCACATTAACCTCTCTATCTGAGCAAGGTGCTAAAGAATCTAATAAAAAGGATAAAAATTTCCGCCTAGGATTCTCATAAAGCGGACAATAGAGTAAATAATGAACAATATTCTCAATTGTCTTACATCCGTAAATACATAGGCGCTGAGCCACAGGTATGCCCCGAAATCGGCCTTCAAGATAGGCCGTGGGCATTACTTGAAATCTCAAGGCGGTAAAAGCTCTTCTTATGGGGGCTCTATTAAGTACTTCTAAATAATTTGCCATCAAACGATTCAGTTTAAAACCTGGATACCAATTGGAGAATTGGGCCGTTACAATAGACGCACGATCCTGAGCTGTGTCATAGTCGTAGATCCAATTACGGAGGGTGACTTTGCTTAATTCCAGTAATTTGGCTAAGGAAAGATCATATTTAGAAAGTAAAATCTGACATTCCTTCGCCCATCCTCCATGGCACATCTGATCCTGCCAGCATTTTTTAACCGAGTCTGAATCATTCATTTTAGAAATTCGGAGCCAATACCGGAAGTAAGCCACATCAATACGTGCCATTAATGAGGGTAATCCTAATTCAGCTCTGAGATGGGCTGACGGAGTCCCCCCAGGAAGACCTAATACTTGTCTCATAAAGGCATTCTGGATTAGTTCTAAGTTAGTTCTCACAGCGGGGCCCCACAATTCAGCACCATATAGAATCTTGGCAAGTATTTTAACTTTTAATATTTTTATCATTGGAGGCACAAGTTGGCCCCCTCGAGAAAGGAAAAATCTTTTAGCTAAGCTTAAAGCTTGGAAGCCGGCTAAGGTCACTGATTTTAACTGCTGGGTCCACGAATGGCTGTTGGATAAAGAAATGCCAAGATAATTAAAGATAGAAACCTGCTCTAATGGAACCCCATTTATTGACCATCTGCTTTTAGTTTTCATATTTTTGCCGCAGACCATGATTTTAGATTTACATTGGTTGATCGTCAGTTTCTGAGAGTGACAATACTCCTCCAATTTTTGGAGCATACGTTTAAGGCCTATTTTGGTTAATGAGCATAAGACCACGTCGTCAGCATATAGGACAATAGAAATTTTTTTTGTGCCTATAGAAGGGGGAAAGAAGGCGGGGGGTGATAGCGCCCCTACTATATCATTGATGAAAAAATTAAATAAAAAGGGTGCCAATAAGCACCCTTGTTTAACCCCTCTATGCACTGGGACTTTAGAAGACAGAGCACCATCCTTCCCTGTGCGGACTTGGATGACAGTAGATTGATAGAGGGCTCTAATCAACCAGAGCAATCTTTGGTCTATGTTAGTTTGAGCTAGTTTTTGCCAAAGAAGCTCTCTGTCATCTGTGTCAAAAGCCGCTGAAAAATCGACAAAAGCGAAATACAAGGATGAAATGGCTTTGGATCTTGTTTTCCCAATTAAATGTTGCAGTATAAATGCCTAATCGATTGTGTATTTAGGTCTAAAACCCGCTTGTTCTTTTAAATAGAGACCTCATCCCAGTCTGCATCTCTTATGCAATTGCTTTTTAAGATGGTTTATAAGATTTTTTTTTTAAATGTTTTTAAGATGTTTTGTTTTTGAGATATTTTTAAATGTTTTTAGTGTTTTATCCTTTGCCACCCTGGGCTCCTTCTGGAAGGAAGGGAGGGATAGAATTATTATTATTACTATGATGATGATAGTTATAGTAATTTATTATTATTATTAAATAATAATAACTTTGTTATTCTGAAAATGTTTTAAATACTTATTTGATAATTAAAACACTAAATATATATCCATGTTTCAGTTAATTCCGCTTTCATATTAACTTTCCCACCTAACGTAGATTTTCTGGTGAAGCCTTGCTCCATGTACCGTTAAAATTAGATGTGATGTGTACCATCTCTCAGAGCAAGGCTATGATTTATACTATTTGGGAGATTTCTATTGGCTTTATTGATTTTATTCTTATTTTCTAATCTATCATGTGTGCACCAAATTTGGGGAAAGGCAATGGAGAAAGCAAATAAATAAAAACAGAATTTTATAAACTATAGCTATAGGTTGGAACCAGTGTGCAAAAGCTCACAAATCAAACAATCTGGAGGTACGAAAACTTTCCAGATAATGAGATCCAGAATCCAAACACTTTCATTCCAGTTTCTATTCCACTTTCTATGCCAGTTGATAAGATGGGAATAAGACCAGGTACATTATCTTCAGCTCCTTGGAGGTAGGGCAAAATATAAATGTGATTAATAAATAAGAATTGAACACTAAACCTCAGCTGGAGAGACACCGAGGGCAAATCAAGGACATTATTTAACTCTAAGTGAAATTATTTCAGAGTAATTGTGTCTAGCCATTCATATAAATGGATGACACTTTTGCAAGCCATATCAAGCCCCAGAACTGGGCGCATGAAGAAGGCTGTCCTGCCTAGTAAGTATATTTGAAAAAGAATTCCAATGAACTAAGCACATTTCTTTTGCTCCTGTCAGACCTTTTCTAGTTCACCATAATTCTAAGAAAAGAGAAGGAACCATTTTACTCACCAGAAAGGTGTTTCTCTGTGGGCACCAGGACACTGCCAAGTGGGTATTGTCTTCCTTGCTAGTGCTTGAGGCAGGAAAGAGTTAACACTCCAAACAGACCGTTACTGTGGCCCCTACCACGGAGTGCTAGTTCGCCGTCTGGCCAAGCTTAAAAATATAAACTTATACACATCTAAAGACACTGACTATATTAACCATAAATAACATGAAACAAACACATACCTTCAGTTGTAATAACTATTCAATCTCCACCCAGACTGACTCTAACCTCTAATGACTTTTACATGCACTAGGTCTGCTCATTGACCCTTCAGTCGCCACCCGTTTCATTATAATGTTTACTGTTATTTGCATCCCAGGGTGGGACTTGGCGGTGTCCTGGTGCCCACAGAGAAACACCTTTCTGGCGAGTAAAACGGTTCCTTCTCCAGTGGGCACCAGCATACCCCCAAGTGGGATGTTCCAGAGCTGACCTATTGATTGGGTGTGTCAAAGAATTGTCCCCCTAGGGTCCCTTGTCCTTAGTTCCCCAAGGGGGGGTTCTTTGCTTCCAAGAACAGTCCCACTTTCCTGGGTCTCTGCTTCTCAGGCAAAAACTCCCCCTCTTTCAAGAGTAATTATTCTTAGTAGTACTGCCACCACCCTTCCTACTGGTTCCTTGCTCTAAGAGAAGGGATCTCAGAGCTCAATGTGAATTCCACGGATTAACCCTCATTAACCGCGATAACAGTAGCGTTCAGCAATCAAGGACTAGATTTAGAATCCTTAGTTCCAATCCAACACACACCGTTTATCAAAGGATAGTTTATTTAAAGGTAAACAGAATGGTATATACAAAGAGAACAATAGTTTGATTCCTTAAAGCTAATCACCCTCAGAGGGGCCACACGAGGTATACTGGCATAGCAAAGGAGAGTTCAATACAGACAAAAGAGTAAAATAAAGAACTTTCTAAGCTAGGTCCTATACTTACAGAAGATCAGCCTGGTTCCCCAAAAGGCTTTCTCTGCCACACTTCAGGCGAGTCAAGTAGACGGGAAATAGGGAACGAAGACAGAAAGAGCATCCTTCATTTTTATAGTTTGTCGGTCAACCAGGAGGGGGGGAGGCCAACCGCCATATTCCGCCCCTGCTGGGACCTACTCCTTTGAAGCCTTTGAAGATAAGGGGGCTAGACAGCATCACCCAGGGGTCCTGATCTACAACACCCCCTATTCCTGACTTTTGATCTCAGGAAGCTGATAAGGGATAACAGCTAAGGATCAGTTGCATCCCCGTGTAAGGTTGCAAATTGTCTGACACTGAGCTGTGGATCTCCCCCAGTAGGGAGTCCTAGGTAATCACGGGCTCCCAGAATTCTCTCTGGTTGACCCATTTCAGCTTGACCAAAGTTAGCTATTCTTGACAGGGTGGGTACATAAACGTTCAATGATCTTTGAGCACCCGCTGAATAACTCGCCCCCCAAGGCTACCTCAGCGGATGCATAAATATCTGTTTTATAATGTTTATTAAAAGTATTTGGGGTTGCCCAGGTGGCCACCCAACAAATCTCTTAAAGAGGTGCATTTATTGAATAAGCTGCAGTAGCAGCTGTTGCTCTTGTCGAATGAGCACCAATACCTGAAGGCAATGGTATGTTTAGAGAACTGTATGCTACACCAATGCAGCCCTTAATCCATCTTGCTAAAGTAGGAGAGGACACCCTTTTACCCAGAGTAGTTGGGTGGTAAGAAACAAACAAGGAATCAGTGTGCTTTATCGGCCTTGTCCTATTTATATACACCATAAGTGCTCTCCTCACATCTAATGAATGCCAAGCACGTTCTAGAGAATGGTTTGGTGAAGGACAAAATGTTGCCAATACTAACTCCTGCTGACTGTGAAAGGCTGTATTGACTTCTGGAACGAAAGCAGAATCTGTTCTCAATATGACTCTGTTGGTATGGAAAATACATAGATGTTTTGCTACTGAAAGAGGTCCCAGCTCAGACACTCGTGTAGCTGATGTTATTGCTACCAGGCATAACACTTTGAATGACATTATTCGTAATGTAGACGTTTTCAATAGTTCAAATAGTGGTTTTTGGAGAGCTGAAAAGACCTTGTGAAGATTCCCTCATGGAAATCTATGATGAACAGGTGCCAACAACAGAGAAGCCCCTCTTAAAATCATTTCAGATACGGATAAGCTCCCAGTGATTCAGAAGAAGACCTAGAAAGCACTGTTGACAATGCAGATTCTTGTCTTCTCAAAGTAATGGGTCTCAACCCATGCTTCAAACCCTCAATTAAAAAGGATAACACCTCCGTAATTCCTGACTTCTGAGCCGTAACATGGTTCCTACTACACCATTTCAAAAATGCCGCCCAGGTATACTGATAGTTTCGTATTGTAGACAGTCTTCTAGATGCCATATTGTGGTTACCACCTCAGTTAGCAATCCAGCTCTCAGCAGTTTGCTCCACTCAACTTCCATGCAGTTAAGCTCAACCATTGCAGATCGGGGTGCCAAAGTGGCCCCTGTAGCAGCAAATCTGGGCAAAGAGGCAGAGATCATGGGGGCCCGACAGATAGGTTGATAGCTCTGAGAACCATGGCCTCCTTGGCCAATCTGGTGCTACTAGAATGAAATTGACCCTCTGCATCCTTACCTTTTTCATCACCCGAACAAACAACAGAAAAGGAGGGAAGAGGTGTGGTCCCTTTGGCCAAGGGGAGTTTATGGCATCTACACCCTCTGCTCTCATTGAAGGGTACAGAGTATAACACCTCTTCAGTTGGTGATTGACATCTGCAGCAAAAAAGGTCCACATCTATCCTTCCAAACCTCTTGCGGATCTGTTTGAACACATCTTTGTGCAGCTGCCACTCTCCCAGCAACCCTTTCTGTCTGCTTAACCAGTCCGCTTGAACATTGTCTACTCCCTTTATATATTTTGCTGTCAACGATTATAGAGTGTGCTCTGCCCAGGAAATCAGTTGTGATGCATCCAGATGAAGCACCAGTGACTTTGTCCCTCCTTGATGATTTAAGAACCCTTTCACAGTTGTTGTCTGTCCTCAGCAGCACATGCTTGAGATGGAATAAGGGCACAACATGCTGCAGCACCAATCATGCTGCCTGAAGTTCCAGTAAGTGGATGCTTTGCTTTGATTCCTGAGGAGTCCAAAATCCCTGCAGTATTTGACCTCTGCAGTGAGCTCCCCACCCCTGGAGACTTGCATCTGATGTCACAGTGTCTCGTGGTGGGTCCTTTAAAGGTTGCAATCCTTTGTCCACCATGAAGATCAGTCCTCAGCCACAAAGTCAGCCATTGTAGAGGCCAAACATGAAATTTGGCCCATAGTATAACTTGGAGAACTGCTAGTATGATGTGAATGTCCTGATAAGCTGACTGAGCTGTCTGCAAACAAATCAGAATGTTGTCTAAATATGGGTAAAGATGCAACCCGTCGACGGAGATGAGCAACAAGGGTCACCATTATTTTTGTGAAGACCCTTGGTGCCTCGGTTAGATCTATGGAAGCTAAGAAGTCTCAATACTGAAGTGCTTCTTTTATGGACACAAATGTTTCCATGCGAACCTTCCTGTGTCTTATAAATCTGTTGAAGAATTTTAGACCAATCACCGGCCTGCAATCATTCCCTTTTTTCAGCACGATACCGAGAACAGAATAAACAGCACAAAATTTTTGGTTATGCTGAACTGGTTCTATGGCTGCTCTGTGCAACAGGTGTTCTATTGCCTCTTGTAGTAGCCTGTGCTTCTATGGATTCCCCGAGATAGGTGATGGAATAAATCTGTTTGGAGGCGTAGCCTGAAACTTTATCTGATACTCGTACAGCACAGCCTTTTTCTTTTTTAATTAATTGATTTTTTTTATTCTTTTATTTTTTTATTTTTTACCCTGGGTTCTGATGTTGTCAGCTGCCAAAATTGTGCAAATCTCAGTAGACAGCCTGCCACTGGTATCAGCAATAAGTCAGAACTGTCTTTGTTGCCTTCCACGTCTGTGGGTGGCTGAACCTGTATTTCACGCTGCTGATTGCTGTTGGTTATGCAACTGGAATCATGGATGACCCCAAGCTTGTCTGATAACACAGAAACCTCACCCCCTTCCTCCAAATCTAGATGGATGGAAGGACTGGTATGGTTGAAAGAGGCAAAAAAAGACACCAGTCATCTTGTCTTTACTTGTCACTGGCATTGCCTTCTTCTTTTCTTTGGTTTCAACTAATACTGCGCTCAGCACAGCCTCACCAAACAACTTCTTGCCTGCATATGGTTCTGTAGCCAACACCATACAGGGAGAAACATCTGTTTCCCAATGACGAAGTCACCAAATGCGCCTAGCTACCACTTCAGCAGCCATGGCCCTGGCTGCGAACTGAGTCGCATTCATTGTCACATCAGCAATGAAAACCTCTGTTCTTGACACCTTCAGAACTGTTTTCATAAGTCTTTCTGGCTCCTGATCTGGATTTTCCAAAACTTCATCTAACCACAATAATGCAGCCCTTGAAAACACAGATGCTGCAATAAATGCTGTCACTTCATGGACCTTTTTAAATGCCATGTCTAACTTTCATTCTGTAAGATCCTTCAATCATGCATCCCCATCTCTTGAAAGGAAATTTCTAGAAACTAAAGCAGAAATCGGGGAATCAATGGCTAGAGTTCTCAGCTGCTCCATAAACTCTGGCTCTAATAAGTATAGTTTCTTAGCATATGTCAGTGATTTGGTAGACTGAACCGGTAAGTCACATTCAGATTTCACTATTTTTCTGAGCAGTGATGGTACCTTAATCACCTTCCTTATCATTCGGGAAGAACAGATGAGGTAGAAGGTGCCTGTTCTGTAACTGCATCATTCAAACCTAAAGCCGCCATAGCCTTGCATAGCAGAGGCATGAAACAACCTATTGGAGAGCTGCTCCTCTGATTGTGAACCATCACTCCATTCATCAGTTTCCTCTTCCAGATCAACCACTGAATCATCGTGCATAAACTGTTGCCTAGCAGAAATTTGATCTGTCAGGTCTGTAAGCTATCATACCCTGCGCTCTATCCTTGGCAACATCATGTGGATCTGGTGAGCCATTTGCACTTTCCCTTTGCAGTTCCTGTTGCTCAACCTCAGGCATACCTGTCTGACCCATCTGAGCACCGCATATTGTGTTGCAAGTGACAGTCTCCATTTGCACGACTGTGCTGTTGTGACTACAGGAACCTCCTGTTGCTCAACCTCAAGCATATCTGCCTGACTCATCTGAGCCCTGCACTGCCGCATATTGTGTTGCAAGTGACTGTCTCCTGTTGCAAGACTGCGCTGTTGTGACAGTACAGGAACCTCCTGTTGCTCAACCTCAGGCATACCTGCCTGACTCATCTGAGCCCTGCACTGCCGCATATTGTGTTGCAAGTGACTGCCTCCTCCTGCACGATTGCACTGTTGTGACTGTACAGGAACCACTTGAAAAGACTGGGGAAAAGCAGCTAGTTCTGCTGAAATATTACCCATGAGAGCTCTTCTAATGTAATTTAATTCTGCAGCTCCTAACTGAAGACTCCACCTGCTGAAGGTCCTGATTTTAACTAGAGGTGGAAGCAGAGCCCATCTTAAGTGACTGTGCAGAATTCATATAATGCTGCTTATGCTTATTTGCCTTAAGCAAAACTCTTTGCTGCTGTTAATAACTTTGCCCAGAGGCAGCATTATTACTCAAAGGCACCATGGCCCCACTGCTCTGTGGAGCTGCAGGGTGCTGAATATTGAATTCCTCATCATCTTCCTCAGAATATGAACAAAAAAGGACTGAAGGGTCTGGAACCCTCTCTATCTCTGAAAGCATTTCATCATTTACTGCACTCCACTGCTGGGTTTGCTCTCCTACATACAGTGCCTTTCTGCCCTGTAACGACATTGGCAAGGGAGCATCATCATTATAATCGGTTTCCCCAGCAGCAACCCTTTCTGATTGCTCTGCTTCAGAGTTCACAGCATGTTTAGTTTTAGACATGTTTGCGCCCTGATTGCTCTGCTACCACATTGCTTACAGGGTTTGCTGTATCTTTAACTGCTTTCACATTTTCCCGCCCTGATTGCTCTGATACCTCATCGCTTACAGGGTAAACAGCAGCATGCTGTTGATTAACGGCCGCTCCCTGTGCTCCTGCCGCTTGCTTAGAGAGCTCTGAGGAGACCTTACTTCACTCCTTAGGCATTTCGCCTTCAGCAGAAGCTTATCTAGTGTCTTTTGTGGTCCCCTTGTATTTGTTTTATTTTAATGAAGCACAGTGAATCGCTTATTACAACACAGAATCAACCCCGTAAATTTATAAAAGGGGGGAGGGGAAGCAACCGTTGAATTCATTAAGTGAGGGGGAAATCACCCAGGAAATTCATTAACTGAGGGGGAAATCATCAAAGAAGTGCATTAATTGGGAAGAAAATCACAGAGGAAATTCATTAACTGACATGAATCATTAGGCTAATTAATCTCAGGAGCTCAAAGGTATACTAGCGAGGTATGCTGAATGGACTAACAAACACTTAACTGCCATTGAGGCACTTGCTGCAAATTCGTTAGGAAACTACATACAAACACCCATACAGATTCAGAGACAAGTCAACTGAACATTAACTACTAATAAATAATTTAAACAGACAAATTAATTATATAACTCAGCCAGACTGAAGATCAAGGCGAAAATCAATACTGCTCAAGCAAGGCAAGAAAACAAACTAGCACTCCGTGGGAGGGGCCACAGTAATGGTCTGTTTGGAGTGTTAACTCTTTCCAGCCTCAAGCACTAGCAAGGAAGACAATACCCACTTGGGGGTGTCCTGGTGCCCACTGGAGAAAGGAGATACTACCACAAAGTATCAATAGGAAATAACTCTACTAATGGGTGAACAGCTTGAATTTCTTCTGTAAGTCATAGTAACAAACACATGAAAAACACCACAAGAGAGTTTAGAGTTCAGTCTTCTGAAATGTGTGTCTTCCAGTAAAATATACTAGTTGTTTTGTGGGAAATAAAGAATGAAGAACAAAGCAGGACATGTATGAAGGAGGTGAAAGAGGCTGATAAGGCAGTGGTAGATTATTGCATTCATCAAATTTTACCTGTTCAGATTTTGTAGAGAATTAATGTCAATATTATACAACTCTTCTATCCGTTTTTTAAACAAATTGAAGTGGACAATTGCCAGGTACAGATTCAGCTGAGATCGCCATGGCATTTCTTCAGTGTACACCCGACGGAACCTCCTTCGTTTTATGTAGACATTAGAACGTAAATTCAGCTTTTGTATCAGCACTTGAAAAGCTATTTTTCGTGATTCTTCTTTTTCTCTCCTAAATAAAAAACAGAGTAACAGCAATTTTTATTAGAAGGAAAAAGTGCTACTCAAATATAATTAATTTCAATGAAGTAGCTGTAAGACGGAAAAACTGTAAAAACAGCCATATATTCTCCTTGTTCGCTTGTAATGCTAAGCCAAACCAAGGCTTAGCATGAATGAGCAAACATGCAGACTCCTGAAGACGTTATGGCCACTTTGCTCTTTCTACAGCTGCTCTACTGCTATTCTGCTGCTGTGCTGAATTAAGCCATGGTTTGGCTTAGTGTGTTGAAGAACATCTTCTTAGACTGTGTATGTGCCTTGCAAGAGGAAATGGAGATGTTGCCATAGTAACTGAAGATAATGCAAGTTGAATGCAAGGTCGAGCTGCATCCTGTAATGTGAGTTGAATGGAAGGTCAAAATATATCCTGTTTTTGTCTGGAAATTAGGCAAATGGCAGATGGAAAAGTGCTGACTGTGGGGAATGACTGGATTGCTGAGGGCCTGACCATATAGGGATATATGCGTACTTACCCAAGGCTATGTAAAGAATCTATATAAGACTCGTACAAGCTATGTAAACGTGGAATTCACTGAGGCGACTTCCAAAGCGGCTGTTGTTTAAATAAAACTTCATCCTACTTGAAGATAATTTGGTCAGTCTGATTTTTCTTTAACAGATGGCGATGAGGATGGGATCCCAATGCTCATGGCTCCTTCCCGGGCATAGTTCCTGAATTCGAGCACCACCCCAGCACACACACATAAGGTAAGAGATCCTTGTTTAAAATCTCATTTGGGCGGTTTGCTCTTATTCAGTGAGCGGTTCGAGGAGGTGGCCACAGCAAGCCAGGATCCCTTGTTTGAAATCCAGCAGTTTTGAACCTTTTGTATGTAACTGTTTCAAAAGCAATTGCATTCAACACAACATCTGGAGTCATTTAAATCTCCAGATAACATCTGCCCGTAGATAAGGAGACTTTTGGGCACACCCGGGTGGGGGACGATGTTCTGCCTCCAAGTGGCTTGGAAAACCCTGGGTTCGGTTATTGTTTCCTGCTCCTATTGTTACCTTTGATAGGTTTATCACCCCAAAGAACCTTCAAGGACTGTTTTGAAGGGTTGGCCCAGTGCAAATTCTGAACCCATCTGCAGCTGCCCCCAACTTGCTGCTAGGTCTTTAGGCTGTTGACCAGTGGTGTTTCAATTGCAAGGGTGAATGGCAAAAGAATAGTATCTGGTGACTGAACAACAGAACCTTGTCTGTTTTGGGAATTCATGATAAACTGAACTGAAATCCAGGGCACCCTTCATGAATCTCGCAAACCCTTTTGTGTCTGTGTTTAAACTGATATCCAGAGAAATGGGGGGTTCACAAAGCAAGATCCCACCCAATAGCCTGGCTAAATATACGTTTAAGAATTATGGGCTGAAATCCTGTAGGTATCTGGGGAAATGGTACTGGTACACCTGGGATAATCCCACCTTACAATTTCCTCAGATAGGAACATTTGATCTTTGATAAACTGACTCATCTGCGACACAATATAGAGGATCAGCATCCTGGCCAGATGGATGTGTGGTATCTTTGGGATGGTGAAGCTGAAAAATGACATTAAAAGTCTTTGATTGCTAGTCACCAAAATACCATCTAAACTGAAGGCTAAGCTTTCAACTTGTAAGGAAAAATTGGACTCAATAGTGAAATTGGCACCTCCACCAAATTATCAGAGTACTCTATATCCTTCCCTACTGTGTGCACTACTACTGCCACTGAGAGAAGACTTGCTGGACCTCTGGAGCCCAATGGAGATCCCACATGCCTCATCATTTTTCACCCCTCAAAAGATGCCCACCCCCACAGCCTCAACAATGCCCTCCCTGCTGGATTCAGGTTGCTGGTATAATACTCTCCAGGAAGGAGCAGTCCAGGATTGTTTGAACAACCGACTTCTGATGCCAAAACAGAGGGAAGAAGGGTGGACAACAGTAGGGTGAGCAGAGAAAGGAGAGGGGGTTGATCAAGGCAACTGGGCTTATATTCGGAATATGAAAAATGGGAGACAAGAGTGATTAGATTTATCTGCGGCACCAAATGACCAACTATTTCCCCTTCGGGAATTCTCAAACCCCTTCAGATGTTCCCCATTGGTTGTGCATGTTCCCTGGTCTCCTACAGACCTACACCATTGGTCCATGCAATTTCCAAAATTATGGGAAGCTCCAGATAAATTTGTAGAAAAAAATGGAAACTCTTTTTGATTCTTATAATTTGTCATGGGCTGACACAAACCAGTTGTGAGTTTTAATTTCCAAAAAACTTTTAAAGCACATCCTACTAGAAGCTGGATGGTCAACTGCTCCTCCTACTAAAAGTAAATGGGATGCTTCAGCAGCCCAAACTCACATCCTAAAGGCAATCAAAAAGATTTGTCCTCGCAAAGCAGATTGGACTAAAATCAATGTCTACAAACAGAACATTTGGCGGATAATTTAGAAAGGTTGAGGAAAAGTATTGACCAGCCTTGCGGATTAATGGACCGGACCACAGGTGACGCTGCCCTGATCTCTGCTTTTGTTAATGGTCTTCAGTCAAAATCGGGGGAGAAACTGAAGAATTCATTAATTAGCTGGGAAACTAAACCACTGATGGAAGTCCAAGGGGCTGTCACCTACTTTTTCAATCAAATGACCCAAAATCAGAAAAAATTGGAAAAAGAATTAATGGCCCTCTGAATTTCAAACTTGACCTCCCAAGATAAAGTTAGAGGTAGAAGGGGCTCTGGAGGAGAGGGTGGGGAAGAGGGATGCCTCTGCCTCCCCAACAATCCCAGGGGCCCAACAACAACACCACGTGTTATTACTGTAAGAGGAAGAGGCATTGGAAGTCCCTATGCCCATGGAGGCCACAACTGGGGGGGATCAACTGCTTTCACCCAAACCCCGCCGCAGAGTTTTCAGCCTCCTGGACATCAGCAACAGCTGCAATAGGTAAGGCAATGGGCCCTTACTGATCTCATGTAAAACGCTTTGACTGCTCTGTCTCTGCCTGTAGACAAGCTGGTCTCTATGTTTCTATTTCTGTCAATGGCACCAAAATTTATTTATTTATTTATTTTCATTTCTAAACCACCCATAGCTAATAGCTCTCTGGGCGGTGTACAAAACAAGATTAAAATACAATATTAGAATAAAATCAGTAACAAAAAGCAACAAAATTAAACTAAAACATTAAACATAAAAACATTGAACATTAAAATGCCTGGGAGTATAGCCAGGTCTTAACCTGGCGCCTAAAAGAAAGAACCGTAGGCGCCAGGCGTATCTCCTCCGGTAAGCTGTTCCACAGTTCGGGGGCCACCACAGAAAAGGCCCTAGATCTAGTAACAATCCTCCGGGCATCCTGGTGAGTTGGTACCCGGAGGAGGGCCTTAGATACTGAACGAAGTGAACGGGTAGGTTCATAGCGGGAGAGGCGTTCCACAAGGTATTGCGGTCCCACACCGTGTAAGGCTTTATAGGTCAAAACCAGCACCTTGAATCTGGCTCGGAAACAAATAGGTAGCCAGTGCAAGCAAGCCAGGACAGGTGTTATATGCGCGGACCGATTGGTCCTCGTCAACAACCTGGCTGCCGCATTTTGCACTAGCTGAAGTTTCCAAACAGTCTTCAAGGGCAGCCCAACGTAGAGCGCATTACAGTAATCCAGTCTAGAAGTTACCAGAGCATGAACAACCGGGGCGAGATCATCACTGTCCAGATAGGGGCATAGTTGGGCTACAAAGCGAAGATGGTAGAACGCATTCCGTGCCACCGAGGCCACTTGAGCCTCAAGCGACAAGGAAGGGTCAAAAAGGACCCCCAAACTACGAACCTGTTCCTTCAAGGGGAGTGTAACCCCATCGAGAACAGGAGAAACATCCACCATCTGGGCAGGGAAAGAGCTCACTAACAGTGTCTCAGTCTTGTCTGGATTGAGTTTCAGTTTATTAGCTCTCATCCGGTCCGTTATCGCGGTCAGGCAACGGTTCAGCACATCAACAGCCTCACCTGAAGAAGGTGAAAAGGAGAAGTAGAGCTGCGTGTCATCAGCGTACTGATGGCAACGCACTCCAAAACTCCTGATGACCGCACCCAGAGGCTGCATGTAGATGTTAAAGAGCATAGGGGACAAAACCGACCCCTGAGGGACTCCACAATGGAGAGTCCAGGGTGTCGAGCAATGTTCCCCAAGCACTACCTTCTGGCGACGATCCGCTAAGTAGGAGCGGAGCCACTGCCAAGCAGTGCCCCCAACTCCCAACTCCGCGAGCCTCCCCAGAAGGATACCATGGTCGATGGTATCAAACGCCACTGAGAGATCAAGGAGAATCAACAGAGTCACACTCCCCCTGTCCCTCTCCCAACAAAGGTCATCATATAGGGCGACCAAGGCTGTTTCAGTGCCAAAACCGGACCTAAAACCGGATTGAAACGGATCCAGATAATCGGTTTCATCCAAGAGCACCTGGAGCTGGCCAGCGACCACCCGCTCCAAAACCTTGCCCAAAAAAGGGACATTCGCCACCGTCTATAGTTGTTCAACACATCTGGGTCCAAAGAAGTTTTCTTTAAAAGAGGTCTTACTACTGCCTCCTTGAGACTACCAGGGACTACGCCCTCTCTCAAGGAGGCATTTATTACCTCCTTGGCCCAGCCGGTGGTTACAGCCCTGCCAGTCTTCACCAGCCAAGATGGGCAGGGGTCCAGAGCAGACGTGGTCGCCCCCACCATTCCAAGCACCTTGTCCACTTCCTCGAGCTGCACCAACTGAAATTCATCCAATAATAAAGGACAAGGCCGCGCTCTGGACACTTCAATGGATTCATCTGTCATAACATCAGAGTCTAAGTCCCGACGGATGCATACAATCTTGTCCTGGAAGTGCTCTGCAAATTCGTTGCAGCGGGCTTCCGATGTTTCCTTAGTATCATGAAATGCCTCATAGATACCGGGGCAACCCTGGTCCACTCTTCAAGCTGAACTCTTTCCTAATGCTCCTTTAAGTGTTACTACCATTGGTGCTGTGGGCACTGATGGATCTCCCTCATTTTTTAATCCAACCTTTGACTGTTTCAATTGGACCTCTCATTGAGGAACACGCTTTCCTCCTGAGCCCTTGTTCTCTGGTTAATCTGTTAGGCAGAGAACTTCTCTGCAAATTGGGTTATCAACTTACCTGTACTGGGGATGGTATTTACCAGGATATACCCGAGAAGAACATTAAACCATGCCTTTTGGCACTCACACAGGACACTGATGCTGACCCTTCCTTGTTGCAACAGGAATGGTTGGCTAAGGTGGATCCCAGAGTCTGGGCCACTAATAGCAATGAGCTAGGCCAGCTACCCGATGTAGCCCCTGTTCAGATTTGGGTACCAACAGATAGACCACCACCCTGTGTTCCTCAATACCCACTGTCTAAGGAAACAGTAGTGGGAATCAGACCCATACTGAAATCACTCCTTGAACAACGAGTAATTAAACAAACCAGGTCCATCTGTAACACTCTTATATTACCCGTAAAGAAGCCTGGCAAACTAACACCTGAAGTAAAACCTGTGTACCATTTTGTGCAATATCTATGTCTTATTAACCAATTTGTGATGCCTAGTGCTGCCATGGTACCAAATCCAGCCACTATTCTGACTTCTATACCTGCTACTGCCTCTCATTTCACCGTTAAAGATCTCTGTTCAGCCTTTTTCTCTATCCCCATCCACCCTGATTCTCAGAATCTTTTTGCTTTCACTTTTGAAAGACCCCAGTACTGTTGGGCCAGACTGCCTCAACGGTTCATTGAAAGTCCTACTATCTTCTCTACATTTCTGAAATCTGGCTTGGACACTATTTCTTTACCTAAAAATTCCATGCTGATCCAATATATGGATGATCTTCTGATCTAACTCGTATGCTTGCTGCCAGACTGACTCTATTTTTCAATTTAATGTGTTGGCCCAAAAAGGGCATAAGGCTTCCAAAACCAAACTGCAATTCTGTCAGACATCAGTATAATACCTTGGTCATGTCATTTCACATGGAATCAGAGAATTCTGATGAACGCATTCAGGCAGTTCTCTCTATTCCAAAGCCTAAAACTAAACAGCAAATGCACCGACTCCTTGGCGCCATGAGATACTGCCACCAATGGATACTGGGCTACAGTGCAATTGTCAAACCATTGGAAGACATGACCCGTGATACTCAATCTGGCCCTCTTCAGTGGTCTATGGAAACCTCACACTCCTTTGAGCAATTAAAACATGCTTTAGCATCTTCTCCAGCTTTGGGTCTATCTGACTATGAAAAACCCTTTATTGTTTTCTGTCATGAACAAGTGGGATGTTCTTTAGGTGTGTTGGCCCAAAAACATGGAGGAAATTATAGACCCATTGCTTATTCCATTTCATTGGACAGTGTGCCATTCAGGTTCCCTCCACATCTCCAAGTTATAGCTGCAGCTGCTGAGCTCACTGAGAAAACTGCAAATTTGGTGTTGGGCCACCCCTTCACTGTTGTTGCCCTCATGCAGCTTTCACTCTCCTGCAGCAAGGGAAAATGCAACATCTGTCTGCTCAGCATCTGACACAATATGAGCAAGTTCTATTAGCACAAGACAATATCACCTTGACCTGGTGTAATATTCTAAACCCTGCATCCCCTTTCCCCACACCTGAGGATGGAGAACCTCATGATTGTATTGCCCTCACCAATCTCCTCTCCACCTTGTGGTGTGATCTGACTGACTCTCTTTTGCAAAATGCTGATCTCTTTTTCTTTGTTGATGGTTGTCTGTTCAATGACCATGGCAAAAGATTAGCTGGCTATGCTGTCTGTTCTCCCTCTGCTACTGTTGAAGATTTCCAGCTTAGCAATGTGCATTCCACACAGGTTGTGGAACTTATTGCCCTCACTACAGCTTGTATTCTTGCCTCCTCCCAATCTGTTAATATCTGCACTGACTCTCGATATGCCTTCGGGGTTTGCCATAACTTTGGGCAGTTGGGGAAACACTATGGGTTTATTACATCTTCTGCAATCAGCCATGCACCCTACATTAATGCGCTTTTAGAAGCTATCCTTTTACCTTCTTCTATCACTGTTGTTAAATTCAGAGGCCATTCCGGTGGCCTTGATGAGATCAGTAAAGGAAATGTGTGTGCGGATGCTGCCGCCCGCCACGATGCACTCCACGGGCCCCTAGTTCCAGAATCCTTTTCAGTGCTTTCTATGGTAGCCATCTGTTCCTTCAAACAGCCATTCTCTGCTAAGTTGAGTCTCCTCCAAATGCTGCACCCCATTCCGAAAATAAACCTTGGCTTAGGAAAGGCTGTACCTTACATCCTGATTCACTCTGGCACCATGCTGATGGGTGCCTCGTGTTTCTTAAACAATTGTTACTCCCACTTGTCCATGAGGTCTATTCATGGTCCCACATGGCCAAAGGTGGGGATGATGAAACAAACTGGAAAATACTGGTTTGCACCCAGATTGTCTATGACAACCAGTATAGTAACTGAACAATGCAAACTCTGCATGTGCCATAATATTTGAAAACCTCTGAAAGCATTACAAGGGGTCCATGCAGCCCCCTGGGGACCTTTCATGTCCCTTCAGATGGACTTTATTGAATTAACTTCATGTGCCAGCATGAAGTATGTCTTAGTAATTGTATGCATGTTTAGTGGATGGACAGAAGCATACCCATGCCAAAGGGCTGATGCCACCACAGTAGTCAAATGCCTCTTGAAGGATTTTGTGCCCAGATTTGGCATACCAATTCATTTGGTCAGTGACAGGGGCATTAATTTTACTGCATCCATCATGCAAACTCTGTGTCGAGCTTTGCAAATCCAAAAACACGTGCATATTAATTATCTTCCCCAAAGTTCTGGGGCTGTTGAACACCATAACCAGGACATAAAAAAGCAGACTTGCCAAACTTTGTGAAGAAACTGGGCTAAAATGGCCAAACGCTCTACCGTTAGTCCTCATGCATATGAGAAATGCTCCCAAAGGGTCACATTGACTTACCCCTCATGAAATAATCTTCGGCAGGGCTATGCATTTGCCTCCCGACCCCCTCCCCGGGAAAATACAGTCTTCACAATTGATATTTGAAGACCAGGACATTCTTAGATAAACAAAGACTCTGACCAAAGATGTTAAGCATTTGTATCCACAGGCTGAAGCAATGCTACCACATCCACCAGAGGCACTGCCCCTAACCAGGGGACTGGGTCTACGTCAAAGTGTTCAAGAGGAAACACTCCCTGGAACCCAGGTGGAGTAGCCCATTTTGCATTCTCCTCACCAGCAATACTACTATAAAGGTATGAGGCTTTCCTCATTGGGTACATGTTACTCAGTGCAAATGAGCTGCAGAGCCACCTGATTCTGACACTGAAGAAGTAAGCCCAGAGGAAGTGGACCTTGAACTGGCAGAAGCTGGTTTGCTGACCGCAGAACAAGGGACAATGGATGCCTTGGAGGAGGGGCTACAGAAAGGCCTATCATGTGCTGACCTGTACAATCCAGGATTCCCAGAGGGCAAGGATGAAGTCCCTTCGGACCCCATCCTAAAGGCAGAGGACGAGGAGCTCAACCACCAGACAAACTGCCTCATTTCTCCAAGTCAGAAAAGGTATAATCTCGGGGCTCGAAAGCCCAACCTCCTGAGTTCTAACAGCCCAATACCAGTACAGAGGTACAGATTGGCAGACTAAGAGGAGGAGGGCCATAATGCCTGATTTAAGTTCTGTTGTAAGCCTAGTGCCAACAGGCCATCTGCATAAATGCCCTGCTGTTACCCATTTGACAGGCTACTTCAGAGAACTCTGATGAACTGCACCCAGAATGGGACAAATTTATATTTTGCTTAGCCATTCGCTGCATGATTCTGCTTGCCTTGCTTATCACCCTTGCTATGCTCATATATTGGTACCTACATCTAACAGCTTGAAGAAGAGAGTGAAGCCTAGGACAACATAATCTTGAAGAACTGCCTGAAAAGGCAAGCCAAATAATATTGAACCATGTATACTTTCCTTGTCATGCATCTTGTTATGGAGCCCATTAGTTTCCCTTCTTGGACCCCCAACTGGGACAACAATCTCCTAATTAAAATCCATGAGAACCTAGCTGCCCAGCTAAATCTATCTAACTGCTGGATATGTCAACAGCAGCACTATGACCATGGGTCGTTACTCGACTGGTGGGCAGTTCCTGCCCCAAACATAACTTGGTATTCTGAAAATACCACCATAATGGCTACCAAATTGATCTCTTATGCCTTAACTAACAGTCAAAATTGGCATGTAGACAGGGAAATTTTTAGTGTGGATTGGGGATGGCCAGTCTGTTTACATAAAAAGACCACCTTTGGCCTGTGTTTCCAAGCATGAAATAGGACTGAATGGGTGGGTGACATTCCAGAAGCACAATGTGGGCATGTGCTCAAACTCAATATCTCTGATGGCACATACTCCAAAGATGGTAACATAGATGTGGATGAGTTTATAGATGAAGTAGGCAAAATATCATGAGTAATACTAAGCATAGAACTTGTGGGCCTTCAGAATAATACCTTGAATGTCATAACTTCTATAGTGGACAAGTGCTAACTGTAAATACCTCTGGTTATTGGGGTGATTCTCATTCGGGTTGCAGTAAGTCCACTCATAATACCCATAAAAACACTATCCTGTCTGCTGTTTTAGTTGGTTGGACGTGCAGCCACCTGCCCATATGGAACAGTTCCCAAATATACAAATTGAACTGGACCGCTGAAAATGTATTTTGCAATCAAAAATTAGTCACTGATTACACTGAACACTTCCAGAAATATGGCTTAACATCCCATTTTGACTTAAGACACACCTTTTGGCTACCCTCCATCCCCATTCCAGGGCTGTTTTTCATCTGTGGGGACAGTGCTTATAAAACCCTACCTGCAGGATGGCAAGGAACATGATCTGTGGGGTACAGATTCCCCACACTCCAGGTAATACATAATCTTACAGAATATGAGACACAAAATTTGGAGATTCTGAGAAGGGTTAGAAGTAATGAAACTATCTTGGATACTGAGAATAACTAATGGAGAAAAATTGTAAGGGTACCAATTCCTGGGGTACGGGTAAGAGAATTGGAAAAAGCCTTCAAAACTTTATCAGCCACCATAGAAGAGATAGAAAATAGAACCATGGACACCCTTCTTGCCTTGCAAAAAGAAATCACCTCACTCTCTCAAGTCATAGTACAAAATCGGATGGCTCTGGACTATCTGACAATACAGTAAGGTGGAGTCTATGCCCTAGTAAACACTTCTTGCTGCACCTATTTTAATCAGAATAGAAGTGTAGAAACAAATATAGTGCAAATAAAAAGCGAAGTTCAGCAACTCCACCAGATAGCACAGGATCCCACATTAGGGATTGATTGGTAGAATGACTGGATTGCTGATGGCCTAACCATATAGGGTATATGCATACGTAACTAAGACTATGTAAAGAATCTATATAAGGCTCTACACACTATGTAAAGGTAGAATACACTACAGTGACTTCCCCAGCAGCTGTTGTTTCAATAAAGCTTTATCACTACTTGAAGATAATTTGGTCAGTCTGATTTTTCTTTAACAGCATCATCCAAACCCAGGCTCTTGGTTTAGCTCTCCTAGCAGGAGTGCAGGGGGGTGCGGACCTCCGGTGCGCGCCCTCCCAGGTGCATGGATGGTGGTGGCTGGTGTTGTGCGTGCACACGCACACACTCACCATGCGCTCCAGGCTGCTGGTGGAAGGCCCCTCCCAGCTTCACCGCCAGCGAGCGGGCACCTGCTGTCGGTCTCGCCCGCCCGCCTCCAAGGAGGAGTTGGCTGTGCCAACCCGGAGCACTTCTCGGCTCCTTTGCCGGCCAACGGATTGGGGCGGGGCGGCTCTGGGTGTCACCCCCCTCAGGGTGTCACCCGGGTGCGGTCCGCACCCTCCGCACCCCGGTAGTGACGCCCCTGTAGCTCTCTCCAGGCAAACCACAAGCTGTTGGTTTATAGCTTGTGGTTTGTCTGGGTAGCTAAATCATGAGCCTGGTATAGACAACATGCGAAGGCTCAGCACAGCAGCAGAATGACTGGAAGGGAAAAAAAGCAATCACAATCTCCTCTCCAGAAACCAAGAAATAAATGATAAGGTAGGTAGGTAGGTGGATGGTGACAGGGACTTGACACTCTTAAACCTTCAATCATGGTGTGACAGGGTCCAATTTTGATTTCTTGCATAAATTTCAATTGTTTCCTGATTTAGGAGGGAAGCTTTAACTTAATATGAGCCAGTCCAATTCAAGCATGGAAGAGGTCAGCAATGGTAGTCAATATTAAAGAAAAACCTTTTCAAATGTCATTTTCTAATCTCTTTAATGAAATATGCCACAGATCTAGAAATAATAGACATAACTGAAATTCAGTTTAAATGAGCACATAACATAGCTGAATTACCTTTGTAGATCAGATGTTCTGCCCACGCCCTGATATTTAGTGGAATGTCTAGTTTGTTCTTTTTTCTTAGAAATCTTTGGTTTTGATATTTTCTTGAGTGTTGGTGATGCTGACATCTGAATGAAAATAATATTTGCCACATAACAGTAATTAAAATTCTTCAAATCTATCATTTCACTGTATGACAGGCATAAACCTCTATATTTGTACCTAATGTATGCTTCAACCACAGTAGACAGCAGACCAGAACAAAGCAAATTATTCTAAACTAAAATTTTGTTATGGAGAAAATATTTGCTTATTTACCTAATCAGGTTTCAAGAAGGGATGAAAAACTACCCCCAAAAGCTACTTTCAAACTTCTGAAATTATTCACTTTGAATCTTTCTCAAGAGGCTTGAGACAGGAGGATTCAACTTATGTGTGTACAAGAGTGCATGTATACACATACACGCACACACTGAACATAGTGTGTGTGTGTCTGTGTGTGTTTTTACTCTGTCAAGTTTACTTTGTGGAGACACTAATCTCAAGTCATAAAGCAGTATCACCGGCCTTAACTGCAGTTCTTGAATAATTTGTAAAAGTTATTCCTTCATCCCTGCTTTAGAGCAACAGAGACCACTTTCTAACAAAAACAAAGTAGAAATGAACAAAAGAATATGATAGTGAGCAAGGGAAATGAAATTTACATGTTTGCCAGGCAGTGATATTATCATGTGATTGAGTTTAAAGTCTTGCAATCAGATGCAGTAAAACAAGTTTCAAGCTCTCTTTTCAAATAAACATATTCTTACATTCTTGCTCTTGTTATTCAAAGCAGTTCTCCCTCTAGTCTTGAGATGGTTTGGTCCTTGCTAGCACATGTTAACTAGGTTCTAATTGGATTATTAAGTTCAAAGGCATCTTGGAACATACCTAGAGTCACATTACCCTGCAAGGTGGAAGGAGACCAGGGCTGCATACACATTATACATTTAAAGCACATACATACACAAGAATCCTAGGGAGTGTATGTAACCCCAACACAGATACAATTCCACAGCACCTTTAACAAACTAGTTTCCAAAATTCTTGTGGGGGGAGGGGAATGTGCTTTAGATGTATGGTGTATACACAGCCTGGAATTTGCCCATCCTGTCTTTATCGAAGGGATTGCATGCAAAGACCGCTGAGGGAACAGATTGGATTTCAGTGAAATAAAAGTTTTTTGTTTTGTCTTCAAAGTTCCACTTGGCTCCCAGCAATAATGATCAATAAGGTCAGGCACTTGTAATGGCCCAAATGCTATGGGGTTATGAGCAGAGACATTTCTAATGTGCAAATGAAACTGGGTGACGGACAGGGGGAAGTATTTTCAACAGCCAAGATGAGAGGTGGGGTGGTTTCCAGCTGGAAGGTTAGATCTATCATTTTTGTCTGCATTCTATCGCTGTGATTAGAGGTGAGTTAAGAGAATTGTGTATCAAGGCCTGGGACGGGGGGAGGAGGGTAGTGGGGCTGCCATTCCTATGATGGTACGTAAAGGTAGATATGGAGGTGGGTGAAGATATACGGGGGGGGAAGAGAACTAGTTACATCAAATTCCTTGCCCCATCTGCTGCACCCACTGTATCTCAGAATCTGAGGGTTCCAGTCAACCGATCCCCTGGTCTGGTGCTGCTGCTCCTGAATGACAGGTCTGTCAAGAATAAAACATCTATTGCCCATGATTTGATCACAGGTGAGAGGGACAACTTAGCTGTATAGCTGAGACCTCAGCAGATGGGCTGGGTGGCCCTCTCCTAACCCATATGTGTCTCCCAGTCTAGGTCAGAGGGTCAGGGCAGAGAGGTCTCTATCATCCATAAAAATACCATCTTTCTTGCCAGGAAACGATTCTACATCGTATCAGGGTTCAAGGGATTGTTTGTGGTGTTGGACCAGAGACGGAACAGGGATGTTGTTAGTGTACCGCTGCACTACAACATCCTTCATCAAGCTGACACGAGGCAGTCTCGGATGTGGTGTTGGAGAACCCCTTCATAGTAGTGTTGGGGGACTTTAATATGCATGCTGAGGCTACTGCAAATAGGCCAGCTCAGAACATCATGGCCTTTATGGCAACCATAGAGCTGTCTCAGTATATCACTGGACAAACACATGTAACCAGACATATTCTTGATCTGGTCTTTGCCGCTGAGGAGACTGCTAATACTCCGCTGATTGGGGGTGTCATCGGTAAAAGCTGTCCCTCTTTCCTGTGAATGCACAGGGTCGAGGGTTCTTGCTTTCTCCCTTCATCTGTACCTACTCAGAGTCTTTGTATGTTGAATGTTTGTTCACCTAAGCTCACAGGTTTCCAACAGCAGTCCTCTAACAGTAGGTGGATAATAGACAGACCCCACTCAACAATGCTTGAGTCTTGGGAGGTACCAGAAAGTTTCTAATTGGGAGTCAGACTTATCCCTGTTAAATTTCATTCTGTTGTTTTCAGCCCAATGCTCCAGCCTATCAAGGTCCCTCTGAATTTTGTTCCAGGGTATTCCTGAAATAGGGTATTAGCTGTCCCTCCCAATTTTGTATCATCTGCAAATTTCATAAGCATTCCCTGCATCTCCTCATCCAAGTCATTAATAAAAATGTTGAAGAGCACTGGGCCCAGAACCAAGCTGTGCGGCACCCCACTTGTTACCTCCTCCACTTTGGGAAGGAACAATTGATAAGCACTCTTGAGTACAATTAATGTAGCCAGCTGTGGATCCATCTGACAGTTGTTCCATTCAGCCCATGTTTACCTAGCTTGCTAATCAGAATATCATGGGGCACTTTGTCAAAAGCTTTGCTGAACTGAAGATATATTATGTCCACACCATTCCACAGTCTACCAGGGAAATTACCTGATCAAAAAAATGAAATAAGCTTAGCCTGGCAGGATTTGTTCTTGATTGTATAGCATCAAATAGCCTCCCATTTCATTAATCAGCTCAAGTATTTTTCTCTAGAATAAGTGTGTCAGGACATGTTCAAACTATGTGAATGTTGTTATGTGCCTTCAAGTCGATTACGACTTATGGCAACCCTATCAATCAGCAACCTCCAAAAGCATCTGTCGTGAACCACCCTGTTCAGATCGTGTAAGTTCAGGTCAGTAGCTTCCTTTATGGAATCAATCCATCTCTCGGTTGGCCTTCCTCCTTTTCTACTCCCTTCTGTTTTTCCCAGCATTATTGTCTTTTCTAGTGAATCATGTCTTCTCATGATGTGTCCAAAGTAGGATAACCTCAGTTTCATCATTTTAGCTTCTAGTGATATAGTCCTGGTTTAATTTGTTCTAACACCCAATTATTTGTCTTTTTCGCAGTCCATGGTATGCACAAAGCTCTCCTCCAAAACCATATTTCAAATGAGTTGATTTTTCTCTTACCCGCTTTTTTCACTGTCCAACTTTCACATCCATACATAGAGATCGGGAATACCATGGTCTGAATGATCCTGACTTCAGTGTTCAGCGATACATCTTGGCATTTGAGGACCTTTTCTAGATCTCTCATAGCTGCCCTCCCCAGTCCTAGCCTTCTTCTGATTTCTTGACTATTGTCTCCATTTTGGTTAATGATTGTGCCAAGGTGTTGATAATCCTTGACAAGTTCAATGTCCTCATTGTCATTACTTTAGTCTTCTTGACATTGAGCTGTAGTCCTGCTTTTGTGCTTTCCTCTTTTACTTTCATCAGCATTTGTTTCAAATCATTACTGGTTTCTGCTAATAGTATGGTATTGTCTGCACAACTTAAATTATTGATATTTCTTCCTCCAATTCTCACACCTCCATCTTGATCCAAACCCGCTTTCTGTATATGTTCTACATATAGATTAAACTGATAGGATGTCAAAACACACTCCTGTCTCACACCCTTCCTGATTGGGAACCAATCAGTTTCTCCATATTCTGGCCTTACAGTAGCCTCTTGTCGAGAGTATAGGTTGCGCATCAGGATAATCGGATGCTGTGGCACCCCCATTTCTTTTAAAGAATTCCATAGTTTTTCATTAACTACACAATCAAAGGCTTTGCAGTAATCTATAAAGCACAGAGTTATTTTCTTCTGAAATTTCTTGGTCCTTTCCATTAACCAACATATGTTGGCAATATGGTCTCTGGTACCTCTTCCCTTTCTAAAACAAGCTTGGACATCTGGCATTTCTTGCTCCAAAAATGGTAAGAGCCTTTGTTGTAGAATCTTGAGCATTACTTTACTTGCATGGGATATTAAAGCAACAGTTCGATAATTACTGTATTCCATAGGATCCCCTTTCTTTGGAATTGGGATGTATATTTAATGCTTCCAGTCTGTGGGCCATTGGTTTATTTTCCATATTTGTTGACAACGTTTTAACAAAATTTGGACAGATTCAGTCTCAGTAGCTTGTAGCACCTCTATTGGTATGCCATCTGTTCCTGGTGATTTGTTTCTTCCAAGTATTTTAAGAGCAGCTTTCACCTCACATTCTAAAATTTCCAGTTCTTCATCATACAGTTCCTCCATGAATGAATCTGTCATCTTTGCATCTCTTTTATAGAGTTCTTCAGTGTATTGCTTGCATCTTCCTTTTATTTCAACTCGGTCAGTCAGTGTGTTTACCTGTTGATTATTCAACATCCCTACCTTTCGTTTAAATATCCCTTTAATTTCTCTAATCTTTTGGAATAGGGCTCTTGTTCTACGGGCTCTATAATGCCAAAATACAATTTAAATAACATCCCAGAGGAATATAAAGATCAAATAAGGAACAGATTTGAGGCTTTAAACTTAGTTGACAGAGAACCAGAAGAACTATGGAGTAGAGTCAGAGACATTATCAGGAAAGAATGCAATAAGGCAATACCTCTATTTTTTAAAAAAGAAAGTCCTCAATGGATGACTGAAGAAACTCTTAAAAGAGTTAAAGAGAGAAGTAAAGCAAAAGCAAAAGGAGATAAAAACACAGTTAGAACCCTAAATGCAACAATACAGCGACTAGTACGTAGGGACAAAGAGAACTATTACAATGGTTATTGTATAGAAATAGAAGAGGACAACAAAATATGTGAATATATATATAAAAACCATAGACATCAGTGCGTTCCTCTTGACATAATCTATGATTAATGCATTTTAATCATATCAGCAGATTGCTGAGTTAATAATATACAACTTACCTTACGAACATCCTGTGTTGCAGACTTCCTTGCATCTGCAGATGTACGACCTTTTCTCCTTTTTTTGGCAGTTCGCTTGATACCCAGAAGGAATCTATTCCGTCTGGCAAACAAAAAAAGTAAAAATTACTGTGAAGAGACACTGGCTAGGGTGTGCACTGGCTAAGGTGTGCAATGGAGGGTGCAGCTGGAAGAGAGAGAGGATCAACACATAACTGAAAGCAAATGACTTTGAAGGCAAAAGGTCAAAGGATGCTGTAGCATACCAAACCAATGAACCAACCTTGAAGGGGGAAGTGATTGCAAGGAAAGTGGGAAATGTACTGATAAAAGTGAAGTCAATCCAATAAACAGAGGACAGAATTGTGAAGGGCTCTCTAACCAGAAAGGGGCAGACAAACCATAATACTTGGTAAGTATGGGTGCCCTATGATGAATAGACTCCTGGACTTTTCCCTGGAGGAATAAAGAATTTTCCAGAATCCCTCAGTAACTTATAGAGGGCTTGGGAGCTCTGAGGATATTTTCAGCTTAAACAAAACTCTTATACTGAAGGGAAAGCAGTGAATAATCTCACAACTGGGCTCCTTCTGGGAGGAAGGGTGGGATATAAATGTAATAAATAAAAATAAAAAGTAAGAGTGTTTCAGAAAGTAACATCAATTTTCAACATTCAACCTCTGCAACCATTTTACCATTACCTTCCAAAGCATCCTTACAGTTTATAGCCTATTTCCCAACCCATGTGGGCACCACTGTGTTGTTCAACTTCAATAAGAACTATGAATGTTCTGCATTTCAAAGCATTAGTCCATGGACCTAACACATCCATATTCTAAGCTGATTTCATGGTTGAAAGGATGCAGGGGGCACAGGATGCAAGAAGAACAAGCCTGCCAGAGTCTGACTCTACATCATTTGGAGCTGTTGGTTAAATGGTAGACTTATTAAATCAATTGTCACAATGCTAATTACAAACTATAGCAAAAAGATGCCTGAGCAACAGCACAAATATATACACATGTTTCAGCTATTAATGGAAGAAGTCCAATTTCACTACATGTATGGTTTTTGCAGTTACATACCCCACATGACTTATGGAAGATTTTCAGTGAAATATTTAAAGATAAAACTTCAGTTATTTGCTCCCAAATATTTATATTTACTTTTTAAGATAGTCTTGTACTTCATCAGTCCATTCTAATATTCGGATTAATTTCTCTTCATTTAGTGCTTTGTACACAAGCTTAACAAAATATTCAAGGAAGTGAGGACTCTTCTTGAATTTCAGCACTGTGTATATATAAAATAATCATAGTTATTCCATATCTTATATTTAGCATTGCTTCAGCTTTTTACTATTACTTTTAATAGAGAATTCCAAACACACACTCAGTTGTATCACATTAGAAAGAGCTGTCTCACAAAACAATTTTAAAAAAAACTGAGGGCTACACTCTACACAAAAACATTTTAAGTCTTAACAGGACATTGATAATAACAAAACCATGGCTTTTGTAAAAGTGAACAAAATATTGGTTACTTAGTGTTAACATTCTTTCTGGGGGGGTGCAAGACATCCAGTAAATAGTGAGATAACACCATCACTATCCAAAACGCATACCACAAACAAACTGAGGGAAAATGCAAACTCTGAGGGGAACGTAGCCCAGAAAGTGCAGAGCCCTGATAAAAGAGCCAGAAATACAGAATCACTTTTTCTACCAAGCACTACACTCTTAAGACTTCAACACACACACACTAAAAACAGAATAAAATAGGCCAAAAAAGCACCAGCAAAATCAGGTACACTTCAAGCAAGGTAAGAAAAATGAACAGCCATTCCAAGGGAGGGGCAACTCAGAGGTTCTATTGGAGTGATGATGTTTTTCCTGCCTTCAAGCGATTGGACGATGATAATCTTGTCATTGATGATAACGGTGGTCTCGTGCTCACTCGAGAATTAGTAACTTAGAACAACAATAAGAATGGAGTATATTTTTTAATACTTAATAGTTTTTAATGGGAAGCAGAGAGAGTACGGATGGGATCAGACATGCTTTGGTGAGCTCTTCATTCCAGCTGCATTCTAAGCCCTGTTTCATACTGCTAAACAACTTTTATCAACCCCCTTTAAATTACAATGGCTGACTGCAGACTCTAAGACCCTCACAAACTCATTATGTAAGACTTTTGTAAGACTTACGTAATTTGACTTTTTACCTCCTAAATTGTTTCTGTTGCAAATTGCTGCCTTTGCTAGTCAAGCAGGAAAATTTGTGGCTTAAGACACAGCAAAAGCCCAGTAAACTTCCCATTTAAGATTTAGGAAGAGTAAACAACGTGATTATAAAGAACTTGCCAGCAATAGTAGAGAGAACAGACAGAGAGCAGTCATCACCAGTGGTAAAGATTACCAGCGTAACCAGGGAAAAAGAAAGATGTCCTTTTCCTTGTGAGCATGGAGGAGGAAAGTTTCTTAGAATGCCAAGAATGAAGATGAGGTCTGTTTCATGGAACTGAGAAATAGTTTTAAGATTACAGATCTTATTGTTACAGCCAAAAAAGATGTTTCTGGCTTTTTTTTGTTACAAGTCCATACTGAGATAGTTTTAATTAGTTTCTTTAATGAAAGAACCACCAACATTTAATCTCGTGTGCGTGCGTGCGCACATGCATGGGTGCTCTGTGAAGTTCCAAATTTAGTGAGTGATACTTTTTGGTCTGTTTACTTAATGTAAGAATTACTTAATGTAAGAATGTAAGGATCTATTTTTTATATTTGTTTCATTTGAATGTTG
Organism: Rhineura floridana; assembly: GCF_030035675.1. Lineage (NCBI taxonomy): Eukaryota > Metazoa > Chordata > Lepidosauria > Squamata > Rhineuridae > Rhineura > Rhineura floridana. The sequence goes on from NC_084487.1 coordinate 54,952,633, forward strand.
TTAAATTGTTTCAAAGGTGTTTTTTAAACAGATTTTAATTTTTAAATTGTTTTTATTTATTCTTTTCTTTTTAGATTTTCTCCTTTTAATTCCTTGCCACTTTCCTGCTCATTCAAATATTCTGTTACACTCTTACTTTATTTTATTCCTTTTTTATTGGAGGCCTCATCACTTTATTATTATTTGATCCTCGCATCTGATTCCTTTAAGGATCCAAGGAGCAAATCACCTCTTCCAGTTCCAGCTGAAATTTGTTAATGTATATGAAGCAGCAAGACTTCTGGCAGAACTCTCAATTGCTCAGGCACCTCAGAAAAGCTCTATGCTGATTTAGCAAAAAGAAAGATATTAGAAAGAAAAATTGTGTATACAAGGAAGAAGTATAAGGAGTCGGGGCTTTCTCCTAAATGCCTTCAAGATTCTGCTAAAACCAGTAACTGCTCAGGCTAAAATAACACACTTTTTTCCCCAAGACAGAGGCTCTGATAATAAAACCACCACATCGGCTAAAGAGCCCTGAAGCAAGTGAACAAAGACCAAATCAACTTTGGACACTTTATTCAGGACTGCAAAACAGTACCAATGTTTGGATAATTCTGGGCATGGGATAGATCTATCACAACAGGGCAGGACTTACCCCCTCTCCACTCTTGGGGAGAGTATAAAAGAAGCAAATTTATCCCCCCCATTTTTATGACTTAAAGGAACAGCCTACTTTGCTGACTGATGCAGAATTCTTACAGTTCTCGCAGTTGGCTTCAAAGTGCTCTCCTGATTCATTATGGTTTGATATTATGTGGGCACAAAATATGCTATTTGCAAATTCGCTTCAAATTATCCTGAGAGACATTGCAGATATTAAGCAACAAATTGTAGAACTTAAACAATTTTATGCACATCCTGTAGGACTGGTTAATGAAACCCCTGTACATCTGATCCAGGCTCATCTCTCTGCTACGGTAGTGAAGGGTGATGATAAGCAGAGCTTGGAAAAGTTACTTTTTTGAACTACAACTCCCATCAGCCCCAGTCAGCATGGCTACTGGATTGGGCTGATGGGAGTTGTAGTTCAAAAAAGTAACTTTTCCAAGCTCTGGATGATAGTAAAAGTTGCAATTTACATAGACCTACAGAAACCAGGAATGAGATTTGTATTAACTTTGCTACCCAAACTGAGCTCCCAGATGTCCCGCCCAGAACTACTGAACAAGGGAACGATAGATCTAAGGGGACCACTGAACTAAGGGTAGAAAAGGATACTGATATTCCCAGGTGTGGAGGGGGGAAAGGGGGGAGGCTCAAAAGTGTTAGGGGGGAAATCAGTCTCAAATTAGACAAGGAGTGACCAAAAAAATCAATCAAAAGAAAAAAGAATAAAATTTTCCATAGCAGTAAATTTAATTTTAAGAGACTGTTTAATTTGCTTGAAAATCAAGAAAATGAAAAAAAAGTACAATAAAAAAAATTAAACAATCTCAAAATATCCAAGGAAAGGGGGTCAGTTTTTGGTGCCTCCTCTCACTACCCCCCCCCGTGGTAGAGGACTCTAACCCTCAGGCTGCAATTAGTGATCTCCTGTCACTTGAGCCAGTTCATCTAAAATTACCAGCTGAAGCCCCGCTCCTCTCTAAGAGCCCAGTTATAAATAGGACTTCCCCCAAAGTTAATTTATCTCTTTCAACAACCTCAACAATTGTACTCTTAAGACTCCAGCTAGTGTTCTGTAACTTCCCTAAGCCAAGTGATGAGTTAACACAGAGCAGAAAAAAACTCCATTTTATACAGATTCTTTATGATATAGGAGTTCCTCATTTATCAATGCTTGATATAAAGGAAGTTGAGTATCTGTTCTTTGATTTCTCTAATTTTGGATTAAAAGTAACTTTTACTAGAACCTCCATTGTAGATGCTACCCTTAGATGCAGGAAGGCCTTTGCAAAATATGGAACAAACACTTCTATAATACCCTGATCCAACCTCTGATCAAAGAATCACGTGTCACTTATCAGAATACAGTGCCCGTTAGGAGAGAGAATTTTTTGCTTTAAATTGTCCTACTGAGGAGCTGCTAGACTTGAAGGAGGTTGTACTAGCTGGTGGTAAGCCACCTTTTCCCTCAAATGAATGTATAAATCTGGGATATGGAGATGACGTTGAGAGAGCTATGGGCTCAAACTCTATCAGTCCTTCGAAATCTAAAGCTGGCAAAACCCCTTGTAATTATGTTCTGCCTGTGATAGTAGAAGAATCCCCTCCAAGAAACCTTAATGAGATCGCTCCCCAGTAAGGAGTAGAAAACACTCACCCTCTGAACAAATTTTCAACTCCTTAATACCAGAAGAAGCATTAATTACTACATTTTACTCACTTCCAGTTGGGGAGCTGTAGATTATTATTACTAGGCTACAAGAACTATTGAACAGATTAGTTGACACCGATACTTGCCAGAACTTTTGCCCAGAGTCTACTAAGGTTTTAATCCCAAATCTAAAAGATCATTGGAGACCTACTATTCTTAACCCTTCTAAGGAAAATGTTGTCAACAAACACCCAGTAATTACATCATCTATTTAGGAAAAATCTCTTGAGCCCTCCTTATACCCTGCAGATCCCTTAATCTCCTCTTCTGTAAAAGAATTGGATTTAATCCAGTTGGGCTATTTTCAACACAAGGTTCAAAACGTCATAGCAGAAATCAATTTATTACTCTCCCCTTCTATACCAGCCCTGAGGAATAAGGTCACACCCAACTCAGAGGCACAAATCGTATCCCATGCAGCCTCAAACTGTATAGTTGTGGAGGAATTTCAGGTAGAACTAGATCCTTCAGGTGAACATCCCCTGTATCCATACGATCAGGGCCCTTTAAATTATGGTAATTACAGAAACAACGGCAAGGTAGTTTGTTATCAAGGAACTTTGGTTCCCAGATCTATTTGTGGCTTGCTTTTAAAAGGCCAGTGTTGACTACCCACTGTCCCACATTCCAATGGTGTTATACCTATTAAGGTCCTGTCATGGAACATAGCAGGATGGCTCTCAAAACTAGCAGATGAAAATTTCAAAGATTGTTGTGCCCAATTTCAAATTCTTCTTATTCAAGAAACGAGGGTTGCTTCAACAAATTTTTCCTCCCTCCCTGGGTAAGCAGTTTATACCTTACCAGCAATCAAATCAGACAGCAGAAGATGGTCTTGAAGTGGTCTGGCAATTTTAATTTTGGTTGATTATAATCCGAATATCACACAGATTGATCTGGGCTCTAGTAGCAACCATTTTTTAACTCTCCAAATTGTTTGTCCCTCAGGTTTAAAAATTTTCCTGATAAATGTGTATTGTCCCCCTCAGAATTCAAAGTATGATGGTATTTCAGTTTGGACTGATTTAGATCAGGTTCTTACTTCCCTATACCTGTCCAATCTAGACCCTCTAATTTTAATATCAGGCAGCATGAATGCCAGAATAGGATTGAATAATGTTAAAATAGGGGAGAAACTGAGTCTAACACCAGAACTTAACCTCTTTTCCTATTAGGAATTCAAAAGACCTAGGTATCAGTACAGCTGGCCAATCCTTTTTTGCTCTTGTCTTCAAGTTTCATCTGTATATATGTAATGGGATAGATAGAAGCCTAGAATCAAGAGTTATTCACATATATTGGACCAAGGAGCGTTATAGATTTTATTATCCTGTCTCAACCACTTGTTCTTTACCTCGAGACCGTTAAAGTTCTTGCAAGGCCCGAGAGTGACTATGTGCCAGTCCAATCTCTTTTTTCCTTTCCAGTTGGATTTATCCCTTCAGTGCCAGCCCTTCCAGAAAACCTGACAGTCCAAGGTGACAAAAGGGTCCACTGGAGTGGGAAGGTACAAGGAGCAATAAATCTATTTTTAATGTCCCCTAGGATATTAACTTTAAGGGATCAACTTTTGTCCTTTTCAGCTCCCTTTGAAAATTTTGATAAAATAGTGAAAGAAATTAGGCCTCTTGTGATTAGCTCCAGAGCCGGCCACTCAGTTAGGCCAAATCAAGGTTGGTTTGATGAGCAGTGCGCTGCTCACAAACGCATCCTAGCAAAAGCTATAAGGAAATTAAGGAAAGTGGATTCCCTAGAAAATTTTATCTCCTGCATACAATTGCGTAGAGAGTATAAAAATTTGCTGCGTGCTAAAAAATATAAGCACATACGCCAGTTGTGGATGGAGTTAGGTTTGGCAACCATAGAAAAGAATTCAGCTAGATTCTGGACCTTAGCAGCAAGAGGGACAAAAGGAGGTAAAGGCTTCATTGACAATCCAATTACTTCATCACAATGGTACATACATTTTTTCTCATTTTTTAGTCTCTCTATTCCTCGGGTACCTTTAGGTACTGCTCATAATATAGATCCTTTACTGCTCTCCTTTTGCCCTGAATGGGACCCTGTAACCCCAGATGAAATATATTTCTTGATTAACTCTCTGCCTGCAAAAAAAGCTCCCGGGGAGGACATGCTTCCTGCAGAAGTGTTTAAATCAAATCCTGCCTGGTGGTGCCCAGTTTTTGCTACTATGTTTACATGTATTAGCCATTATGGGAAAATCCCTCAGGGTTGGGGAGTAAGTATAGTTGTCCCCATCCATAAAAGAGGTTCTAAGGTGGATTCAAAACATTTTAGACCAATTAACCTGCTCAGTGTTGTTGCTAAATTGTATTCTAAATATCTGTTATGCAAATTGGAATTTTGGGCTACTGAGACCTCAATTACCGCCGAAGAGCAGGCAGAGTTCATAAAGGGAAAGTATACAATAGACCAGTGCTTTATTCTTCATCACCTGATCCAGAAATACTTCCAAAATGGTAGAAAAGAGCTTTTTGTTGCCTTTGTCGATTTTACTTCTGCCTTTAATCTCATTGATAGAGGTCAGTTGTGGCAAAAGTTATCTGCCACTAATATTGACAGACATTTATTGTATACAAATGTTGCACTCTTAATACTTCTCTCAGGGTAAGGCTTGGGACAAATGGATTACTATCAGAAAATATACCAACCAACAGAGGAGTATGCCAGGGATGTCTCTTGGCACCCTTCCTTTTTAATTTTTATATCAATGCCATTGTTCATGAATTGAGTGGTTTGGAATATTTTCCTGTTTCAGTCCTAGATGCGAAGCTCTCTGTTCTCTTGTATACCGATGACATAGCTATGATTTCCACCACATTAATTGGGATGCAAAGAATACCGCTTACCATGAAAACCCTATTCATAGGGTTGGCATAAGTCGGAATCGACTTGAAGGCAGTCCATTTCATTTGTTTCAATTGGGATGTGAAGGTTATTAAGAGGTTTGAGTACTTTCTGTTCAAAGGAGCACCTATTTATCAATCATGCCCAAACAAAAGTGGTAGTTTTGGGGAGGAAAAAAAAACTCATGTATGAAAACTGGATGACAAACCCATTGAACAACAACGTAATTTCAGATACTTGGGTTTAATGCCCAACTTTCATGGAAGCCACATTTGGATTCAGTCAAGTTGAATTCCTCTCATTCCATACAATCATTGATGTGTTTCTCTAAGTGCCAAGAGGGAAGCTTGGTTATGCCAGCAGCTGAGATGTTTCGGAAGAAGATAGTCCCACAACTGCTGTATGGCACAGAGCTCTGGGGGTATGTCTCTTCTCTTGAGGTAGTGCATAATTCCTTTATGAGATCCCTGTCAGCTCCCCCTCAAAGCACACCTGCATTTCTATTAAAGGCAGAAACAGGGCTATATTCTATAGAATCCTGTGGTCATGCTGCACTTGCCTTGTATTGGCTGAAGTTGGCTTGAATGAATGATTTGTGCCTGCCAAAGAAATGCTTTCTAGAACAGCTGCAAAGTCCAACCCAAAGTTGCTGGGTAAATTCTGTTAAACCTACTCTGTCCACTTCTGGGATCAACACGGAAGTTTTACCTTCCTGTTCTTCCATTAGAGTTAAACAGCTGTTCAAAGAAAGAATCCATCTTTATTCTAAACGGCGGGACCTCTACTTAGTAACCCAAAAGTCATTTTCTATTTGGTACCCACTATATAAAACATTTGGCATGGAGCAAAACTTCACATTTCTGACAGCAGCACATTTGAGAAAATCATTCATAGCTTTACAACTTCAGACTATGCCCTCTGCTTTTTTGGTGGAAGAGTTTCTAACATTCCAACTCCTCAAAGAGTTTGTATCTGTGAATCTGGTGAAGTTGAGTACATTGTACATTATTTACTAAGCTGCCCCCTATACAAGTCTCCAAGGCTTAAATTTCTTTCCTGCATACTTCGCTCCTTGTCAAATAGATATTTCCTGGAGCAATTATGTATTCTGCTAGCCTGCAACAATACATTTATAACTACCCAGGTAGCAAAATTTGCTCTAGCTGCAGGGAAACTAAGAGCTAGACACCAAAAAAAAACCTTGTGGGGTGAGTGGGTTGTGCCCTGGTGCCATTATGGCTGTAATACTTATCCACTAAGTTATGGGGTGAGTTAGTGCATCTTTTGCTCAGGAGAGGAAATTTTATTTGAAATTTAGTGCTGTTGTCCCTTTACTGTATGCTGTTGAACTGTGTTGGTTGAAATATGGCTTGTATTTTAATATGTATTTTTTTCCTTTTACATGTGATGAATTGTGGTAGACTATGGCTTTGAGCAATAAAGATTCATTTCATTTCACTTTTTAATGTTAATATTTTTGTGATTACAAAAATGTGAGAACATTACTGTGTCTTCTTTCTTGGGGATTAGATTTGACAGATGTTTGGGCCTGGCAAAGACTGGCAACTCTATGCAAGCTGAAGATTTCCAAAGCATAATGTTTCCCCAATACTGTATAAAAGAGACCTTACCATAAAAGGTCTTACCATAAAACGATCTTCTATGTGCATGTAAAGATGCTCTCAGGTGGGACTTGAGCTCCACCTTGTGAAGGAAGGCAAAATAGCACTGTTCTATTTCTCTTGAATTCTCTAGCTCCCCCTTAGCCTCAGAAAGCCAGCTTACATGACAAGCAATACATAAGAAAAAGAACTAACAAACAGTACATGCAAAGAACAGACAACAAATGGCACTCCCTGCTAAAATGAGAAAGAATATAGGAAGAACTTGAACATGTATAAGGTACCAGAGATATGCAGCTCAGACAGGGCCCTGAGATCACCTTTACATAAATGTAGAAGACCGTTTTACGGTAAGACCAAAGGTCACTTCTCCCGTGCATGCAAGATGCTCTCAGGTGGGACATACCCAAGCTGACCCATAAAGGGTGGGAAAGAAACTATGGGCTGCCTATAATCTTGGAAGAATGTGTTGCTGGACTCGTCTCCCAAAGGCTGACTCAGCCAAGGCATACCTATCGACCTTGTAATGTTTAATGAATGTATTGGGAGAAGCCCATGTGGCTGCTCTACACACCTAGGGAAAGGGGGTGTTGAGGGGAAAAGCTGCTGCCCTAGTGGAATGTGCTATGATCTTAGTTGGTGGCTTCAGATTCTGACTGGTGTAAGCCAAGGCAATACAAGTCTTGATGGATGAGGACACCTTATTACCTAAAGTACTTAAGCAGCTAGATTGGAAGGGGTGTGGCCTGATAGCTATTGGCTTAAGGGTGTGGCCTGAGAACTGCTGAGGGCAACAAGCAGCAGCTGTGTGTGCTGGGACTTTCATTCTGTTTCCTGACTCCTAACTGAGCAGAGCAAAGACAGCTGTCAGCTGGTCCACAGGAGAGGAAATACAAGCAAGACAGCTTTCAGACAGCGAGAAAACAGAGCGAGTGTACAGGGAGAGCAAACAGAAGTTTGACAAAGGAGTTTGACAAGGGAGGTCCCTTAAAAAATTTTTTTTAATATAATTACTAATTTTTCTTATACAGCGCACCGCATACTAGTGGGAGTCTCAAGTTTACCCTGAAGTAGGACAGGACAAAGTACGAGCCACTCCAAAACAAGTAGTTAGAAAGAAACAAAAGGTAGAAGAGAGTATGAATGGGAAGGATACTCCAGTGGTGGTGACCTGTAAGGTGTGTGCCATATTTGTTTTCTTGCCTGAGAACAAGTACAAGATCGTGGTACTATTGGAAGAAAAAGTGAGAAGCCTGGAATGGTGGGTGGCCACACTGAGGACTACAAGAGAAGGTGAAGAGTTCTTAGACGGAACGCTAGAACAACAGCAGCAAAGAAAAGTGGAGGTGGAAGAACAACAGTATGTGGTAGCAGAAGAGGAGACTGCTTTGGAGATGAACAACGAAGTGAAGGAAATTCCAGGGGAAAGGGTGACAGTTAGGAGCAGAAGAGCTAGAAGACACCCATCTCCAGTGGAACTATGGAACCGCTTTCAACCAGAGGATGAGACTGCAGGACAGCATATGGTGGAAGAATTACAGGAGACCCCATACAACAACAAGCAAGAGCCTGAAGCTCAATCAAGCAGGGGCAATGAAACCACGCCCAACAACAAGAGAAGAGTATTAGTAGTAGGAGACTCCCTACTGCATACGATCGAAACCCAAGTATGCTGAGAAGATCCATGAACTCGCCAGGTATGCTGTCCACCAGGAGGACAGATTAGAGATGTGACAGAAGCCCATCGACAGGTATCCCTTTCTCCTCATCCATGTGGGAACAAATGATATTGCCAAATGGAGCTATGAAGAAATCACATCAGACCAAAGCTCTGGGAAGGAAACTCAAGGAATTTGGGGCCCAGATAGTTTTTTCATCCATCCTTCCAGTACTTAGAAGAGGAGTAGAAAGGGAAAGAAAAATACTCCGTGTGAATGAATGGCTATCAAGATGGTGCTAACATGAGAGATTTGGATTCTGGGACCACGGGCTATGCTTCCTGGAAGATGGACTGCTGGCAAGTGATGGGTTACATCTCACAAGGACTGGGAAGAATGTGTTTGGCCACAACATGGAGAACGTCATCAGGAGGGCTTTAAACTGAATCCTAACGGGGAGAGAGATGTAAACTTGGTGGTAACAACTGATGAAGGCTTGTGCACAGTAACGGGAACAGAGAGATCGGCTGTAATAGGGACCAGCGACAGTCCTCAGAAAAATGTAGTAAGAAAGCCAAGCCATAAATCATATGGTATTTGATATCTGTATACTAATGCACAGAGCATAGGAAACAAGCAGGACAAAGTTGAACTCTTAATACAGGAGGGTAATTATGACTTGATAGGTATAACTGAAACTTAGTGGGATGACTCCAATGACTGGAATACAGCAACTGAAGGATATAACTTGGTCAAAAAGAACAGAAGGAATAAAAGGGGAGGTGGAGTCATGCTATATGTTAAATATATATATCCTTGCAGAGAAATACAGGAAGATGAGCTGGTAGCTCCACCGAGAGTATCTGGATTAAAATTAATAGGGCAAGTAATAAAAGGAATGTGGTGCTTGGCGTCTACTACCGACCACCCAATCAAGGAGAAGATGAGAATGTAACTTTTGCAAAACAAACTGCCAATGTTTCGAGAAGGCATGATGTAGTAGTAATGGGGACTTCAATTATCCCGATATCTGTTGGGAGACAAATTCTGCCAAACACGGCCCCTCCAAGAAATTTCTGACTTGTGTTGGAGATAACTTTCTCCTACAGAAAGTGGAGGAAGCAACCAGAGGATCAGCTATCCTGGACTGGATTCTAACCAATAGAGATGATTTGGTGGATGAAGTGGCAGTTACGGGAAGTTTGGGAGAAAGTGACCACACCATACTTGAATTCTTGATTTTAACAGAAGCAAAATCTGAGAGTAGCCATATGTGCACCCTTCAGGAAAGCTGATTTAAATAAACTCAGAACAATTGTAAGTACCGTTCCATGGCAAGCCACCCTAATGACAAAAGGAGTCCAAGACGGGTGGGAGTTTCTAAAAAAGGAAATTCTAAAAGCACAATGGCAAGCAATTCCAACAAGGAAAAAAGGGGGAAACAGCAGAAGAAGCCAATGTGGCTTCACAAAATGCTTAGAGCTCACCTGAAAACAAAAAAAGGAGACATACAGGAAGTGGAAAGAAGGCCAGGCCACAAAGGAAGAGTACAGGCAGGTATAACAAAATTGCAGGGATGGCGTCAAAAAGGCTAAAGCTGAGAATGAGCTGAGGTTAGCGAGGGATGCTAAAAGCAACAAAAAAGCTTTCTTCAGGTACGTCCATAATAAAAGACAGAGAAAAGATATGATGACACAGCTACTCAATGAGGATGGCAAAATAACAACAGATGACAAAGAAAAGGCAAAAGTCCTCAATTCCTACTTTGGCTCAGTCTTTTCCCAAAAAAGGGTCTATGACCCTCCCGGAAAACATGAAGTAGAAGGGGCAAGATTGAATCTTGAGATTGACCAACAAATGGTCAAGGAATACCTAATCACTTTGAATGAGTTCAAATTGGCAGGGCCCGATAAACTGCACCCTAGAGTATTGAAGGAACTGGCTGAAGAACTCTCAGAACCACTATCTAGTATCTTTGCAAAATCATGGAGGACTGGTGAAGTGCCAGATGACTGGAGGACTGCTAATGTTGTCCCTATCTTCAAAAAGGGCAAGAAGAAGGAACTGGGGAACTACAGACCAGTCAGCCTAACATCAATCCCTGGGAAAACTCGGGAGCAGATTATACAGCAGTCAATCAGTAAGCACCTTGAAAACAATGCAGTGATTACTAGGAGCCAGCATGGATTTATGAAGAACAAATCCTGCCAAACTAATCTTACCTCATTTTTTGATCAGGTAACCTCCCTTGTAGACTGTGGGAATACTGTGGACATAATATATCTCGACTTCAGCAAAGCTTTTGACAAAGTGCCCCATGATATTCTGATTAGCAAGCTAGCTAAATGTGGGCTGGATGGAACAACTATCAGGTGCATCCACAGTTGGCACCAGAATAGTACTCAAAGAGTGCTTATCAATGGTTCCTTCTCAAACTGGGTGGAAGGATGCAGACAAATTGGAACAGGTTCAGAGGAGGGCAACAAGGATGATCAGGGGACTGGAAACAAAGCCCTATGAGGAGAGAGTGAAAGAACTGGGCATGTTTAGCCTCGAGAAGAGAAGACTGAGGGGAGATATGATAGCACTCTTCAAGTACATGAAAGGTTGCCACCAGAGCTTGGAAAAGTTACTTTTTAAAACTACAACTCCCATCAGCCCCAGCCATCATGGCCACTGGATTGGGCTGATGGGAGTTGTAGTTCAAAAAAGTAACTTTTCCAAGCTCTGGTTGCCACACAGAGGAGGACCGGGATCTCAATCGTCCCAGAGTGCAGGACACTGAATAATGGGCTCAAGTTGCAGGAAGACAGATTTCAGCTGAACATCAGGAAGAATGACCTAACTGTTAGAGCCATACGACAATGGAACCAATTACCTAGAGAGGTAGTAGGCTCTCAGACACTGGAGGCATTCAAGAGGCAGCTGGACAGCCATTTGTCAGGAATGCTGTGATTTGGATTCCTGCATTGAGCAGGGGGTTGGACTTGATGGCCTTATTGGCCCCTTCCAACTCTACTATTCTGTGATTCTAGATGGGTGAAATTATACAAACAAGGAGTTCCATCTTATGAAAAGGCTTGGTTCTGGTGATGTACACCTTTAAAGCCCGTCTCACATCTAATGAATGCCAGGCCTTTTCTGCTAGATGGATAGAAGGACAGAAATATGGTAAAATAAGCTCCTACTGACAACAAAAAGAGGAAAGGACTTTAGAATGGAAAAGAGGATTAGTAATGTAGGATTACGTTATCTTTGTGGAAAATACAAAATGGTTTATCTACTGATAGAGGGTTCATTTCTCACACCCTTCTGGCTGACGTAATTGCCACCAGGAACAGGACTTTGAAATGTAAGATGCGTAAAGTCAAGGAATTCAACAGTTCAAATGGTGTTTTCTGAAGGGCAGTCAACACTTTGTGTAAATCCCATGATGGGAAATGATGCTATACCGGTGGAGATGAAATAGTCGCTTCCCTAAGAAAGTGCCTCACAATTGGATGTGATCCCAATGGTTTAGCTGGGAATTTAGGCAGGATTGTTGAATTGCAACGTATTTGGATGAAGTTGCATAGAGATACCATCCTGTATAAAGAACTCCATAAGAGCAGCTTATTGAAGCTTTATTGAACCTTAGTAGCTTTTACCTGGTTGTTTTATATACCTTTACTTTGTACGTCGCTCAGAGTGGCTGGGTCTCCAGCCAGATGGGCGACAAATAAATAAATAAGCAGCTCTGCTGGGTACACAGTGCCTTTTCTGACACCATGAGGCAAAACCTTTCCATGTACTCTGATATAAACTTAGTGTAGATGGTTGTCTTGATGCCAGCATGGTATTGACCATTGCTAAAGATAAGCCCATTTTGAAGAGTCTTTCCCAGTCTGAAGTATGAAGATTCAGCCAGGCTGGGTCAGCAGATCCTTCCGGTGTGGCAATGGCCATGGTGGGGATGTCGCCAGACTGACTATCTCTGAGAACCACAGACGCCGAGTCCAATGAGGAGCAACCAGTATCACTTTGGCTGATTCTTCTCAAATCAAACATAATACCCAAGGTAGTGAAGGAATTGGTGGAAAGGCGTACAGAGTTCCGAGGGCCATTCGACCCTGAGCACGTCTATAGCCTCTGCTGCTGGATCTGCATAACAGGAGAAGAACCAGGGGATCTGATGGTTACAAGGTGATGCAAAGAGGTCTAGATGGATCCTGCCAAATCTTTTGCATATCTGAACACATCGGGATGTAGTTTCCATTCTCGCTGCTGTATCCGCTATCTGCTCAGCACATTGTCATCTCCCTTGACGTGCTCTGCCACCAGGGAATTCAGGTGTATTTCTGCCCAGCTCATCATGATGTCCGCCTCTACCTGAAGAAGTTGGGATCTCATTCCTCCTTACCAGTTCACACGTACTTTGGCCATGACGTTGTTGATGGCGCTTCCAGGCATCTCCTCGTGGCAAAGTATTGCAGGGCTAGACTGATGGCATGTACCTCCAAGAGATTGATGGGAAGGCCAGCCTTCTCTTAAATCCAGTTCCCCTGTACCATGTTGCCAGTGCACACAACACCCTAGCCTGTTAGGCTGGCATCTGTCATGACTACTGTCCTTTGAGGATCCCTAAAGGGCACACCTTGCTGCAGATTCAAGGTCAGCAGGCACTAGCGAAGAGAGTACTGTACCGAAGCCAACATCAGCGCCCAGCAATGGCCCTGGGATGCTATATCACTCTGGAATGGTAACAATGCCCACTGAAGAGCTTGTGAATAATGTCTTGCCCAAGGAGTAACCTGAATTGCCAAAATCATGACATCCAGGATCCGGTGATAGCTCAATAGTTCCCACTTCTGTATCTATTACGGCCCTCAGATGTAGAATATGACCAGGATGGATTGAGGTGGCTCTTCTGCTAGTTGACCAAGAAACCATGGTCTTTGATGCATGCCTGAGTGCAAGAAAGGTCCTCCTGAGCTTTTAACTTTGATGGTGATCCAATAAGTAGATCATCTAGGTACAGACAGATGTGTACCCATCAGTCTGAGGTGTGCCACCAGGGTAACCATTATCTTTGTGAACACCCTGGGGGTAAATACCAAACCAAAAGGCATTGCCTTGTACTGAAAGTGCATGCTGGCCGTTTACCATGAATCCAAGGAAATGCCAATGTCCCTGATATACTGGGACATGCAGATAGGCTTCCTTGAGATCTACTGATGTCATCCAATCTCCCATCCACAGATTCTCTTTGACAGACATCAGGGTTTCCATGCTGAATTTGCAATATCGGATATACCTGTTGAGATGCTTAAGATCTCTGCCCAGAATGAGCCGTCTCTTTTGGCCACTGTAAAGATAATGGAATAAACACCCCAGTAATGCTCCCCTGGTGGTACTGTTTTGATCACCATAATGTGCAGAAGATGGTAAATAACCTCCTGAACCCTGGCCCTCTTGTCTGGATTCAATGGAAAAGGGGATGGGAGAAATCTGTCTGGAGGTGAACTCTAAGCGGAGGCCACATGAAATTGTATCACCCAGCAATCTGGAGTCATGGTGCTCCACTTGTCTGAAAAAACTTGAAAACAGCCTCCTACTTGGGGAAGGACATAGTCAGAACTGATGCTTGTGTGCCCATGTTGATACTCTTGAACCGGGCTTTCCAGCATACTGCTGCTGTTGTTCTCTGTAGGAAAAATGCTGTCTGGCCAAGGGATGAAAGGACCGAACATCCTTACCCCTTCCAGACTGACCTGAGGTACGAAAGGACTGTGAGGGTTGCCCTGGAACATTTGGATGATAAGATTTTTGAAATGTACATTTGTCTTCCCCTTTCTTTGTAGATGACATAGTTATCTTCTTGTCCCTAGACTCAACCAAAACCTTCTCGAAGGCTCCAACACCAAAGAGCTTTCCCCCCACGTAGAGCTACATAGCCAAATTCAAGCCGGGTGTGGTATCAGCTTCCCAATGATGTAGCCACACGGTCCTTCTGGTAAGCACACCCGCTGCCAGTGCCCTAGCAGAAAATAGAATTGCATCCATTGAAGCATCCACCATGAAGGCCACCACTCTAGAAACCTTCAAAAGGGTTTTCCAAATCCAGGCAGGCTTCTGCTGAGAGTTGTCAAACAGCTCCTCTAACCACAGAAGAGTAGCTCATGCAAACTCCCAAGTTGAGGCCTCCACTCAGAGAGAGAGCACTTGTGTCATGCACATGCAGCAATCCCAAATCCAATCTCTTTTCAATCACATCCTTCAGTTGTGCATAAGAGTCCTTCAGAATCAGAGAGGGATTCACTAAACCTTGCATGGGAGCATATATGAGCAGGAGTTTCAGTTCATCCATAATGGCCTGGTCCAGAAGATAATACTTATTAGCCATTGGGACCAACTTCTTAAACTGCAAAGGAGTCTCAAATTCCGCTTTAATGACCTAAGGAAGCATGAAAGGCAGTTTGACCACTCTGGACTTAGGTTTGGGATCTGGGCAAACCGCCACCACTCTCAAGGTAGCCAAGTCTGGAGCAGAAGTCTCCTCTAAAGCGTTCAAGTTTAATTTCTCCATCGCCTTGCATAACAGTGGAAGATAATATGGTTCCTGAAAAATTCAATTTGAAGACACCTCTTCCGTCTCAGAAGTGCCACTCCATTCCTCCTCATCTAAAACAATTAACTCTGTGTCCATATCATCTAACACCTCTGAATGGCAAGACGTCCTACCTCTGTATACAGCATGAGGGTCCAGGGAAGAACTCCTACGGTCTCTTTGTGGCTGATGTCTTACAAGAGACTGTGGAGCCTGAGGGCACGTGTCAGTTGTGCAGACTACGACACACTAGATTGAGGCTAATGGGCAGCTGATGAGGGTAAGAATTGACCCCTATCAGTCACATTGGCCACCATCCCATTACTGGCCATATCCACATTAGCATTAGGGTGGGAAGTCCTCAAGGGTTGCAAAGTAGCAGCCAAGTCTCTAGCCAGGTCTGCCAACAAAATATCCTTTACTTGTAATAGCATCTCAAGAGCAAGGTGTAACTGAACTGGCTGAAGGATCTGTAAATTCCCTGAGCGCAAGGGATAGCTGAAAGGAGGGTTCACATGGATCATAGCCTGTACTGACTGTGCTTCAGTTGGCCCCATAGCCTGTACAGGAACTGGCTGTGTTTCAGTTGGTCTCATAGTCTGTGCTGGCTGTGTGACATTTGGTAAGGCACCGTCCCCCAAGCCTACAAATGTCTCAGTCAGTGAGCTTGAGGAAAAAACTGCTACCAGCTCCCTTCTATGTTGTTCCCGTTCATCCTCTGACAACTGTTCCTGATCTCTCAGCAAGCAGCGCCTCCCCTGGCGTTCTATATCGCTTCCTGCCAAAAAGCTTTCTCCCCCTCCTCCTTCTCTGCATCCTCCATTTTGAGCTGACTGTTGCTCCAAGGAAAACAACATGGACCTATCACCTGGGTCTCCTCAACTCCGCAGGGATGTCATGCAGAAAGGCTGGAGCATTGGTGAGGGACACTGCAGATATAGTCACACTAATAGAGAAGTCACCAAAACACCCTTCAGCCTATTGGAAGAGGGAATGGAGATAGCTGCCTGGCTTTCCCTGCAGCTCCTATCTCATTCAGAGGCACTGGTTGGTAAGGTAAGGGCAGTAGCAGCCAGGACTTTCTAGATGACGCAGGCAATTTTTCTTTAGCATTCCCCATCGCAGTAAGCAAGTGTAGGATACAGGATACAGCTGTTTCACAGGCTACAAGCTGTTTCACAGCTTAGCCAATATAGCTGTATTGCAGCTCTATGAGGCGGGAGGCAAGGACTGAATACCGCTGTATTGTGGCTTGGGCTGGGTTGGGTCTCAAACCCCTGTAGCATGGCTTAATAGCATGGACGGCTTAATGGGAAGGGGTTGAGGCAGAACAAAAAGGCAAGACGGTAACTGAGGGGTTTGCTGTTGTTAGTAACACAAAAAAATACAAGAGTAGCTAGCAAAGCTAAACACACAGAACACACACAATATACAAACCTGAAAGCAGCAGAAACCAAGACAGGGAGCAGAGAGTGTGAGTATGTGACCACAAGCTGTGAAGGCAAAATAGAACTGGCTTTCTGAGGCTAAGGGTAAGCTAGAGAATTCAAGAGAAATCACACAGTGCTATTTTGCCTATGACCACAAGGAGGAGTTCAAGTCCCACCTGAGAGCATCTAACATGCATGGGAGAATTCAAAACTCGTGTAAGTACCCAATGTTTTAACAACCGAATGAATGAATGGTAAAAAGGAGGGCAATCTGTGCAGTTCCTTTCCAGGTTAGCCCATTTGCTTGAAACCAATAAATTGGAACAAAATCATTTTGAAACTTGAATATAAGCTAGTAAAAATTACTTAACTGAATTCCAGACCCCACAACCCTAAAGTAAGCATCTGAGGGCAGCTTTTTCTCTCTTCCAGAGGGGGGGGGGTCCCCCACCCTCCAGAGCAGATTTGGGGTGGGGGAGAGGAAGTCTCCTTGTGCTAATGGCATGACTTTGTTGGATACAAATGACAATGTTCTAGTTAGAATACATATTATATTTTTCACAATCCTAATTAAAATATTGTGTGAAAAACAAAACAGCATGTTTTTTAAATGGTTACCTTCCTTATAAGCAGTCTTTGTTTGCCAGTTTGAAACTATAGGATACAAGAGCAAAACATCTTCTTCTCCTGTCAGATCCTGTCCTAGATGAACCAGAGGGGAAAAAAAAACAATGACAAAGAACAATACAGAAGAGTTAAATACAGTGGGCACAATGAATTGGGCACAATCCAGCTAAGCACTTTCAGAGCCATTGATTTCAATAGTAGAAATCCCACTGAAACCAAACAAACTTAATACAGTAATACCTCACATTAACGTACTCAATGGGACCAGAGCAAGTACGTAAACCAAAAATGTCCTTAAAGTGAAGCACTACCTTTAAAAACTTTTTTTACCTCTCCTTCATGCGGAGCCTCAAAGCCCCGCGCTAAAGCCTCTGCTGCTGCGCTGCCGTGCCTCCCAGCTGATCGCGATCGTGCCTCCCAGCTGATTTGCGGTGGCGCGATCGCGTCTATTTCCATTCCCATGCGCTAAAGCCTCTGCTGCTGCGCTGCGTTTCTGGAGAAATACAGGCATATGGAGCATGTACGTTATAGCGAGGCGACGTTAAGTGAAGCGATGTTAAGTGGGGTATGCCTGTATAAGTTTGGAGCTCTAGCATGCCCAATCTTTTTCTTCAGTGTGGTCATACTCAAATATATCTCATGCATCTCATTGCTCTATGGCAGGATTATTCAATGTAGTGACCTCCAGAAATTTTTAGACTATAACTCACACCGGCCCAAGCCATCATGGTCAAGGCTGATGGGAGCTGTAGTCCATTTCCATTTTGAGGGCACCACACTGAGTACCAATAGTCTTTGGAGTTTGTTACATCAACAGGCTTCCACATTTTCATGTGCCATGGCAAGCATGCTGAGTACTGCAAAGATGAAGTGGATTGTCTTAGCAGTTGTGTGACACTCCCCATCCCCTCCACAGTTCTCTGTTTGGCACCTGTGAGTTGCCCAAAGTGCTTCAGCCATGCAGGGCCAAACCAGCAAATCTCCTACCACCCTTTTATGTTCCAGGGAAAGGGAGGCAAGAGGTTTCCTTGGCTGTTGATTGGCAGAGGCATGGAGCATTTCAACGGAGCGCTGGCCAAGCCAGCACTATTCCCACATTTGTTTTCCATCAGGAAAAGGTGTCAAAAGGTTTCCTCAGCCACTGTGCAGTCATGACACCTGAAGCACCTTGTCCACACAGTGAGCAAATGGGGAGGGGAGGGGAAGGAAACTGAAAACCAGACACTCACAACCAGTTTTTTAACTTGGCTATGAAGGCCAGTCAAAATTGTGGACTCTACTGTTTTGTTCTTACCACTTCTGCTCTGTGGCTCAAAATTCTGCCTAGCTAGAGAGGCCAAGGAACTGCCCAGTGAGTCAGGGATCAAGATGTTCTGTCCAGCAAGGAATCACCAGGAGCTCAACAGGATAATAAACTGTTGCTTCAGCACTGGCCCCACCTCCACCCTAACCTGTTATCAGGGTCCTAATATGGAGCATGTGTCTGTGTCCTCCATACCTAAGCCCTACTCATGAGAGACATCTTCAGCTGCCAGATGAGCACTGTGACTTTAGTTCTTTACTTTGGCTCAGACATGCCATTGCTTTTAGTCCTTGAGTCTTGGTACTGATCCTGCAAGGTCTAGAGTGATATGGTGAGGGTGCACAGAATCTTCCAAACCGCAGCTCCCTCAAGAAGGGTATTTTCCTGGGTGGTGAGCGCAGGGGAGGTTGCATGCATCCACTGACTCCCCTTGAACACCCTAAGTTAGTACCAGGGCCAGCAATAGGATCATCCTTGTCCAGTTCTTGGCTCGTCATGCCATGAAGGTGGTGGGACATGACACCTGGCTGTACAGATCACTAAAGCTGCAATCTTATGCACATTTAACTGTATGTCCACTGATCCTGAGGGACTTATTTCCGAGTAAACATGGATAGCTTCTGGATGTTAGGACATTTCAAGACAAAATATACTACAGCTAAAAATATACTATTCCAGAACAGTGGCTATGCACGATCCAGAACTATTCTGCAAATTACCACATCCTTGCAGGCCAGCTAAAAGAGCAGATTTCATGTTCTCTGATCTCAAGCCCTCTGGCTAAGAGGAAGATTCAGAGGGAGAAGATGTATCACCTGAGGAGTCATTGTCCCCATTCCAAGACCTTCCAGGCCAGAAGATGTCACTTTACCCGACTCCTCAGACTCATAGGGAATCCCACCATGCATTTCTCACCACCCCCACACCGTAGGAGCCAGCAACTGTAGAATTTGGCAGTGGGCAAAACATGAACAAATCCTCAGAGGAAAGGGCTTAACAGCAGGTCCTGACCAGCCAACCTTCAGAAAGCTTCAACATGTTGCCCATTGCAATTCTGCATAGTCTGCCGTGATCCTGCATAGCCTATCTTACTCTTCTATATCAGATTTGACTCTGCTTTATCAGGCTCTGCTCTTCTGGATATAACCCAAATCCTTTCAGTAAGAGCCACTGTGCCACAACAGTCTCCCCTGGCAGCCATCATTCAAGCTAGGACAGGGCAGCAGGTTCCAAGCATCTTTTCCCAAGTAAGCACTCTGATTGCAGGGAAAGTGCATTATCCGAGTATAGAAACTGCAAACGCCATGCTGTGTATTTTTATATATTATCTTTCGCATTTATGAATCATCTCTTCATTGAAAGAGTGCATGTAGTAATAAAAATACTAAAAATACATACACCATTCTCAGCTACAGGCTGAGCACCTTTTCTGTTGCAATAACAAATGCACAAGAAATGCCTAAGTAGACTCAAAATGTTTTAAAGGAACTTCAAATTTTGATAGGCTTTTCAAATGTCATACCTACTAGCACTACATGTTTCTTTGAAGAAATCAGTTATGATTGCTAGTGAAAATATATTCTGATGAAAAAAAGATTAGAAAAAACAATTATGTCTGCAGGCATAATATTTATTACAGATTTATATTTAAGGGTGATATCAACAGTGGATTAATACAGAAATTAGATTAATATTGATCTTACATGATCTCTCTTTCATACTCAAAAAAGGAAACAAAAATCCACAATCAATATTTAAGGTGTTAAGACATGTAATAAGCTTAGCATAAAAGACATAAAATCAAAAAAATTATATGCATTTAAAAATCTACCTGGTTTTGTCAGTTTGAGCAGGTTGGTTTCCAGAGCTTCTAAGTTCTCATTTACTTTTTCAGCTGCAGCTATTTGTGCCCTCAACCTTTTGGAAGGAGTCTATAACAATCAGTTAGTAAATTATTGTTATTGTTATTATTTTCTATATATATTGCACTTGACTAAACTGAAGCATCAAGGCAAGTATAAACACTGTATTAATTGTAAAACAACCAAATGGCTAACATTTGTTTTTAAAGAGATGACATTTAATTTGCATCTAATTTCAAAACACTGGCCTCTGGTTCATTCAGAGGAGCAGCTGATACGATGCTGCACCACTGCTCTCCTGACAGCAGCACTGCTGAGACTGACCCAGACAGTGCAGAGCGGCACAGATACACTGGCAGGAGCACCACATTGGTTCAGTTGGTGCACCTCCATAACCCCAACCTCACCCCACAACTGCTACACCACCATCCTGGTGTTCTCCAAGTAAGGTCTCCAATGCTGCTGTCAGGAAGAAGGTGGTGAAGCACCACCCCACTGCACCAGCTGCTCTTGTATCCAGACAATATGCTATTGAAATCAATGAGATACTGTAAAGTGTAAACTTCAGCTCTGTGTAATTACAGGTTTATTATAATGGTTACAGGTTAACTGAAAAAACAAGAGTTTAGTGACACCTTACAAAGTAACATTAGGGCGTAGTTTTTTATGGAACAGAGTCCATTACATCAGATACATGAAGTGGTATTCTCAGCTGCCACATGGGCACGGGGGGGGGGGGGGAACAGTGAAACCAGAAAGAAATGAAATGCAAAAAAAACTACAGTCTCTGACAATTATACAAAAGCTGAAATGGCAATAACATAAGCATTGATAACTTAACTAACACCTGTAGGAGAACAGAAAACCACTGTATACATTCAAATGTGACACAACTGAACTCTTTGATAAATTGTAGTTCAGTAATTTAATACTGGAATCTCCCTTTGATGTTCCACTGATCAGCAACAGGGTGTGTTTGAGGCTGAAATGCTCTCCCACATTCCAATGACGTCATGGTGCACAAGCATGGATCTGAGGCATGGATCCTTATGAGTTTTCAATTTTTATAAGGGATTATCCTTAAAAATCACCATCAAATAATAGGTCACTTCTGCATCCACAGATGCATTCTGGGATTTGTTGATGGGTTTCTTGTCATCCTATGTAAAATTCATGAAGGACCATGAGAGTCCATTTGAATGAATGTTTTTCTGGTGCTAGCAAACATCATATCTGTGATTTTTAATGTGCGCTCTACCTATGTCAGCTTTAATTAGGGGGGGGTTGGGGGGCTGTGTAAAAACATGCAAATTCAAGAGAATCCATTTTAATTTTATGGATCCAACATTTACCCAGAGCCCATGGCAAAGCAAAGTGTGTGCACGCACGTGTACAGACACACATACACTCTCTGTCTCTGGATGGTGTAACCCAGGGAACAGAATGTGCCTAGGGCTTAAGAAGGGGTAACCTCTAATTTAAGCTATAGCCATCCTTTAAATTATTGAGTTTTCAGACCTACACAACTTGTGACCTATCAGGTTGAACGGACTCCAATAGTAGGGCCTCTATAAAACTTCTGGTTTTGTTATTTCATGATGGTCAAAATACATGGCATGTCATATTATATGGCTACTGGGCTGGGCTTGGTGGGTTTTGACCTTTTCAAACCTGTATTAGTAAATCTCTTACCAACAAAAGCAATGACTGGATACTAATATCCAAAAAAGAGGAAATAAAAACAAGAGCAGTTACCTCTTCTTCTACTACTTCATCTACTCCTTCTCCAGTTATAGC
Source organism: Rhineura floridana (assembly GCF_030035675.1). Taxonomy (NCBI): domain Eukaryota; kingdom Metazoa; phylum Chordata; class Lepidosauria; order Squamata; family Rhineuridae; genus Rhineura; species Rhineura floridana. The sequence continues at coordinate 54,974,745 of NC_084487.1, forward strand.
CATTTGAGATGCTGTCTGTGAGGAATCCAGCAACCTTTTTCCATAGTTAACAACAACTATTGCTAATTCATATTCTTTCCATGAGCGCAGCACCTATTGAAAATATATTTTTATTTCCACATAATAATCACAAGTTAAACAACAGAATACTGTAAAAACCACATAATCTTGTGGGATCTTAAAAACTAAAGCTTCAATACAAAGAAGCTTTGTGTGTACAAGCAAGGCACTTCAGTATGCATGCTGGGGGAGTAGTCATTAAGGAACTGCAGTCCCCTGCCATTTGGGGGAGGGGATTTCCAGGGGTGTTGGTCAGGAAGACTATTGCCAGAATTGGGAACTATAAAAGCCACTCCTTTTAACAACCTCACACTTCTCTGAATCCAAGCCCATGAAACATACTGCAGCACAAATTTGTTGGAGAATTCTTTCTCCATTGGGATCTTTTGCTGGGGGTCCTTAATATTTGAGGACACAGGCTTGAAGCAAAAAGGTAGGCTTTATTCTTTACAAGCATATGCAGGGCCATATGCAAGGAACATCCAGGAGAGACTGCACTGAGGCACTGTGTGCAAGCTCTTTTATAGAGTACAGTTACAACATGTGACAATGATTTCACCAATCTCATGAGTTCCTGCTCACCCAACATCACAGTTCCTCCTCTCTACAATCATTCCAAACCAATCAGAAAGTATTAGCTAATTCCAGTGGTGATTCCAAGATTCTGTCCATATCATTAATGTCTCCATTGTCCTACTGTCTTTTCAAGACTAATGAATTTTGGTTCTAGTTGGAACAGTTACTATTGTGAATATGCTTTCAAGCATACTTGGTACATTCCATTGTTGCATTGTTTCTGATGGGTTAGGCTGACCAGGTACACCTGAAGATATTTGGACAAGTTCCCTGAGTTAAGTTTGCCTCAACTCAGGGTGTTTAGGAATGTATGAGCACCCCCCAGTTATATTCCTTGCCATAGGGTTTCTTATGTCCTTATATGTCCTGTTCAGAGCGGGATTCACGAGGCTCAGACACAGGTGCAATCAAATCTTGTTTTATTAAAGCAATGGATACATCAAAAGCAGTGCACTTCATAGAAATCTCTAAGCCAGCTCACTAGAAGTCCCTAACTGCACTCTAGACATGCTCTGCAACGCGTGTAGAAAGTTGACTCAGTAATGTAACCCAGAGAGCTGCAGTCTTAAGCAGGGAAAGTTTAAGATAGTAATCTCTGAGTCCTTCGCAAGTCCTGCCTCTGTCCTGTCTGCTTCTTGCGGCATCGAGAGCAGGGTGATGGGGTGTGTGCTTCCAACGGCTCGTCCGAAAGAACCGTCTCCTTAGCAACCAGCTCGAGGTCAGGGGGCAGTGATGCGCTCAGGGGATCTCGAGAACCGCTTGGTAAAGGGGGAGTCAATGCCCCCTCTGTGACATCTTCCAACGGCTCCTCCAACCTGTCTGGGGGCAGCGCGCTTTCCGCTTCTGAGACCGTGATATCCGTGGGAATTGGCCTGGAGTTAAACTCACTCCCCCTCCCAAGGTCTTGCTCAGACTCAACAATTCCTTGGTCTTCCGCGCCCTCTGACAGCTGGGAAACCTGGAACTCATGTTTCCCCCCTCCCTGGCCCTTGTGGGGCAGCGGAGGTTCAACATTATATTTTCTCAGAAATCCCATTTCCTTACTTATAAAATATACAACTCATGAAAGAGGATTTTGTTTAAACCCCTGAGCTACATTGTGAAACCACACAGACAAATGAAAACTGGATGACTCTGGCTAACTAGTATCTTTCAGCCTCAGAAATATAGAGGAGGCAGGCCGCCCCTTTTTCTTAATGAAAACACCACCTTTTTCTTAATGAAAACACACTCATAAAGTTGTAAATATAACTTTGTTTTAAAATCATTATAAAATCTCACCATTTCTCTTCATTAAACATTTGATTATGCTGTAAAGCTCTTTTCCCTCTAGATGGCATTAATGCTATACTCAGGAAATCATCAGAGCAATATAATTTGTCAGTCCTGATTACACAGGTTATATGCTGATTGGGTTTGAACAATAGACTAATTAATCACTTGTCAGTCATGCATCAGCCGAGTTTTGGCACTGGTCGAATTTGACAAGGAAACAGGAGATCGCTGTGACCTGTTGCCATTGCAATAGCTTTTTGCTTATAAGTCTGAATTAAATGTTAAGATTCAGGGTTTTCTATGAGCCTGAATCTTCAGGTCCCTATGATTATAAAAGATATACCTTTTTAATATCTATGATTATATATGTGTGGATATATAAAATTAGGCTGTTCTAACTTACAGGTGTATATGTCACAATAAATTGATTTAATCTTTAAGACATTGCAGGATTTGTCACCATTTTTGCTGCAACAGACAAGCAAAACACTCATGGTACTCATGAACATTTGATCCCTGGGTACTGACATAGTAGGAAATCACAATTTTTGTGTGTTCAAGAAAACACAAAATTGTTCACAGTAGCTCAGTCCATTATGTTAATTAAGGACCTTGTTGACAACTTGTTGATCAAGGACAGTGAAGGATTCGCCACCTATTAAAAATGCCATGGGCACATTCTCTCCAGCACATTCTTACTAAGTTTAAGATCTCCAAATCTTGCAGATGCATCTCAGAGTCTGGAGAGAGTTATCAGGCACTGGCATTGGCCTAGTTCGCACATAATGCTAAGCAATGGCTTGTGTTAGCCATAGTTTGGAGGGTGGCAACATAAGAACAGGCCTTTTTAGTGGCTTTCCACATGTGAAATTCTCCAAGGAGGCTCAGCTGACACTATCAATATCTACTTGAAGATGCCAGGCAAAAACATTTCTTTTTATCCAGGCTTTCGCCCCTTAATTTGCAGGACTTTAGATATCTGTGGCTTCTTTTAGTGGGCAGGATATATTAGACCTATCTTTTGTATATGTATGGATTAGGGTTGTCAGGTCACAAGCATCCCAAAGCCTGAGATTTCAGGGGCAGGCCCTAGTGATATCATGCGGCAGGTCATAGTGATGTCACAGGGGCGGGCCCAAGTGATGTCACAAGGGCAGACCGAAGTGATGTCACAAGGGCAGACCGAAGTGATGTCACAAGGGCAGACCGAAGTGATGTCACAGGGGCAGGCCCAAGTGATGTCATTAAGCATGATACATTACACATCAACCACAGTAGCTTGGAGCATACAATTCAAACAAAAACATTTCTCTGACTGGAAATTAAGATAGAAACCTTAGCTGAAAGATAGAGCCTGGATAGGGAACATTTAATCTAGCCTACTCGATTCTGGCAACAAGGATTTAAGTGCCCTCAGGCCAGCCCAATCACCAGAAGGCCATTGTAGGAAGAAAGGAGCCTAGCGTTGTGATGTTAGATAGGAGCACTCAGGAGTAAAGATGGATGTCCCTCAAGTCTGCAATTCTAAACACACTTACTAAGCCCCATAGTTCTGAGTAGATATAGTTTAGATTGTGTTGTTGGTAAAGCTTGACTAGGGATCTTCTGCAAAGATATCAATATCCAAGGAGAGTTGGCAACTCCCTGCCTGCAATGCCCTGTCCATACCATTCAACATGGCTGCTTCAAACATCTTTAGATTTGACCTTTCACCTCCGAAAGAGGTCTGAGAAATGAGTAAGAGTAAGATTCTCTACCCTTTTCTGTCTAGCTTGTGCACTGTTATAAACTCACTTTGACAGCTAATCCAATTCCAGTGAGTAATAATTGACAGAGAGAAAACACACATGGTTTGATCTACCTTCAAAGACAGCAGCTTTACAACAACTGCAACCACATTTCCCAGTATGTGAATTCTCTTTTGCCAGTATAGGGCAAGAAACAAACCATCATGCAACCAACAAGGTGCATCATCAGTGTGTTTAAGGGAGTTGACCTGAGGGCATGGAAACACTGTTGTTGCTTCTATGGATGTCAGGGAGTAAGGTTAAAGGTAAAAGAAATGAAAACAGAAAAAGAAAATGAAAAAACAGTGATGATTACCGAAATGTAATACCATACCAACAACAAGATTCCTCTAAGTAAGGCAGAAAACTCAGCATCCCACAAGCAGTCAGGATTCCTAACCAAAAACCAAAACTAAAAAAATCCTGGCAGCCAGGCAGCCAAGGTCACAGAAATCCCCATGCAGCACAACCTGACCCAGGGGCTGAAGTTAGTACAGAATGCTGTGGCACGATTGCTGACAAGAGACCCTATCAGCACATAATACTTCTGCTCTGCAATCTGCACTGGTTGCCGATTTGCTACCAGACCAAGTTCAAGGTGTGCTTTCCATGCTACAGGTGGCACATAGTATTTGTTCTGCTCTTGTAAAAAAGCAGTCCTTTAGTGTGGCAGCACCTACGCTTTGGAAGTCCCTCCCTATTGACAATAAGCAGACACCTTCATTATACCGTTTTCAGCAACTGCTAAAACCATTCTTGTTTAGGAAACCTATCCAGGCATGTAGAAACTATTGTTTTTTATCTGTTTTTAACTCATTGTTGGTTTATTTGAATGTTTTTAAATACCTGTCTTTAACTGTTTTTGCAAATAATTTTATTGTTGTAATGCCTTTTGTAAACCCTTTTTAGGTTTTTTTACAATAAAGCGGTATATAAATGTTGTAAATAAAATACATAAATAAATGTTGGTGTCACTGTGGCCCTTGGGTCTCTTTCCACTTTTAGGAACAAAGGAATCTACCTTATACCGGCTCAGGCCATCTGATACCATCTATCTCAGTACTGATGACATGGACTGGCATTGGCTCTCCAGGATTCCTGGCAATACTCTTTTCCAGAAATTGAATTTTGGATCTTTGCATGCAAAGCATATGCCCTACCACTGAGCTACAACCCTTCCCCTGTTTAAAAAAGTATATTTTAAATTATTCTTTTCAATTCACTAATGAATGCATATCATACCTAGGGCAGATCCACAGCATTCATTTAAAGCACATTCAACACATATTTGAAGCACATGAATCACACCACAGAATCATGGGAACTGTAGTTTGTTAAGGGTGGTGGGAACTATAACTGTGAGAGGAAAACTACACTTCCCAAGATTCTTTAGGAGAAGTTATGTGCTTTAAATGAAGAAATATTTATATAAGCATGACTGTCAAATATGTTTATTATTTATGCAACCTGTAAAGATATTTGTAGTGCAATCCTATGTTTGTTTACTCGGAAGCAAGTCCCAATGTATTCAATGAGGCTTAGTCAAACAGGGAAGTGTGAACAGAACTGCAGCCTCAAGTGATAAGGAACACTCACCCAACCCAAAATTCAGAATCATGCCTCTTTAAGCTGTTCTGCAACTGTTTATACTTTTTATGGTTATTGGATTTTAAAGGGATTTATTTCTTGTTGTGAGCTGCCTTGGTTTCCAATAGGCAATCCTACCTCACAGCGTTGTTGGGAAGACTACATACACACACAGACACATACAGAGGAGATGTAAAAATTCATAGACCCCATATAATAGTTTATTGTCAAAATGAGTTGGTCACTGCAGAACATTTTTTAAAAAAAATAAAATCAGTATTAGTTTCCTACATAATAAAAGCAGTGATATCTATGTAAACCCTGCCTAACTGCTTTAAAAATAGAATTGGAGAGGAACAGAAAAAATTACAACACAAATACAATCCTTTGCTATGTTCACTCAAAAGTCCCACTAATTTACAGCATAATTCTAACCATGTCTACTCAAAGGTAAGCCCTATTGAATCCAATGCGTTTTTCTCCAGGTATGTGGGATCAGCACTAAAGTTTTACTCCCAGAAAAGCAAGTATTGGATTAAAGCTTCATATTGGGAAGGTTTTCAAAACACTGCCATCTTCAATAGCCCAGGAAAATTTAAATTTGTTTGACTTGTGAACACAAGAGAAAAAAAGACTTTTGGTACTGCTGAAAGCTATATACTTACTCAGTTTATGAGATTTTCAGATAAACAGGAAAAAAACAATCATTTTCTACCTTTGCAATGAAGTCTAAGTACTGCCTGGAGGCCCAGAAATCCCTTGTTAATCATAATCCTGACTTCACTTATTGGCTACAAACCTGAAAGGGCGGGTTAGAGCAGCCAGCTAAGAGATCATTTCACAGAATTTAAGTTGGGTGGCTGATGTTTTGGTTTGTAACTCAAGAACCAGACCACCTAGAAACTTAATTTTTAAAAAAATGAAAGCTGAGAGTCCAGAGATTAAGCTGACTCAGCCAGAGACCTAGAGAAGACCCCAAAATCCAACGTCTCCAGCCAAAAACCGGACATCTAGCAACCCTAGTATGGATGTGTTTTTAGGTTTTTATTTGATTTTTGTTTTATACTGGTTTTAATATTTATACTGCTTTGCAAGTCGCTTTAGGTCACTTTTTGTGAAAAACCGGCAATAAGTACTGATAATAACATTCTTAATAATTATTATTATTATTATTTATAGAAGCAATACCTTTACTGTGAAAAAACAAGAACAAGCTATCATATGCTGAATGCTCTCATAGCATGCTGTTGATCTTCTTTGCAATGTAATAGATGGGATTTCTTGAAGAACAGTGAGAAACTTAATGATAATCTGAAAATACACAGATAGCCATTTAACATCAGAGCCAAAAAATAATACTGTACATGACTGGTTCGTAAAAATGAATCCTTATTTTGCATTTGAATATATAATTTAAAAATACTGTAGTTTCCTGTTAATAATAAGCTGTCAACATTACCTAATCTAACCTGTACAATTCTAAATACTTTTGGTTGCATGACAAGCAGCTTTATTCTCTGTGTATCAAATTAATTTGCACTAGTTAATATAGATTTCAATTAGTCATCTTTCCCTTCTGCCTGATTAACTGTGTAGCTTGATATTCTGCATTCTTACACTCAACTATGTCAGGGATCACCTTATCAAATCTTTCTCTGGAACCTACAGTCATAAATTTTCCCCAGGGCTGCAGAGTTGGTCCTGTGCCAGTTTTGATGCCTCATATAATGTTCCCACAAATGTGTACATCATCATGAACTAGCACCAGAGGTGGTGTTGGACTTGGGTAGGACATGACCTGGCATAGCACCAACAAAGGGTTCCCCTAAACATACACGGACATCCAGGACTGGGCTTGGCCCCACTTATGGTGGCCATGGCAGAGGCTGTAATATGCTTTCCCTGCTACCACCGTTTTGAAAGGAGCATCACTCACCACCTTCCACTGGGCCCCCCTAGACACACTTCAACAGTGGATAAATGGTGGTACTTGTAAATGAAAGCTAAGTTCACTTCCTATCTGTGGTGGCCGCCTGCCATATTAAATTACCCAAAATGTAATGCCCTAGATCTAGAGAATCAATAAATTTCACAGACCTATGGGCCAGGGCATTACATTTTAGATAACTTAAAATAGCAGGCATCCAACAAAGATGGGAACTGAGCTCAGCTCCCATTCAAAATCCACACTGCTATCCATCACCAAAAAGCATCCACGGGGTGGTGAGAAGGGCAGTGAATGACAGTGCGCTCGAATCAGGCCAGTGAGGGTCCCTCCAAGCCCCTGGAGCCCCCCCTGCCAGTGCCCGACTTGGTTGATTGCTTGCACCAGCCCTGTTTCCCACACCTTAGCTTAATTTTCATCTCATTTAATTTTAAGCAAAAATATGAGTGAACTTTGCTCATTTGTCTTTATGTTGAACCATCTAATAATTGTTAATGATATGAAATAGCAACCAACCAGCTTCCCAAGAAGTCTGTTAATTGTTTTTTGCCATGACATTATTATCAATTATTTCTCTTATATCTTGCCCTTCCTCTTGAGAGAGCCTAGGGAGGCTAACAATAACAACAAAAACAAAGCAGCACTAAAATCAATCTTAAAAGCACAGAAAACATCATAACCAGCAGCAAAATTGTACAAATACCATCAATTTTGACTATGTTCTGAAGGCCTGGAGGAACAAATATGTTTTTAATTGGTGCCTGAATGAAACTAATGTTAAGAAGAACATTATGAAGCCTAATATTTAAGAAGTACTCTTACCTGAATGACTGGTTTTGAAGGAATCTTGTGATAGACCAGGGGAGATATAAGACCATAACAATGAACAACTGACTGTAGGGCATAATGTACATCATTTAACCAGTTACTGAGTTCAAGTGCCACTAGCATCCGCCCACATTCAGCTATTCTAGCAACCTGTAGAAGAGAAATTTTAATCTATACATTTATATCACAGGGATAATAAAATGACATTTTTCAAGTATCAGAATTTTAGCACGTGGTACAGAACGGACTGTTGGTCTCACATGAAAGGTGGTTTTCCTGGGTATCATGTTATTACATGGGTTAAAGTTCCATCTAGCATCCAAAGGCAAGAATGCACAGGAGTCGAGACCCAGGCTGCTCCTTTCGGTCCCACTCCAGTTCATTTGAGACAAGGCCGAAGAAAGGCATCTGGATGGCAGTCATAAACAGAACAGGCAGAATAACAAAGAAAAGGCAACTGCGCAAACAAAGCAGCAGCCACACCCAAAACACATACACACAGGTCTTGACTCGTTATTATAACTTATTTAAATTGAAATAACCTTACAACTAAAAATGTATGAGATGATACAGTATAATACACCCAGGCAGCCTCCATCAGGGAGGGCCATGATGGCATGATACCTGGGATAACCACCTTTCAGGTGAGACCAATGGTCCCTTTTTCCCAAGTAGCATGCCATCACGTGGGATGTACCAAAGCAGCCCCAGTAAGGAGGGACTATCACTGCCTAAACCCATGAAACAATGTGTTGCAGAACACGCCTCCCAAAAGAAGCGTCAGAGGCATAGCGGTCTATCTTATAGTGCCTGATGAATGAGTCTGGAGTAGACCATACTGCCGCCCTGCAAATATCTGCAAGAGGTGCATTTGTTGCGAACATAGCTGTGGTAGCTGCAGATCTGGTAGAATGCACCGTGATATTGCGAGGCACCGGAAGCTTGAGTGATGTAGGCCAGGCCAATGCAGGCAAGCAACCAACAAGATAAGGTAGATTTTGCCACTTTCTTGCCCAGAGTTCTAGGGCGAAAAAATACAAATACGGATTCAGTTAGTCATATGTCTTGGTACGGCAAAGGTACACCTTGAGGGCTCTGTAGACTGCTAGAAACTGCAAGGCTTTCTCGAGCGGGTGAACAGGATTAGGACAAAAGGATGGGAGTACAATTTCCTGGTTACAGTGAAACGCAGAGCTTACTTTGGGATGAAATGATGAGTCTGGATGTAAAGCTACTGAGTCCTTATGAAAAACACAGAGATGGTGGGCTGACGTTAGTGCTCCAAACTCTGACACGTGTCTAGCTGAAGTGACGGCCACTAGAAAAAGGACTGTGAAAGAAAGCAACTGCAAGGGCATGGTCCTGAGGGGCTTAAATGGAGGGAGCTGCAGTGCTTGCAGCACCTTCTGCAAACTCCAGGATGGAAAACAATGGCATACTGCCAGAGTAAGCAAAGCAGCTCCCTTCAAAAAACATTTAACCAGAGGATGAGAGCCCATGGGAATACTCAACAAATAGACAAAAAGAGATACAAGAAGCTTGGCGATGCAAGGTGTTGGGCTTCAGACCCATCTTCAAACCTTTGTGAAGAAACTAAGACCTGTTGGACCATGGCTGTAGAAGGCTGTAGACCACAGGAGGCACACCAGCTGGAAAATGCCGACCACGTACTCTGGTAAATTTGATTTGTCGACAGCTATCTAGAAGCCAGAATGGTATCAATAATCTTGTGCAATAAACCAAAGCGGATCAGCTGTGTCCACTCAAACACCAAGCTGTCAGGCTCAGCCAATAAGGATCTAGATGCTTGATCAATACCTGCGAGAGAAGGTTTGGCCTCACTGGCAACCTCCAAGGATCTGCTACAGATAAGGTGAGGAGACCTGACAACCATGGACAGCATGGCCAGTACAGGACTAGTAAAACTAATACAACCATTCGTGCTGAAGTTTCCTCAGTGTTCTGCCTAGCAGGGGAACAGGTGGAAACACATATAGGAGACCGTCCAGCCAAGAAGTCCAAAGAGCATCCACAGACTCTGCCTGTGTCTCCAGAGACCTTGAGAAGAATCAGGGAAGGTGAGTATTGTGGCTGGAGGCAAGTCAAGGCACTGAAATGGTGCTGGAGGAGGCAAAACACTGCCAGATATAGCCTCCATTCCCCTGGAATCACTTGCTACCTGCTTAGCGAGTCTTCAGTGACATTCAAAACCTCACTGAGATGTTCCGCTCTGAAGGACAGACTGAATATCAGTGTGGTCTCCGTCTGAAGAGCTCAAGACCTGGTGCCCCCTTGCCAGTTCAAGTGCAATTTCACGAATGTGTTGTCTGTTTAGATCGGGACATGAGTAAAATGCAACACTGACTGGAAGTGACAGAGGGCCAGATGGACTGCCCTCAGCTCCAGCCAGTTTATGCTGTGGCCCCTCTCTGACATGGACCAGGTGCACTGTGAGAAGCAGGAGTTGCAATGGGATCCCCAGCCGTTCAAATTGGCATCTGTTGTAAAAACCATCCTGTCAGGCTCTCAGAATGGAGCCCCCTTCTAAAGATTTCGAATTGAAGACCACCACCGGAAGGAAGACCACAGTAAGAGGGAAAGACAAACCTCCCACTGTGTAGAATTGGCAATGAGGCCCACTGGAGTGGACGAGTATGATGTCAAGCCCAAGGGACAATATGGATGGTTAAGACAACCATGCCCCGGGCTTTCACCAGTAGCATAACATCTGCCATCAAGTGGTGCGTTAGGAGCCGCACCATGTCCTCGATTGCTGAGATTTGCTCCGGCAATAGGAAGTCCATGGCTTGGGCTGTGTCCAGAATAGCTCTCAGGTGCTGAAGCCACTGAGTAGGAGATAGGTGACATTTTCCCAAGATTAACTAGAAAACCATGGTCCCTCAGGGCTTGTGAGGGTATGACAAACGTGACTTAAAGCCTGCTCCCTGGATTCCGCCCGGATCAATAGATCATCCAGAAATGGATAACTGTGGACACCCTGGAGGTGGGCAACCAGGGTGACCATCACCTTTGTGAACACTCTTGGAGCCTATGAGAGTCCAAATGGCAGAGCTCAGTATTAGAAATGTTGGTGGCTGAACACAAACCTCAGGAAGCATCTGTGGGCAGGGCAAATTGGAACATGCAGATATGCCTCCTTCAGATCGATGGACGCCAAGAAGTCCCCTTCCTGTACTTTCCCTATTATCAAGGCTAGGGACTCCATTTTGAAGCGCCGATATCTCACAAACCTGTTTAGAAACTTGAGATCTAGAACAGCTCTCCATGAGAGATCTCTCTCAGGGACTGCAAACAGAATGGAGTAGACCCCTCCATAGTGTTCATTTGGTGGCACTGGTTCTATGGCCACTATGTCCAATAGTATAGCTTCCTCCGTTACCAACCATCGCCCCAGAGAGTGTATCAGGGGGTACAATAAAAATCTATTTGGTGGAATTATCCAGAACTCCGTTTCGTAGCTGTACGTTATGAGATCTTTTACCCAAGAGTCCGTTGTTATGCGTTGCCAATGTTCTGCAAATTGAAGTAATTTGCCTCCAACAGAGATGGTGTCAGTAGTGTCTCTGTTGATGACCTCTCTTTCCCATAGTAGAGGAAGAAGGACCAGGCCTGCCCTGGTGTTGAACACGCCCCTGGAATCTCTGCTTGGACGAAGAGGCTTTGGGTAGTCAAAAATTGCAGCCCCTTCCCACAGTTCACATTCCTCGAAATGGCTGAAAAGAATGGCACACAACAAACCTTCTAAATGACCTCCAGTCCTGTTTTTTATTTGTGGCTAAGACCGGCTTCCTCTTATCCTTATGGTCCACCAAGACAGGTTTAAGAGCCTCTTCTCCAAATAACATGGTGCCCATATAAGGTGCCATAGAGAGGTTGGCTCGGGCCATAGATAGATAGATATAGATATAGATATAGATATAGATATAGATATAGATATATGTCCTATGTTCCCTGCCTGACTTCAAATATGTAAGTGTAAATGCCCTTCCTATGTCCCATTCCTGACTTCACAGAGGAAGAGTGGGAAACAGGCCAACTGACAGCCAAGGGCTAGGAAATATAAAACAAAAAGAGCGGGGGAAAAGTCAGCCAAAAGGCAGGAAGGTGTAAACAAAATGGCAGGCAGAAAGGCTAAAATGGCCAGGCAAAAAAAGCCAGAAAGAGACAATGCCCCAGAGCCGTAGCTGCAGGCTCCAGGAGTCTTGTCTCAGCATCCACCAGGAATGTGGAGGCAAGAGAGAAGCTCCCGCCGCCACTTGCCAAATAACTGTATCCAAGGGAGTGCCACCACCCCCACAATGAGGAAATCACTGGCAAGAGCTAGAAAGCACTGCCGCTCCAGCAGCCGACCAGTGCTGCAGCCACAAGCTCTGGTGAGGCCCTCAGCCAAGGCCCTTAAGTCAAGCACTGTATTCCTAGTGGCCTACCGGAGCCACAGCCATGAGCTCCGGTAAGAACCATAAGCCCATGGAGGGGGAGTCTCAAGGATCTCCAGAGGCGTAGCCGCAATCTCCGCAAGGTGGGACTCCCTGCTGTGGGGAGGTGGGAAGCTGCAGGGCCACAGCCACAAGCCCCACCATAGAAGTGGAGAGAAGGAGGGGAGGGCAAAAAGTAAAGCTGCGGAACCACAGCTGTGAACCCCGCAATGAAGGTAGAGAGATCTAGGCAAAAACTCAAGCTGTGGGGCCGCAGCAGTGAGCCCTACGAAGAATCAGCAGGACCCTGTGGCAGGACCCAGTGGAAGAAAAGGGAACCCCCACAGAACCACAAAAGGCCACACTCTCACAAGTCCTCACACCAGAGAGAGGGCATTTTCGATTGTGGCCCCCACCCTCTGGAATTCCCTTCCTTTTGATCTCCGACATGCTCCCTCCCTGATGGGTTTTCGCCAAGCCTTAAAAACCTGGCTATTCAGGCGGGCCTATGGGATTGGGGAGGATTAATTTTATAAGGTTTTAAATAGAAATTGGTTTTAAATTGATTATGATTGTGTTTGCTTGTATTTTATTTTGTATTATGTACTGCTCTCTATTATTGTAAGTCGCCTAGAGTGTCCACTAACCTGGACAGATAGGCGACCAACAAATAAAATTTATTATTATTATTATTATTATACACTCCCCGCACAAAGCTAATAAACAGACAAAAACTCATTACGCTAAGACAAGAGGAACAGCTTCAGACAAAGACAAGAATGAAGTGGAGTGGGACCAGAAGGAGCAGCCTGGGTCTTGACTCCTCTGTATTCTTGCCTTTGGATGCTAGACAGCACTATAACCCACATGATGGCATGCTACTTGGGGAAAATCTCTAATTTTCAGATATTTCCAATACATTTAGCTATAAATGTGGCATTTTTATATAAACCCCAAAGAAGAACTTTTTACTATACTGTAATTGTTTAGACACAAACTTTTATCACGCCTGCAAATTAAAGTGACATTGATAGTGCACTAAAACAGCAATATGGAAAATTTTAATAAAATGTCTACCACCCATTGGATGGAAATACAGTGGTACTAGTTTAGCTTCTGACCTGAAACTCTTATTCATAGCTCAATGAGATAATTTAAATCTAGAAATCACAATATTGCTTTTGCTGTTAGTATACTTGTCTCTAAACGTAAGTCATCTGAGTTATGAAAAGACAGAGAGAATATAATTCAGTAGCTTTCTCATAGCTAATTCGCCAAAAAGCCTCACATTTCATAACCTTGCATTTCCTTACTGCCCTGCCTGATGTAATGGTTATGAGCCAAGCAAAGCAAACCAGGACCAAAATACCAGTATCTCTACAGGTCCAGTAACTCAGCAGGATAGATACAGGAAATGATTTGGTAAAAAGTCATGAATGGGGAGCAGAGTTAGAACACAAGGAATGTCAGGCCTAGAATACAAGCGCTGGAGAAAAGGGCAAAGGCAAGTAACTGAGACATGTCAAGCACAGTATGTAGAGTAGGAGCTGTCCAATACGAAAGGAAATCGCAGAAAAGAAGGTAGAACTGTGAAACATTAAATAGTTGAATGGCATGATGTATAAGTGGTGTATTAGTCTGTATTAAGCCTGAGCTAAAAATACACAAATATTCAAGTGTTTGTGCATAGGCTGAATGATTATGAGTTTCAATGGTTTCTTTAGTTTCTCAAAACTAACAAAAAATTTTGTGGAAGCACTACTGGAAAAGTCTGTTTTCTAGCTTTAGAGTCATAAAGAGCTGAGGAATCCGTAAAAGAAATGTCCAGTCTCAGAAATAATGAGCTGTGAAATTCCTGAGGTAACTACAAAACACAGTACCCAAGAAAGTTCCACAGCGTGAGGTCAAAATAAGCCAAAACTCTGCTTGCATCTTCTGTAATCCCTCTCCATAGCCCATGTGACCATCCCCATCTATAGCCACATAGAGTATGTATAAGGAAGCTGACTCGCTTCTAGCTCAATTGGGTTAAGAAACTTCCTGAACGTTTCTAGGCAGATTCCTCAGGACTTGAGAGCAATGTTAGGAACTTCAGAGTTCCAAGGCTGAAAAACAGGTCCCCATAAGATAACTTTGAAAATCTCCTTTAACTATAACAAAACTAAAGTTATGGCATTCTCTAAATGATATAGATCCTATAGATGGTTTCTGGATAAGAGGCAAATCAAACAAGTTAAGAGTTTTTGAATACTTGGATATTATACAGCCACGAGAGTGGCTGTATGCTATAGCCAGCGTGGATTTTTCACATTCCACAATGTTAAATTGAAAATATCCCCATGCCATTCTGATGCTTCCCATAAACTCATTTCAAAACAAAACCTTACAAAACTTATAGTCCTGAACTCAGAAACGCTGGCTTAACAACCCTCACAATTTTCATGGCGATACACAAAACAGTCAGAGAGCATTGAGAGTTTAAATTCTAAAAAGAGGGGGGGGGAACCCAGAGCCCTTTTGGACTTTTTTCTGTCAAGAGTTCTCATAATCTGTTGAAATTCATTAAAAATCAGCCATGTTCACACAGTACCTGTAATCCTATTACTGACCTTGCCCCATACTCTGACTTTCATCTTCTGCAGTTTAAAAGTTAAAAAAAATGCCTGGCTGATTTTTAATTAATTTAAGGAATTTTGGCTTGAAATCAATGATGGAGTCAGGTATGCTCAGTAAGAACCAACTGTCAGTGTTGTAAAAGCCAGATTCACAGCTGCTGGGCTTGCCTAATCAGGGTGCCACACCCACACCAGACTTTGATTTCACTTGAGACAGTCATGGCTTCCCCCAGAGAATCCTGGGAAGTGTCGTTTGTGAAGGGTGTTGAGAGAAGACTCCTATTGCCCTGACAGAGCTCCAGTGGCCAGACTGGTTTAACAGTCAGCCACTCTGATTGAAGGTCTGTGAGGGGAATAGGGCGTCTCCTAGCAACTCTCAGCACCCTTCACTAACTACACTTCCCAGGATTCTTTGAGAGAAGTCATGACTGTCCAAAGTGAAATAAAGGCCTGGTGTGGATGTGGCCAGGGACAGTTTTGGTTCAAATTTGGGTGGGAGGCTACATGTGCCTGCTGTAGAATAAAAAGGTGGGGGAAACGCTGAAAAGCAATGATACTGTTCACAATGTTTTCCTTTTGGAAAGGAAAGGGGCTTATCCACTGCCCAGTGCCCACCCATCCGATCTCCTCCCCTCCCTCTCCTCATACCCTCCCTGCCCCTCCCCCGGGTCAGTGTTGGACTACAACCTGGGAGACCAGGATTCAAATTCCCACAAAGCCATGAAGCTCACTGGGTGACCTTGGACCAGTCACTGCCTCTCAGCCTCAGAGGAAGGCAATAGTAAAACCATGTCTGAATACCGTTTACCATGAAAACCCTATTCATAGGGTCGCCATAAGTCAGGATCAACTTGAAGGTAGTCCATTTCCATTTTAAAACATGATTGCACAGAAAGAAGTCCCACTGAACTCAAAAAGTATGCAAATGATCAAATTCACTCTGCCGTCTCCTCCCTCCTATTCCCTCCCTCTTGCCCCTTCCCTCCCCCTTCCTTTACCCCTCCATCCCCATCCTCTTCCAATCCCCTCCTTCCCCTTCCTCCTCCTCTCCCTACCCTTCCTTCTCCCCATGGTCAGTTTTACCAATCTTTAGCATGATTGCACGGGAGTAAATACCATTGAACTCTATAAGCATACAAATGATCAAACCTGCCCTCCTCCTTCCTTGCCCCCCTCCAATCTGCTCCTTCCACTTCCCCCTACTCCTACTCCTCCCCCATGGTCAGTTTTACCTATCCTAACCATGACTGCACAGGAATAAATCCCATTGAACTCAATAAGCATGCAAATGGTCAGACGTGCCTTTCCCCCCTTCCCCTCTCCTCTCCCTTCCTCCTCCCCTCCCCTCTTCCTTCTTCCTCCTTCACGCTTCCTTTTTTCTCCTCCTCTGCCCACTCCAGCCCTCCCTCCCTCCCCCCCAGTCAGTTTTATCTTTCCTAAGCATTATTGCACAGGAGTAAATCACACTGAACTCAATAAACATGCAAATGATCAAACCTGTCCTTCTCCGCCCCTGCCTGCTCCCATCCCCCTCCTCCTCCTCCTCCTCCCCATCCTCTGTGGTCAGTTTCACCTATCCTAAGCATGATTTCAGGGGAGTAAATCCCACTGAACTCAATAAGCATACAAATAATCAATCCATTCTCAGGAAACTTGCTCAGGATCCCATTTCTTACCTCCCGGATTAAAAAGCAGAGAAATTCACTAATAGGCAAAAAAACCTTGTGGTTTAAGAATGTACCTATAGCCCACAGATATTTCTATCAAACTTTTAAAAGCAGTGAAATTGGGAAGCTATAGTGAATGCACCAGGGGAGCAGGAGACCTCACCTCCTCTCGGAGATATTGGACTGCCCTACAAATTTGTAAAAATACAAACACACTTTGACTTGGTCTTTCACAGTCCAATCCACTTCCTGTATAGCTTGGAAGAATTTGGTAACATATGTCTCTGAGCATATGGTGAGTGGTGGCAACACTTGCAATCAGCCCAAACAACAGAATCAAGACATGTGCTGTGCTGATCTTGTTTTAGCAGGGAGGAAGCAACATTATTAAGATAGTTGATATAGTTCAGATGGTCACTTTAAATATGTCTGATTTACTTTGCATTTTAGTGAAGTTTCCTATAAGAATTTTTTTTTGTTTCTATTTCTGTGAATATGTGAAGTACAGCAACACTTTGCAAAATTTACACTAAAAACAACTCCAAACATAATAATGGCACTGACTTCTGCAGAATAGTCTCCAGTGGACCTCAGGAGTGTGTCAATTTGCACAAGATAAAACAGTGGGAGGTGAAACATATTCTAGCAAAATTCTAGGTGTGCTCTATGTTTTTAATTGAACGTGCCCACCTTGCCTTAAATGAAGTGGTTTAAACATAGCAGTCTGAAAACATGCATCCTCTTTTTTTCAACAGCTAGAGTCATTGCTGAAGTTGCAACATATTGTAAGTCTGATTTTACATCAAACTGCAGTTTCAGATTCAACTGTTAAATGCACCCAAAATAAAAATAGAGCATAACCTCCAATTTGAAACACAAAAGGCTATCTTCACCATCATATGACATTGACCAACAAAAAGGCTTTGACATTATTAAAAATAAATTTGACACAGATTTCTAGGATGAATAATGAAGGAAATAAAATTTTCTAGATTAGATTCTCTGTAGAAACATTAGTAACACAGGAAAGAAGCAACGTAAGAAGAACACCAACAAACACACAAAAATATAATTCTCCATCTTTGGAGATGGCAGGTATTGCCACCACTCACCATATGCTCAGAGGCACATGTTACCCAATTATTCCAAGCTATACAGGAAGTGGATTGGACTGTGAAAGACCAACCCAAATGGTGTTTGCATTTTGACAAATTTGTAGAGCAGTCCAATATCTCAGAGACGAGGTCAGGTCTCCTGCTCCCCTGGTGCATTCACTATAGCTGCCCAATTTCCCTGCTTTTTAAAGTTTGATAGAAATATCTGTGGGTTATAGGTACGTTCTTAAACCACAAGGTTTTTTGCCTATTAGTGAATAGCTTTTCAATCAACAGAGACATGGCTAGCCCAACAAAAATGTGGTTGAAAAAGCCTTACAGAGTAGTAAAATCTTAATAAGTTTTTTTCACACAAAAGGTGGCAATTTCAGACCTCCAGCACTTGAGGTTCTTAAGGCTAAATCCTCAGCCCAATTACTGTCTTGGATTCTCAAGTTTGGGCTGACACTTGGTTAAGATAATTGGAATCTGTTGAGTCCAAATTTGTTAAGACAATTTTTTTCTGCCCCATGCTGTGTTCCTAATATCTTATTATGAATGGAAGCTTGGCTTGCCTCTATTATTTTTCAGGCTTGGCTGAAGATATTCAATTTTTGTTTGCAGTTAAAATTAACACCCACTGGTTTGCTCCCCCTAGTTCTGTATGACTCTCATGACAGCAGCTGGATGAAGGCCATTATCTTAAGGCGCTACTATTTTGGTTTATCCCCACAATAGTTACTAATCTTAGAGTTTAATAAAGCAAGAGATTTAATTAGACAGTGCATCTATGACATTGAACAGCAGAATAATTTAGCTGCTATAAGAAAATTTTGCCTATAGTATAACAGCTTCCCACTTAGCTCTCTTACTACATCAGCACCTTATTTGTAAAACCTAATAATCCTTAAACATAGAAGAGCTTTTACTAGAGCAAGATTGAATATACTACCATCAGCTCTATTAGAAGGGCATTTTGAAAGAATATCATTGCAAACTTGTGCATCCCCATACGGAGGGGGCAGTGTTGAAACAGTAGCCCATGTATTGCTGTTTTGCTCTTTCTATAGAGATCTGAGAAGGGAGCTGATTACCCCAATGTTTTTATTTTTTCCAGGGCACTCAACTAATTTTTATGTGACTTTTCTTCTTGCACACCAAGAGCAGATGGTGACAGCAAAGTCTGCAAAAATTTTAACAGGTGCCATTAGATCTATTGCACCTCGAGTTTTAATCTGATATAGTTTTTCCTCAGTTTTATTTGTTAATTGTTTTATGCAGATGGATTCTGTATACATTAATTTTATTGGCTGGCATCTCATGTAAATGCTAGAATTTTAGTTGGGTAATTTGATCAAGCTATTTATCTGGTTTCTATTTTCTCTATGTATTCCAAATGCAATGGCTTGTGGCAAATGCAAATAAAGGACTTTGAAAACATTGCTTATCTTTCAATATCAACAGAAGTTCTATCATGGAAAAGGCAAATTCAGTGTGAAAACTGAAACCTGGGAAATTCAGCTCAACCTTAAATTTGTACAGGGAAGTGCATGTTTGTATTTTAAAACATGAGACATAAAAAGAATGAAGTTGAACCCAAAGTTATTAATGTTACACCACACATACCTGTCTACTATATCTTAGCTCATTGAAACAAACAGAATCACAGAAGAGAGCTCCTTCAATCACACTGATGTCACTGATAATAAAAATGCTCCTGATGAACAGGTATAAGAGGTTTGGAGACGCCCGAGATAAAGCTTCAGGAATTAATCTACAAAATATATTAAAAAAACACACAGTATGAGATATATATATATATATATATAACACAGTAATGAAGAGAAATAACAGAGAAACTAGCTATGATACTTTACACTATAATATTTTACTAGTTTTGGCAAACCGTTTGTTGGCACCCAACAAATTCCCCAGTCCTGCTCCCTCACACAGCACATCCTCACCCATACCACATCCCCATTCAGTATAATGTTGCTCCTATACATCGCTTAGAAACTATGGTTATTAAGTGGCACATAAATACTTGAAATAAATAATACAGTATATGGTGATCATGGATGTTGCCAGTGCAGTAGTATAAAGGGGAGCTAGCTGTGAGCAGCAGGTCACCATCCAGCTGGCTAAGTCCAGTAGGGTTGCCCCTTTGGGAAGTGACATGGGGATGAGAGCATGAACCCCTGACATGTTTGTCAGGAGTTCCTTTCCCTTAACAAGAGAAGGCAGAGATGAACCAGAGTGAAACTACATTTGGGTTTTAAGTGAGACAGGACCTGGGTGCTGGGGGGAAAGGTGGTATGGAGTTGAAGCATCATCATCATCATTATTATGAAGTTGCTCTATACAAAAAAGTGTCTCAACGTTACTTGACAAAATACATCACATAAAAACAATTTTAAATCCAGAAACATTTAAAAACGAGCAATACAAAATACATAATGTTTGCCATGCTGGGCTCCTTTTGAAGTAAGAATTGGATATAAATAAATAAAATAAAATAAAAGGCAAACCTAAGCCCCAGCTGATAGCAGCAGAGCAGAGTGAGAGATCAATCACTGCATCCAAAGCTGAGGTGGTTTGCACCATCCAGGGCAGAAAGTGAGTGGGTGATTTGTGCATCATTTTTTGTTGGGCCATCTCCAAGACTTGTGCAAGCTGGAGGCTCCAGAAACTTACCAGTGAATCCATGGCTGGCCCTGCTCTACTCCCACAATCTCCAGTCTGAGGACCTATGCCGACTACTGCCAGCAGAAACACTACTGGTGGTAGCCTGAAATCCACTGCACTTTGTATGCCTGCAACAGGGCAAGAACATCCTCTATATCCTATCCTCTTCCAGCAGTGAGGATTAGGTGGTGAGGTGTGCAGCCTTATAAACAACTTCTCTAGTTTAAAAAAATAAAAAAGATCCATTAATAATTTGAAAACTAGCTCTGATTACCTGTTCTGAGGAACAGCCAGTGTGCTGCTTACAAAAACAACCGTGGCATCAGGAATCAGCTGTACCGAGACAAAATGGTCCCAGAGTGGTTGAAATGCCTTCTTAGATAAGGCATAGTATTCAATCTGAAAAGCAGACTAAAAAAAAAAGAACAAAATGAGCAAAGCCTATGGACACTGATCCACACCTCTCCCCCTTTCCCCTCCTTCTCCACTACTCCTTCCGTTTTTGTTTTATTTTAGTTTGCTTCAGTAAAACACTGATAAAAAGAATTATTTCCCAATATCTCTTATATGTATATTTGAAATTGCATTAATTAGTCCTAAAGTTGTGAACAATAATTACTTTTCTGGCTATACAAAAACTAAAGTAAATGCATCATATAAAGCAGTATTCTTCAGAACTGAAGGTGAATTTCCAAAATAGCATGAGATAATAACAAGGGGAGTACAAACCATTTTGTATATCTTACTGATCAGTTAGTGGATACATGGCCCTGCTGAGATTGCTGCAAGTGAGGACTAAACTTGTGGTGAGATAAATGAGGCCACAAATCCCAGATAGCTGTGAGTCGAAAAACACAAGCTAGATGTATACTCTGAAGCAGGCAGGGAGGGAGGTGGATTCACAAATGAATGTAGAAGCTGAGCAACAGGAAGGGTCATAGCTCAGTGGTAAAGCATCTGCCTTGCATGCAGAAGATCCCAGGTTCAATCCCTGACATTTCCAGATAGGGCTGGGAGAGACTCCTGACTGAAACCCTAGAGAGCTGCTGCCAGTCAGTGTAGATAATACTGAGCTAGATGGACCAACAGTATGACTCAGTATAAGGAGCTTCCTATGTTCCAGGAGGAACAAATAAGTTGAGTAAGAGTTGACCAAGAACACAGAGATGCAGAAGATGTAGAAACTTGGCAGGTATGTTCCATGAGGTTTCTGTGTTCAGGAGACATGAACAATGTAGTAAATTTTGATAAAGGTGTGATTTCCTAAAGAGAAATACTGATATATACTGTACTATAATAACTATAAAGCAAGGTCACTAGATCTGGTCAGTAGGCCAGATCCTTACCTCCCCCATCCCCATTGGCCATGTTTGATAAGTGGCAGTATGCTTCTGAATACCAGTTGCTGGAAACTATGGGGAGGGCAGTGCTCTTGCATTCAGGTCCTGCTTGTAGGTTTCCCGTGGGCATTTGGTTGGCCACTGTGAGAACAAGATGCTGGACTAGATGGGCTGCTGGTCTTATCTAGCATGCTCTTTTTATGTCTGTGAGTCACCTGATCTCACAATGACATCAAGCGACCCATTTTTGCCCATATACTGTACTTTGCAAGGCTAGATAATCTGCTGACTGGATGGACTTGCTTTGTGATGTGCCCAAGGGCTTCCAAGAACATCTTTTCACCTGGAGAAGAAGTCAGATAGACTTCTTCCATCATCTCTGCACCCCTCCTCCAGCTGCTACCCACTCTCCTCCTCTAAGTAGAGTCCTTTTGTCCTTAGGAGGGGGGAAGGGGAAGGGCAGCAGTTGAGGAAGGGCAAAACTGCACAATTCTAGCACTACTGAACACTCGAAAAGCCCCACTGAGTGTTTCTGAATAGTCAGCATTAATGCTCAAAGGCTGCAATGCATATTCCAGGTGAGCAAAACCCTACTCACCCACACCTAGTTCAGACATTCTATTTCTTGTCTATTCAAATCATCTCACCTTGTCCCAGCTAAGTATTACAACTCCAATGTGCAATCTCAGGCAATGACTGGTAACAGCTTTTGTTATCACATTGATTCCATAAGAACACTTATTCAGGAATAACTTGCGTGGACAAAAAGTAATTCTCAACAAACCTCAAGGTGAAATTTAAGAAACTAAACTATCACATGTCCACTATTATCTTCACTCTTGGAGATAATAGATATTGAGGTAGGGAGTTATTGAGATCACAGGAAAACAGGGATAGGTGTGGTTGAAGGATTCCACAGTATTCTTTTCAGGCCCCGAATTTCATACGAATATCTGGTTTTTTTATTCCCAAAATAGCAAGGAGAGAGATGAGATGTAGAAACATTTCAAACCAAAAGGAAAATGATGGGGGGGGATATGGATAAATGCTACCTGAATTAGGTATGCTCGGACAGTAGCAGCAGAAAGAGGAGAATATGCAAGAATTGGCTTAGTTGTTTCTCCAATGCAGTCACCAATAAGTTTTCCATCTGAGTCATATGCTGCAACTGCAAATATATACTTCTGGTTGGGCTCTAAATCCTCTACTTCTAAGATGCAAGTTTCATTAAATGATACCTGAAAATAAATAATAACTTCAATCACACCAATAAACAAAGAGCGCTATGGTAATTCACACCAAGACAAATAGTACCAACTGCCTACATAGCGCTACTGTTATGGGAATAACTTTAAAACCTAGTCATAAATCTCCTAAAAATATGTGTAGGTTACACATTTAACCAAAGAACCACTAAATGACAACTTCACTGGATTTGCTTTTCTACTTCCTCATTGCCACTCTCAGGTCTTCTAACCCTAAAACAGAAGTAAACAAAAGTTTGCCTATCAGGCATGCCTAACAGGGTTCTTCTTCCCATTTTATAAATTTTATTCTCTGCAGTTACTCTAATTAGTAAGTGAACCATGATACTTCAATTTGAGAGAGGGAAAATGTTCCTTAGGGCCTGCAGTCCCTATATAAGCTTGGGGGTTCTCCTAGAATCATCTCTGTCACTTGAGGCTCAGGTAGCCTCAGCGGCACAGAGTGCCTTCTACCAACTTCAGTTGGTGGCCCAGCTACGTCCCTATCTGGACAGGGATAACCTGGCTTCACTTGTCCATGCTTTGGTAACCTCCAAGTTAGATTATTGCAATGCGTTCTACATGGGGCTGCCTTTGAAGACAGTTCAGAAACTGCAGCTTGGGCAAAATGCAGCAGCCAGATTGGTAACAGGGACCAGACGGTTTGAACATATAAAACCGATTCTGGCCCAATTGCATTGGCTGCCTGTATGTTTCCGAGCTCGATTCAAGGTGCTGGTTTTAACCTATAAAGTCTCACACGGCTTGGGATCACAATACCTGATGGAACACCCCTCCCGACACGAACCCACGTGTACACTATGCTCAACATCAAAAGCCCTCCTTCAGGTGCCTACTCCGAGGGAAGCTGGCAACAAGGGAAAGGGCCTTTTCAGTGGTGGCCCCCAAATTATGGAATGATCTCCCTGATGAGATGTGCCTGGCACTAACACTATTATCTTTTCGGTGCCAGGTCAAGACTTTCCTCTTCTCCCAGGCATTTTAGCATGTGTTTTTAAATTGCTTTTTTAAAATTTGTATATTTGTTGTTAATGTTTTTAATTGTTGTAAACCGCCCAGAGAGCTTCGGCTATAGGGCGGTATATAAATGCAATAAATAAATAAATAAATAATAAAGAAATAAAGTCAGCATCCAGATCCAGATTAGGAACCACATTAGCAACCATCACATCTGAACACCTATATACAATCAACTTGCTGCCATTAATCCTTAATATACTTCAATCATCAGGAATATTATGGCCTGATGTCAGGTCCCAGCTAGGGGAGTCCTCATCAGAAGAAGACCAGGAGGCTCTAACCTTGGCTCAAGCTCCATCTGAGGGTAAGGAGCCAGGGTCCTATAATGAGGCCCAGGACAAGCCGTCAGCACCCAGGGCAAATTCAGCTTCTGACATAGAGGCTGAACAGCCCCCAAGGCTAAGGGAGAGGCATTGCCTCAAACACCAGATGGAGACCCAGCACATCCAGAGGTGTGCCCAACTATAGGCCCTGGCTCCTCGGGAATAGAGGACTCCTCAGGAGTAAAGGTCTAACTACAGGGAATTAATGGAAGTCAGCTAAGGTTTGGGGTGTGGTTCAGTAGCTCTAGCATTAAAATTCCAGTGCTATGCTGGAAGAGCTGGTGGAACAATGTCTATACACCAGCTCTGTACCTGATCTGTCTATGGAGTAATGGTTGCTGCCTGACAGCAGCCCTGATGTCAAACTACTCTGGATCTACCTTTTGCCTTGCCCCTGACCTGTGTTCAGGGCCGGCACCAAAGGGCAGCCAGGTTGGGCCTCTGCAGCCCAGAGGGCCCCCTGAAGGGCCCCTCCTTAGGATGTGGGAGTAGCACTCCCCTTCTGTGATCCTCGGCAGAGTTGACTCCTGGCCCACTGACCCTGCTGCAGATTGCAGAGACAGAGCTCCCAGCCCCCACCCCTACAGACTGTATGGACCTGCAGCGCCCGCCGCTCCACCTACCTCTCCTCCCTTTTTGTGAATGTGCTGCAAGCGCAGCTGCCATCAACCAAGATGGCAGCAGAGGCTTCTCTAAGGGGCTAATGCCCCTACTGCCATCTTGATTGATGAAAGGCACGTGCACGCAGCGGTAACGCAGCTGAAGCTCTGCTCACGGCCGGAGTTCAATTCCAACGGAAGGAGGAAGTCGAATCTCCAGTAAAAGGGGTCGGGGTCCACTCAGCCATCCATCCATGGTCGGTAAAATGAGTACCCGGCATATGCTGGGGGGTAAACAAAGGCCGGGGAAGGAACTGGCAATCCCACCCCATATATACGGTCTGCCTAGTAAACGTCGCAAGAGATCACCCTAAGAGTCGGAAACAACTCGCACTATAAGTGCAGGGACACCTTTACCTTTTGAAAAGCCACTGCTGGCAGTAAATTTAGGGCCTCAAAACAGGATGTTTGGGCAGAGGCAGAGCAGAGACACCCACAGATCCACTAGAAAATGCTCCATCTCCCCTGACAGGGGACTGATTTGAGCCCCTCACCTATGTTAGCCTGGACAAAAAACCTGATTTGTCCTCATCTATGAAGTTGTAGTCATCAGTTTGTATTACCAAACTGACATAATTACTGATGCCTTCTATGTCTAATGAAGTATAGTGAATTTTATTTTCAGATCTCAGTAGATTAGAATAATAGCTGCTGATGTCACAAATCCTCAAAAGCTTAAGGGAAGTAGGGAGAAGTCAAGCTATTAAAGCGGGCTAAGGTTGCAGGTTCCACAAATATAGTCTATGATGTTTTTATCCCTCTCAGTTTTCAGGCAGTACATCTCCTGCTTACACTAGCAATGCAGTTTAGAAGCAGTCAGACAGACAGGCTCACAGAGGACTATTATTATAGAAGACCTTACCACTTCTGCTGTGTTCTTAAGATTATAATGATTTAACCGGACTTTTGGATTACATCCTTTGGCTACACATCCAAAAATACTGTACCATGAAACCTTCAAAAAGGAAAAGACAATTGAATGAAGAACATCCAAGTAAAAATGTTTAGGATTAGATTATGAAACCTAGCAGTTAAATGGTGAATTTCTGGGAAAATATTTTCCCAGTCACTATGGGATCCTAAATAATGGGATTTTTTAATTTTAGGAAGATTTAATTTCTAAAAAGTGGTGCTATCGTGGTTGTCTGGTGTACTATACACTTACAATGTTTTAAAAAACCTTACAAGAACACAGAAAAGGATAAAAATGAATACATTGTGTCATCTAGTGATGAATGCATACTGTACAGAAATAACTGTGTCTTAGCAGGATATGCAGGGCCAGTCCCAGGCATGCTGGGGCCCTTGGGCATCAGCCTGCCCTGGGCCCTGGCACGTGCACGCATGCCCCACCTACCTACCTGGTGGGCAGAGGAGCAGGAGGTTGGGCAAGGGAGCTGGCAGGGGCAGGGGCTGAGAGCGAGCAGGAAGGCTGATGGGGGGGAGAGTGAGCGCGGGTGGGCTGGTGAGCAGCTCCCTCCCTGTGATCTGCAGCATGGAGCCTGCTGTGAAAGGGAGCACTACTCCCCCACCATAATGAGGGGCCCTTGGGACAGTGGGCGACCAGCCAGGGGGAAGGCGAGTGGGTGGGGGGGCCCTCCCTCTCTGCAATCTGCAGCAGGGAGCCTGCTGCAGAAGGGGAGCACTACTGCCCCACCACAAGGGGCCCTCAGGACGGCAGGTGAGCGAGCAAGAGGGAGGGATGGCAGGCAAACGAGAGAGCCGGCGGGGGCAGAGGGCGAGCGAGGGAGTGAGCGGGGAGCAGGGTGGAGGGTGAGCAGGGGGAGAGGGCGAGCAAGGGAGCTGGTGGGGGAAGAGGGTGAGCAAGCAAGCGGAGTGGGGGTCAGAGGGCCAGCCCGGGGGAGAGCGGGCATGGGCGGGCTGGTGAGCGGGCAGGCAGCTCTCTCCCTGTGATCTGCGGCAAAGGGGAGTGCTGGTCCCCCACCACCACGAGGGACCCTTCAGGGGGTCCTGTGGGCTGCAGGCCCTCAGCCCGGGCCCCACCTGGCTACCCTTTGGAGCCAGCCCTGAGGATATGCACAGAGTTTTTCCTGTCAATACATAAATGTATGCACAAAATAATTCACTGACAAATATTAAATGTAAAATATCTCAATGCCTTATATGCTTATATTGAAAACTGAACAAAAATTCTATCAAATAAGTAGTGAAAATGGTACTTGCATTCCTTATAATCAAGCAAAATATAATTCTGTGTAAACAGTAAATGTATCCTATGGACTCATAGAGCAGTAGCCACCAGAGTAGTTCTGTTAGTGCAAGGACGTCTGGCTGCCCAATGGAATTTCTTCTCCCTCTTACTCCCGAAAACTGGGATTTCCCCCAACCTTCTGGAGCAGATTTGGAAAGGATGCAGGGGGGTGCACGGGAAAGGAGGAGGGGAAGTTCCATTGCTCAAATGGAAATTCTTGCACTAACAGAACTACTTTGTGGGATACTACCCATAAGGAAGAATCCAACATAGTATGAGCAGACTTCTGCTCATTCAATGGGACTTCATCTTCTCCCTCCTCCAGCCTCCTATACCACTATCCAAACAAAAATTGCTCTGCTGCAACCATCAATCCTTCGGAGTAGTTTTTGAGGATGCACAGGAAACTGCAGAGGTGAGGAGAGTAAGGTGAAGTCCTATTGCATAACCAGACATCTGTCTCACTCACACAAAGACAGAGCTGGATGCCTACAGCCCATAGCCATCGCCACAGCAGAACAAATTGGCCAAAGGTGGTTTTGTGTATATATACAGGTGTGCTAAGTAGTATTACCTTCACATCTGAAGCAAATGGTGCTGGTTTAAATGCCATGGAACAATGTGATCTGGAAAGCAATATAGGAGGAGGTGGAACTTTGCTTTTCACACTACTTGCAGATTGTGGAAAAGCAGCACGTAATGTATTTTGTTCAGCTTCTGCTTTCTGAATTAGTATAAGTGCTTCCTAAGATTTAAAGTCAAAAACCCAAAAATGTTATTTGGTTTACATATATTTCAGATGCAAACAAACTGTATAACTATAGAAAACAGAATCACAGGGTTGAGAACGATCCAGAGACAGAGTGTTTAGTGTGTGCCTGGACAAGCAATTTTTTAACATTAACTGCTAGTGAGATTTATGCAAGCAGCTGACACACTCAGTACTCCATCCAGTGATCTGTTGCTGTTTCTGGTTTGTTATGAAAGTTGTTACCTCATTTACAGAACTTCCTTCAATTAGTCTAAACAGAAGTCTTTGTTACCACTTTTTCCCGACTTTGCTTGACACCTCTCTTTCATACCCCTGCAGTGCTGATCTCTACTACTGAGTTTGTGCCTGCAATTTTGGGAAAAGAAAGCATGTATATATGGAAAATGCATAAAGATCAGTGCTGAGCCACTACCCACTTGGGGGTGTCCTAGTGCCCACTGAAGAATCTAAATGTTCTGTCATGAATTCACTGGACAACCTTCAATTAGTTATGACCTCTGCCTCAGTTCTCTATCTAGAGAAAATAACAAGTTACCAGAGTTGGAATGACGACTAAATACATTAAGACTGTACAAGCACTTCAGCACTACAACTACCATATAAATTAACAAAAACAGCCATCTAGTAGGGAGATTGGACCATTGGTCTCACCCGAAGGGTGATTTTCATAGGAGGAATCCCATCATGCTGGATTATAGCTCGTCCTATCGTCCGAAGGCAAGAATGTTTCTGAAGTCAAGACCAGGGCGTCAGGCCCCTCCCACTCTCCAGTTCATTCGCAGCGAGTCCAAAGGGATATATCTAAACATGCAGGAAAAAAGGCCAATGGGCCTACCAGCAAGAACGTAACATAATAGTAACATTCATAATATCTGACGCTAACCTAGCGAAAACAGTAATAGAAGTCTTGACTTCACTAGAAAATTAAAATGTAATATAATATAATATAATATAATGACGAAATTGTAATATATAAACCATCCTAAATATTATGTAGTTATTCTCCAACTGGGAGGGTCATGATGGGATTCCTCCTATGAAAATCACCCTTCAGGTGAGACCAATGGTCCATTTTCCATAGGAGGAATGCCATCATGCTGGATGTACCAAAGCAGCCCATAACAGGGAGGGACCACCCACATACTAATCGTCATTAAGAACCTGTTGCAAAACTCGTCTGCCAAATGAGGCATCAGCAGAGGCATAACGATCTATTTTATAATGCCTTATAAACGAGTGTGGAGTAGACCAAACAGCAGCTCTACAAATATCGGCAACAGGAGCGTTAGTAGTAAAAGCAGCCGAAGTGGCTGCTGATCTAGTGGAATGAGCTGTTATACTAGGAGGAACTGGAATCTTAAGGGACTCATAGACTAAGGTAATACATGCACGCAACCAGCGGGATAAGGTGGAATTAGCTACTTTATGCCCCATAGACCTTGGATGAAAGGATACAAACAAAGACTCAGTCTGTCGTATATCCTGGGTCCTGGACAGGTAGGTCTGAGAGCCCTCCGAACATCCAACGAATGCCAAGCCTTCTCGAGAAGATGAGTAGGATTCGGACAAAATGAAGGTAGAACAATGTCCTGGTTGCAGTGGAAAACTGAATTGACCTTGGGATGGAAGGAAGGATCAGTTTTCAGCACAACAGAATCCTTGTGAAAGACACAGAGGTGGCGAGCAGAAGACAATGCGTCCAGTTCCAAGACTCTTCTCGCCGATGTAATTGCAATCAGGAACAGGACCTTGAAAGACAACAGACGTAAAGGCACAGTCCTGAGTGGCTCAAACGGAGGACGTTGTAAGGCCTGCAGAACCTTTGACAAACTCCATGATGGAAAACGGTGAGCTACAGCCGGCGAGCGTAGAGCAGTGCCTCTGAGGAAGCGTTTGATAAACGGATGTGAGGCAATAGGGGCGTCAATGGAAGATACTGAAAGAATGGACGACAGAGTGGACGCATGTCGACGCAATGTGTTGGGTCTAAGTCCCAGCATGAGGCCCCTATGAAGATATTGCAGCACTTGTTGTACTGTAGCCTTGGAAGGATCGATGTGTTGGGACTGACACCACCTGGAGAACACTACCCAAGTATGTTGGTATATACGAGTGGTGGATGGTCTTCTCGAGGCCAAAATAATGTCAATAACAGCGTCTGACAGGCCAGCCGATCTCAAATGTCCCCGTTCAAAAGCCACGCTGTTAGGTTGAGCCACTTGGGGTCCTGATGCCATACTGGACCTTGTGATAAGAGATCTGGCCTGACTGGAAGTGGCCAGGGATCCGTCACTGACAGTGCAAGGAGATCCGAGAACCACGGTCGATGGGGCCAAAATGGTGCTATCAGAACCAGTTTGGCCCTCTCGCGTCGCGCCTTCCTCAAGGTTCTGGCTAATAGTGGTATTGGAGGGAAGGCGTATAATAGGCCCTCCGGCCACGGCAGTGACAGAGCATCCACCGCTTCCGCTGTCGTGTCCAGGTATCGAGCGAAGTACCTGGGTAGCTGGCAATTGCGACTGGAAGCAAACAGATCTACTGAGAAGGGGCCGAATTGACGCTGGAGAAGATGGAACACAGTCGGATGAAGTCTCCATTCTCCCGGCAAGACTTGTTGTCTGCTGAGCCAGTCTGCTGTGACATTCGAAATTCCTCTGAGATGTTCTGCTTTGAGGGATTGCAGATGTTGTTCTGCCCAGTCGAATATGAGGGAAGCTAGGTTCTGTAGAGGCCTGGACCTGGTGCCTCCCTGTCTGTTTAAATGAGATTTGGCACACGTGTTGTCCGTTCGAATGAGGACATGATCCAAGAGAAAGAGAGACTGAAAATGAAGCAGAGCTAAGTGGACAGCCTTTAGTTCCAGCCAGTTGATGTTTTGAGCTTGCTCTGCTGTGTCCCAAACTCCCTGAATGAACTGGGAGTTGCAGTGGGCTCCCCAACCAAGGAGACTGGCATCGGTGGTAATGACAGTCCGGTGGGGTTCTCTGAATGGAGTGCCTTGGGTGAGATGTTGTACCTTTGTCCACCAGCGGAATGACAAGCACAGAGTGGGACTCAGGGGGATTGCTCGATGGTTTGAGTTGGCAATGTCGTGTTGGAACGGCAACAGGGCCCACTGTAGAAGGCGCGTATGTGCCTGAGCCCATGGCATAATATGGATGGTGGACACCAACATTCCGAGAGCCCTGGCTAGAAGCATGATATCTGCAGATGTTTTGTGCATCAGAGACCTTGCGATGTCTGTGATAGCGGTGATGCGATCTGAGGACAGGAACACAGTCGCTTGCAGTGTGTCTAACATTGCCCCTAGATGCTGCAGGCGTTGGGTTGGTTGTAGATGGCTTTTGTCGAAGTTGACTAGCCAGCCGTGGGCCTTGGTAAATACTCTCGGGGTGGACGAGAGTCCGAACGGCATTGCTCGATATTGGAAGTGCTGGGAGCCAAAGGCAAAACGAAGGAATTTTCTGTGGGCTATGCAAATAGGGACATGGAGATACGCTTCCTTTAGGTCGATAGAGGCAAGGAAGTCACCTTCTTGCAGGCTGTCTATAATGGAGTGGAGGGATTCCATTTTGAACCTGCAATACTTTACGAAACGGTTAATGAACTTGAGGTTCAAAACCGCCCTCCATGAGAGATTGCGTTTGGGCACAGCAAATAGGAGGGAGTACACCCCTTCCGACCTCTCTGCAGTGGGGACTGGCTCTATCGCCTCTATGTCCAAAAGGTGATGTATCGTAGTCTGCATGATGCAGCGCCTGTCTAGTGCCCTGGGACAAGGGGAGGGATGAAAATTGTTTGGAGGTATTGCCCAAAACTCAATTGCATATCCATAACAAAAGAGGTCTCTGATCCATGGGACCTGAGTCAGAGGTAGCCAAAGTTCGGCAAATAGAAGCAATCTGCCCCCAACTGGTATTGCCTTAGTATTGTCTGCGTTGGCGAGACCCTCCCCCGTATGAGGACGTTGAGTAGCCTCTGCGGCCCTGGTACTGACCTCTACTGGGGAAATGTCTATTCCAGCCTCCTCTGGTGGAGCGGAAATCAAATGCTGGGAAGTCGCGGCCTCGTCCCGTGGGCCACGTTCCTCGAAAGGGCTGAGACGTGCGGTATGAAGCGAAACGCCTAAAGGGTCTGCGCTCGACATTTTTGACAGTGGCCAAGACAGGCTTTCGAGTGTCCTTAGGGTCGACAAGCACTGCCCTTAATGCCTCTTCCCCGAAAAGTAATGTGCCTGCATAAGGTGCTCGTGAAAGATTAACCCTGGCAGTAGAGTCAGCCTGCCAGTGACAAAGCCAGAGGGTCTGTCTGGCAACGACCTGAGCCTCCAGGGCGCGTGCTGCTAGTTGATTCGCGTCCAAGGTGGCGTCGGCCACGAAAGCAGCTGTTTTGCACAATTTTAGTAGCAATCTGCGCAGGGAGGCGGGATCTGGATTGTGGTCCTCGATGAGGTCGTCTAACCACATCATCGCTGCCCTGGTGAAAATAGAGGCAGATGTGGATGCATGCATAGAAAAGGCGATGGCCTCATGGGTCTTGCGTAGTATAGATGCCATTCAGTGGCATCCTTTAGATGAGAGTCCCCCTCCGTCGGCAAGAGGGACCTGGAAACTAAACTGGAAATAGGCTCGCCGATGCCAGGGACAGCCAGTCTGGTAGAAAAGCCCGGGGCCAAAGGATAGAGTCTGTCTGCAATGTTATTAAATCGGCGTGCCTGTAAGGGGTGGGACCATTCGTCCTTGGCCAGTTTAGCGATGGGGTCTGGCACAGGGAGGAAGTTTTCAGCTGGCGTAGGGGATTTCAAGACCCTGGCCCCTTTTAAAGCGGGCGTGGAAGCTGCAGTTGGAGTGGATTGAAGACCAAGAGCGTTCAAGACTCTGCGCGCCAGGGGCTGGTAATCTGAAGCGTCGAAGAGACGATAGGAGGTTTCTTGCTCTGGTTCCGAATGGTCACTCCACTCGTCCCCTTGGTCTTGCAGCGTGAATGCGGACTCTTCATCAAAAGAGGCGTCATCAACGAACCTGCCCCTGGCAACGTCAAACGGGTCTGGAGAACCTGATGGGTTTCTCTCACTGTGTAGAAGTTGAACCCCGCTGTGTTGAGAGATAGTGGGAGCTTGTGAAGATGATTGACTCTGAGCAAAAAAGGACAGCATGCCCTGAAGTTGTGTAATGAACTCGTGGGACAGCTGTAGTCCCGGAGATGTAGATGGTTGCTCTTGGATAGGCGGAGCTGCCGACGGCCCCACAGGTCGTGAAGAACAAGCTCTGGATTGACTGACCGTTGGCTGTACAGGAAATCCAGGAAAGTCCTCCTCATCAGAGGAAGCAGCAGGAGAATGAAAGAGAGTAGTTAACTGTGCATGATTTGACTCCTCTGGCACTGGAGCAGAGACATAGCGGGGCCGCTTGATTGTGCTGTGGCTAAGATGTTTGGTTTTGGCAACCGCTTTTGAGTGCTTATGTTTGACCGCCTTAGGAGGTTTAGGTGTAGTCATCTGGTTTGTCACAGGCTGTTGTTTCGGCTTGGTTGCCTGGGTTGTCTCTGGCTGTTCTGCCATCATATAGATATTAAGGGTAGCTGTACACGGCACACGACTGGGGCAGAATGCACAGACCCGAAGATGCTCAGTACACGGCACACGACTGGGGCAGAATGCACTGGCAGATGGCTAAGTACACTGCCATGATGGGGCAGAATGTACACACTGAACAGTTTTAGAGCAGACACAGTACACGGCACACGACTGGGGCAGAATGCACTGTCAGATGTTTAAGTACACTGCCACAATGGGGCAGAATGTACACTATGAATAGTCTAGTACACGGCCACAGATGGGGCAGGATGCACAGTCCAGGTCAGTCCAGACAGGTGGTATGTGGTATCAATCCCTTGCACACTAGGATCAATAGTCTGGTGTACAGTCAGTCCAGTATTAATAGGTTTAATGAGCCAGCCACAGGCGCACCTTCCTTGCAGGAATAATAGGCTTTGTACTGTTTAGGTATTGCTACTGTTTAGGTAGCAGCAATAATCAATAGTAGTAGTTTGCGTGAAGAGCTGTAGCAGACTTGAATATGTGCTCTGCAGCTTACTAACAGACACAGCTTACTAACAGACACTGACAGGAAAGGTATACACTGACAGCGGCAGGCCTAGAACAGAGGCGTTTATCAGTAAGGCCAATAGAAAAGGCAGGAAAAAAGTGGGAGGATCAAAATGGCGCCCACAAGGAGCGGAAAAATTGAGCCAATGAGAAAGGTTTGGGGTGAGGAAGGAGCAATGGCGGTCTAAGGAGAGCGCCAACAAGCTCAAGATTCTCAAATTTTTCAAGCTCAAATGTCGTCGATGGCGGCTGGGGGGCGAGCTATGTCTTAATAGCCGCGGAGACAGGCTCACGGAGCACAAAATTTAAACGGAGCCGCAGGCTCCAAAGGTCGTTGCGGCGGGAATTAACTGCCGCGGAACGAGCCGGAGGGAGGGGGGCAGAGCAAGGGAAAGAGCCGCAGCCGCAGGCTCTGGGGCCACCAAAATAGGTGGCGATAAAAAGGGAGAGAATGAGGTGGCGCGAGGCGGAGAGCCGTGATCGGAAGCTCCCGATTAGACTTGCGGCCGCCTGCTGAGCGAGGGAGAGTCGCAGCCGCGGTCTCCCGGAATCGCCGTTAGGATCGGCAGAGAGCAGCAGCTCCTGCGAGGCTAAACGAGGGCGGAGGAGTGCAGCTGGGCGAGAAGGAAAGCCGCAAGCTCCCGTAACAAAAAGAGACTAAGGCAGCCGCCTTAGAGAGAGAGAGCCGCAGCCGCGGTATCTCTGGGAGCCGTAGGCTAAAGTTCTGGGGGTAAACGATGTCAAAGACAAGACAGAGGGAAGGAAGAAACGCAGGATAGACAGATAACAAAGACCTTCACACTCTGGCAAACAAATCCACAAACAAACACAAGAGACTTAGCTACGCTATCTGGAATAACAAACTTGTTCGATACGAAGGCAAGAATGAACTGGAGAGTGGGAGGGGCCTGACGCCCTGGTCTTGACTTCAGAAACATTCTTGCCTTCGGATGATAGGACGAGCTATAATCCAGCACGATGGCATTCCTCCTATGGAAAATAAGACTGCCATATGTTTTAAGTACAGTACATTGTATTTCTTTCTATATAATTATATGTAAATAGACTTCTTATCTGGAACTGATTATGATAACTGCATAATGCAATAGACCTCTAACTCCTATTTGTTTTGTTTGTTTATAAACCACCCTTCACCCAAAAATGGATTCCAGGGCAGGATACAAAGAAATTACAGAAATATTGTAACACAACCAACAATAAAATAAGAGAAAGATGAATCAAAGCAAGCTTAAATGGCTTCAATAGGATCTGTGTCATACGTAAAATGAAGGGAATGATATAGGGAGATGCTAGCTGTCAGACTACTAGATGGGGTGGTAAGGAGCAAAGGAAAGAGACAAGAACACCTGCCCACTCTTTTCCCTCATAGCTCTACCATCAATGGGTGTCATCTTGTTCGGCAGAACTGTGAGGAAATGAGTGAACCAGGTATAGATGATGATGCTATCCAACTTCAAAACTAGTACTGCTGGTGTAGCGGGTTGTCACTGGCAGGTTCCCCTGGATGGTACCTTTCAGGTCACAACAGGGGTAAGGGCTGGTTGGTTGGTTGGTTTTTTTGCGGAGAGTCTCTTCTGTGGATTGAAAAATCTGAGGGTGCTCCTTGATGAGAGAAAGTTGTACTGAGGGGAGTGCAGTTGCATCCATTCTTGGGTGAAAGTCTTGGAAGCGTGATAGCAACCTGGCTGAGAGCCAGATTGCTGTCTAGGACACTAGTACATCTCTGTGATTCATGGGTGAGAATTTGTTTTAATATAAGATATGACTGTGTAATTAGTGATCTCCATAACATATAACGCTTCTTTACATAATATTTTGTGTTTTAGCTGATATTATTTGAACTCAAATTAACACTGAATTACTTGTTTTGATAACTGGATTGATCTTCCCTACAGAAATAATCAAGAAGTATACCATAGATAATTTAAATGCTTTCTTTTTATTGCGTTTTAAAAGATGGACCACCATAACAGTTTTGCAGCCTCAAAAATTTATCTGCAACTTGGATAATTGTGTTCTCTAAAATTTAGAATAATAATAATCCAACTGCAGCAATATATGTAAAAAGATAATGTCTTATGGACAAGTGTCTAATTTACAGTAATGTTTATTGGAAACTGGGGGGGATTATCTGGCAAATGACCTGTGACCAACATAACATGTGACAATTCATTGAAAGACATCCACAAATAATTGCTTCCAAAGCAAGACTCTGCATATGACAAAAGTTGCAGGTCAGCATCAAGTCCATGTGGGAAGTTGTAACGCACATCTAAATTTACACTTGGCCGTGGCAATACCCTAAACCTTTGTTTCTTTTCAACCCAACACTTAACATTTTGGCCGAAAGGCGGGGTATAAATAAACATTAACATAACGTAAGACAAATGTCATGGAAATCCCCCTTTTTAAGAAAAGGACAATATTAATGTTAATGACAAATTTTGTTTTCACAACAAATTTTTGCCAATAAATTTTCTTTTCAGTTTTCCTGTCTCAAACCCAACAATAACAAAGTTGACAATTGACACCAGTACTTTCTGTGCCTTCTTTCAGGATAATCACATTTCCCCTAAGGGCACTGTTCCCTGTATTTGTGGAATATACTTTACATTATGTGAAAAAATAATTTTTGTTCAAGACTGCCTTCAACCTTTTAGAGGGTTGTACTATTCCCTGATGCAAGGCAACAGACCTTCAGCTCCTGGAGCGAGTTTTTGAATCTCTAGATGACCCCATTTTAAATTTTAAAATTTAAATTTAAAAATGTAAAAACTCTTAAAATGGTTAAAGACAGAAGGAAAGCAAAAGGAGAGAGAAACACAGTTAGAACCCTAAATGCAATAATACAGTGACTAGTACATAGGGACAGAGAACTACTACAATAATTATTATACAGAAATAGAAGAGGATGATAAAAAAGGTAGAACAAGAGCCCTAGTTCAAAAGGTTAGAGAAATCAAAGGAAAATTCAAACCAAATGTATGGATGTTGAATAATCAACTGGGGAACACAATGACTAACTGAGATAAAAATAAAAGGAAGATGGAAGCAATACACTGAAGAATTATATAAAAGAGATGCAAGGTTGACAGATTCATTCACGGAGGAACCATATGAAGAACAAGAAGTCTTAGAATACTTGGAAGAAATAAATCACCAGGAACAGATAGCATACCAATAGAGTTGCTACAAGTTACTGAGACTGAATCTGTCCAAATTTTGACAAAATAATTTCAACAAATATGGAAAATAAACCAATGGCCCACAGACTGGAAGTGTTTAATATACATTCCAATTCCAAAGAAAGGGGATCCTAGGGAATGCAGTAATTATCGAACTATTGCCTTAATATCCCATGCAAGTAAAGTAATGCTCAAGATTCTACAACAAAGGCTCTTACCATATATGGAGCAAGAAATGCAAGATGTCCAAGCTGGATTTAGAAAGGGAAGAGGTACCAGAGATCATATTGCCAACATATGTTGGATAATGGAAAGGACCAAGAAATTTCAGAAGAAAATCACCCTGTGCTTTATAGATTACTGGAAAGCCTTTGATTGTGTAGATCATGAAAAACTATGGAATGGTTTAAAAGAAATGGGGGTGCCACAGCATCTGATTGTCCTGATGCGCAACCTATATGCTGCACAAGAGGCTACTGTAAGGACAGAATATGGAGAAACTGATTGGTTCCCCATCAGGAAGGGTGTGAGACAGGAGTGTATTTTGTCATCCTATCTGTTTAATCTATATGCAGAACATATCATACGGAAAGTGGGTTTGGATCAAGGTGAAGGAGGTGTGAAAACTGGAGGGAGAAATATCAATAATTTAAGATATGCAGACAATACCATACTAGCAGAAACCAGTAATTTGAAATGAATGCTGATAAAAGTTAAAGAGGAAAGCACAAAAGCAGGACTACAGCTGAATGTCAGGAAGACTAAAGTAATGACAACAGAAGATTTATGTAACTTTAAAGTTGAACTTCTCAAGGATTATCAATACCTTGGCACAGTCATTAACCAAAAGGGAAACAATAGACAGGAAATAGTCAGAAGGCTAGGACTGGGGAGGGCAGCTATGAGACGACTAGAAAAGATTCTCAAATGCAAAGATGTATCACTGAACACCAAAGTCAGAATCATTCAGACCATGGTATTCATGATCTCTATGTATGGATGTGAAAGTTGGACAGTGAAAAAAGCAGTTAAGAGAAAAATCAACTCATTTGAAATGTGGTGCTGGAGGAGAGCTTTGCACATACCATGGACTGCAAAATAGACAAATAATTGGGTGTTAGAACAAATTAAACCAGAACTATCACTAGACGCTAAAATGATGAAACTGAGGTTATCATACTTTGGACATATAAGAGAAGACAAGATTCACTAGAAAAAACAATAATGCTAGGGAAAACAGGAAAGAGTAGAAAAAGAGGAAGACCAAACAAGAGTTGGATTGACTCCTTAATGGAAGCCACAGACCTGAACTTACAAGATCTGAACAGAGTGGTTTACAACAGATGGTATTTGAGGTCATTGATTCATAGGATCGCCATAAGTCGTAATTGACTTGAAGGCACATAACACACACAGACACACAGAGATGACCCCATCTATTCAGTCTAGCTACAGAAAGCAAATCAGGGCAGGTCAGTCTCCTTGATACATCTGAGGGGAAGCTGGTAGAAACTTCTACATGCTTCAGGGTGGGGGTGTTGTAAAGAAGTATCAATTCTACTGTTTTCTAAACCACATGCAGGTTGATGTTTACTGATAATTAAGGTTATCTAGTTACTAAATATATTAACATGTAGTTGTATTTCCTCTAAAAGCAATAACATATAACCACCCTTCCCTTATCTGACTTGTCTTTCAAACTGTATGCTTCTTGAGGGCAGGGGCCTATTTCTTTTTGTAAAACTCTGTAAGATGCCCTATATTGATTGTATGGTACAAATAATAGAACTAATAATTATTAAATTCTCAGGGTAAGAATAATGACAATCCTAAAAAGGGATTTAAATGACACACATATTTATATAATTTACACATTGTTGTGTTAATGTTGGTCAGAAGAACTGCTGCATGTAAGGCACACTGCCAGTAATATCTCGTCACATTTTCTTAATGGTAACAACCTCAAAGGGTCATTAACCTATTATCTATTTTCTTGCAGAGGTCCTTAATTGAATATTATGGAAAAAATAGAGAAATTTTGAATTATGCATGCCATACTTCTGGTTGTTTTACTACTTTGTGAAATGAGATTATGAAAAACTATAGCCAGATCATGAAACTTTGGGAAATCATCTTTAAAATGATACAGAACATATTTAAGAAAATGAAAAATGTGTCTGTAGGTTGACATTGTCATGGAATTACCCACTTTTGTCAGTGAACAGTTTCTCCTGGTGTTATTGCATATATTTTTAGTAGAGTGGAATGATTGATCATAGTTATTGGTAATAGAGTGGGAGATATTGGAGTGATGGGTGGATTGTATTTATGAATGTTTCTGAGGTATAGGAATAGAATAAGATGATTAGTGGATATTGTATGATTTGTGTACATGAAAGACAGAGTTTGATGAGTATGTTTTAAGTGAGGAGATTGTTGCATACTGCGAGTCAGGATGTGGCAAGGAGGAGGGTGAAGAGGGAAGAGATACCTGACACTTAAGATATTTTCAAAATGTGCTGCTATATTTTTGCTTTTTTAGAGTTTTAGTATTTTGTGTTGTAGTTTGTATTACATTATTTTGTAGCTTTTCAGTTTCATTGTTTGTTACATATATAATTATATTGTTATATTTATTTATATACTACTTTATGCCCAGATGACTCCTAAGTAGTAGATAGCTAGTGTCTGTTAGTTCTGGAAACTGCTTAGAGATCATATTAGTACTAAGCAGTACATAAATATATCAAACAAATAATAAATAATATAATCTCGTCCAATGTTCATATGCAAATATAGCATTTAGAGGAAACAACAACAGTTATTCAAGTAATGTATATGAAATGCCTTAACTGAACAAAAGTATTAAATACCTACGTTTTGAGAAAAACATTTCAAACTCTCTGAAGGAACACAAATGAACTACTTCACAACGAAGATTAGCAGAACAAGTTTCTAATATCTCCTGAGAAAGTGATTTTGTATAAGCATGTTGAAGGTTGGTACCATTAACAGCACAATCTTATACATGTCTATTCTGAAATAAGTCCCAATGAATTTAGTGATGCTTACTCCAAGTTAAGTGGGTATAAGATTGAGCCTAAACTCAATGGGTAACCTCAGGTCCAGAGGCTGAACACAGCCCTCCAGACGTCTAGCCCTCAGGACTCTGCCTAGGCTACACCCCTCCCCAGCCCTGCTCCCCCCCCCCTCCTGGTGTGTTTTTGCCTAGCTGGAATGTGTCATTGAACTGTGATCATGCCTATTGCTTGCCTCATGGATGATTGAAGATTGTGTGTGTGTGTGTGTCTCTGTCTGTATAGGTAGGGGGAAACCTCTGACTTTTGCAAAGCTAGAATATAGCCTAAGATAAAGTGTTCCATCCATTGCTCCACCCACCTTTGCATCTGGCTATCACATGGGAATACAGCCCTCGAGCTGAAAGAAATTCCTTACTTCTAGCCTAAACCTTTCAGTTCCCACTATTTCAATCATAACTTGATGGAAATGGAATCACACTGCTCAGATTTATGATTCTGAGGGAGGAAAATGATTTTTTTAAAAAGGCTCCATTTTAAAAAAGACCTGACAGGCTTGCTGCTCCTGGGTGAATTTTTAACATCTATATTGCCAACAGTTTCCTCAGAATCTTCACTTAATGGAGTGCTGCCTCAATACGCTGGTTATGTCAATGACAAACATAAAGAGAACGATGAATAATATTAGGACTTACATTAATTGCAAAATAATTTATATTACCTCAAGAAGCTGGTTTGGGGACGAATTGGCTAATCCTACTGGAAGCATCAATGTGGCCTTCTGCATCAAGAAGAGAGCTCTGGACAATTTATTCTTTTTTATTTTATTCATTACATCTGGTTCTGTGGAGCAATTGTTTAAAGTAGTAAACCTATGAACAAAATATGGTGTTTCCATAAGCTATTTTTACAAGTACATACTAATGTGTGTTACCTGTTAAATGTTTGCGCTGATTTATATCTTTTGCAGCGACCTTTAATTTAATATTTTTGCCATCAGTATGAATGCCTGCAAGAAAGTGACTATTAATTTATATCAAATATTAGCTTAAAACAGTATAATACATTAAGTTCTGTATGAGTCCTCCTATACTCCCACAGTGGCATTAGAATTACTTTTCTGTTTCATTTCATTTGACTCTTCAGATTATATAAAATTGAAGTGTGCACTGAAGTATGTAAAATTGCATTCCTTTTATAAATTCTAGGTGGCTTCACACTCTACTAGGTAGTAGTTGCTGCAGATACAGCTGCTACACCACAGATGCAGGTATAGTGTTGCCACATGTGAAGTATGGATAATATTGCTCTATCTGCACCTGTGGACAAGCACCTGAGACTCCTGGATAGATAGAAGGGCCCCACTGTATGTACATGGGTGTTTCAAGATGTACGTATATTGTCCACAGTCTGTGTGTGTTGTAGGAAATACCAGTGAACCTGTAGCAATCAGGTCATATCTGCCAGAAAACAAAAAACATTCTTCTCTCTTACCTACTTTGATTTTACTTACCTGATACAGAAGCAAAACTGCTGTCAGCTTTTAGTCATACTACTATTGTGATGTTAACACCTCTATTCAACATATTAAATGTTAATCTGACTTGATAAGAGTTCTTGATTTTGTCACAATCTCCAGCTTTCTGAACCAAACCTAGATACAATAGTCATTCCATCTGATAGTGCACATTCCTCCTACTGTACAACTGGAAGCCCAAATTTCAGAATCTGTTTCTATTTCCCAACAGCATGAGATCCTCCAGAATAGTCTTTCAAATGTCTTGTGAACAAATATTTGGTGACCTGACACATTAAGTATTTTAAATAGACCAGGAATGGAAAAGGTTTAGGCTCAATATTTAGATTATTTCTGGTTCAGAATGAGGGTGCCAGATGCTTGCTGCCTCTCAGTAGTTGTAACGGAATTCAGAAGTTGCTAAAGGAAAAACAAGATCAGCCAGAACGCTATGTGAATACTCTCCTTGTATGAAAAGTGGTACACTTAGATTGCCTCCAGATGATCCCCAAATGAGTTTTTCTCATATATAACACAGAAACGTTTAAATCAAAGGTTCATGAAATGGTGTAATTCTGGGAAATATAGTTCCATTGGTACGAACCTGAAGGGTAGTTCTCCATTGCCTGTTGAAGGTCATCAGGTTGGGTAACGGGCTCCACCTGGTGTCAAAGGCAGGAACAGAACTTGTGGAAAGTAGGCAGTTCCCATAATCCTGTTCATATACTCGCCAAGCTCAAACAGGCCATTGAGGAATAATACACCAACACTTAAAGAGGGGGGGAAAGCCTACTTTCCTATCTAAGAAAAAAAATTGCTACTCAGAATATCTTTACATTGTGAAAAGCTAACAGCAACACTGAACAAAATAAATTTATCACAGCCTAAAAAATCTAGACCTTCTGTGGCGTACAGACCCTCTGTGGCGCAGAGTGGTAATCAGCGGTAACGCAGCCGAAAGCTCTGCTCACGGCCGGAGTTCAATTCCAATGGAAGGAGGAAGTCGAATCTCCAGTAAAAGGGGTCAAGGTCCACTCAGCCTTCCATCTATCCGTGGTCGGTAAAATGAGTACCTGGCAGACGCTGGGGGGTATAGAAAGGCTGGGGAAGGAACTGGCAATCCCACCACATATATATGGTCTGCCTAGTAAACATCGCAAGACGTCACCCTAAGAGTCGGAAACGACTCACACTACAAGTGCGAGGACACCTTTACCTTTCTTTAAAAAAATCTAGGGAGAGGTCCCAATGACATTCAGCAAGCAATGGAGAACTACCCTTCAGATAAGTATCAATGGAACTTTCTCCCATTGCTTGTGTAGGTCATTGGGTTGGGACATACAACAGCTTGCCCCAGCTAGAGAGGAAATTATGGCAATGAAAAAGGAGAACTACTGAGGAAGGATCTGCTTTAAGACCCTTCTTCCAAATGTTGCTTCAGCCAAAGTGTAAGCATTAAATCCGTAATGCCTAGGAAGAGTGCTGGGTGACGCCAGGCTAGCAGGCTTTACATACCTCTCTGGTGGAATGCGCAGCCACCTTGCTGGTAATTGGAAGTTTCTGTGCTTCATAATCTAGGGAGTTACAGGCATTGATCCACCGATAAGGTGGAATTGGTCATCCTTTTGCCTAGCAAAAGTGGATGAAAAGATACAGGGTATCTGTCTTTCTGAAATTTAGTCCTATCTATGTATACCTTAAGTGCCCAGTAGACATCTATGAAGGGCCAGGGCCACTCCAAAGGGTGAGATGGTGCCAGGCTAAAGGTTGGGAGGACTAGCTCTTGCTATCTGTGAAATTTAGATAAGACTTTGGGAACAAATGCTGGATCTGTTCTCAAGACCACCCGAACTTCGTGGTAAACACAGACGTTTAGCTATGGAAAGTCTGTTTAGTTCTGACATCCTGTGAACAGATGTGACAGCAACAAGAAAAATGATTTTCAAAGACAACAGTCTAAGGGACACTTTCTTAAGTGGTTCAAAAGGTGGTCTCTGAAGTGCCAAGAGAACCTTGTGGAGGTTCCAGAGAGGGGGGAGGGAAGGAGAGA
Organism: Rhineura floridana; assembly: GCF_030035675.1. NCBI lineage: Eukaryota > Metazoa > Chordata > Lepidosauria > Squamata > Rhineuridae > Rhineura > Rhineura floridana. The sequence goes on from NC_084487.1 coordinate 55,018,807, forward strand.
GAGGGGGAGAGAGGGGGGAGAGAGGGGGGAGAGAGGGGGGAGAGAGGGGGGAGAGAGGGGGGAGAGAGGGGGGAGAGAGGGGGGAGAGAGGGGGGAGGCAGGGGGAGGGGAGGCAGGGGGAGGGGAGGCAGGGGGAGGGGAGGCAGGGGGAGGGGAGGCAGGGGGAGGGGAGGCAGGGGGAGGGGAGGCAGGGGGAGGGGAGGCAGGGGGAGAGGCAGGGGGAGAGGCAGGGGGAGAGGCAGGGGGAGAGGCAGGGGGAGAGGCAGGGGGAGAGGCAGGGGGAGAGGCAGGGGGAGAGGCAGGGGGAGAGGCAGGGGGAGGGGAGGCAGGGGGAGGGGAGGCAGGGGGAGGGGAGGCAGGGGGAGAGGCAGAGGCAGGGGGAGGGGGAGGGGGAGGAGAGGCAGGGGGAGGGGGAGGAGAGGCAGGGGGAGGGGGAGGAGAGGCAGGGGGAGGGGGAGGAGAGGCAGGGGAGGGGGAGGAGAGGCAGGGGGAGGGGGAGGAGAGGCAGGGGGAGGGGGAGGAGAGGCAGGGGGAGGGGGAGGAGAGGCAGGGGGAGGGGGAGGAGAGGCAGGGGGAGGGGGAGGAGAGGCAGGGGGAGGGGGAGGAGAGGCAGGGGGAGGGGGAGGGGGAGGAGAGGCAGGGGGAGGGGGAGGGGGAGGGGGAGGAGAGGCAGGGGGAGGGGGAGGGGGAGGAGAGGCAGGGGGAGGGGGAGGGGGAGGAGAGGCAGGGGGAGGGGGAGGGGGAGGAGAGGCAGGGGGAGGGGGAGGGGGAGGAGAGGCAGGGGGGGAGAGGCAGGGGGGGAGAGGCAGGGGGGGAGAGGCAGGGGGGAGAGGCAGGGGGGGAGAGGCAGGGGGGAGAGGCAGGGGGGAGAGGCAGGGGGGAGAGGCAGGGGGGAGAGGCAGGGGGGGAGAGGCAGGGGGGAGAGGCAGGGGGGGAGAGGCAGGGGGGGAGAGGCAGGGGGGAGAGGCAGGGGGGAGAGGCAGGGGGGAGAGGCAGGGGGGAGAGGCAGGGGGGAGAGGCAGGGGGGAGAGGCAGGGGGGAGAGGCAGGGGGGAGAGGCAGGGGGGAGAGGCAGGGGGGAGAGGCGAGGGGGGAGGAGAGGACGAGGGGGAGAGAGAGAGGACGAGGGGGAGAGAGAGAGGACGAGGGGGAGAGAGAGAGGACGAGGGGGAGAGAGAGAGGACGAGGGGGAGAGAGAGAGGACGAGGGGGAGAGAGAGAGGACGAGGGGGAGAGAGAGAGGACGAGGGGGAGAGAGAGAGGACGAGGGGGAGAGAGAGAGGACGAGGGGGAGAGAGAGAGGACGAGGGGGAGAGAGAGAGGACGAGGGGGAGAGAGAGAGGACGAGGGGGAGAGAGAGAGGACGAGGGGGAGAGAGAGAGGACGAGGGGGAGAGAGAGAGGACGAGGGGGAGAGAGAGAGGACGAGGGGGAGAGAGAGAGGACGAGGGGGAGAGAGAGAGGACGAGGGGGAGAGAGAGAGGACGAGGGGGAGAGAGAGAGGACGAGGGGGAGAGAGAGAGGACGAGGGGGAGAGAGAGAGGACGAGGGGGAGAGAGAGAGGAGAGGACGAGGGGAGAGAGAGAGGACGAGGGGGAGAGAGAGGGGACGAGGGGGAGAGAGAGAGGAGAGGACGAGGGGGAGAGAGAGGGGAGAGGAAGAGGGGGAGAGAGAGGGGAGAGGAAGAGGGGGAGAGAGAGGGGAGAGGAGAGAGGAGAGGGAGAGGGAGATTTTGAGAATTGCACCAAGATAGATCAGTTGTTTAGTTGGTAGGAGGTAGAACTTTTCCAGGTTCACCAGAAACCCAGACATAGTTAGTTGCAGATCCTAATGCATATAGTCCAGGGATGGAGAGTGAAAGATCATCCAGCTAAGGGTATATATGAATGCACTGAAGGTGGAGGTGAGCCACCAAGGCAACCATAATTTTGTTGAAGCCATGTGGAGCTAAGACCAGGCCAAAGGGATTGGCCCAATATTGGAAGTGGTACTGACCAAATGCAAACCTCATACAAGCAGGAATGTCTGCAACCCAGTATTTTAACGATAAGTTATGTATTGTCACCACATCTGCCACCAGGGAGCATGTGGCAAACTGAGCCACATCATGGTTAGTGTTGGTCACAAAGGTTGCAGATCTAGAAATCTTGAACAGCATCATTTGCACCTAATCTAGATCCTTGTGAGAGACATCAAGAAGCTCATCCAGCCACAGGAGCAATGCTTGAGTAAAAAGAGATGCAGTGGAGGATGCCCAGATGACCCAACCTGCTGCTTTGTGAGCCCCGCATGAAGCATAAGAAAGTTTAGTCTCCTTTCAATCCTTTAGTTGAGTGCCCTCATCTTTGGGGAGAAGAAATTTTGACATCAGAGTAGAAACTGGGGAGTCAACTGCCAGGATTTTCAAGAGGTCCACAAATTTAGGATCTTGTTTATAACATTCATTAGCCAAAGAAACAGTAATGCAAAGGAGAATCCCATTCTGCTTGGGTTTTATTTTTTAACAGAGCAAGAAGTGGGATGGACTTAGAAGATTTTGGTTCTACTAGTACTGTTACACTCTTAGATGGAGTCAGGCTCTGCAGGTGGGCTATTAAGATCAAAAGCTGCTAAGGTCCTGCATAACAGTGGCATATAAGAGCTGTAATGGAAAAGGCTTTGAGAAATGGGCTCTTCAACTTGAGACCCATCACTCCACATTATCAAATTCTAGACTAACAAATGAGTCAAGCAGATCAAATCCCAGCATTGACAAGGTCTGTGGAGGTCTATAATTAGTTTTATAGGCAGACATGTTGTTTGAGGTAGGAAGAAAAGGATTGGGAAACCGGAACAGTATCTTCTCTCTCCAGGGAAGAACACTGTCTATGGAGTAGAGCCTTAGCATGCACCTTGTTAACCTGGCCTGCAGAAGGCAGTTTGAAGTAAATGCACAGAATAGAGCAGCCACAATGGAACAAAATGGATAACATTTTGTCTTGGTCTGTGTCATTTCTGCCAGCTGCTTGAATTTCTGAAATTGTGATCACTGCTGCCAGCCTGAAGAATGTGAAACCTTAGCAAAACCTTGCTTAGCAACCTGATAAGGAGCTCTGGCACACAGCTCTGTGAAAGCCAAACCAAACTGAAAGCATAACATATTTTTGCAGGGTTAAACTTTGTCAAAGATCTGGAAAAATCACTGAAAAAGCAATAGTCCATTTAGGCATTTTGTCCCCCTCATAGACAGATTATAATTCACAATGGACTATGTATATTGGGAGTTCACTCATACTCACTGAAATTAATGTAGATTAGATAATTCCTACATGCTGATCCAATTTGCTTAATTTTGGGTTAGTTAGAATTTTCAGGGGGGGATTTGCCTTTTGCATTACTTTTTTTTCTTGCTTGCCTCTATCTGCTTGCTTCCTGCTTCCTTCTTGTGCTTTGTCCAAGCTGAAGACTTCAGGCCTACCCACCCATGACTAACTATGACTTTCTTTAATCTAATATTCTATATCTACAAAGTAGTTGGACTGGAGGGACTTAGGGGTCTTTAATTGTGATGCTATCTTTAATTACAATGTTAATGTTATTAGTTCATATTTCTATCATTTTATTTTAGTTCATCCTATTTTTAGCCATCAGTTGGCTTAAATATATTCTTTTCAATTATTACAATTCCTACAACACCATTAATCATTCATTAGTTTATGCAAATATTTATATATTTTATTTATTTATTTAGGCCATTTCTGTACCACTTAATATCTATAAAAATCTCTAAGCAGTGTACAGAAAATAAAACAGCAAATATTATAAAAATATATAATAAAGCCACAATACAAAAGCATACATAATACAAATTAACAAATAAATATTAAAACACTTCTCCATTTATCATACTGCTTCAATGTATTTTCTAAGTTACTTTAAGTTGCTGTAGTTTCAAACATTATCTTTGTTTTAATGTCTATCGGTTTATTATCTTATACCATTAAGCTTCATACATCAATAAACCAGTTTATTCATTTGATATAAGTTTTGAGTTTGTGGTCTGAGTCATAGATTGTGTTTTCCTCCCTGTTCCACTAGGTTGCTACTGAGCAAATTAAACCAGGATTGAAAAGATCCAATGAAGGTTGATGCAGGCCAGAAGTTGGCATGGTATGCAAGGGCCTTGATTGGATCCACTGATTAGCACGCCTGTTGAGTATGCTGCTGTGCAGGAGCTTTTAGAAACTGATGGCAAAACAGACTTAGGTTGACCATCATTCTTAAAGAGAAACTGAGTCAGAGTCACATTTTGGCCACTGAGTTCAAAAGAAATTTCTCCCAAAAGTGTTTCTTTAATTTGTCCCACTATGTCAGCATTAAGCTGAAAGGGGGCTGCTTGTGAAACATATGGCATACTAGGTTGCAGAGAGTCAGGGCAAGCCCCAGAAGGAAGGTGCTTGGCCTTTCCTGATGAAGAGAGATTGGCGACTCAAGGAAACCAATGAACTCCTCAGAGTCAGAGAACTAAGGGGAGTTAAGCACTTGTAAATGATGATACTGAGTAGCCTCTGTAGGATTTCTCTCCACCTCCCTGGCTGAAGAAAGAAACTAAGAGGACAGGAACTCCTTAGCAGGAGACTATCTTACCTGTTCCCTCATGTACTGAACTCACTTGGCTTCTTACTTTGAAGACTGAGTGGCTTGTGAAGGAAGGGCAATAGCCTGCTGCTGCTCTGTCTGTTCCAAATGCTTGCATTTTTTAAGTGACTTGTGGGCTGCCATGTAGCTACTGCAGCCAAAGGCCATGGCTGCAGGCTCACTAGAAGCTATTCTGGCCCCTGAGGACCAATATGAAGAGTGCTGGGCAACCGTACAAAACATGCACCTGACAAGAAGGTGCAGTAGATGTTCAAACTTCCTGAGAGGTGCTTAGTCAGAGGTGCGGGTCAAGAGATGGCAAAGGCAGAAAAGGCATTCTACTCCGCTTCCTACTTCCGCTGACACAGCCACATGCAACGCAGAAGATGGGAAAGTAAACAAAAGTCAAATGGAAAGCCAAACAGAGGTTTGTTTTGTTTTTGGTAATACAGGATTAGAGGGAGCAAAACCAGGCGAAAAGAGAGACCACAGTAGGGAAATAAGACACTGAAGCAAGTAGGGAGATGGGTGAAGAGAGTTGAGGGCAGACAAGAAAAGCTAAAGAAAAAAATTGACAGACCACTAAGCTGCTCCAAACAGGAAAAAAAGGACACAGCTAGGGAAAAGGATGTAGAGGGAGGAAAGCTCACAGGAAAAGAAAAAGATATAGGTATAACCAGCCTGAGGAGAAGAAGGAACAGAAGCTCTAAAATAATAAATAATAATAATTTAATTTGTGGGTCGCCTATCTGGCCAATGGCCACTCTAGGCGACGTACAATTTAACAACAATACATTACATCATAATAAAATACATCATAAAATACAATATAACAATAAAACAATAAAACAGTTCCAGTACAGAGTAGCAGGCTATTCGTCGTAAAAATTTAACCCTCCCCGTAAGTCCCAAAGGCCTGTCTTTTAGGACTAGAAATACATAGCTGCTTCCCACAAGCTCTGTTCCTGCCTTCAGCCACCAGATGGAGCCATCACCCAACTCAAGGACGTTCACAGGCAATGGAAAAAGTTAGTCTTCCTGTTCATCGAACAACGACAACAAAACCTAACACAGTGTGATCTGGACCTAGGATTGGGCTGGCCCAGCTTCATCCACTGTCCTTCAGAAAAGAAATCATTAAGGCAGGATGCAGAAACAAGTGCCCCTGGTGCCCTTCCTAACTTTTTAAAGGACGACCCAATTGGAGTGGCGTTCAAATGGCCCTTCTATATTCTATCATGAGAGGGCTCTCTCCTGGTGGCAGCCAATCTTTCAAGTCTTTTTCACAGATATTTCCAACCAAATGAGGTGCATCATCTGATGGATGGGGATGGCCTATCTCCAGCAACTTGCTGGATTGCTTCTTTCCCCCCCTCCAAATTTCCTTCTCCTTGGAAAGGTTACCTTGTCCCACCAGGTGGCATTACCTCCTTCTAAAACCCGTGCCAGAGAAAACCAGCCTCTTCTTTCACTTTTGGGTTACCCCACAGCCCAACTGTGCTCACTGGTGACATAATGTTTGAGCTCCACCAGGTGCAGCTGAGCAAGGTGGATACTTCAGCTGCACAGACTTTGGAAACTAGCAAGTGAGTCCCCAATTCCTAGCCACACACTAGATGAGAACTCCAGTATTGTGGTAATATACTGGAGAGTATAATTAAATTTATAAAATTAAGAAAATGTAAAAAAATAGTGCTTACAAAATGATGTGGTATTCATTATTGCTAATACATATACATGATTCAGTAAGCGTCTGTAACACTCATGCAATCATATTACATGTGCAATAAAAAACAATACATGGCCTAGCTGGGTAGAAAAATCTCATGTTTTGGTAATAAACATTCCGTTTGGAATCCTAAGAATATGTAATTTAAATGCAGTATAAGTACTGCCGTGTTAAAGTAATCTGCATCTACCATAATAACAGTGTAATCAGTGAGCATTTTTTTAAAAATATTGTAATAGAAAACATTTTACAACAAATAATCATAAAGCTGGAAAGGTCTTCCAGAGTTAAATTTTACATGGCATCAATCAGATTTATATAATCTTACCTTGTGTCAAATTAAGTAGTTTAACAGCTACTCGATGCTGAGCCTGAATAAGTTCAATGTGTAAATCTATTATAAAATTGTTTCCTATTACAGATTTCTCATTGGTGTCACATTTATTCAAATTCTAGTAAAAAGAAATTAAAATTCAGCTTAAAACATTTCAGGAAATATTTTTCAATGTGACTATTCATAATGATTCTTAAATATTTGTTTTATTGGTTCCATTAAAACAAACACATTAATGAGAAATAATAACTACATCATAAATACAGAAAGAACAGATGGAACAGAGCATGAAAACAAAAACAAATAAAATATATGCATAATTATTTTGTTCCTTTTATTGTCAAGATTTTTTTAAAAAGACAGTAGAGAAAAATATCCAACCCATATTTTCTATTGTGGTAAAATTTCATCATCACTAATCTATTCCATGGTTGCCATAACAGTTAAAGCAAACATATTAATCTTCCATTCTTTGTGTTCCCATCTTACAAAATGTTAATGGAGCTTAAGGAAACAATCAAAGGATTATGGAAGATCTTGCCTTATTATCTCCATTACAACTAATATTTCTTTCCAAAAATAATTGTTTGGCACATTTTGTGTGTGGTGTATGTGTGCGCTGTGATAGGTCTTTACATGAATGATATATACACACTTGTTCTATTTGGAGGAATCAAAAGTCCATTTAATAGGCATATACAAATAATACATGTGAAAGCATTCTAATCTCCCCCCAATATGAGAGTTACTGCACATACAGAAATTGATGTTTCATGCCAAATTATTGAACATTTAATTAATCATTTAATATTTATGTAGCTCTAGGCTGTACACAAAACATACAAGCCAAGACAACTGCTAAACAGACAATTTGGCATAGGTGGAACAACAGGGGGGGAAATAGTTAAGTATGAAGAAAAGACAAGGAAACAAATCATGTTAGGCAGTTTGGGGAAACACTGGGCAGTATTCCATTAACTTTGTGCGCTAGGGCAATGATTATTAGCACTAGCACAAGGGGATTTTGATCCCCAAATGTGCTCAGGAAGGTTGGGGCAACCCCCAGAGCAGATTTTGGGGGCATATGAGGGGAGGAGGGGGATCCTTGCACTGTCAGAATGTTCACTTTAGTGCTACACTGAATACAACCACCTTAAATATGTTTGAACATGCAGCCTGGTAAATGTCTTCCAATTACTATCAATCATGGTTAAAAGTGCATGTATGCCAAAATTAGACACTTTAACTCCAGAGATATCTCAGGTAATTGATTGAGTATAAGTACTCTGTCCTCCCACTGTCATGTTGATTCCCAGTGCCCCCACCCCCTAGGCAAGGAGAGTTCCTGAAGAAGGGAAGAAGAGCCCTTATAAATACATCCTCACAGGTGATGTTTAGAGTTTACTGGGAACTATCCAAAAACAGTTGCTCAGTTAATTGCTCAGAGGTGGGGCTGTTTTTATTTGTTTTATTATGTTGTATGATCTTTCTCTAAATGCAACCAGCCTTGGGACTTTACAGTGATGGGCAGGCAACAAACATAATAAAAATAATACACCAATAATAATCTGACAAAGTGAACTCTGGCCCACAAGATATGGAGGCAGGGGCTGAAATGTTTATTTATTTATATTGCATTTATATCCTGTGTTTCCTACATCTTGTTTTATACCAATAAAGGCAGGGATCACCAACCTGATGCCTGTGAAGGCCTTCTTTAGTGCCCCTTGGATCCCCAGCTTTCATTTTCTAGTTTCTAGCATTTTTAGAACCTGAGATATAAGGTAAAATGTGCAGACACCATTATTTGTGAGAAATTAGCCTGCTCCATGCTTGCAGTGTTTTACCATCCCCCCCGGTAAAAATCTCTCATGTGAGTGAGAGAGGGAGAAATGCACTTGGGAGACAGAGGGAGAGATATGTGTGGTGTGTGTATGTGAGTGAGAGTGAGGGTGAGAGTGAGAGTGGAAGTGGGAGTGGGAGTGAGAGAGGGAGAGCGAGAGAGAGAGAGAGAGAGAGAGAGAGAGAGAGAGCGAGAGAGAGAGCGAGAGAGAGAGAGAGAGAGAGAGCGAGAGAGAGAGAGAGAGAGAGAGAGCGAGAGAGAGAGCGAGAGAGAGAGCGAGAGAGAGAGCGAGAGAGAGAGCGAGAGAGAGAGCGAGAGAGAGAGCGAGAGAGAGAGCGAGAGAGAGAGCGAGAGAGAGAGCGAGAGAGAGAATGGAGGGAGCATATATATGTATGTATGTGTGGTCTGTGAGATGCAGAGAAGAGTGGGGGGAGAGTGAGAGAGTGGGAAGCATGAATATGTGATGTATGTGTATGTGTGGTCTGAGAGAAGGAGAGATGCACTTGGGCAGCGAATGAATGAGAGAAGCATATGTGAAGTATAGTTGTTGAGTGAGTGAGAGATGCATGTGTGTCTGTGAACTGTATGAGTGCATGTGCGACAGAAAGCACAGTGTGGCTACCTTATACATTTTTCCTGGTACTGGAGAATGCTATCTGTTGTTATTAGACAACAATAGCATCATTGTGTGTTTGTGGGAGAAATCAATTTTGTGTGATCTCCACAATAAGGACGAGCAAGACATAGCTGACTTCCCATGGTAAACCCTGGGGTGGAATGGAAAAACAGTCATGACTTGCTCGCTCTAATTTTGTGTTATGTTATACATCCCATGGCAGCCATTTTGTTATTGGTGCCCATAGCACTTTCTCAAATTAAAAATCTGCCCTCAGTCCAAAAAGGTTGTCAACTCCTGAAAATAATATAAGCCATTTTATTACTGAGCTAAAATGTTTACACTTGGTAACTCATCAGCTGTACATCCACAGAGGTACAGTTTTTCTCCAACAGCCAAGACCACAATCTTTATTGGGCATGGGGAGAAATTTAGTAAGCTGCCTCCATGTGATCTGCTGTGAGCTCTCTGTTGAAACATACACATCTATACTAGGTCAGACCATGTTTGTAGTAACAAACTTATTTTCCTTTATTCCTTTGTTAATACATTAATTAAAATTCCAAGTACATAAAATAAGATGCCTACTTTAGTAAATTGTTTTAACATTTCAGTACACTGGGCTGGAATCAGAGTTGCCATTCCAAAAATAGGAGGGCCATTCACAGTGAAGGCTCCTGCTGGAGGAAGGGGGCTGGCAATTTTCACTAATTCCCCCTTCTCCTTGCAGTCCTTAGTGCCACTTCCCATGCAGTTCCAGAAGGCCTTCTAACCCTCTGGAGCAGCTTTTCAGGGGGCTGCATGGGAAAGCAGTAAAAACTGCTGACTTTATTTCTCCAGCAGGGTCCACCACTGGATCTCCTTCCTTCAGAGGAACAGAACATAATCAGAACTCCACTGAGTGCATGTCAGGATCCAACCCAACATCACCCCAGTCCAACCATATCTTTCTACTCCTTTCCCAAAATTCTAAGAATTTGTGAATTATTATTAATACAAGTAATAATGTAAAAAATGCAAATAGCAGCCATCAGAAGAGGAATCTCCCCTTCAACTTCACACAGAAAGGAAAATATCTTCAAAGTTCATGCCTGCGAAATATGCATACCATCTAAAAAAAAGTATCTTTTATCATTCAAAACTAATTATGCAATTTTATGCAGATTTAATGCATTAATTCTCCCATCTATTTTTCTCATAAATTCAGTTACCTCACTTACTCTCTTGATTATTCCATAGAGTAATCTGCAAAAGCTATAATTTTTTTCGGGGGGGGGGTTCTCATCTAACAATCTGATTCTGCTTAATGTAGGGCACAATGAAATTTGTCGCCACAGGGGACAGTCTGCTTTAAGCAGCTGCAGCAGCTTTCTTAATTTTTTTCCCCACTTTGCCACTGTCATAGCCAGCAACAGCAGCAAAGCTACCTTCTCAGCAGCCTAGCTTCCAATTTCTTTTCTCCAGAATGGAACATGGAGAATGAAGATATAAGAAAGAAAGAAAGGAAGAAAGGAAGAAAGGAAGAAAGAGAAAGGTCAGGAAAAATAAGGGCTGAACAATTTCAGTGGAATAAAAAAGTTCAGAAACAAGCTTGAAAACAGAATTGGTGGATAAGAATAAAAGCTGAGGTACAGAGACCAGAGATTTAAGCAGTTTAGTGGTGACAGGAAGAAAGACAAAGGGATGAGAACTGGAACAAAAGAGGGGGCAAGACAAGGTTTCCAATAAATAGCGGAAACGTGAGCGTAATTGTCCACATCAGTTTCTTACTTGAAGCTCATACCTTTTTGCAGCAGTAATCAATCACTGATGCACCATCAGGTAAAAGAATAACTTGACGAGCACGGTTCATTGCATTAATTGCTCTATCCAGATACTCAAAAGCCAAATATAACTGTTCTGGCGGAGATTTCTGAAAGGAACCCATACATTAGATTAATTTTAAAAAAAGAAAACTGAATATTATTAAAGTTGGTCCTAAGATTTAATCTTAAGAACTATTAAATAAAAAGGGAGAGGGTTTCGGTTACTCTCAGATTTTTTTTTCCCAATAAGTTTTCCACATTTCTGCAACAATCTGAGGTTTTTTAAAAAAAATACTGAAAATGCATCAGTATTTTAATGCAAATTTCTCTTAATATTTATTTATTATTTGATTTATATCCTGCCCTTCCTCCCAGCAGGAGCCCAGGGCGGCAAGCAGAAATGCTAAAAACAGTTTAAAACATCATAAAAAGACGTTAAAATACATTAAAACAAAACGTTAAAAACATTTTTAAAAAAGCTTTAAAAACACATTTTTGTATACAGCTTTGACTACTATCACATTTTACAAGCAATTTCCCCTAATGAAATGAGTTTTGTATGTTATTTTCATCAATATATGCCTTATTATGCACACTGTCTCCTAATATATGCATTTTGCACACGTTGGTTGGAGAACTGCATCACAAAATTCAAAGAAATGCAAATTTCAAATAACAGCTGTGTTTTGGTTTGCATATTGGTTCACAAAGGGTGGATTAGTTAGTTTCTCACTGACATATAAACATAATCTAGTTTCTCTCCTATCCCTAGGCAACATGGCAGGCACCAAAGATGACAGAGATAAAAAGCTTCCCTCCCCATGGGCATCACTGTACTAGGTGCTGGACTACAACCTGGGAGACCAGGATTCAAATCCCCACACAGCCATGAAGCTCACTGGGTGACCTTGGGCCAGTCACTGTCTCTCAGCCTCATGAAAACCCTATTCATAGGGTTGCCATAAGTCGGAATCGACTTGAAGGCAGTACACAGTACACAGCTGTTTCTGTCACTGGCCCAATAAGTGGGGCTTTTAAAGGCAGGCAGGGAGAAAGGTTAGACTGGGGAATAAGTTGAGAAAATACCAGCTAGAGAAGAATTAGAGGACTCACAATGCTGATCTTTCTTCTTTAAGACCAACATTACAAACCCATGAAGCTTGTTTCTGGACTCAAGTTCGGTGAGCTTTGTTTGTAAAATTTCTTAATTGCTTTATATTCAAAGAATCTCAAAGCAATGTACAGAAAATACAAATGTTGGCATTCCTTGCAAAAAGGCAGCATTTTATCTCCCTTGAGAATGTCTTTTGTTTTCTATTAAACAATACAAATCCAGTCACAATTTACACTTTCATACTGGTTTTCTTTGCGTGTTACCTCTATTCAAAAATTATGAATATTAAGCAGTTGCATATGATAGTCTATTAGAAAAAGAAACTATACCTGTATTAATGAAGGCATACCATCAATACTGTATTCTGAAATCAATACGGAGTCATTTTTTTCTGTTAGCACTAAAGAGGGGGGGGGGAAATCAAGTTAGATAGAGGCAATGTACTAAATATATTAACTGAAGCCTCCGGCAGTGAAATTCTCTAGTTCTTTACATAGTTTTCACAATTGCAAATATTTATCATGCTCTGAAAAAGTAGCTTAATACACGCTGCTCAAAACTTACGAGCAACATACAGGATTCAGTTCTGTACTCACTTACCTGGGAGTAAGTCCCACTTGTCAAGAATGCCTGATTTCTAAAATGGCTCAGAAGCAAAGATTTGTGGGGATTTCATTGTCTGAAATGACTTGCAGTTTTCACAGCTGAAGCTAGGCCCAAGCAAGAACACCTGCTTATCAGTGGTGCCTGGTATCCAAGACCAGTCTGGCCTGGGAAGGTTTGGGGAGTACGTGACTGTTAGGCGTGAAAACTCCAGCAATGTTACATCATGTGAAAGCCCCCTGACTGGCTAATTAATTTCTGGCTGTTGCTAGGGTTTTTTCCATAAGTATAGGATTCAAACCTTAGCTTTTGTTCCTCAACATTCCTCAATGTGATGGTGTTACCTGATGTTGAGTTCCACCTTGCCATTTGCTATCCAGGCTATTCATCTCTGGAGAAATGTGGAACCATGAAGTTATTTTGCTGTTTATCTCTGTAAGTCTAGACTAGACAGTTTTGTTATTTTTGTCTGTGACTGTAACTCTGTGCATTTTACCTGGCCCTCTGGGGTGTGGGCTTTAAAGAACCAATTTGCTGCTATATTTGTGCACTTATATTTTATTTAAGAAAGCTACTTCTTATTACCTGTGTGTGTTCATTGCAGGAGTAGTGTGGCCATGAATATGGTACCTTGGCTACTGACCACGGACTACCGCATATTCAGGTATTTTGCCTAACACTCCAGGACAAGGAGTGTAACTTTGGCTCTTGTCTTTTGGAATCCTTGGCAGGTTTATTTCTGGCACTTTGGGTTTCCCCTTAGCCTGGACTGAGTGACCAGTTTAAGGGGTGGTGGCAGTATACCTACCTTGCAGGGTTGTTGTTGGTTTGCTCCTCCCTGGTAAAGGAGGCATAGGTCTGTGCCTTGCCAGGATCAATTGCCCTTGGTTTGGGAATTGAGTCCTGGGACTGAACCACTGCAGATTCATGTCACCACTGACCTCAATGGGGCTTACTTCTGAGTACACATGCATAGGAGTTCATAGTTATAGAAATAGTTTGACATGTTCAAACTTAAGAAATAAAAGGCAATGCTTTAAAGAAGTATTGTACATGATTAATCATTCCCATTAACGCTTGTAAGTTTAAACATGCCTACCAATTCCCATTCCTCCTTCGAAGGGAGAATTTTTTTTGTTTCTAATGTTCACTACCAAAATATGGGTGGCCAATAACGTATTAATAATTGCTTTAGATTGTTGCTTTCATTGGATTACATTTTGAACCTTGTATAACAATAAAACCTAATTATCTATAGGCAATACTATCCCAATAATTTCTTTTACTATGTTTTTCCAAAACATTATAGTGAACTTGTAAATGTTCAGTAAGAGTTTAAATCCTACTACATTCTCACCTTGCAGTGGTGAGTGTGCTTGCATGTTCCAATGAACCCTGTAAGCGATGCCATTGGGAGTCATGTACTCCCAGCAGGGTCACCCATGGTGGTAAGGTCAAGGGAGAGGAACCAAAGAGCGATCCAAGAAAGTCCTCAACGGCAGAACAGGCGGAGGATAACAATGTATATGTTACAATGGCTGTGAAGGCGGATGAAGGCTGCAGCAGATAAAAGACTTCCAATTGTCATGGTATCCATGCCATTGGATCAAAGCTTTTTTCTGTCAAGATTGTGTGTTGATCGTGGTGCACCGATCTCCCCACATAAAACAAATTCACGCACAGGTGTCTTCCAACCAAACCAAAGCAAACCAAAAGTCCCATGGCGATCAGCGAATGGCAACGGGGGCAGGACTGTGAAATCCGGAAGCCCCTAGTCATGGACCGGCACATGGGTGGTGGATACAGACTCAGTCGTCCTGGCTCAAGGACCGAGGCAGCTGAGTTGTTCGGCAGCTGTATCCACAACTGAGCAGTCCTATTCAGGATCCACTCTGCTCACCCCGTATGGGGAAGGGGCTAGAAAAGGTGCCCTAAACATAGTCTGCCTCATCTCTCTCCCTGACTGGATCACTGTGTCCAATGAGGTCACCACTTAGCATCGCAAAAGACAAATGAACTTTGGAACATGGAATATATGGACATTGCTGGACAATACAGATAGTGAATGTCCTGAACACAGGACTGCCATCATCGCGAGGGAGTTGAGACGTTTTGATATTGACATAGCAGCACTCCAAGAAACTCGAAGAGCAGGAGAGGGACAACTTAAGGAAGAAAAAAGTTACACCTTCTTCTGGAAAAGACTGCCTGAACAAGAACGACGAATACATAGAGTAGGCTTTGCTATTAAAAATGATCTTGTGAAGCTCTTGTCAGAAGTTCCTACTGGCATTAATGAACGACTCTCAACTCTCCAATTAAAACTCGCCAAAAACTAGCAGGCAACTATTCTAAGTGCTTATGCTCCAACATGAGATGCTGATGAAGACATCAAGGAAAAATTTAAACCCAGCTGGACACCATCTTATCAGAGATACCTAAGGAGGACAAAATTATCCTCCTGGGCGATTTCAATACAAGAGTTGGGCGTGATTTTGATTTATGGCCAGAAACCATTGGGAAAGGAGTTGGCAATAGCAACCTGAATGGAATTCTACTTCTGACTAAATGTGCATAGCATATCACAAACACACTCTTTCGCCAGAAAGATAAATTTAAAACATCATGGAAGCACCCTCGGTCGAAGCACTGACATCTCCTGGATTACGTAATTGTCTGTGCCAGAGATCGTCATGATGTACTCCTCACCAGGGCCATGACGAGTGCCGATGACTGCTGGACAGATCACTGATTAATTCGATCCACTATGGCCATTAATATTGTTCCTCAACGTAGGCTCCAAGGAAGAAAACCAAGGCATAAAATGAACATCCATGCCCTTCAAGATCCTACTACACGAGCTTGCTTTCAAACAACTCTCAAGAAACATCTACCTACAGAACTCCCTGAAAACGTTGAGGAACACTGGACTAAACTGAAGACTTCCATTATTGCAGCATGTGAACAAACTACTGGATACCAAACTAAGAAACATCAGGACTGGTTTGATGAGAATGATAGTGAGATTGAACATATCATTGACAAGAAAAGGAAAGCCTTTCAGATATGGCAAAAAGACATTAACTGTGCTGCTAAGAAAAAAATCTATGCCAGTGCAAAGGCTGAGGTCCAAAGAAGAACTAGAGAACTTAAAAACGCCTGGTGGATAAAGAAAGCTCAAGAAATCCAGCATTTTGCAGATGCTCATGATGCACGGGGCTTTTTTAATGCCACAAAGGCCATCTATGGACCAACAAATTATGGTACAAATCCCTTACGTTCAATAGATGGTACCAAACTTCTAAAGGACAAAGAGTCTATTGCACTGCATTGGAAAGAGCATTACCACAACCTCCTTAATCATAACTCTATTGTGGCTGATGAGGTCTTCTCGCAAATCCCACAACAACAAATTAGAGATGAGCTTGCAATATCCCCTAATTTGGATGAAGTCAGTAAAGCCATTAATCAAATGAAGAATAACAAAGCTAGTGGACCTGATGGGATTCCTGCTGAAGTCTTTAAAGAAGGTGGGCCTGAACTTACACAACTTCATAAGCTCATCGAAAAAATCTGGATGAGGGAGGAGATCCCGGAAGACTTTAGGGATGCTATAATTATCACTCTTTTCAAGAAGGGTGATAGAACAGATTGTGGGAACTACCAAGGCATCTCTCTTCTTGCTACCGCAGGTAAAATCCTTGCAAGGATCCTCACAGATTGCCTCCTACCTATCTCAGAAGACATCCTCCCTGAATCCTAAAATGGTTTCCGCCCTTCCAGGGGGACAGTAGACATGATCTTCACTGCACGACAGCTTCAAGAAAAATGCAGGGAGCAAAACTGACCTCTGTATATGGCGTTTATTGATCTGACTAAGGCCTTTGATACTGTAAATCGAACTGCTCTCTGGACCACCCTTCTGAAAATTGGATGCCCTGATAAATTTGTGAATATTTTGCGACTCCTCCATGACAACATGAAGGCGACAATTTTGGATAACAATGGCTCTCAAAGTGATCCATTCAAAGTGGGATCAGGAGTCAAACAGGGATGTGTCATTGCTCCAACCTTATTTGCTATTTTTATTGCCATGATTCTACACCTTGTTGAGGGGAAACTTCCCACTGGTGTGGAAATCACATATTGAACAGATGGAAAGCTTTTCAATCTCTGTAGGCTGAAAGCAAAAAGTAAGGTAATTACAACCTCTGTCATAGAACTTCAATATGCCGATGATAATGTAGTCTCTGCACATTCAGAGGAAGATCTTCAAACTATCATAAATGTCTTTGCAGAAGCATATGAAAAGCTTGGGCTCTCGCTTAACATCAAAAAAACCAAAGTGCTTCATCAGCAAGTGCGAAACAATTCCTCTGTAGCACCATCAATCCAGCTTAATGGTGCGATGCTGGAGAATGTCGATCACTTTTATTATCTTGGCAGCCATCTCTCTGTAAAAGCTGACATCGACACTGAAATTCAGCATTGTCTGAGCTCTGCGAGTGCCACATTCTCCTGAATGAAGCGTAGGGTGTTTGAGGATCAGGATATTCACAGGGAGACCAAAATGCTTATTTACAAAGCCATTGTACTACCAACCTTACTGTACGCCTGTGAAACATGGACCATCTATAAACACCACTCCCAACTTCTTAAAAGATTCCACCAACGCTGCCTCTGGAAAATTCTGCAAATTACTTGGGAAGATAGGCGGACTAATGTTAGCATATTGGAAGAAGCAAAGACCACCAGTGTTGAAACAATGATCCTTCAACATCAACTTCACTGGACCGGCCATGTGGTTCGAATGCCTGATCACCGTCTTCCAAAGCAGCTACTTTACTCCCAACTTAAGGATGGAAAACGGAATATCGGTGGACAGCAAAAGAGGTTTAAAGATGTTCTCAAAGCTAATCTAAAAAAATGTAACATAAGCATCAAGAACTGGGAAGCCTTGCCCCATGAGCGTCCCAATTGGAGGTCGGCCATTATCAAAGGTGCTATGGACTTTGAAGAAGCACGAGTACAGGGTGAAACGGACAAACGAGCTAAGCGGAAGGCACATCAAGCAACTCATCGTGACCATCTTCCATCTGGAAACCTATGTCCTCACTGTGGAAGGCTGTGTGGATCCAGAATTGGCCTCCACAATCACTTACGGACCCACCGTTAAAGACCTTATCTTGGAAGACAATCTTACTTGGCCACGTGTGATCGCCAATGACATTCTCCCCTCACTTCCAACATTTCACATAAACAGTTACATATGTGTCCTTTACTACTGCTAGTATAAAATAACATCACTAAATTAATTAGTCCACATTTTCCTTAACAATAACATCAATTGCATAATTTGTACCTTCTAGTTATACAAGTATTTACTCACTTATTCTCACTTGAAAAACATTTTCCCATCTATTTTTTCCTAAAAAGAAGCAGGCACAGGCAACTAAGCAAGTGAGTATGAGGGAAGTGGATCTGGATGGAAGAAAAGGCATCCTGACTCAGAGACAGGTATTTCACTAAATAAGATGACTGGTCCATGCTCCACTCCCTCTGATGGTGCATGCTCAGATGTACCTTTGTTTGTGGTCTTCTCCCAACCTTATCAGCTGCATCCAGGGCTTAAATCTGGATTCAATTATGCTAATTGGCCTCTCCCACTAAGTGTCATCTCCGTATGTAGCCACTTTAGTCCTGGTTATATGGTCAGGTCTGTGGGGTAGGCAGCTAGGGGGTGACAAATGGTCCATGATGCTTGCTTCTCTTCTGCTTATGTGCCTCTGATATTTTTGTTGCTGGCTAGGCATGCAAAGGTTGCACTTTTTTCCTTAGTTCCACATTTGCCTAGTGTAGACCCTCACCCCCATATCCTGGTAAGCTACTGGGGTAGACAGTAGCTTGTTCCCTGTGAAGGTACAATTATGGCCTCCCTTGTTTCTTCTCCAAGTGTATTCCTTCCCTCTCCCTACCAAAAAGTTCCTTCTTTCAGCGGAACATTGTTCAGTGGGGCATCAAAGCTTAGGTATTCTGGGATTCTTCAGGCATGACTTCATCAAGGTGAGTTGTGAAGCTGACTGGTTGTTCTGCTGGACTGAATGCTCTTCTACGTTCTGCTATCTAAAAAGGTGTTCTTTGCAGTCTGTGTGTGCAATCTACAGAGATGTCTAGAATCAATCAGTGAACTGGCTTTTGCTAGGAAGACCACATTGCTTTGCACAGCAGGAGTACTGTGATGTGCTTATGCCTGCAGGGTTGTGTGTGGAGATGAAGAGTGATAGCACGGAGAAATTTATTTTAAAGCAAACTGACCTAATTCAATGGTCTTATATGCAGATCAGAAAGCAGCTATCAATTGGATTATGTGCTTCTCCAAGTTCTGCAGTGCAGTTTGGGTTCCAAACATTTGCACAAAAATGTTATTTTAGGGAGGAATGCACTGAAAAGCATACAAAAACACACTCATACAAAATATATACTGTTGCACGCCTCCCCAATCTCCGAGCGGTGAGATCTCAGGGGTCCCTGCGCTCATCCAGGGTTTGGTTTCCTTTGGGAAGAAGGTCAGCAGAGACTGCGGTGTCTTTATGAAATATGGTTTATTTATTTACACACATTCCAACCTGAGCTTAGGATGGAGGGGTTCAAGGCATCAGCAGTCCAATATCCAGCTTTTCCATCTGGGTTGCAGGAGGCATCCTAAAGCCATGGTGCAGAGGGATAGCCTCTCTGCCTGCCTGCAGCCCCAGCCATTCTCTAGACCAGCCTTTCCCAACCAGTGTGCCTCCAGATGTTGTTGGACCACAACTCCCATCAGCCTCAGCCAGCATTGCCAATGGTCAGGAAAGATGGGAATTGTGGTCCAACAACATCTGGAGGCACACTGGTTGGGAAAGGCTGCTCTAGACACTACTAAAAACACTCAAAGCACAAGCCTCTGCTAGTGGCCAGGAAAGGGGGGGGGGAAGGCTCTCCTGAAGAGTTTCAATGACAAAAGGATCTTCCTGGCCCATTTCACCAGTTGCTGGGCAACTGATAGTCCCATTATCCTACCTGGCCACTCTATTTGTTTAACAGAAGAAATTCATCTGGCCAGTAGAGCCAGCCCCAAGGCACGGGATTCCAGTCAGAGGCTGGAAAGTGGACCCACAGGAATCATCTATTCCAACCCCCATGCTCATAACAATACTTTAGGGGAAAGTGCATTCAACTGAAATACAATTTTTCCTGCAGTTTTTTTTAATCTGCAAAAACATGTAATGGGCTTATGAATGCAGACACACAAAACTAACACTAAACTGCAACAGGCTGACCCAACAATCCCTTCCTGATGGCATATTCTAGTTGTCATGTATGGACCTGCCTCTTCCACACTTGGCTGATATAGGGAAGTGGTAAGGATACTGTACCATGACTTGGGTGTGTTGGCAGTGGTGGCATGGATGCTGAGGGATAGGGGGTCCAACAACTATCTTATGCTAGCTCTTGTTTAAACTACTGTCATTTTCTTTTTAATTTTGCTCCTAGGATTGCATCAGATCCCTCCTACCCCAAACGATTCTTAGCAGACCACCTGCAGAGCAAGACCATTAGCTTACCCAAAGCAGAAGTAGCACCACGCTGTCAAACACAATAATTCTCAAGAGTTTATATGTTTGTTTCAGAAAACAGATACTGAAGATTCTTAATACATTATTCCTTTCTAAAATGTATATACTATTTTTCAAGTAAAATCCTTGCCATGACTCCCAATCTCCTGGGAATGAAATTAGGCATTCAGAGTGGGAGAGGGAACTGCCCTCAGAGCTAGCCCCAGATGTCCCTACTAACCTGGAGGCACTGGTGCAAAATGAGTTCTCTGTGCCCAAGAAAGACCTCTCTGCCCTCCTCTGACTCCAGCAACTCCAGATCAGAAGCCTTTGTGGAACCAGTGTCTACCCCAATGCCATTGGAGCTGACTGCTAAAGCAGGCTGAATCCCTTTAAATGAGGATTCTCTCACTTAAAGCAGAACTCAGACTTGCAGCTCCTATCTAAGGCCCACTCTGAGGTTGACTGGTGCAGAAACAACATTTTAACTCTTCTTTGATAGAGTTTCCAACCCAAGTGCTGCATGGAGCTATCAAAGTATCAATACATTCTGAAATCGTCACCTCTCCTTGCCTACTTTGCCTCGCTCTGCATGCCTGAACCTGATTTTTTTTCCTTGGGCCAGAACCCCCACACTGCTGAGGCCATCACTTGGAATAGAATACTCCCAGCTACAATCAACCATAGTTTTCTTAAACACTGTACCTGATGTGGTTCCACATTTGATTGTGAAATCTGCAGTATTCTCTATCACTGAAGTTAGCCGTAATGCAACTTCTGCCATTACCACAGTATTAGTGTCTCCAAGATTGATGGCATGAATTACTTCATTAATTATATAAAGTATATGAAGCCACTAAGGAGAGAGAGAAATTGAAAAATTCACACAGAAAGAACATGCCCATTATGAATACCAACCAAAAATAGATGGCTTGCCTATAGAACTATTGTTCTTCATAAAGTCAGCTGTGTAGTCATACATATGGCATCTGCACATAACAGTGTTCTGAACTTTCTAAAACTGGGTAAAAGAGTTTTGACAGGAAGCTGCTCTCCCTACCCTCAATATGCACATTCAAAGGTTTATTTATTTTATTTATTTATTTTGTTGCATTTATACACCGCCCATAGCAAGTAGCTCTCAGGGCGGTAAACAGCATAGGATAAAATACTTACATCGTAATAATAAAATCACAAAACATATATGACATAAAGAAAAAAAACAAAATACAATTAAACAAAATATAAGAAGATAAAAGGCTTAGTATACAAGATTAAAAAGCATACAAAGATTAGAGTGATTAAAATGCCTGGGAGCATAAGAAGGTCTTTACCTGGCGCCGAAAAGATAATAATGTAGGCGCCAGGCAAACCTCTTCGGGGAAACAACATATGCAGCAGGGAAGGAAAGTGGATTATGTGACTGCACAAGTGACGATTCAAAGAACAGTTACAAGGAAACACCCCTCTGTCTTTCTGTTTTGTGGTCTCTGTGCAGTCCCACATGCGGTTGAATAACAGGCTGACTTACCCAGAGAAGCAAAGCAGATGGCACTAGGCAACCATAGAGCTCAACACAGCCCATCCAAAAGAGGCATTGCCCGAGCCCTAACATCTGCTATATAGCATCTAACAAAGTGGTGGTTGTGATCAAATAGAATCCTGGGACAGGTCAGGGACCAAGATCCCTCTCAGAAAGGCTGTTGAGGATGCAATGGCTCTTGTGGAATGTGCATGGAAGGGACTGGAAACTAAGCTTTTAAATTGTTTAAGTTTTTAAGTTTTTTTTAAATTATGTTTTAAATTGTTTTTTGTGTTTTAAAATTTGTATATTTGTTTTTATTGTTTTTAATTGCTGTAAACCACCCAGAGAGCTTTGGCTATGAGGCGGTATATAAATGTAATAAATAAATAAATAAGCCATTTTGTAGCACAACCTTACAGTAAACAAGATCCAACTCAAGCCATCCTCATTTGTCAGCTGCTAACCACTGCATTTGTCAGAAATTGTTCTTTTAGTGTGGCAACACCTACTCTTTGGAACTCCCTGCCTATTGTAATCTGTAGATGCTGTTGCTGTATTCTTTTTGGTGCCTTCTTAAAACTTTTTGTTTAGGCAAGTCTATCCAGACACATAGATGTTGATGTTTTTTAATCTTTTTAGTATGCTGCTGTTTTAATTGTTTTAACCATGTTTTTAATTACTTATTTTTAACTGTTTAACTGATAATGTTAATGTTTTTTATAAACCACTTAGAGGTTTTCTACAATCGATACACAAATCTTGTTAAATAAAATAAAATACAATGTGGTAGATGTTAGGGCTCAGGTGGTTTGACACCCTTTGAAGTACACTCATAAAAGATGATGCAAGAGTCCTACCTGAACATTTGTCCTGTCAATCTAGAAAACTAAAGCACACTGTACCAGAGTATTCCAATCCCAACAAGTTTTGATAGAAAATTGACAACAAAATGTCCTGATTTATATGGAACACCTTAGGGAGAAAGAACATGTCCATTTTGAGCATCCCCTTAGCCCTATAAAGGCCTAAGTATAACAATGGCTCGGAGCAAAGAGCACAGTGCTCCCTAGTCTGCCACATGGATGGGAATGTCTACCAGGAAAACAACCTTAAAAGCAAACAACCACAGGTTGCGAATAGACAGTAGCTCAATGGATTTTGCTAGCAGTTGAGTAAGGGCAACTAATAGGCTTCACAGAGATATGGAAGCTCAACAGGAGGGTAGATATTTAACACACCTTTCGTAGACAGGAGTGAAAAAACAGTACAGTAATTAACAGGATGGTCAAAACTGCAGACAACATCTAGATAAGCTTTAAGAAGTATGCTAGCCATCTGGATCTAAGCAACTGCTAATCACGTACCACAAAACGTGAGGAAATTCTGCCTACTCTCCCTTTCAGACACTCTGCCTCTGCTCCTGTTTCACACTTCTCCCTGCCTCTGACCATCTCTTCTCTGCTCACTGCATGCATCGCCTCACATTCGTAGTGTGAGCTTTTCCACTTTAATCTCTGCTTTCTCCATTTGTCATTCCCTCCGGTTCCTGCTTCTCAGGCCAGTGGTGAACCTTTGCTTATCAGGCCACCATTGCTTCAACAATCCCAAATTGAAGCTCCTCCACATCCTATGCAGTTTGCCCTCTCAATTTTCAGTTTTCCTACCAGCCAAACTGACCTTTCATTTGTCTTACAAAGCTGTTCTGGTTAGCAAGATTGTAACCATTTTACACTGCACAGGTAGTGTTAATGAACGCACATCATTACCAACATCACAAGAGCACTTGTAAATAGGGTAAAATTATGTATCACACATCTACCTAATCAATATAAGTTATAATAAAGGATTACCTTGGGCGTCTGGTATTTATGAATAAACTTTAAGAAGTTGCTTCCACTCATTTGGATCCTCTGAATCCCAACTTTACACCTTTGCCACAAAAACATTGTTGCATCTATTGTCATTTCTCTGTCTGGCAGGAGAACCTGAGGAGAAGGTCTTTTTCAATAGTTTCATAAACATGTACTTGTTAATTGGTTTTGGTAACTATTCTAATCAGTTTGTATTTTGGTATATTAATGCTCTTAAAAGATCTGATCCTTGCATTACTTTAATATTTACCACTTCTGTAGTTTCACCTCACACTTTCCTGGTAACATTTGAAACAAGGAGGCTCCACAGGTGAGGAAATTGACCTGGTCACTTGCCATGCTAGCACTCCCCCACTTGGAGGCCAACAGTGCTGGCTATTAATGTCATCTGCCTCTCCAAACTGTGCTTTCTATTTGTTTTATTATAAAAGAGGGGGGGGAAACTTAGACACAAGTTAAAGATATCCCTCCAATAGCCACTTAATTTTCTTTGATTTCTGACTGACACCCTGAGACTATGAGCTGGTTTGTATGACACGGTAAGCCAACCTATGGCTTAGCAAGCCTGTGCAAACATCCAGGCCCATGGAGGGAAGCTCATAGATGCTTTACTCCTCCCTGGTCCTTTTTACTGTCACACCATGCTAAGCCAAGGATTGACTGAGCATGTCATCTAAACTGGGACTTGTGGTTAAGTTCTCTCCTCACTAGCCACAAGCTGTAGCCAAGAACAAACCTTGATTATAGCTTGGGGTGATGAACATGTGTCCCAGCTTGGACAATATGCTAAGACAAACCTTAGCTTAGCTCAGCCCGGTGCAGCATAGCTGTAAAAAGAGCCAGACGGAGGAGCAAAGCAGCTGTTTGTTCTGCTCCAGGAGCCCACATCTTCACATAGTCTCAGTAAGTCATAGTTTGGCTTACCATGTCATGAAAACCAGCCCAATGAGTCTCCCAAAATTACCATTTTAAAAAGAAGCTAAGGCTAAAGGATCCAACCTAGGACAAAGGCAGGAATGAAATGGTGTCAAACCAGATGGAGCAGCCAGTCTTGACTCCTGCATTCCTGCTCTTGGATACTAGGAGGCGCTACTACCCACCTGATGGTATGCTACCGGGGGGGGGGGGGAATCAGACTGTGAGGGTGATATCCAACATTAGTCATACTCAGAGGACACATTGAGATCAATGGATTTTTAGGTAAAACAATCCTTTTTATTTTAAATTCTAAACTTTATTCCAACATTGTGCATTAAGCAAAGGAATATACCAGCATGCAAAGATTTAAAATCATCTTACATTTGAAGAAACGTAAATATCTGAGGGTGCTTTGTCACAAAATATTTCAAAACAACCAAGAATACGTTCACATAATTGTATACTAGTATATCATCTTGCTCTTCCCCACCAGCAAGCCAGACCGGTCACTGATTGCTCCTGCTTGGTAAACAAAGTGTCTCATACCCAACTACTTAAAAGGGGATAGTGTGGGGAACTTTCTGCCCCCGCAGCATTGTACCTGGCACTATCTCATCCTCCCACTAGGAAAGAAAGATGTGTAATTTCTTCACTTCTTAGGTAGCCAGCCACAGGTCATGCCATTCACCAACAGAAGGAGGGAAGGAAGAGTAGGTGGCAGCAAGAGGACAGCCAGCCAAGGAGGAAGAGCAACCAACATGCATGTAGCTGGTATGCTACAGCTGTGTTTGCGCACACACATACACACATGAAGAGGCCACAGTCAGCAGAGGTCGGTGGGGTAGTGCAGGTGAAGCAGTGTTGGGTACATGTCTTCTGGAAGCCAAGGGTCACTGCCACTTACTGAGAGAGGAAAGGGCAGGGCACGGAGAGCTCAGCGTGGGTGGGCATGGCAGCAGGAGCACTAGATTGGCTCTGCCACCATATCACATCTTGCACACAGCACCTCACAACTCCCCCTCCTGATAAGAGGCAGCAACCCTCAGGATCCAGAAGCCAGGTACGCAATACTGCCTCAACTTCACTGCCGCACCAACCACTATTGCTCACAGTATTGCTCACAACTTTTGAATTCTTTTTATATTTTATATGGTAGCTGCCACTCTTTTCTACATGCTCCTAATGCATCCCAGTACTTCAGAATTACACTGTTCTCCTGTTTGCAACATAGTTTGTTTTTAGAAAGCTTCCTTAAAGTGCTGCATGGGAAACTGTCTTATACCGAGTAAATCATTGGTCCATCTAGCTCAGTACTGTCTTCTCTGACTGCCAGCAGTTCTCCAGGGTTTCAGGGTGGGGACATTCCCAGCCCTACCTAGAGTAGTTGGAGACTGAACTGAGCGCGAAGCAAATGCCCAACCACAAAGCCACGGCCCTTTCCCGTTACATTTCTTCTTTACTGTTAAGAAGCTAAAGATATCAGTGTAGCTTTCTACAACTGGCATCTGTTATTTGCTACTTTTTATAACAAGCCATTTTCTCTTACTTTGATGTAAATTTATTTAACACACCAATGTCATGTAATTCATAAATATAACCTCAGTTTTTCTATACCTCTTTAGACGTACAGATGCAGAAATAAAGAGTTCTTGCCAACATAAAAAGTTCATCAGTAGTCTTTCCTGTTTGTACTGTTCCTTCTACAGTTACAATTTATTTTAAAAAGAAAAATGAAAGCAGTCAATTCCATTAAAATATACTTTAAATCCTAATTCTCAGTTTTAAACTAATGTAGGAAATGATAGTTATGACAACAAAATTAAATTCCTGATTTTATACATAACTTCTCTCTAAACACAGCAGAGCAAAAACTAATAAAATTTAAAATCACTTTGCATCTGGAAAATTTAACGTTTAAATGAGAAATTTGTTTTTATCATTTAATAATGACAAGTGTACTACATAAAAAATTAACAGGAAAACAGTATTTCATCCAGGATTCCCCCACCCCTTATAAACAGCTGTCTGAAAATCCTAATGAGGCTTCATCTTTTGTTAGGAAAATAAAGTAACAGATCACTCTACATTGTGCGGTATAAACAAATAAAGTGCTTAAGATTTAGGAATCAATCCTACATTCCCTGGAAAAGCAGCTAAGGGGGTATGGGACAGCAGGCAGAGAGGAAGGTCTGCTGGTGGAAGCCTCCCCAATGTAGCAGCAAAAATCTCCATCGCTACCACTGGCAGAATGTCAAGGGCAGAAGGCAAAAAAAATAGGCATTCTATGTTTGAGGGGGAAATCGTGGTGAACCTAGAGATCTTGGATTCATCAGATTAAAAAAAACCTCATCCCCCTCATTCTGGAGGTGACATAGTTATTTTCCCTTCCATTATTGTCAGTGATACAAATATTTAACATTTAATGGTGTAGGTCAAATTTTGGAAAGTACCAAACAGTGATTAATGTTTCATTACTATTACCTAGAAAGATATATAGGATGTTTTACTTTTTCCTTATCTTGTATTAAAACCTCTTCAGAAATCATTAACTGAGCAGCTGATAATTGTGACACACCTTGAAATGCAATGGATTTTTTTCCTGGAGTACGAAAAACACTTGTTTCTCTGAGATAGTTTCCTTGAATACACAAGCCATGCCTTGGTCTTCTTATAGATACTAGAGGCTGCATTACAAGAAGCAGTTTGAGTTCTGCTTCTGCTTCCTTCCATTTTGGGCTACTTTGACTCTATAAATACATACAGAAATGAAAAATTTTACTAGGTCTATGATTTCTAAGAATGATAAAGCTACTTTAATATTGAGAAACTGAATTACCTGAAGGAAAGAAAAAAACAGTACAGATACATGATCAAAGTAATCCCACTCCTCATAGCTGAAAGCCAGCTTAAGAAACCTCAAGGCAGCATCCCCGGAAATACCATTCTTCCCTGTAACAGTAACGCAAAATATGTAAGAATCCTTCACAAATACGAAGGAGAACACTTCTGTTGGCTATTGCATGCATCTATAATACCATTATGATTCATCTGAATTCCTTTGCAATAGTCTACATTCAACAGCTTTCAATCAAGACCTTGACAAATCTAATTCAAACTTCTACCCAAGAGATATGTGTATACAAAATAATGTTACTTTAAGGGCCAAGTTAATTGCATGGCAGCCATGTGTAATGATCTCTCAATTTTTTAAAAAAACAACACACACAAGCCATCTTCAGGCATTCACTTAAACATGTGAGGATTAAAACAAGCCTCACCCACTTAGAAGGCTCCAAGTGATTGGAAATCCTGATAACTACGAAGGGTTCTAAGTACTAAGGGAGTGGGGCTGAACAGCTCAATCTTACTCTGCCGATGAATGGAGGCAAATCTTCCCTTGATGTTAGATCTACTATTCTCAACATTGTTACCTACCAAATTGATTGTTACTTAAGAATTGGCTGTTGAAAATAATCCACTGTATATGGCCAGTTACTTTTTTCCAGCATGTAGTAGAACAGTCTCATAATGTGCATGTCATGACACTTAAAGAACTTATCACAGGCACAAACTCTAGATTTCTGTCTATTCTTATGCTGACCTTTTCACCACTAGCATGATCTAATCTGCAAAGAAATATAACTGCCCAGCTGAGTGGTAATATAAACAGGATTTTCACCTCAAAGTGATGCGAATGCAGACAAACCAAAAAAACCTGTTGCAGAAAATACTATAAGAGTCAGATTATAATTGGCAAAGAATGTTCCTTTGAAGCAGAACAATTTGCTTTGCAAAGCATTATGCCCTACACACATAAAAAGTTGCCTAAGGATTCCCTACTCAGTGATTACATCATTTTAACAAATCCTGCTCACTGACTACATCATTTTAACACATTCTATCTCAAAAATGTCTAAAAGCACAATCCTAACTATCTGATATTGATAACTGAGATTGGCTGGAATAGGATGGTGTGCAGGCCTCTCTCTGCTGGCATTTAGCAGCAGATAGCAGCACCAGTAGTGCAGAGGTTCCACCATGGTGAAGGTCCCAAGCTCTGCCTTGGCAGGCAGGCAGGCAGGCAGGCAGTTATCACTAGCAGTAGCCATGGAAAGCCAGGGAATTGAGTGTTTCAGAGCAAGGTTAGGGGCAAAGCTCCAGAGGCTTTGGATCCACAGGATCCAAATCCCCACAGATTGCCTGGTACTGACACAACAGAAATTGGGGCGGGGGGAGGGGAGCCTCCCCACCCATCCTATCCCCATCTTCAGTCCTGGCCGGCAGGAACTGTCAGGGCTTCAAATGTGGTAGAAGATCTGCCACTTGGTGCCTCCCCAACTCCTCTTTGTTTTGCTCTGTCAGCATTGCAAAAATAAAAACAAATAATTTACCTGCTAATATCTGCTGCATAAGTGTCGATTTTGCAGTTATAACACAAGAAACATCAGCGGGTATGCTGCCTTGTACATTCATGCCACCACCTTTAATAGAACTATCTTGTTAACTATTTGAACAATTTATAAGACATTTTAATTATTATATAATTTTGATTTTTTTTCATGTTAGTTTCTTAAAAGAGTACCATCCCATAATGCCCATAATCCCATAATCAATACTTGTTTATATTAACAGGGATTGCTCAAATTGTTTATTATCTCCTTGAACATGGTCTGATAGTTACATAAAAGTTCCCTCTACTACAGGGATAGCCAGTGTGGTGCCCTCCAGTTGTTGTTGGATTACTGCCCCCATCATCCATGACCACTGGCCATGCTGGCTGGTCTGATGGCCATCCTGGTTGGGCCGATGAGAGCTGTAGTCCAAGAACATCCAAAGGGTATCACATTGGCTATCCTATTGGAGTTGTGTAAGCATTACACATTTAAAGCACATCCCCCCCTCAAGAATCCTGGGAAATGTAGTTTACCCCTAACAGAGCTAAAATTTCCAACACCTTTACCCAATTACAGTATTCAGGATTCTTTTTTTAGGGGGGCTTTAAATGTATGGTGTGTATGCAGCCTGAAATCACAGGTTTTCCTTCAATATGCCATTTCTGTCCCATCCACTTTGAGATTGCATCCCTCATCACCCACCAGCATCTTCACAGCTGTTCGGAGTTATTGGTTCTCAGAAGGTACAAGTGAGAGAACCGGAACAATCTTAGTTTAATATTCCACTGAAATTTGTTCTATGGTCAAAAGTAAGTAAAAAAAGGTCAAATGTTAAAGTCTCAGTAGGAGAATAATCAAACTTACATTAGGTTAGGAAAGATCTGGATATGAATCTCTCTCTCTTGGTTGACATTCTTGCTCAGCCCTACAGGTATATGTGATTTCTCCATTGTCTCACACCTGACTCAGTTTATTGGGTTAGTACTCCCACCAGCTTTGCATAAAACCATATTAGCTCTTTCTTTTCTCCTACTCTCAGGGATTAGTTTAAAGCAGAGCACACCAGCCCTAGCACAGTTTGAATTTTTAAAAAACAAACATATTTTACTATCAGGTATAGTGAGTAGAATTTCCCTGTGTTAACAGCGATACTGGAAACATCCAGAAGTTTAACAATTACCTCTAATTTTTATAAAGTAAGAATAAAAGGCTTACATATGGTTTTCCTTGTTAGCCTGTTCTGTATAGCTAATTTTATAGAGTAAGAAAATGATCATATCCTTGCTTCTTTTTTACCACAGTATTATTTTTATCTAATTACCATCAAGAATATCCATGCCTGCAAAAAAAAGCTCTGAAACAACATCACGAACTTCCTGTTCATCAGGAACAGGAGGGCTAGGGATCAGTGTCCGCCTATTTCTATCAAACAGGGCTTCCAGGATGGCAAAAAAATGAGATGAATTACAATCAAACATCTCCATCAGCAGCCGTTCTGTGATGGTTCGAGGCCAAGGAAGCTAAATGAAAACAAAAATAATCAAGTGTCACTTATATTCAAAATAAACTGCAGTTAAGCAAATAGCACCATATACTGTAATAGCAGATAACATGCCAAATAGTTTGAAATTATTGTGTTCACACAATTTTAGAAACCAGTTTTTAGGGGCAGGCCAGGGATCACTCCAAAGAGGGAGGGAGGGATGTGTGTGTGTGTGTGTGTGTTATAATATGACAACTGAACAGATAACAGAAAACTGCTCACAAATGTGACATAACCCCCACCCTGAGCAGCAGCCAGGACTCTGACATGAGGGGGGTGCGCAGGAACCAGCCAGATTTCGACAAGCAGCAATACAAGCTATGGAGGAACTGAAAGCAGACCCAGGCTCCAACTCTGAGCCACTTGAGCAAGGATCCTGGGAAACAACACCCTCTAAGTCAGATTCCTCTGAGGAACCAGTCCACTTTAAACCAGCAGTCTCACACTCCCCAGTACCTGCTCACTGGTACAGGAAATGCATATGGCAGGAGCTGACGGAGACAACAGTGTGCTAGGCTCCAGGTCAGAGAACTATTCTTTAAGAAAAGGGTGGAGGACTGAATCCAGCCAGTGAGCCAGATCCTTATCTCCCCCACTCCCCACGTTGAATCCTCCAGCACCTTGAACACAAACTACTTGTTTATTTATTTATTAAATTTGTTAGATGCCCATCTGGCAGGGGTTATCCTGCCACTCTGGGTGACGTACAATAAAATACAAATACATTCCATAAAAAACATAAGCAGAAAAACGGTGCCTGCAAGTCCCTTTTTGGCCTAATTGTGACTTAGCTGCCCCACACCTAACATCATGTATGGTGTAGTGCCAGTAGGTATGGTTTGGTGAAAATTGTCTGGCATACCAAATGGGGAGATCTGGCAGGTCTAATTAGGACTTCAGACTAAAACTTTCCCACCCCTCCTTTAAGGATCTCTACTGGGATGAAGAGTGGGATATAAATCTAATAAATAAATAAATAAATCTCTATTTTTGAGGAAGGGGATGGCCTGGGAGGGGTAGTCTAGCCAAGAAATAGAAAAGGCCTCAGTTGAATTCCAGATCTTCTTGAAGTTGTCTTCTTGGAGCTATCCAAGGTCCTGCTACCGCAGTCTGACCATACCTGCTATCTGACTGACTAAGCTGCCCTCACAAGCTCCTGGTCAGGACAAGACAAAATGCCTAAAACTTACGTGTTGTGAATCTTTTAGATTAGCTTTCATTCTTGGTCGAAAAAGCCCCTTTGGTCTTCTTCTGGGTTCAAATGCTGATCTTTTAAAGATCATTGCTGCCATCTAACCCCCAAAGAGAAAAGATGCATGAATTAGGCTGTTACATTATCCATTTGTTTAACCACTATTTTGTTGGTGTTATGTGCCTTCGATTACAGCTTATGGCGATCCTTTGAATCAATGATCTCGAATAGAATCTGTCATGAACCACCCTGGTCAGATCTTGTAAGTTCAGGTCTGTGGTTCCTTTATGGAATCAATCCATCTCTTGTTTGACCTTCCTCTTTTTCTACTCCCTTTTGTTTTTCCCAGCATTATTGTCTTTTCTAATGAATCATGTCTTCTCATTATGTATCCAAAGTATGATTTCCTCAGTTTCATCATTTTAGCTATAAATCCCTATAAAATATGTATACCTTCACAGTTGCTTCTTTGAATTTTTTCTTTGTTTCCATGCTTAGTGCTGATGAACTCATATTTTCCATTTGCTTTAACTCATCAATTTTAACCAAACCACGGCGTGCAAATATCTGCAGCATAAGAATATATACATTTGTAAACTGGAATAAGTAATTTTTAGATTATCTTCTTGTTAATAAACGTAGGTGAAGGAAAGAGAAAGAAATGGCAATACTGTCTCACCAAGCTTGAGCTAAGACTCCCCTGACCACTAGCATTCAGAATTCCAAAGCTCATCTTAGAGTCACATCCCAAACAGGAAAGGGAACAAAGCTGGAAGGGTTCATGTGGATCAGGTACAACCAACAATCGCAATACTGGGGATCCAGGTGGCTCTACTAAGTTTAACTACTCAAAATGCAGGGTTCAGATTACTAAGAAGGTGAGGCAGAGCAAAAGACATTATGGAGAATGCCGAATAAGCAGGCACACTGAATAGAGTAGGTTAGAGCTAAATCAGCTGAAGTCAGAGTAGAGTACATGCATTACAGACACATCAGTTGGTATATAGTATCAATATATTATGATGCATGAAAAAATGCGCCTGTGTGGCAGCCATCTTTATACGGAGAAGGAACAATAGTAGTATCTTCCATTTAAAACGTTGAGAAAGGGTGAGGAGAGAAAACTAAAAATGAGAGGCAACCCATCTATTTCCTCTGAAGACAGGTCATCAGGAAAATTGCTAGGATGAGCTCCCATTAAAGCCAGGTGTGGGATTTAACACATTTTACTTAAAGACAGTTTTGACTAAATCTGTATTTCTGTTCAGAACAAAGAACAAAAGCAAAGAAAGCATCTCTTATGCAGACTTTAAGAAGAGTCTCCAAAGAGCCGCTTGTTTTCACAAAAATCCAGTATCTTTTAGTAAAATGTAAAATATGAATGATAGTCATTACCTCTCCATACATGCCAGAATGGCAGTCATAGTAACACTGGCAAACAGCAGCATATAGAGTTGATCTCCATGTCAAATAGTGTACAGCTAAAAGGGGAACCGATGATTCCATACAAACGCAGGCCCATAATAAATATTCAAGCACCTATTAAAGAAAATCTGGTTATAAATTAAGACATGCCTGTTCATAATTAATGTGTGATGTCCAATTTTAGTCATATTCAAAGCAGACCCATTGAAGTCAATGTAACTTAAGTCAATTAATTTCAATGGGTCTGTTCTGAATATGACTTACAATTGATATCACCAAATTATATTAACTTTGATTAGTATCGAATATTATAGGAGGTGACAAATTTTGGTTGGCCTTGGAGACCAAAGACCATGCCCCCTCAGAAGTAGCCGTCTTGTGCTGCAGCTCTCAAAAACAATACAAGGTTGGGAAAATCTTCTCTTGATCTCTCCTGCTCCAAGCTTGGAACTGGAGAGGGGCATGGAAGATTCAGTGCAATGCAAAAAGGAGACCTCAGTCTCCCACAACTTCATTTTCATCTGAGTAGAGAAGTGGAAGTTTCCTTTGGGTCTGTGCTTACTAATCAGCTGAATCACCCAGGACACACAAAGACAAGCTTATAAGCATCGAAATTCTCCTTCCAGCTGGCTAGGACAGATGGAAGCATGTGAGCTTGTTTTTGCACTTTCAGGGTAATCCAAGCACCCTCTCTACAAACAGAGAGACAAGCTGGTGCAACTCCACCTTTACTTTTTAGTTTGGATCCAGGAAAAGGAAGCCAGAGGTTAGCAATTTGTTTTGGCTCTGCAGAAACAAACATTAAACATCTGCATAAATTTGGGGTTGGGGAAGAGAAGGAGATTATCTGCAGTTCCAGGGTTGGGAAGAAGTCATGGGTCATCACACTTATCAAAATTTGGCTAAGTAGTCACCAGGACAAGCGAGACTCACAAGTCATGGTTATATATATAGAATATGGTTATACAGAATATGGCATTAGAGGAGAACACAGATCAAAGAGAAAAGTTACTGAATGATTTTGTGACTTTTATTCAAATGACAAAAAAGGAAGCAAATTAATTTGGTATCCATGTACTGAGTAAGATATCAAAAAGATGTACCAGGCTTGTAAATTGTCATTTGTCTAGTTCCCTGTGGCAAGTAAGAATTTATAAATTGAAACTTTTCCCCCTTTCAGTTCAAGACTTTAGTGTGCCATAAATGACTGACATGAATGAGCAGGTGAGCTAGTAAAAAAAACCTGCGGATCAATAACTTTTGTGGACTTATTTGCAAATCTGTCTTTTTTTCCTCAATCCACCTTTCTCGCTTACTTTTTTAAAAAAAATCACATAATGATTTCACTATCAGAAATAGCCAGATGATGGCACTACAGTTCAACATACGTGCAGTAGAAAAATCTTGCATATCACCAAGCAGTATGGAATTGTCATATCTGAATGAAATATATTATTATATATTGACTCGCACACAGTTTGTTGTTTTGAAATTAAATGAATATTCAAAATAAATCTGCCTGGGTATATAAAAAAGGCTATTTCAGTATTCATATGAGTATAATGAATATAAACAAATATTAATAAGACTGACTATTCAGACAATACAAGTCTGTGTTTTAAAGTATTTATCATAGCTTTTTTTTAAAAAAAAAAAAGGCAAATGTGCCCTTATTAATTTGTTTGTTCAAAATATTTACATATTCCCTTTCTGTCTTGTTTCTGAAATATCCAAGGCAGCTAAAACCATACAAAAAAAGGAAACTACCATATGCTATCAACAGAAAAACACAGAAAGCACAGCAGGGAAAGCAACAACTTTTAAAAGACAGTTCACAAGCTAGCCATGGCAAAGATCTGTTGCCAAATTTTCACTCGTCATCTGAATGCTAGTAAAGAGGGGGCTAGACCAAATATTCTGACAATCTAAGTGGACAGACAGATTCATACAGGAGAAGACCGTAATTACTCTAGGGTCTCATTTAGAGCAGAGGTGAGGACTCTCAGGCCCAGGGGCCAAATACACCCCTTCCGGCCTCTCTATCCGGCCCTTAGGATTCTCCCCAGGCCGTGCATCCTGCCTAGGCCACACTGACTTTTCCAAGGCCACATCCATCAACTGCTCGGCTCCATACCCTCTTTTGCTTGGCTGGAATGTATTCTTGAAGTGTGATAATGTCTCTTACTTGTCTGAATAGAGGAGGGAGGTGTAGAAACCTCTTGTTTGTGAATGGCTAGAATGCAACCTACCATAGAATGGTAGGAGTTGCATTCCTTGTTCTACCCACTTTTGCCTCTGGCCCTGCCCACTACTAGCATGCAGCCACAGAAGATTGCTCAGAAGGGAATGTGGCCTTTGGGCTGGAAAAGGTTCCCCATCCCTGATTTAGAACATTAAAGGGAATAACCAGCACTCTGAACTAAGCCCAAAAATCAACGAGATACCAGTGAAACTAGTACAACAAAGTCATGTGTTCTGCAGCTGTGAAGATATTCTGAAAGTATATGGGCAATGCCTGCTGAAATCGCAGAAGTCAAAACCACTGAATAAGATTTCCATAACTGGGGGCAGAGGAAGTTTCACTGCTCTGCATAACTTTTTTGTCTCTCCCAATGCCCAACAAAAGTAAATTATGAAAAATAGTTTTAAAATGAAAAATTATACAAAATAAGAAATATTATTTAGCTTTGCATAACTTCTATGAGCTATACATTTTTTTCTTGGCACATTTTATTTTATTTTTCTCACATAGTCCAGATATTGCTAGTAATACTAAAAAAAGTTATCTTAAAAAAAAGTCTCAACATATACAAAATAACTATTTTCACAGGGAATTTTTTTTAACATTTTCAAAAGAATCAAACTGCCATATATGGTGACTACAGACACTGAAAGTTTGCCATAGCAACTGACATAGATATCTCAGTGGTTGAATGATGGTCATGTGGGCAGAGGAAATCATATATCCAAAATGGCCAGAATAAATCCTGAATTTCCATCTCTGTAGAAGGGCTACATGCAAAGTACTAGAACTTGGCTGTTATGACAAAACGTACAGTACAGGCTCAGATAGCCTCAGTGACTAGGACTACATATTTCCAACTCTGGCTAGTTCACCAGCTCCAGTCCCTTTTGGACAGAAATGACTTGGCCATAGTACTCCATGCTCTCATAACTTCCACATTGAATTATTGCACTGTGCTCTATGTGGGGCTGCCCTTGAAAACAACTCAGTAATTGCAATTAGTCAAAAAGGCAGCAGCCAGATTCCATTTAGAAATTATATAACCCCAGCTGTATAGTGTTGCCAGTTTGTTTCTAGGCCCAATTCAAGGTACTCAACTTAGTGTTTAAAGCCTTAACAACTCAAATATATGAAGACTGCCTCCTTCGCAATAGATCCTCTTGCATAAAGATCGGCAGTGGGGGCCCTTTGGGTAGTCCCACCATCCTCAGGCAGTGGTGGCCCAGGACAGGGCATTCTCTGACAGCTCCAAGGTTGTAGAATTCCCTCCCCACAGAGGTACATCTGGCACCTTCATATGGCTTCCACTATATGCTGAAGATGCACCTCTTTTCCTAGTCATTGACACCTGGGCTATGTTTTCAGTACCCACCCTATTCCTGTGACTGTAATTTGTTTTACGCTGTTTTTAATACTGAATTTTAAGTTGCTGTAACCTGCCTATCCTGGGACCTTTAGCTGAAGGATGGGTAAGAAATCTAATAAATAAATTATATAACGGAAAATTGTTTGGCTGTTCAGTATGCATTTGGACACCTCTTAAGCTATTGTCACCAAATTTTGCATGATGGTTCCTGAGATCAAGAAGTAGGTCTGCATCTATGCTTAGATACAAGCGGACACCATTTTCAATCGCAATGGAGAACTGAACCTTTCAAAACAGCACTGACTTTAGCCACTGATTCAAAACAGCAATTATTTTTTGGTTTATTAGAATTCCAAAGCAATATCTCATATGGGACTGTTAATCTTCTATGCTTAATTTATTATTCTTTTAGCAAAGAACTTTTTTGGGGGGGGTGGAATCATCATGGCAAATACAAGCTAAAATGTTACCCAAAACACTCAAAATAGCAACAGTTTAAAAAGAATATGTATTTTGACAGATAATCAGCGGAGAAGAGAGGTAAATACTTGCAATTTATCCTATCATACCTTCGAAGATTGACCTATGGTCATCAAATGCCTACATATGGTATACATATGGATAGTACCTGCAAGGACAAATAATTATTTTTAAAAACATATATGGCAACATGCATACGTATGTGTTTGTGCATGTTTGCGTACTTGTTTATAGATATTATGCTGAAGCTTGTGTATAGGATGGGGCCTATCCTTCCCCCACCTCAACTTCTTTATTTTTTATTTATTAATCAATTCAACCTATCCAATATAAATTTTTAGATCTATATATATTTGTTTTGTATTGCTTGGAGTTCTTATTTAACCTTGAGAGTAAATACAGTAAATTGATATAAACAAAACAATGCTTAAAAGCTGTGTGGGCAAAATATATCCAGCATAAAATCCTTAATGTTAAATGGTTCCTAATCTCTTTAAAACATATTTCCTAAACTTTAGGAACTGAATCACCCTTTTATTAAAACAATCCCCTCCAATACACAGTATTTTACAGTTTAACCATAACATCTGATTATAATTTTTT
The DNA here is from genome assembly GCF_030035675.1 of Rhineura floridana. Lineage (NCBI taxonomy): Eukaryota > Metazoa > Chordata > Lepidosauria > Squamata > Rhineuridae > Rhineura > Rhineura floridana. The sequence continues at coordinate 55,056,619 of NC_084487.1, forward strand.
AAACAACCATTATACTTTGTCAGTATGTATCCATCTACATTAAAGTTATAGCATTCAACTGTCCACATAAGAATTTGTTTTACAGCAAAAGTTCAACACAAAATTTGAAGAGTAATGGCAATACTAAATTCCTTATGAATTTCAGATTATATAACTGTTGGGGGAAAAGCTCTAAAAATTAAAGTTTTTTTTTAATCTTCAGAGCTCTCTCCAAAATTCTTTTTCTCAAGGTTGCATTCAGAAAGTAAAATGAGTGACATACCATTATAGACAAGCCAACACAAATGCTCATGTGGCAGAATCATCTGCATGATGAGTTGTAATGTGGACAAGATTCTGAAACATGTCTTCACAGATTCCTGATTCAGAAGATCTATATCATTATCGCATACCATTTTGTAAATGCAAATATTCCTCACTTGCAAAACATGGAACTAAAATGAATAATAAGATCAAAATGAGGAAATTTTTCAAATCAAGATGTGAACTCAACCCATCTTCATCCCCGTATAACTGATCCCTCACCAATTCAGCCAACAGGCACTGTTATTTCCACAACTCTTTCACGGTTATACCACCAATAGTATTCAGTATATCCACTTTACAGATCTTGTGTGAAGTTTCTCCCCACTCATCCCCCATTCCTGTTTCCTTGGCCCCTCTTTCCCTACTAGCTTGTTTCTTCTATCCTCCTTTTCATGAGATAGCTGCCTTTTAGCTAATTAGCTACTCTGCCCTGGCATCTAGAATATTTGCCACTCCTTTTCTACCATTCAGCACTTAATTTAAGCAATGGCTTCATCGCCCAGTGCTTAATTTAAACAAGGGCTCAAGGACTTTGTCTCTGCAACAGTGTTTTGCCACAGCCAAACCAACTTTCCACTTCCAGCACAGCAACTGTTCTGATAAGCAATTTGTTTGTTTGTTCTCATGCAACTGTTACACATTTGATGTGAAGGATTCACATTTCTTCCCTCAAGCTAGTGTTTCAAGTGCAGCAGTCGCCAACAGCTATCTATCTGTTTTCAGCACCTGTTAAAAACCTACTTATTCACTCAGGCCTTTGGTGCCCATGCATACTAATTTTTGCACTTGAACTGGTTGTGGACACTGTTGTATCACATTTTATTCATTTTTGTATTATTTATATATTTTATCATTTTAATGGATTTAATTGTATTTTAGATGGTTGTAAATCACCTCAACATTCTTTGAATAAAAGGCAGTGTATAAATGATTCAAATGAGCCAAAACCCCTAATAGGAAGGGAAGGGAGTGACTTGGGGGATGGTGCCACCCAGGGACCATTGGGGGAAGTAGGATGAATTAGGAGGGCTGGACAATTCAATGGGAGACTATGGGTTGTATCCAGCACTGCTGTTTCACTTACACAACAAACTTCTGCTTGCACACCAGAACTCCTTCCTCTCAAAGACAGCTTTCTCATGCACCTTCAAAATCTGCTCGAGGTTAGGGGACCTTCTGGAGCAGATTTTGGGGGCATGAGGTGAGAGCTGAGGAAAGGAAAGTCCCATTGCATGACTGGAACTCCACCTGTGCAGCATGAATACAACCCTGTCTTTCAAAGCTTTTTTAAAAAAATGTAGACAATAGCAGCAGCAGCAACAAGCATCATCACTCAGTTAAAAAACGTTCACATGAAACAGCATGTGGTAATTATGTTTTAAAACAGAGCTGTCGAACCTTTTTGGCCCAACAGGCTAGACCTGTATCTCGTCCTACCACACAGGCCCACTTTGACAGGTGAGCAAGAAAAACCACCTGTCAACCATCTGACATCATAATGACATCAGGTGATTGACACTTGTCACAAGTCCCTTGCACAAGTCAATACCAAAAAAGAATATCAATATATAATATAATGGTACAGTGGTGCATCCACTTCCTTAAAAGCCCACTCTGGACCCAATGGAGTGTAATAACTTTAGATCAATCGGCAACGCCCCTTTCTTGGCAAAGGTGGGGGAGAAGGTGGTTGTGGAGCAATTGCAGGCATTCCTGGATGAGATTACCTAGATCCACTGCAATCTGGGTCCAGACCCGGTTTTGGAGTTGAATCAGTCTTGGTTGCACTGATGGATTACCTTTATCGTGAGATAGACAGGAGGAGTGTGACTCTGTTACTTCTGCTCAATCTCTCAGAGCTTTTTAATACTATTTACCATGATATCCTCCTGGACCAACTCAGTGGGAGGGGTATCAGGGCACTGTATTACGATGGTTCTGTTCTTACCTACAGGGCCGTATTCAGAGAGCATTACTGAGTGAGTACTCCATGGTCCCCTGGCACTTGTCCTATGGGGTTCTGCAGGCACTATTCTTTCCCCAGTGCTATTTAGCATCTATTTGAAGCCATTGGGAGTGGTTATTAGAGCTTTGGAGCAATATGTCATCAGTATGCTGATAACACACAGCTCTATTTCTCCATAACATCTGAATTAGAGGGTGTGAAAGCTCTGGATCAGTGCCTGAATGCAGTGGTGGACTAAATGAGGGCCAATAAACTGTGCTTGAATCATGGAAAGAGGAATGGAGAAGAAAAGGGGAGGAGAGGGGACAAGGCAAAACAACCCAAGACAGAGAAAGGAGAGGGAGAGAAAGAAAGAAAGCCCTCACATACTATTGAAAGAGTGTGCAAATACCTGTATGTATATGGGGCAGATGATGCAAACTTGCCACAGTTGATTACAGTTCTCCCCCTCCAAGGTCAGCCAAAACAAGGGAAGTACCCAGGTCGGCAGGGTTGCCAGGGTGGGCAAGTGGGTTGGGTAGCTTCTTGCCAGCTCCCAGCCTCCTCGCTGCCAGGCAGCAGTCAAACAGGTAAGTGTCTCCCCTGATTAGGTACGTGGGGCAGAGGTTCCCCAACATTTTAAAAGGTTAAAAAAGCCTCAAGGATTTTTTCAATACTGAGAATGTTAGACACGTTTAGAACACCAGAAAGGTTTCTTTCATTTATCTATTTATCTATTTATTTATCTATCTATCTATTTATTTAAAAAAAATCTATCCCACCCTTCTATCCTACAATAGGGCACTCAGGGTGGCTACAATAAAATCGCACACATGTATAACAAAATACAAAATAAAAACACAAAACATTACAGTAAATTAAAATGCATAAAATACTATTAAAATACATAAAATGCATTATGCATACATATACAAACATACATACATGCATGTATGTGGATACACATATGAGGGAGTGAGAATAAAAGAACTTAAAAGATAAAAATAAAAGATAAAAAACTTAAAACAGTGTCAGGCTGACCAGTCAGTCCCAACCAAAGGCTCTCCGGAACAAAATAGTTTTTACAAGATTCTGGAATACCATCAGCAGGGAGCAAAGCAGACTTCTTGGAGCAGGGAATTCCAAAGTCTGGGAGCCACAATTGAAAAGGCTCTCTCCCGCGTGCCTGTCAGTCTAACTTCTTTCATTCCAGGCACACAGAGGAGAACAGAGGTAGATGATCTTAAATCCAGGCTAGGAACATATGGAAGTAAGTGGACCCTTAAGTACACTGGTCCAAGGCCATTTAGGGCTTTAAAGGTCAAAACCAGCACTTTGAATTGGGCTCAGAAACAAATTGGGAGCCAGTGGAATCGATAAAGCACAGGGGTGATATGCTCCCTGTGCCATGCTCCAGTTAACATTATGGCTGCTACATTTTGGACCAACTGTAGTTTCCGAATCGTTTTCAAAGGCAGCCCCACGCAGAGTGCATCACAGTAATCAAGCCTCGATGTCACCAATGAATGTGTCACCATGGCCAAGTCAGCTGCTTCCAGGAACGGACGCAGCTGGTACACCATTTTGAGATGGCCAAAAGCACCCCTGGCTACCGCAACCACACGATATTCCAGCAGCAGGGCAGATTCCAGAAGAACTCCCGACTGCAGACCTGCTCTTTCAAGGGGAGTGCAACTCCATGTAGAACAGGTTGCAACCTTATCCCCAGGGCAGTTTTTCCCTTGGCCAGCAACATTTCCGTCTTGTATGGATTAAGTTTCAGTTTGTTTGCCCACATCCAGCCCTTCACAGCCTCCAGGCACTGGTTTAGGACGAGCAGTCCCACCTTGCCATCAGATGGGAGAGATAGAGTTGAGTGTCATCAGCATATTGATGACATTGCACTCCAAATCTCCGGATGACTTCTCTCAGTGGTCTCATATAAATGTTAAAGAGCATGGGAGACAGAATGGAACCCTGAGGTACCCTGTAGGCCAACAGCCAGGGGGTCAAGCAGTAGTCTCCCGGCACCACTTTCTGGGTCCTGCCCATTAGGTTGGAACGGAGCCACTGTAGAACAGTGCCTCCTAGACCCATCCCAGCAACATGGCTCAGAAGGATACCATGTTCGATGGTATCAAAGGCCGCCGAGAGGTCCAGCAGCACCAACAGGGATGCACTCCCCCGTCTGATGCCCAGCATAGGTCATCAACCAGGGCAACCAGGGCAGTCTCTGTCCCATGACCAGGCCTGAAGCCTGATTGAAAAGGGTCTAGATAATCCAATTCATCCAGGAAAACTTGGAGTTGATAATAAAGATGTGATACACAGAAACAATCTGGATTGGGCTCCAATTTTCTAAAAATACAAAAAATGTTGTAATTTCCTGAACTGGAGTGTTTAGTTTACCAAAAGAGTACAAGAGAGCTTATACCTAAAATCAGAGAAAATCATGCTGGAGTACTTTAGACCTACTTTTCATGACAGAAAGAGATAAAATTTGACTTCATGTATCTCACTATTCTACAGCAAACAGCTGGCTTCCAGTTATCAAGCTTCAAAGTGAAATTCTTAGTATCTGCTTTTAAAACAGGAAGAATAAATAATACTCTAGGAGACTTTACATCCCAAATGTTTTGCTAAAATGCTGGCAAAACCTTTTTTTCATATTTATTAGATGAAAGTGGGAAATTCCCAGAGGACTGAGAACATGAATATTCAGTTGGTTTTTAAAAGATGATTATTCAATTCCCACAATGTATAGACTTATTAATTTCATTAACATAGTTGCAAATTAGGATTTTTGTCCCAAACCAGTAGTCAGTTTGCCCACAGCAGACAGTCTAGGGGCATGAGATATCTGCTTTGTACATGTAAGCCTGCAAAGGATTCTCTCGTTTATGAGCAAAAAGACCCAACTGAAAGAACTGTATTTGACACACATAGAGTAATGTTGGATGTCATAGACCAACACACATGGGTGTAATTTTGAGACAGCATGATCCACAACTACTGTATTCTCAATTGCCTTCCATAATGTAGCTGCTAGTCATGATGGCTACATAACTGTCTCTGTCCTGTTCAGAGCGGGATTCACGAGGCTGAGACGCAGGTGCAATTAAATCTTGTTTTATTAAAGTAATGGATACATCAAAAGCAGTGCGCTTCATAGAAACCTCTAAGCTAGCTCACTAGAATTCCCTAACTGCACTCTAGACATGCTCTGCAACGTGTGAAGAAAGTTGACTCAGCAGCTCAACCCAGACAGCTGCAGTCTTAAGTAGGGAAAATTTTAGATCGTAATCTCTGACTCCTTCACAAGTCCGGCCTCTGTCCTGTCCGCTTCTCGTAGCGTCGAGAGCAGGGTGACAGGGGGCATGCTTCCAACAGCTCATCCGAAAGAACCATCTCCTTAGCAACCAGATTGAGGTCATGGGGCGGTGACGTGCTTGAAGCATCCCGAGAGCCACTTGGTAAAGGGGGAGTCAACGCGCCCTCCGAAACATCTTCCAACGGTTCACCCAACCTGTCTGGGGGCAGCACGCTCTCCTCTTCGGAGACCGCGCCATCCGTGGGAACTGGCCTGGACTCAACCTCACTCTCCCTCCCAAGGTCTTGCTGAGACTCAACAACTCCTGGGTCTTCCGCGCCTTCTGACAGCTGGGAAACCTGAAACTCATGTCTTCCCCCTCCCTGGCCCTCGTGGGGGAGCGGAGGCTCAACAGTCTCCAAATCAGAAGCAGCATGCCTATGAATACAGCAGAAAAGGGCTATTGTGCTCATGTCCAGGCTATCTGTTAGACCGTATCTCCCTATATGAACCTGCCCGGACTTTTGAGATCCGCAGGAGAGGCCCTTCTCTCAATCCCAACACCCTCACAAGCATGATTGGTGGGGATGCGAGATAGGGCATTTTCGGTGGCTGCCCCTAGGCTTTGGAATTCCCTCCCTAGGGAGGCAAGAATGGCTCCCTCCCTGCAGTCCTTCCGTCAGCAGGTGAAAACTGTTTTATTCCAAAAGGCTTTTGGAACTGTTGGTTCCTAAGGATGGGGTTGAAGAGGGTGTTGTATTGTTTTACTGTTTTATCTATACTATCTTAAAGTGAGTTTTGAATTACTCCAATTGTATATTTAAATGGTTTTATTATTGCACATAGTTTAATTGTATTTTAATGTAGATTTTTTGTTTGCTTGTAATTATATGTACTTTTATATTTGGAAGCCGCCTTGAGTTCCAGTCCTTGGAAAAAGAGCAGGATAAACATTAAGATAATAATAATAATAATAATAATAATAATAATAATAATAATAATAATAATAATAATAATAATAATAATAATAATAATAATGTATTGCTTATAAGTTTCCCATTGGCATCTGGGTGGCCACTGTGGGTAACAGGATACCTGACTAGATAGATCTTTGTTGTGATCCAGCAGGGCTCTTCTCATGTTCTAATGGAAGAAGATATGCATCTCCTTTCATCTACTGACAATGGCAGGAACAAATGGCCCCAGGCACCTGGTTGGCCACTGTGAGAACAGGATGCTGGACTAGATGGGCCACTGGCCTGATCCAGCAGGCTCTTCTTATGTTCTTATGTTCTTAAATTGCTTCATATAAACATATGAAGCCAGTGCACATATATTTTCCCCACATATGACTTGTAATGTGCATTTTTAAAATTGCTAGACTGGAGTAAAAGAAATATATTCATGGCAAATTAAAAGGCAAGTTTCAAAGAACTCTAAATGCTGCTTATTACATTTCCTTACTCATAACAATAGACAATCACCATAGAAAAAAGCACATAAAAATATATGCACCATTAGGTGTAAATAAAGTATGAATGTCTATTTTAATATGAGCTGGGTTGTCACAGAATCATAGAATAGTAGAGTTGGAAAGGGCCTATAAGGCCATCAAGTCCAACCCCCTGCTCAATGCAGGAATCCAAATCAAAGCACACCCTACAAGTGGCTGTCCAGCTGCCTTTTGAATGCCTCCAGTGTTGGAGAGCCCACCACCTCCCTAGGTATTTGGTTCCATTGTCGTACTGCTCTCACAATTAGGAAGTTTTTCCTGAAGTTGAGTCAAAATCTGGCTTCCTGCAATTTGAGCCTATTATTCCATATCCTGCACTCTGTGAAGTAGCGTCAAGAAAACCTGTCGCTGAAAGAAGGGTGGATGGCACTTACTGAATACTTAATGAAGCCTCGTTAATGCCAATTTATGAAAAGATTAAATAATTTACCATTTATTTTAAATCTTCATTGTATATACTTACTGTACGTGCAGCAGTTTGGTCTCTAAATCCACTGGGGAAAAAGAAAGACTTAAATTGATGCACATCAAATCCAAGCTTGTTGATATTGACACTACTGATTTCCTGAAGGTACTGCTCATAGCACTGTGAAAGTGCCAACTTATATTCCTGGAAACAAAAAACAATTGATTGGACATAACTTTGCATTTTTATTTTCTGTAAAATTCTAAGTGTTAAAATTGTAAAATGTTGTTGGATTCCAACTTCCATTGGCCCCAGCCACCACAGCCAATATTCAGGAATGATGGAAGTTGTAGTCCAACAACATCCGAGGGTCTCCATCCTTGTTATAATATATTTACAGTGCAATCCTATATATGTCTACTCAGCAGTAAACTCCAACAAATTCAATGGGACTTAGGGCACAATCCAACTCGCAGGAGGCTGGCGCAAGTGGAGCCAGAAGAAGGTGCCACCACATCCAACCTCCATTTAGGCATCACTGGGAGGGAACTATGCTGGCTGTGCCAGCAGGGCACAAGAGAAGGAAACAAATGTATGTTTCCTTCCACCACCCCTTTTCCCAGTATAGTAGCTGCAAGGATGGAGGGCCACAAGACCAAGCCAACGGACTCATGATGCAGCAGAAGTCTCCCTCCCCTCAGTTCCACCCCCAACACACCGCCAGAATGCCCCTTTTTCAGGCCTTCCACCAGCTCCACTTGTGCCAGTTTCAGCTCAGCCAGCAGGGCCCAGTTGCACCCTAGCAGCAATGGAGTTCTTCAGCTGTGCCCAGGGAGGGATTTCTGCCAGTGGAGCCCAGCGGTGTTGACATCCTTCCTCCTCTGTAGCTGCTCTGCATCATGAGCCCAGCGTATCCACCAGATAGATTGCACCCTTAGTCCCAAGTAAATGAGTATAAGACTGCAAGACTGATCAGTCTTGTCAGACTGATTCAGCGCCAGCAACAGACATGCCAGGGCCCTTGGACACAAGCCTGCCCCGGGCCCCGGCACTCCCATCAGCAATGATGATGACTTCCAGGGCCAGCTCCAAAGGGCGGCCAGGTGGGGCCCTGGTCAAGGGCACCTGGGGTTACAGGGGGGGCCTGACATGCCCCTCCACTCCCCTTCTGCGATTTGCGGCAGGATTACTGCAGCGGATCGCATGACGAGAACTTCAGAGCCCCCACCATTCCCTGAAGTCTCTGTCGCCATCTTGGCTCGTGTCAGGGATGCGCATGCATAGCACATATGTGTGCCATCAGCTAAGATGGTGGCAGAGGCTTCAGCCCCTTAGGGAAACCTCAGCCACCATCTTGGTTAAGGGCAGCACTGTGCGGCAACTGCACAACAGCCAAGAAATGCAGGTTGAGCAAGGGAATGGTTCTCCTGTATGTCAAATAGCAGCTTCAGGGAGGAGACTGATTTTCCTCAAGACTGCAGCATGGAACAAAAAGGTTTACAAAACCCTCCCCGTACACCATGGTGCCTGCTATTTAATGTTGTAAAAAGATTTGTCTAAATGCACACAACAAATCTAGTGTTATATTTAGTTTGGCAATAAGGCACAAGCTATCATGGACAGATCCCACTTCACCAAATGCATGAAGTGTATTCTCAGTTGGCAGAATACAAACACAGACATAAAAAAAAATGTTAAAACATTATTCACAAGGAGCATACTTACTTTCATTTCCACAAGTTGATCACCAACTTTCACAAGTTTTTCATTGTAATACCAACTGGGAAATCGAAGTTTGTAGTTCTTCCAAATATTAAACAAAGTAGTTGCTCTAAACAAAAATCATCACCAAAAGTTACAGACTGAAATATGGCAATGTTCTTGTTATATCAAGTTTTTTAGAAGGGAGGAAACACACTGGCAGCATTCACATATCCTAGCAAACCAGGGAGAACCTTACCACAAACCTTGGCTTAGCATTATATCTTGAACAATGGATCACTCAGACAAGCCACTATCAGCAAGCCACGTATAAACCTCTGTCGTGGTTTGTTTGGAGCAAAGCAAACCATGACCACTAGTTCAGACATAATGCTAAGGAGTCATTATTTGTATCTCCCCTACATTAAAAGGAAGCAGCAGAGTAGGTGCATTCTATGGTTTACCATGATGTCCAACTGGGCCATTGTTTTTTGCATTCTCTTTCAGGATTCCCTGAAAATTCCAGAATTAAAAGGGCAACCAAAATTATCAAGGCCAATGATGAAAGTTACAACATTTGGGACTTTTTAGTTTAGAAAAATAAGGGAGAATATGATAGGGGTGTATAAAATTATACATGGTGTGGAGAAAGTGAATTGGAGTTTTTCTCCCTCCTTCATAAAAGTAGAACAAAGAATCATTCAATAAAACTGAAACTTTGAATGATTCAGGACAGACAAAAGGAAGTAATTTTTCGCAGAGCTTTAAAAGGGGACTTCATAGAGGAAAAGGGGGAGTTCATAAATAAATTCATAGAGGATAAGGCTATCAATAGTTACAAGTCATTATGATTATATTATGTCCAGAATCAGCGACAATATGCCTCTGAAAACCAGTTTCTAGGCATCACAAGCAGGAAAGTGCTACTGAGTTCATATCCTGATGGTAGGCTTCCCACAGGCATCCAGTTGGCTACTGGAATAACAGAATGCTAGATAGGCCTTTGCCTGTTCTAGCAGGGATGTTCTTATGTTCTCATGGTGGCTGAAAGTTTCTTACCTTGCTAACACAATTGAGGACCCCAAGGACTGCAGCTGGAGCAAAGCATTATTCTGCTTTTCCCCAGCAATTAATTTTCCAACAGCTGTCAGAAAATTGAATGGTTGCACCCAGTCCTTTGCTGGAAGGAAAGTACAGGAGGAGAAGAATGATGCACAACTGGGGAATAGCTCCAGCTTTGGATCTGGACACTTTCAAGAGATGGACAGGTCACCAAGACTATTCATTAAGCTACAAGTACAGCTGAGGTCTGGAAAGTACTCAGTGTCACCTTCCTGGTGGTCACTGAGGTCATGGTTGCATACGCCCAACGAGGAACAGAGCACTTAGTCTCTCAGAAAGCTTGGGACTATCCTCTGCAGCTTCTGGGAATTTATATATTATTATCTGCAAGCAGATCGTGACAAAAGGATTTAAAGGATATGTGTATCTATTAGTGACAAAAAAGATCTATCCTAGGTTGTTTTTTTTCATCCTCAGTGCTTTAGTAGCAGACAAGCATTCTGAGAGCTGATGCAGACATCACTGCATCTAACTTCATCATGCAAATAATAGCTCATATAAGTAGCCCACTAGCAAGTGAAGTATAATATGGGAGGGTTGCAGAAGAAAAGCCTAAAGAAAAATACAGCCAAGCCTTATAGATGTTTTCTAATCATGGAAGATATTCTATGAGCCCACCCTTCCCATGTTAAACTGCTCACAAGAGATAGCCACTCAGGTCAGCACATTATCTGTGTGACTATGCCAGCTGTAGTGATATTTGAACCAGATTTCTTTTTTGGGGGGGAGCAGGATTTTCCCCCTGTATCAGTTGAATGTGCTCATGTCATGGCAAATTGGCAGGGTACACTGGTCAACAGTACTGCAGTTTGCATCATCTGTCAAAATTCTTCATGGTCAAAACAGCCACCTGTTAACTCACCTCACTCAAACCATTTGCACATTTTTGCAAGTGATGCTAGGATGGACTTCAGCTTGTGATGTTGTTATAAATAACAGGCCCTTTTAAAAATCAGTTAGCATACTTGTCATTCAGTTGCATACAAACAATATATAAAATTCAATTTCTATGAGACTTCTGAAAGAGTCTGACAAAGAAGTAGCTATAGTCTGAAAATAACTTTCTGTCTGGCGTAGACAAAGGCACAAACATGAATATACTGAACTCACAAATCAGCCAAAGAGCCTGAAAACTAGCATCTGCTTTTGAGTTTCATAACAAGCAGAAAATCATCTACAGCACAGAGGTCAGTGACAGAAGAAAATCCACTTGTTGAACTTCTGCCTGCCTTATAACTGTTTTAAGGCACTGATTTACTGCTAGGAGTAGGGGAAAGTTGGACTGCAACTCCCATCAGCCTCAGCCAGCACGATCAATGGTCAGGAGTTGTAGTCCAGCAACACCTGAAGTGCCATCACGTCGGTTACGACGCGAAACAATTCTCAGCAGCCACTGGAAATAAGGAAGAAAAACGGAGCAGGAGGCTGCGTGGGCCCCCAAGAGTGGGAAGAGAGAGGCGCCCTGCCTCCGCAAGCCCGGTCCCCTCTTTACCCTCGTCTGTGCAGCTCTTGCTGTCTGGAGCTGTCCTTTGCTTCCCGTTCCCGACGCAAGAAGCTCAAGCAGGCGCCCAGGTCCCTCTCGAAGCTGTCGACCACCGGGTTCCCTGGCTCCACAGGCCCATAGAAAATGGCGGGCTGCGGGGGAGGCAAAGTCGGGGACAGGGCCCTGGATTTGGGGATCTCGACCATGCTTTCTCCCTCCGCTTTAGCCCCAAGAGGCTGCACGCGGCGGTTGCTAGGAAACGAGACAACAGACACAGTCAAAGCCGGCATGGGGAGAAGTACGAGGTGAAAGGAAATGCGGGGGAAGGGCGAACTGATGGGGGCTCGCGCTCCGTTTGTCCGCCCGCTGCTGTTGCCAATTTAGTGATTTTCCAACTAAATCTCTCTTTATATCATTTTTATTAACATTTTCTATTTTCCAGAAGAAGAAAATTACATCAACATCCGAGGAATATAGGACTAAATCTAGTGTTTTTAGGAGCACATCTGGTTGCAAATTTTCCTGTCTAGTGGCTAGAGGGAAATCTAGTGGATGTCAAACATTTTATGGTCAGAATCTGGCAGATTTTACAAATACTTCCATTTCATTATTTTTTCCTCTATTATGTATTTTATGAAACTGTCTAGCCAAAATCTACCCTTTTTATTTTTACTTTCTTGTATTTTTCATTGTTTACATTTCTTTTCCTATGTACAGTCTTTAAAGTGCTACTTGATTATTATTTCAGTTTTGCTGTAAGCCATGGCTAGTTGGCTGCACTTTTGATTGAAAAGATACCACAGTACCACACAATGAGCCAGTGACAGAGAGGAGGATTGTTAAGTTCAGTCTCCACATTTTCTAGTGTGCTTATTTTTAAAGGTAAAAAGAGAGGGAGGTTCTTGCCAATTGGCTTACTGAGAAGGAAAATGTGTAAGCAATATTTCACCCAAAATGTAGTGCAGCCAAATCCTCCTCACAAACCACAGTGAGCTCCCACATACAGTACTTGAGCAGAGGAGACATGATGATTAGGAACTATAACCTCATAAATAAATGGCATCAACATGCATAGAGTGCACCTGCCACACCCAAGAGAAACCTCTGTTTGTGTTTAATAAGGTGATTCCACAAAAGGTATCCTTTGTATAAACAGTACATTTTATAATAATCACAGGAGAGCCTGCTGGATCAAGCTAAAGGCCCAGCTAGTCCAGCATCCTGTTCTCAGAGTAACCAACCACAGACAGCAAAAAAACAGAAATGCAAAACCATGCTTCTCTCAGTTCTAAAAGACACACACATATCTGCAGCTCCAAACATAAGTACAACACACACACAGCATTTCTGAGCCTTTTAAATTCTATTATCCACCTTGTTAAGCAATTCCAAATAACTGTTTCACAATAATGCAAAAATGTTATCAAATGTTGTGTCTAATGGGTTAAAGGTCAGCTTTTGGTGGATTTGGGGCATAGATCTGGTGGGGAAAACATTTCTTGTTGGCAGCATTGCTGCCCACGCTTCAGTGTTTATTCTCCTTCTCTCTGCTGCATGTCGTGCAAGGTTTCAAGACAGCGGCAGTACCTCGATTCTTTGTGAACTTGGCTTTCTCACCTACTTGGGAGAATAGGACTGGATTTCACACATAGCAGGGGAATATTTACTGGCCTGCTCTGTGTAAGAAATAGGTGCCATCGGAAGGCACACGTCTCAACAATATGCACTGTTTCATAGGTTGGCTTTATAAAGGTAAAGGTACTTTTATAAACGTATTGAGAGAGAAGAGAGAGAGAAATGGGACATGCAAGACGATGTTGCAGCGTACCTTTATCTCCCAACAGGAGCACTCCAGGGTGCTAGCAGGGCATGTCATCTTCAAGGAGACTCCATTCTTCCCCTTCGGTTTCTCTTTTCCAACTGACATTAAACATTCCATAACTGCTGACCATGTATAGTACTCATTGGGCTGGTTTTTTTGGGGGGGGGAGTTGACCCCTTAGATTATTTATTTGTTTATTTGTTTTAAACTTTAAAAACCCAGGAATGCAAAACCTCCATACTTATCTCATGTACAAGACACACACACGTATTTATATCTGCAGTTCCAAACTTTGTACTTCTGCAAACCTCCAAATTCCTGCAGTATGATGATATTTCCCTCTTGTTCCTCAGTTGCCTGTTTGGGCTTCAGCCCTTTTAGCAATCATCATCTTAGATTGGTACTAGAGTGAAACAGAGAGAGAGATCAGAAATGTATATAAGAACCAAATCTACTCTATTTCTTTGTCTTTGTAACTAGATCTGAAAGCAGAGGAATCGTGATACACACTGCTCAAAATATTTGTAACTGTTCAGTCTGTATAAATAAGACAGTAATAAGAAAGCAACCCAGATGTGCCATAGGCATATGATGTCTCTCGTTTGCTGAGGAACAGAATGGAAATGTAGGATGAGAAAAACAATAAAATAAAATTTCACTGTACCAACCGTACAGTAATCATGAGGGACACTCAGATTTCTCTTAGGATCAAGGCTCCCTCCACCATGATTTTGACAGCACATGCACAAATCCAGGGTGTGCTATGCGAAGAGGCAAACCAAGTATATAGACGAAAATGTTAAAATGTGCGTGTTCACCTATTCCCTGACCCCCAGAGTGGTAGAGATGTATGCTACCTGATAGGGGCTGGATCAACCCCAATTTTATTTGTTTCTACTATAAATTGTAGCCAAGTGGTCCAGAAAGTAGCAATGAATCAAAGTCTTACATAAGTCTTACATATCTGATATGTTCATTCATGCTAGAAATTATGTGATTTTGGTATTTTATCTCACTTTTAATGGGTCTGCGATTGTATAATTTTAGTTTATTTGAACTGGCAATGCTTTAAATATTAGCACAGAATTTTTCCAGTCAATATACTTTGCTGTTTGACCTCACATCATTACTTCATTGTATACCATCTTGGGTAACCCTGTAGAAAGAGTACAGAAATCTATAAAATTAATAATAATGATCATGTCATTAAGCATATTAGGGGTACCATAATGCCAGGAGCCCTTATTCCTTGGTTAATGTGGTTGATTTAAATTCCAACACAACCATGGACCATTTCAGAAGAAAGTTGAACAGGTGTGATCAATAATCATGTGGTGTTCCTTCAAAATGTAGAGCACAGTGCACCACCTGTGGCCTTCTAGATGTTATCTAGTTCCCAGTGTCCTTGATTATTGGCCATGCCAGCTGAGGCTGATGAGAGTTCTTTGCCACATGTACACCCCACAGCTAAAGCTGGCATTTGTGTTCCCCTGCCACCGGCTGTCCGGCCCAAAGTTGAGAGACTCAGACTCAACAGTGTTTTCTCTTTTTATTAAAGTAGTAGACAGAGGCAATGCAGAGCGCCTCATGAAACTAGCTTCTCTTTCTTAGCTTCTCTCTAACACTAGCTAAACATGACTTTGCGACTACAGACATTGACTCAGCAACTGGGTTTCCCCCCTACGTCTGCTTAAGTAAGTTGGGAACGTGCACGCACATGGAAGCTCCTCCTTAGTTGAGTCTGTTGAATTTCCCCTTCGAGCGTCTTCACGAGCGGGTTGAAGGTGGAGCCTTGGCCAGTGTGCCATCTTCTCACTCCAATGGAGGGGGGCTGCTAACTGTCAGTTCAGGCATGGGAAGTGGAGGTGTTCCCAGCTGGGAAGCATCAGATGGGCCTGGCTGAGCTTCCACATAGGGGTCTGGAGTTGTGGGGACTGTGGAGTCCAAGACCAGGGTCAGGGCATCCTCTAAGTCCATTCCGCTGCCAGCCCCCTCCCCTAGTGATTTGTCCCAGACTGCAACCTCATCCTCTTGACTCACCCCCTCCCAACCACTCTTGGCCAGTGTGGGTAACAACATCATCCCCCCTATACTGATTTCCCCCCCACCCTGGTGGCTTGGGTTTGTCTGGGTAGGCTTCATGGAACTCTCACACCAATTCCAGTGCGTTAATCTCTGTAGCTGCTTCCCTGGGTCTTTCCTCTGGACTGTAGCCACACCAATGGATTAAGTAATGCAGCTTTCCTCTGCACCAGCACGAGTCGAGGATCTGCTCTACCTTGTACTCTTCCTGTCCATCGACCATGACTGGAGGTGGTGGGGTGTTGGGTGCCTGACTGGGGTCCGGTGGCTTCTCTAGGGTGAGCAACAGGCAATGGAACGCAGGGTGGATTTTCATGGAGGCAGGTAGATGGAGACAAAAGGCCACTGGATTGATTTGTTCCTCTACTTCAAAGGGCCCCACCCTCCGAGCTTCCAGCTTATGGCAGGGTACTCGCATTGTCAGGTAACATATGGAGAGCCACACTTTATCACCCACCTGTATCTCAGGACCAGACTAATGGTGTTGGTCTGCTACTTTCTTGTAACCATCCTTAGCTCTGGCTAGCTGTTCCTCCAATAGTTGCTGCATTGCCTATAAGTCTTACAGAAACTCTGCTGCCATGGGAACAGCCAGGTTGGAATTGTGGCTGGGGAACATGTGCGGGTGATAACCAAACTTGGCAAAAAAAAGTCTGTTGGGTAGATGCATGCACAGAGTTGTTATAGGCGAACACGGCCAAGGGTAGCAAAGACACCCAATTATCCTGCTGGTAGTTGACATAGCAACGTAGGTATTGTTCCAGGGTGGCATTCACTTTTTCTTTTTGTCCATCCATTTGGGGATGATGGGAGGATGACAATCTTAGCTTGACCTGTAACAGCTGCCACAGGGCCCGCCAGAATTGGGCCATAAACTGGGGTCCCAAATAGCTGGGTGGTTTCTTTGCCTGTTGGCCTGCCGACATGGGATGAAATGAGACATTTTACTGAAGGCATGGTGGTCTTCCCCTGGGAGGCAGGTAAGTCTGTGATAAAGTCCAGGGTCACCATTTGCCATGGACCCTCAGGTGTGGGTAGTGGCTCCAGTAATCCCATGGGTCGTCCTGGGGCATGCTTAGCCCTCATGCAAGTAGGGCAGGACGACATATCTCTCAATGTCACGCTTTGGCCACCAGAAATCTCCAAAATGCCCTGCTGTTGGAGAGTCATACCTTGGCCTGGATCTCTCCTGAAGGCACATACAGTGCTTTGAAGTGGTAGAGCAACCCCTCTTTGTGAGAGAACCTGGTGTGCAGACCTATGGTGGCTACTCTAACTCCCTCACTCTCTCTTGGGCAAAAGGGTATTGCTGTTGTGCATGACGCAGTTCCTCCAGCCATGGATCTGGGCAAGCCGCTGCCACCAACCTTTTAAGGGGTATGATGTGATGTAATGAAGACAGAGATAGGGCTTCATTGTATTATGGCTTGCGGGACAGGGCATGAGCCCAGTGGTTTTGTGCCTAAGGAATGTGGGTAATATGAAAGTGGAACCTAGCAAAAAACTGTGCCCACCGCACCTGCCACTGATTCAACTTGTGGGCTGTCTGAAGACTCTCAAGGTTCCAATGGTGAGTGCGGATCTCCACCTCTTGTCGAGCCCCTTCCAATAGGTGCCTCCAGGTCTCAAATGGATCGTGGATGGCTAGGAGCTCCTTTTCCCAAACAGTGTAATTCCTTTCCGCACTAGACAGCTTGTGCAAGAAGTAAACACAGGGCTGAAGTCCCCCCTTTTGGGCTGGTTGTAATAACGCCACTGTGATGGCTACGTCCGAGGCATCCATCTCCACCACAAAAGGCCGATGGGGGTCTGTATGCTGGAGTATGAGTTCTGAGGCAAACAGCAGCTTCAGTTTCTTGAATGCCTGTTAAGCTGTGTTGGTCCAACAAAAGGGGCCAGGTCCTTTCAAACAGTCGGTTAGTGGGGCTGTCATGTTAGAGAGGCAGCAATGAAACACTGGTAGTAGTTTGCAAACCCCAGGAACCTCTGTAGGTCTTGGTTTTGAAAGGGTGCCAAGAGAGTACACTGCACACCTTTTCCAGGTCCATCTTGACTCTTGTGGGGCTATTCCGATATACCAAGAAGTCCAAGGTGGTCAAGTCGAAAGCACACTTCTCAAGCTTGGCATAGAAGTGATGCTCTCTCAGTCTTTGTAACACTGCTCAGACGTGCGCTTCATGCTGCTTTGGGGAGTCGAAGTAATAAGGATGTTGTCTAAATAGACTATCACAAAGCTGTCCAGGTAGTCTCGGAATGTTTGTTTGTTATTTGATTTATATCCTGCCCTTCCTCCCAGCAGGAGCCCATATGAATATGTCATTCATGAAATTTTGGGAGACAGCTGGAACATTCGATAGTCTGAATGGCATGACCAGGTATTTGAAGTGGCCATACCGGTTCTTGAAGGCAGTCTTCCACCCTCCTTGATCCTAACTAGATTTTAGGTTCCACACAGGTCCAGCTTGGTGTAGATCTTGGCAGCTCGTAAATGCCCAGTAGCTCACAGATGAGAGGCAAGGGGTATCTGTTGGAGATGGTAACCTTGTTTAGCTCCCTGTAGTCTTGACAAGGGAGTAGTTCCCCACTTTTCTTCTTGACAAACAGCAGCGGTTGCCCCAGCAGGAGACTTAGATGGTCTGATGAACCCTCACTGCAGGTTGGTATCTACGAACTCCCTCAGCGCCGCTAACTGTGGCTCTGTCAAGGAATATATTCTCTCCAAGGGAATGCTGGCCCCGAGGATCAAGTCTATGGCACAGTTGTAGGGACAGGGGGATAATAGCTGGTCGGCTTCCTTCTTATCAAAAACACCTTGGAAATCTTTGTATTTTGTAGTCAGAGTAGTCTCTCCAGACCGGGGTGTGGCTGCCAAAGTCGCCAAGACAGCCATCTCTGGAGGATTGGAGTGCAGTTTGCAGTAATCCAACTGGAAAGTCACTGTGGCCTGCCCCTAGGAAATGTCTGGATTGTGTTAGGCCAACCAGGTCATCCCCAGCACCACCACGAATCAGGGCAGGGCGGCTAGGTAAAACAATACTCTCCACATGACCCAGTGTCTCCACTTGTAGCTCTGTCATGGCTCGAGTGGCAGTACCCGAAGTCAGGGGCTGCCCATCCATAGTTTTTATCGACAGCAGCTTTTTGAGCTTAATAATGGGCATGCTATGCTCCTTGGCAAAACCCATCCATGAAGTTGCTGGATGCACCTGAATCTACCATGGCAAACACTTGAATGTCTTGACCCAATGGCAGGTCTATGCGGACTGGCAGGTGTAAGGTGGACCTTGGTGGAAGAGGCTTAACTTGGGACCTCTATGAGAGCTGGGATTTGAAGATTTCCTGCACCAGGGTCTTTTCCTAATTGGATGGTCACATCTTAGCCATGTGCCCTGCCTTCTTGTAACATAGTCACAGCCCTTCTGATGCTTCTCTTTCTCTGCCTCTGTCAGGCACAGCCGAACCCACCCAGCCACCCCCAGCTACATAGGCTCCACCCCAGCGGCATCAAGGTTCTCATGCTGGGGGTGATGTGGGTGCTTGGGAGAGGTGTGGGAGGCTGGTTTGAGCTGCCTCAGCTTTGCGCTCCTGGCAAAGACCTTCAAGTCTGCTGTCTATCTGCAGGCATAGCTGGACCAACTCTGGGAAAGTACTCGACTGTGGGTATGCGCCTACTCACCAGGATGTCTCCAGTGAGACCATTTCGGTATAAGTACATTAAACCAAACTCGTTAAAGCCTGTCTCCTGGGCCAGAAGACAAAAGGTGTTTGTGTAAGTAGCCATGGAGTTCTTTCCTTGCTTCCTGTGTTGATGGGATACAGTGTCATTTCACTGGGGGTCTCAAAAGACTTCTGCCATGGCTTCAATTAAGTTGGTTTACTAGGTCAACACGGGGTCATTCCAGAGCAACAATGGGGTGGCCCATTGGGCAGCCTCACCCTCTAGGAGGCTGATGACGAAGGTCACCTTCAATGAGTCATTAGGGAATTCTGATTGCCACACTCACATGTAGAGCTCACACTGGGCTACGAATGTGGCGAACTGCTCTAACTTCCCACCATAGCGGACAGGCATCCCCACCGGCATCTTGACTCAGGACTCAGGCACGGGCTGGACAGGGCTTGCCTTTGCTGTATAGTATTCACCTGAGCCCAGTCTGCATCCTCATCCTCTGACTTGCCCTTGCCTGACCACTCTCGTCCAGTGGGGGTCACAACACCGGCGCCCCCTCTAATTTATTATCACAACAACCTTGTGCAGTAAGTTAGTCTGAGATATAATTACCAAATGGGGATGGCCAAATGGGGGTTTAATCTCTGGTCTTCCCAGTCCCAATCTAACACTCTAATCATTACACCTCACTGGCTATTGGAGTACAAAAATATCTGGAGAGGGCCACAGGTTCCCTGTCCCTGCAGTACAAGCTATCAGCAATCTCATTGAGCATGTTCTAAGAACCCAGACAATGAATCAGATTCACAGTAACTTTATGGTTATGAACATTTCTTTGGGGCAAGAACCACAACAAATCCAGAGCTTCAGAATGCATTCTGGCATAGTGTTCAGCTTCCTTTATCTTTCACAACAACTTATGAAAAGCGATTGAGCAAATCTGTTCAATAGTCTGAGGCAATCACAGGGTCGCACAGTGTATTCTGTGAAATAATTATTTACAACTAACTATAGAAAAGTATAATAAATGAATTATGATATTAATCTGAACCTTCCTCTTTCAACAAGCCTTTTAAGTAGAGACCTCCCAGTCTGCGTCTGTGTTGGAATTGCTTTTTAATATTTTTTTTTTTAAATTTAAATATGTTTTCAAAGAGGTTTGTTTTAATATGTTTTTAAGGATGTTTTGTTGTAATATATTTTAAAGTTTTTTTAATGATGTTTTAGAGTGTTTTAAGCGCTATGCTTGCTGCCCTGGCCTCCTACTGGGAGGAAGGGCTAGATATAAATCTAATACATAAGTAAAATCTAGAATTATCTATATCTATCTCTTATACTATATAGTAAGTTTGCATGCCGCAGATAGGTGGCATTGTGAACTACAGTGTGATGACCTGCATCATTCCAGCCAAGAAGCAGGAGACAAACGGAGACAGGAGTAAAGAGGGGTGGGTGGGAAAGTTTAGCCGAGGAGAGAAATTGAGACGGTGGGAGCAGCAGCAGCAGCGGAACAGGTGAGACAAGCAAGATAAGAGCACAAGTGGGCCCATGGCAGTTGACATGCACTAATGTCTGGAGGCACTGAGGGTTTTCGCATGGATGGGTTGGTAAGGGTGGTGGGGACGGTGTGCAAATGCACAGGGACAAAGCCCCTAGTACAGCAAACAGTTTAGGCAATGTGGGAGGAATTCTTTTTCCTTTTTGGTTGCTATTTATGTCACTGTTGAGTGAATTTCTTCATGTCAAAGCTTGGCTAATAGTTGACTAAAATGTCTTCCCCCTTCAGATGAAAACTGTTATGATATTTAACTAACAATTCTTACATTGTTTTTTTTAACAATTTAATAGTGCAATCACTATTTGTAGATTCCTGGGCCTTTTTTACTGACAAACTGAAGCCTCCATCTGCAATAACTTCATTCCTGGGTGGAAATTGTAAGAGTACTTCTATTGTTAATAAATCTATACTGATTTTCTGTTTAATTCTGTATCATCTATATACAGTTAACAGCGAGCAGATATTGCAATAAATAAATATAGTGTCTAACATTTGGGAACCATGGCCACTGAGTGCTCTCTTAAAATTAAACTCTCAGAAGTTCATATATTGAGAAAGGCACTTTAACTGAGAAGGAGGGAACCATTAATGGTCATGGATCAGTGTTTTCTCTCGCACGCACCCTCTTTCTTTTTAATCATCCCAGCATTTCCAGCAATGGCCAACCAGTTGTGTTGTTACTTGGCTAGGCACAAAGGATTCTTCCTAATTTAGTAATGTAATGCTTGCAGAAGCCATTTGTGTTAAATTAATTGATAAACAGTTTAGTTGTCAATTAGAACAAACTCCATCTGAAGATAATCAAAATGGAAATAATATATTTATCGTAAGTTGTTTTCCTGAGGCTCTGAACAATTCTTTCCCCATTGCTTTTCAAAGTAATTGTGTCTTTTCTACTGGACCTCTCATTCTACTCAGGAGATGGAAAGGGTCTTTGGAGGGTAAATGTGTAGTATGAACAGGCCAATCGTGTGGCTTGTAAGCAGCTCAGTAATGAGCTCAGGACGGAGAATATATGAGGATGTAAGGTAGGCTTATGCAACTTGTGAACTGCAAAGCTGAGTGCACTCCACCAGCTGCGGATTGTGCCAGATACATCCACCACCCCCATTCAACTTTTGTGGTCTGAGGCAAACGACCAAGTTGTTCAGGCCTTCTGTAAGTTGTATTGCATGAGTTAGACTGTTGCCAGTTCCTTTGGGGAAGGACTGTAGCTCAGTAATAGAGCATCTGCTGTGCCTGCATAAAGAAGGTTCCATGTTCAGTCCCTGGCATCTTCAAGTAGGGCTGGGAAAGAACCCTATATGAAATCCTGGAGAGCCGCTTCTATCAATGTAGACAATAGCGAGCTAGGTAGACCAATGGTCTGGCTTCAGTGTAAGTTTCCTATCTTC
Source organism: Rhineura floridana (assembly GCF_030035675.1). NCBI lineage: Eukaryota > Metazoa > Chordata > Lepidosauria > Squamata > Rhineuridae > Rhineura > Rhineura floridana. Next base: position 55,078,931 of record NC_084487.1, read on the forward strand.
CTACAATTGGAGCAGAAAGCTGCCCTAGGTGTCAATAGAAAGTTCAGTCCTTGGGATACACTCTGTAGCTTTTAAATAATGTAAAGGATTTATCAGAGATAACCATCTTTTGATTGACTTTTGCTATAAGCAGACTTTTGCTTATGTGTAATGCAATCAAGTCTTGACTTCTTCGTTTATGAACTAATGGATGTAACACAATGTACATATTGAAACCATATGATTCTATAAAAGGCATAAGCAGGAAGGGAAGCAGCAGCTCCTAACAAAGGTAGATGAATGTGCAGGCAGCTTCCCACAGGAATGCTTGCAACCCTCTTTGGCAGCAGGCAGCAAATTGCCTGAAGAACACGACATATAAGGCTGCAGAAAAATATCGGCTATGGAGGAGTGGGCTGAGTCACACTGTTCCTCAATCAGCCCTTCCAATACAACAGGGCTGAAGACAAGCTTCAGAAAGCCCTACTTACCCTCCCTGCCACTTATTTATGATAACATGATGGAAGACTAACCTTATTGCAAAAAAAAAAAACTTTCTTATGAAAGTTTGAAAAAAAGAGGAAATGCTCTGATGTTCAGCCTGATCTTCTAACTCTAGTGCAACTGCTGTGATGCAAGCTTATGCCACAACATAAAATAGCATCCTTTTCCTCAGACCCTTTGAGGCTTTTACACACACACACACACACACACACACACACACACACACATTATTTAGTAACCCATTGCACCACCATTGAGGTGACAGGACTATCAATTTATCCTTAGGGTAAAGTACAGTTGGCCATGAGCAGCCCTATTCCTCCCATTTGCTGGTGGATTCTGCCATCCAGTGCAAGAGGAGTAGGAACAGAAGGGCAAGGTGTCATTTTTGTATCAGTACAAACAGGTTAGCAGATAAGCCAACTGGTGATGATCTATTAGATGATGTCTACATATTACTGCAAAATCACATAGAAAGCTGCCTAATATAAATGTAATAAATAATAATACTGAGTTGGACCACAGGCCCATCTAGCTCAGTGTTGTTTATATTCATTGCATGGAAGCAGCTCTCCAGGGTTTCAGGCAGAAGTCTCTCCCAGTCCTACCCAGAGATGCCAGTGATTGCTCTGTTCTCACCCAATTATTCTCAGGGGACATGGATTTTGAACTTTGTGAAGGAACCTAATACTCCTCAGGAACAGGATGCTGGTTCCAGCAGGATGCAGGTCTGAGGCAGTTAGAGAAGCCTTTCCACCCTAACCCCTCCATATATTGCTTGCTCTCTTTCTCATTCTCATTTCTGCTGCAAGAATTATTTGAGCTTCTGGTTAGGTTGCATAGGCCCTGAATCAATGGCTTTGAAAATATTGGCCCAAGGCAGTCATTTTCCCATGTTTATTTCTTGGGGCAGAGAACAAAAGCTTTATTTAATAAATTATCTGCACCTTAGAGCATCAATAATTTTACAAGAAAGACCAGCATTAAGGGGGCAAAGATTGATCAGCTGTGGAGTCAGGAAAAATGGACAATTACAAAGAGGTAATTGATGAAAGGTCTGAGGCACAAGACTACTAAAACAGGGATAGAGAACCTGTGGCCCTACAGGTATTGCTGAACTATAAATTCCCATCATCTTTGATCATTGATCATGTTGGCTGGGACTTTAACTCCCAACAACTTCTGGAGGGCCACAGATTCCAAATCCCTGATATAAAAGCTGTCCCTTATGACATGGAAATCCTTTCTCCTATTCTCACCTGCACAGTTGCTGGTTGTGGTTGCTACTCAGTGAGAAAAAGGTACTCTGTGTGTGGTACTCAAGCACCTTGTTTTGAAATAATACTTTATCTGTTTCCAAGCCAAGTACTAGCATTAGAATGAGGTTCCAGAGCTGCTGCCTCAAATAAAGTCCTGATTCTAAATTATCCTTCAGAGAAGTTCCTTCAATTTCTCTTTGTGTTCTGCAGGCCACTTGCTGGTTAAAACTACTTCAATTTAGCACTGAAATGCAATATTGCTAAATTGTAGACTAAAGAGACTACATGATCCCGAACTATGGAATGCCCTCCCAGACGAGATACGCCTGGCGCCTTCTCTGCTATCTTTTCGGCGCCAGGTAAAAACTTACCTTTTCGCCCAGGCTTTTTAAACTTTTTAAATTTTTTAAATTTTGTAAATTTTTAAATTATTTTAAATTTAATATTCTAAACTTAATATGATCTTAATTTATAAATCTCAATGGCAATTTTATTAATGTTTTATAATTGTACTATATATATATATATATATATATATATATATATATATATATTTTCCACACTTGCTCATATTTTAATTGTGATTTTATTTGTTGTACACCACCCTGAGAGCTTTTTGCTATAGGGCGGTCTAGAAATGTAATTAAATAAATAAATAAATAAATGATTTTAAATGTCAAATCTAGGTGACCTTTCACAGCTCTACAGACAAAAAGGAGAGACGGGAGGGGAGAGGAACACTCAGTAAAAAAAAATTAAAGCTTTTATTTTCCATGCAGTTTTTTTGATGTCACTAGGTTGTAACACACATACTGCTGTCACTACACCCCACACACTTTCTGTTGCCAAGTGCTCTAGTCTGCTATAGTATATTAATTCCAAAGCTCTCTGTGCTCCCAAACAGTGCTTGTGAGAAAAGGAACCTATCCCTGGCAGAGCAAAGGTCTACATACAGACAGGCAGAGACAAGCCAGCTTCCCCAATTGGCTCATCAGTCTCTGGTGCTCAGGGCATATGGACAGAACAAAACTTGAGAAAAGGAGAAGCTGTAGCATAGCTGATAAGGGTTAGGAAAAGGAAAAAAGACAGAGGAGAAAGTTCTGTCTTACTTTTTTGGGAGCAGGCTGTCAGTAAGGTCCCTATGTGTAAGCCGATCAGCACGAAAGGGGACCGTGTTAGCCACTGAGAAGAGTCCTTGTCTTTTCGTGCTGATTGAAGTCAGCCAGATGTCCAAGCTGGATTTAGAAAAGGAAGAGGTACCAGAGATTGCAAACATACGTTGAGTAATGAAGGACCATGGAATTTCAGAAGAAAATCACCCTGTGCTTTATAGATTACAGCAAAGCCTTTGATTGTGTAGGTCACAAAAAACTATGGAATGCTTTAAAAGAAATGGGAGTGCCACAGCATCTGATTGTCCTAATGTGCAACCTATACTGTGGAGAAGAGGCTACTGTAAGGACAGAATATGGAGAAACCGATTGGTTCCCAATAGAAAAGGGTGTGAGAAAGGGGGATATTTTATCACCCTATTTGTTTAATCGATACGCAGAACATATCATACTGAAAGCGAGATTGGACCAAGATGAAGGAGGAGTGAGAACTGGAGGGAGAAATATCAATAATTTAAGATATGCAGACAATACCATACTACTAGCAGAAACCAGTAATGATTTGAAACAAATGCTGATGAAAGTTAAAGAGGGAAGCACAAAAACAGGACTACAGCTAAACGTCAAGAAAACTAAAGCAATGACAACAGAAGATTTATGTAACTTTAAAGTTGACAATGAGGGCATTGAACTTGTCAAGGATTATCAATACCTCAGCACAGTTATTAACCAAAAAGGAGACAATAGTCAAGAAATCAGAAGAAGGTAGGACTGGTGAGGGCAGCTATGAGAGAGGCAGAAAAGATTCTCAAATGCAAAGATGTATCCTTGAACACTAAAGTCAGGATCATTCAGACCATGGTATTCCCGATCTCTGTGTATGGATGTGAAAGTTGGACAGCGAAAAAAGTGGATAAGAGAAAAATCAACTCATTTGAAATGTGTTAGAGGAGAGTTATGCAGGTACCATGGACTGCGAAAAAGACAAATAATTGAATGTTAGAATAAATTAAACCAGAACTATCATTAGAAGCTAAAATGACAACACTGTGGTCATCATACTTTGGACACATAATGAGAAGACATGATTCACTAGAAAAAACAATAATCCGGGGGAAACAGAAGGGAGTAGAAAAAGAGCAAGACCAAACAAGAGATGGATTGATTCCATAAAGGAAGCTACAGACCTGAACTTACAAGATCTGAACAGGGTGGTTTATAACAGATGCTATTGGAGGTCACTGATTCATAGGCTCGCCATAAGTCGTAATCAAATTGAAGGCACATAACAGAGTGAAAGGAGGTGAGTCAGCCACTGAAAATACTCTTCTCAGTAGTTAACACACAGCCTTCCCTTTCATGCTGATTGGCTCATAGGGACATCTGTTGTAATGGAGTGTGGACTTGCAAGATAACATGGACAGCAAGGGAGATGAGGGAAAATGGGAAAAGGGGCATGGCTGTGTGAAGGGTGTGGTGTGACTGTCATGAAAGGGCCCTGCACTTCTGAATTTGCCACTATGCTACTGCCACTATGCTACTGCTTATAGCCAACTTTTATAGCACAAACAGCTTGGCACAGTCATTCCATCCTCTGCAATAGGTCCATTGTCAAATTCTGCTGTTTTCTTAGCTGTTTGGTAGATTTGGGTGTCCACCCTGATTCTCTAAATCCATCATGGATTCCTAAATAAGTACTCATCCTAGTAGCTTACCTACATCCAGACCCATTTATGTTTGACTGGGTTACTTTGTCTAGATGTCCTATTAATAATAACATTAATATTTTATCTTCTTCACCAAGGGTTTTATATGACACTAGAATTAATCTTCACACTGGGCACCATTCTTGAATGTTTTTTCCTTAATTTCATCAAAGCTAAACTTTGGGGAATTCTGGATAGGCTCGCTGGATAATGTTGGACCAAAGCCCTCATTTAATAGCCACCCCCTTTTACAGCAGGAATACGGGTACAAATTCATACTGTCCATGTTTATGAAGCATCTAGAACAGGGGTAGCCAGATATTGTTGGACTCCAAGTCCCATCAGCCCCAGCCAGCAAGACCAATGGCAAGCAATGATGGAAGTTGTAGTTCAGCAATGCCAGGAGGGCACTACGGTGACTACACCGGATCTAGAATATCAGCCTCTGGAAATATTCTCAGTCCCAATAGTCCCAGTTTCAGCAGTCAGGAAGGACTGAAGAGCTGAGTGAAGATTAGGTAAGCAAATGCACTTTGATATAGGAACAAAAAAAAATAAAGTTAATAAAATTTAAATAAAGAAAATTATATAAAGTAAACCAAACCTTTTGTGTGTACATACTAATCAGCCCAAACTATCTTTGCTGTTTTAGTGAGGACAAAACATTGAAAGGACCAGATTCTCTGTGTGTTTTTACATGCTAGCAACAACTTCAAAACCAGACAAACGGGCACAATTTATACTTGCTACAAATGAATGGAACACGTAAGAAGACTTGATGTATAGCAAAGACAAACCAACATCCATGCATTTCTGCATTTGAAGCCTTGAGAATTGTTCCTGTAATACAGGACATCATTACTTGGACTTCTGCTCCCATTGACACACAGCGTTGGATACAACTTTGTATTTTTACTCCTTCCACTTGCACCCATTGACTTTTCCCTTATATTCCTTCTCCTTTCCCCTTAATTCACTTTCAATTAAATAATCTAACAGTAAGGTTATGCAACCAGAAGAACTAGAGAAGAACACGATGACTGCAATGCAGTAAAGATTCAATTTAGTTCTAGATATTATTATCCCAAGTTGTTCTGAGACAATAGTCCTTGTTTACATGAATAAGAAACTTCAGAATGCTTTAGCCAAACACCATTTCATTTACATAGTTTCCTCCATGAAGCAAAGGTCTCTGCCTCTTGTTGAAGACCTTTGTATTGTTGCGTGCTACTCCTATCTCCGAGAGGTGAGAGCAGGGCTGTGGAGTAGGAGTCATGGAGTCGGAGTTGGAAGCAATTTTGGGTGGCGTAGGAGTCGGAGTCGATAGAAATGTATCGACTCCGGGTTCAAAATAAAAACTTTCATAGGAATTTAGGAAAGTTTTCTTGTTCAGAAATTTTAATAATAATAATAATAATAATAATAATAATAATAATAATAATAATAATAATTTATTTTTAGGCTGCCTATCTGGCTGAATAAACAGCCACTCTAGGCGGCATACATAATTAAAATTTAAAATACACATATAATTACAATCATAACATATTCAATTTACCCACATTTGTACACTATAGAATTAAAATTAACTAGTGATTCTGTATGCCTGCTGAAACAGCCATGTTTTTAGTCCTTGGCGGAAGCCTACCGAGGAGGAGACGTGGCGTAGGTCATATGGCAGAGAGTTCCAGAGGGTGGGGGCCACAACCGAGAATGCCCTCTCTCTGGTCCGCACCAGTCTAGCTGTTCTAACTGGTGGGACCGAGAGAAGGTCTTGAGAGGCTGATCTCGTCAGGCGGCATACTTGGTGATACTGGAGGCGCTCCTTTAGATACACTGGACCGAAACCGTGTAGGGCTTTAAAGGTTAACACCAACACCTTGAATTGGGCTCGGTAAACAACTGGTAGCCAGTGCAGATCTTCAAGCACTGGGGTGATGTGATCCCGCCGGCAGCTGTTCTTAATCAATATATTTTATGTTCTATCAATCTAGCCTGATGATTCATGTGGTGGTGATGAAATGCCTAGTGCTACCATTTTACTACAGTAAATTTGTTATTACTAGTTAATATACATTTGCCATTTATGAAGGAGTCGGAGTCGGACAGTAGAAAAATAGAGGAGTCGGAGTCGAAGGTTTGGCGTACCGACTCCACAGCCCTGGGTGAGAGATCTCTAGGGGTCCCTGTGCTTGCCCAGAGTTTGGTTTTCTTAGAAAGGTCAGAGGAGTTTATGGTGTCTTTATGAAATATGGTTTACTTACACACATTCACAGCCTGAGCTTAAAATGGAGGGGTTCAAAGCATTAGCAGTCTAATAGATCTTGCTTTTTCATCAGGCTTATAGGAGGCATCCTGAAGCCATGGTACAGGGAGCAGGCCTCTGAGTTCCCAGCCTTTCCTCAGACTAAACTAAAAACCCAAGCCTCTCTTTGGCCCCAGGAGGGGGGGCTCTCCTGAAGAATTCCAATAACAATAGGATCTCCCTCACCCATTCACCAGTTAGTGGACACTTGACAGATCCATTAGCCCATCCGACCACTCAATTAGATTAAGAAAGGAGATTCATCTGACGAGCAGAGCAGGTTTCTCAGGTGTAAAGCCCACCTCCAGTTGCAGGGTCCCAAATCAAAGGCTGGAAGGGGACTCATAGAAATAATTTATCTCAGTTCCCAAGCCCATAACAGTATTTGTATTGGATTAATTCTTATAATATATACTGTAGCATTTCGCTATTGTTGTGTTTGAAAAGGAGAGAGACACAACTAAAAGGTCATAATGAGTGTGTGGTCCTGCCTTCTAGCCAGATTACTTTCAGTTCTTCCCAATTACATTGGTTCATGATTTGTAAAAGATTGTGCCTCCATTAATCTGTATGTGTAACAAACAATTTCATCCAACTAAGGCAAACTAGAGCTAGCACATTTTCCAACAAAAGCTCTGTGTCTTTAACAGTTTTATGAGAGGCACAAAATTCAACAGGTGTAACTTTTCCTTCCATAAAGGTGTACTGATGAGTCATTCTGCACCCATTTAATTTCTTGCTTTCACTGTCCTAAAGCTATTATAGGCAAAGAGCTTCTATCAGAACAATATAATACATATTTATTCTGAGCAAAAAAGAGAAATAATAGACAAGTTGTTATTTGGGTGTGATTTTTTTTATGTTGCACATCTAAATAAAAGCTAGGGGGACTTGTAGTCCCAAACTGATGGAGGGCACCAGGCTGACAAAGGCTGCTAGAAATGTGAAATATTGGAAGGAGGTAAAGGTGGCTCTGTCCACTTGCAGCCTAGCTTTATATTCTTAGTGGAAGTCACAATCAACATTTAATATCTGCTATTCAAACTTTGGTTTAAAATTACTATATGTACTGATATCACACCTCCTTCAATCTATTCTTGGCATGTTACTAAGATACAGCTGTTTCTATAGAGAATTTGTCTGCAACAGTAGCAGGCACATTAAACTATGACCATTTGGAAAAACAATTAATTAAAATGCAAACGAATATCAGGACTGAAAAATATTTCAAATTCCTAGGTGATGGTGGCATCCCATGTCAAGAATGCTTGCAATTTTTTCAGTCCTGAAATGTATGTTAATACAGAGTTCAGAATATATTGTTCCCTTCCTTATTTCTTCCTTTTCTTGACTTGGCATTATGCAGTTAGTGTTTTTCCATATATTGTTCCAAATTTAATGTGTATGTGTGTAAGTGATATGGAAACTGAAAGCTCTTCAAAAGAATCAAACACATATTAATATCAAGACATAATTTGTTTATTTAAAATTTATTTATTTGAAAGCATTTGTAAACCACTTAAGGTTTAACAATGTAAGCTTGTGCTCATTACTGAAACAATAAGGTCCATTTAACATTGTTCTAACTACAGAAAGTGAACAGCGGAGATGTATAATCTAAACCAGTGGTTCCCAACCTGGGGGCCGTGAAGTAATCTGGAGGGGCCACGAACAGTAAAGAAATGAATTATTTATTTATTTGTTTTAAAAAATTCTTCCCTCCCTGAATGCTGTCTCCTCCCCACTGCCGCTGCAGATGACACCTCCACTTTGCTCCAAACAAGAGGGGAGGACTTTTGCTGAAGTGGCAGAGTGTCTTTCAGGTAAGTTGAGGGCAGGTGTCTGCCTATAAAATACAAGGCAGAAGCCGAAGGAGGCTGAGCACAGAGCTACCAGGAAGGGGGGATTACTATCGCCGACTCCTGTCTCCTCGTACTGCCACTGCTGACAACACCCTTGCTCAGAATAAGGGGAGAGGGCTTTTCATGAAGCAAAAAAGAAGCAAGGCTGTTTCCCCCTTCCTTCCTGACTGTCGACCTACCTGCCTTTCTTTGCTCCTGCTTCGCTGCCACCTCCTTTTAAAAATTATTCTTATTTGCAAGGCTGCCCAGATCTCGCCTCAGCCCAGACAGAGCCAAGAACCAGTGAGGCAGTGCAGGGCTTGCTCACTCTCAATTTCTGAGGCTATGTGTGTGTGCCAGTGTCCCTCCTTTCTTTCACCTGCACCCCGCCCCCCCAACCTCTCTCTCCAAGATACTGCAGCAGTTGAGGGCTTTCCCCCTCCCATGTGCCCGAATGCATGCACGCCTGCAGATGCTTGCAGGAGGGGCAGGTGTGTGTGTGTGCTGCTCCACTTTCATTCTCCAAGTGCACCCTAACTAAGTCATCAGTTGTGATGATAATCCCAAGGCCTAAAAGCACTAGCCCCCCTCCTCAATCTGTGCACCTTGTTGTCTGCAGTGCATAATCTAGCATCACCAACACATTGTTGCTTCTTAATTATTATAAAAAAATAAAAAAACTCAGCAGATTGGCTGAGGCTGGGATCCTGGTACTGCAACAGAAATGTATTTATTTATTTAATATTTGCATTTATATCCCACCTTTCCTCCAAGTTGCTCAAGGTGGTACACATGGTTCCCCCCCCTTTCCATTGTATCCTTATACCAACCCTATGAGATAGGTCAGGCTGAGCCCTGTGTTTAGTCCAAGGCCACCCAGTGGGCTTCATGGCTGGGTGGGGATTTGAACCTGGATCTTAGTCCAACACTGAAACCCACTGGTGTTGGGAGATAGGACTGTACATATGCAGACTGGGTGGGGAAGGGATACCAATTTGATTGGATCTTTGAACTAAGAAAAGAAAGCAATACCTCCCAGTCTGCAGGTACCTTTTAATGGAAAGGGATATTTGGAGATGTGACTTGCCACGCACCATTTTTTCAGTTAACAGAGACGAAAAATTACAATTAGCATGGGGGTATCATTAAATTTTTTGAGCTTACAAAGGGGGTCCAATGCTCATAAAGGTTGAGAACTACTGATCTAAACTATCAATATACATAAGTATTGGGCTAAAATGACTCCATCACCCCATTTCATGGTACTATGCATAGACTGCAAAATAGGAAGACAATTTCAGTGATTTTAGAGGATGAGGGGTGAATGGGGGGGTAATGGCTCTTCTGGGTTCTATTTGGTTGTCAACCACCCCCTCTTCTCCCAAGAATGCCTTGGAATTCCCTGCCATATGGTTATATGTGGTACTTTAGTTCTTGGGTGGGATATGTTTTTGCTATTGCTGTTTTTATTATTGTTGGATCATTTTGGTTGTATTATGTTGCATTTAAGCTGCCTTAAGAGGGTTCACTCTTAAAGGCAGCCTAGAAATATTTTAAATAATTAAAATAGAAGCTACAATCTGAATGGAGCCTTGAATCCCCTTCAGTTTGACCCTCCCTCAAAAATTCAAAGGAATTAAGGTAGTTGTGCCCTTTCTTTTGCTCCCTGTCCCCCCCCCCCCAATTTACCAAAAGTCCTCATTGGAGAACCTTTTGGCCAGCCCTAGCTTAAGGCTGCCACATCCAGAGCTGGAAAAAAACTGCCCTTCCATCCAGAGCTGAAAAAAATCTCAATTTCCTAGTTTTACAATATAACAGAGAAGATACTGCCTAGTTTGTGCTCCATGCTGCCACAGCTACATGTTACAAGGAAAATATGGCATTTCTCCTAAGCGGGATGATAGACTGCTTTGGATACTGCCAACAGGTTTCTGTAAATGAGGTGTGAGCTTGTCCTGTTTTAAAACAGCTGCATTAGTTCCCAGTTCATTTCCGGGCCCATTCAAGGTGCTCATGCTAGCATTTACAGCTCTAAATTACTTAGGTCCCAAATATCTGAAAGACCACCTTCTTCCCTACAGACCCTTTCAGGTGTTCAGATCAGCAGAGGGGGGGTGGCCCTGGAGAGGGCATTCTCTGTGGCTGCCCCTAAGTTGTGGAATTCCCTCCACAATGAGGTGTGTCTGGCAGTCTCATGGTACAGCTTTAGGCAAATGCCAAAGATACACCTCTTTACCCTGGTGGTTGACACTGGAGACATATATTTTTAGGACCCACCCTATGTTATGATTCTGACTGTTTTCAATTGTTTTTAACACTGTATTTTAAGGTTGTTGTAACCTGCCGTGGGACCTCTAGGTGAAGGGTGGGCAATAAATGCTAATGCTAATAATAATATGCAAACCAAAATGCATCTATCCTTCAAAAGTAGCAATTCTCCAAATGTTGGGTTGTAGTGCTAAGTGTCCCATCAGCACAAGGACTTCTGCTTGTGCAATGAAACTTTTTCCCTCTCCCCCCCCCCGCACCTCCCTAAACTGTTCTGGTGGTTCTTCCAATTCTCTGGTGCAGATTTGGGAAGGGCATGGGATACATATGGTGGAGGGGAGGAAGTCCTGTTGTGCAAGTAGAAATCCTTGCACTGACAGGAAACGTACTTAGCATTACACTGGATACTGTCATGACCCCTGTATCCGGCAGTGATCTGGACGCAGAGACAAGGGTGTCAGGCTTCCCTTCCCTTGCAGCTTTCTCTGTATGATCCACCAGTGGGCCAGAACATGACAGATGCAACCCATTGCGATGCAGTGCTCCAACCAAAAATGCATATATTAAGGATAAGTGCCTGAGCAGCTGAAGAATCTGGAAGTGAAAACATTTTGCTATAAAAAAATTTAATACCTGTTTTGAAAGTCATTGGAATAGATATAGTGTATGATTTTAGGGATTAACTGCATCCTATCGGGATATAGCAACTTGTCTGAAGTGCATTATGAAGCTTTTGAAAAGTCTATTAGTGAACACAATGTACAAAATGCATTGTATTAGGGAAAATTGCATTAAAATGTATATACTAGAAGAAATGCACATGAAAATGGATATGCACTTTCATGCAGACTTTTTTAATTTAAGAAAACCTGCGGACTTATACAGAAACAAGGTGAATTGAACTTGAGACGGGAAGAACAAGAAACAGTTACACTGAAATGGACAGGTTTAGCCATACCTAATTTCAGGTGTTTATTTGAATTCCCTGACTTTACTATAGTGTTGTTGAGAATACTGAGTGGGGAGGGATTTGTAAGATGGCGGTAAATAATGTATTTAGAAGTTTGAGAGTATGGTTCTCATACATATAAATGTATTGCCTTCAAGTCGATTCTGATTTATGGCGACCCTATAAATAGGGTTTTCGTGGTAAGCGGTATTCAGAGGTGGTTTACCATTGCCTTCCTTTGAGGCTGAGAGGCAGTGACTGGCCCAAGGTCACCCAGTGCACTTCACGGCTGTGTGGGGATTCGAACTCTGCTCTCCCAGGTTGTAGTCGAACACTCTAACCACTACACCACACTGGCTCTCATTCTCATACATATCTCAGAAATAAACAGACAGAAGGAAGCTTGTATGAAGATAATTGTTGCAGAGAGGCAAAGGGACACGAGTGCAGCATAGTTTCCCTATAAATTCTTTGTAGTTCCAGCCCTTCAAGATCTGGGCAAACTCTTAGAAGTCAGGTCAATCCTGATTCCTGAACCAACTGCAGTTGCATCCAAATAAATGGGTGTATGTGCAATTAAATGGGCCATTGTCAGACAAAATGTGTTGCTGAAGCTCCACATTCCAATGGTCTTTTGCTACTCTTGTTGCAGCGGATCCCACCCCCTCTTTTTCTTCTGGACTGGCAACTCAGTACAGATTGCATCCCTCTGTGGGCCAGATTTGCCCTAGGGACTCAAGATGCTGACCTGTTTTAAAAGCTGGATAAAACAAATCCATCAGAAAAATGCACACACTTTGTCTTCAATTTTTCCTTCTGAAAAATGTGAGGATCCCACTAAAACATATACATTTTAGGGGGAATTAAGAATAGGGGTATGTCAAAACAGATTGCAACTCCAGACATATCTGTATGATTATCCATACCCATTTCAATCAGACTTTGAGCTGGGATATGGGATTGAGATTGCTTGGGTTGTCTTGGTTGATGACCTATACCAGGAAATGGATGTTGGGAGAGAGGCCCTATTAGTTCTCCTGGATATCTCAATGTATTTTGATACCGTTGACCACATTATCCTTCTAGACCACTTGGCTGAGTTGGGCTTTGGAGGCACTGTATTGCCGTGCTTCCAGTCCTCTCTTTTGGGTATCTCTAGAAGGTGGTGTTGAGGGACTACTGTTCAACACCATGGCCTTTTGCCTATAGTGTCCCACAGGGTTTCATCTTGTCCCTTATGTTGTTTAACATCTACATAAAACCACTAGGAGAGGTCATTCAGAGCTCTGGAGTAAGGTGCCACTAATATGCTGATTGCACTCATCTCTTTTGCTCCTTTATAATCTAGTACCAAGCAAGCAAGCAATACCATTGAACACTGTGTTGATTTGAAAATGGGCTGGATTAGTGATAAATATGTCAGAAATACTGTTAGTAATTAGGAAGTCTGGTTCAGGGATTGGGATGCAATTCTGGAAGGGGCTGCATTATCTCTGAAAGAGCAGGTTCATAGCTTAAGAGTGTTCCTTGACCCTTTGCTGTCCCTGGATTCTCAGGCAGCAATGGTGGCAAGGAGTGTATTTGCACAATTACGTTCAGTGTGCCAGCTGTTACTTTTTCTAAGTAAGTCTGATTAGGCAACAGTTTCCCATGCCTTAGTCACATCACATTTAGACTATAGCAACTTGCCCTATGTGGGGTTATTCTTGAAGAATATCTGGGCACCTAAATTAGTGCAAAATGCAGCAGCTAGGCTGCTAACTGGTGCAGGGAATTGGGATCATAGTACTCCAGTATTGAAAGATCTGTACTGCTTGCCAGCTGTTTTCTGGGCTTGGAGTTGGAGCTATCTTGCTTCACCTTTGCACTATGGCAGCATGGTGTAGTCCTCAAAGAAAAATGTGATCTGTGATTGGATGGTGTTATTTGGGGGGACTTCATGTAGGAATGAGAATCAGCAAGGAGCCATTGCTCTTATCCATGTTTACACACCACAGTAACTATCAGACTCCTGGATCTGTGTTTTTTATGGTCCCCTTCATTAAGGATGTCAGTGGTGATTTGACATTGGATTTAGGGGACTGCATGTAAAAACGATGCACAGCTCTCCTTTGGATCCATGTGTTTGTGCCATGATAATGCTCTGAAGCACTTGTTCCTTAATTTTTATGGTACATTTAGTAGCTATGCAGTTGTTGGTGGATGAGGGGACAGGAGGATCCAAGAAGACCTGTGCTTTGGGTCTATGTTTTTCCACCAGGGCTGTGCTACAAAACATAGTCCTGCCAGGAATGTGAGGAATTCTGATATTTTTGTATGGCTTGTCTATTAAAAATGCATATTACTCACATCAATCAATTTCAATTGCATCCTGATAGCTACTGCTCAAACACATTCAGAAACATTTGAATAAGGACTTGAGAGAGGCGAACACAATATGCACAACATAAAAATAAAAAAGTGGAACATATCTCCAGATTCTTCTCAGCAGGCAAAATAGAAACAAGAGACTGTGATTCACCAGAGACAGGTACAAAACTGGTAAATAGGCACAGTTGGCACATATAGTTTAAGAATAAATAAAACACTGTAGCAGTAACACAGTCTGAATGTCTCAATCCCAGCAACGGGAGGGGAGTGGGGAGGTACTTCGGCCAGCGATGGCATTGACTGTCCCGAAGAGCGGAGGAGGAGGAGGCAGAGGCGCACCCTCGCTGCTGTTCCAAGCGCGCGTTGGAGTCAGGAAAGGTTGACGAAGCGGGGAAGGGGGAGGCCCCGCCTGCAGGTAACTCGTCGGCCGCCAGCTGTCGCACTGACTCTGGCCTCGGCGGCGGCTACCTCTTCGCTGAGCTCTGCTGCTGGGCGGCCGCTCCGTCGCTCCCCATTTGGCGAGCTCAGCGCTAGGCGGCGGAATCGTCAAAGCAACATCCGGAGTCGGGCCGCGGCGAAGCAGAGGAAGTAACGCGGCAGCGGCGGAGGCCGTGAGGAGCGAACCCCGGGGGAGCAGCCATGTTGGCGAGGGGGATACAGTGACTCTCCTACGCCGGGAAGAGAAGCCACCAGCCTGAGGCCCGCCCGTGGCACCAGAGCAGAACAGGAAGAGGCTCTAGGGGCGGCGGCGTTGGCGCTGGTGGGCGGGGGGCTCGGCTCGGCTGCGGCTGCAGCGTGCCAGGAAGGAGGGAGCGGAGGGCAGGGCGAGAGCCGCCGGAGCGGCAGAGAACCGGCGCTGCTGTTGCTGGTGAGTTGGGGGCGGAGGTGTGGGCGCCTCATTGTCTCCGGTGTGCGCGGGTCAAGGGCGGGGGGGGAGGCGGATCAGAGCTGTTTGGGCGAGTGCCTGGTGGGCTCAGGAGGAGCGGCGTGGAGCTGGGGCTACCGGGGTAGATTGAGCTTGGCTGTGCAGAAGGAGAAAAATCTGCCTGTGGGGAAGAGCAAACTGAGGGTCTTGTTTTTAGATGGGGGGGAAAGTATTTTTCCGATCCGATCTCCGATGTCTTTCACATCCACAAACAATTATCGCTAACGAAAGTGGACCTTGGATCTTTTACTTTCTGTCTTCTCTGTCCCCCGCCAGGTTGGACAGGGAGAGGGACAGTCCGAACTGCGACTGCGTGCGAGGGAATGAGACGTGGTGGTGGTGGCGATTGTTTTTGGGTCGCTTTGACTCCCGTTTTGTGCGCTTACATCTTCCCGGGCGAGGAGAGGGGGTATTTCAGAGACCTGAATCTCTCCCGAGCCCGGGCTGCCTTGCATTTCCGTTTGTCAAGGAGTCACCGGAGGGCCTAGGTAGCTTGCTGGCGTGCGGCTTTCTGGTGGCGGTGTCACCTGTGAAAAGCTGTGCAGATAAACGCAGGACGGGGGCTATAACGACACTGGAGGGTTAAACATTGTTCTCTTTGTGAATGATGGAAGATTGGCGGGGGCGGGGGAGACTGTTGGAAGAGGACGACGAAAAGCTCTCGATTTTTATAGTCAGCCCTATTAGCCTAGGCCCCCTAAACAAAATGTGAGGGGTACCCTGCTATCATGCACTCTCTCAGATCTGTTTTGTACATAGCCACTCACAGGATGGCAACAGTGTTTGTTTCCTGACAACTGTCCCTTATTATTTCCTGCATCAGTGGCATATTCTGTCATTCGCTTACATTCCTAGCTTCTTCACCCTTCTTCTCAGCCTCCTCTCCCTTTGCCTACTTTTGTCCTGAAGCACTTTTCAAATGACAGGATATATGAACACATACTGACCCTGAACCATGGTGACCTCCCTCTCGCTAGCCCTCCTTCTTTCCTCTTTGGGATCTGTAATGTCATAGATTGAGTGTGAATACAATAGCCTGTTATGCAAGAACAGTGGAACCCTACTTGGTATGAATCACCATTTGAGATTTTTTTGGAAACCATTGCACTGTAGTGTTTTCAAGAAGGGATTAGCTCCTTTTTGCTCTTTGGCCTTGATCCTCTGCTTGTTCTTTTTATTGCAGCAGTTTAGGTAGCAGCAGAGAATGTCCAAGTTACTTAAAACTCAGTTGGCATCTTGTTTATATCAGCTGTTTGCCAATGTTCTAAGGACCTTAACAGTGAGGCAAGAGAGTAACTAGAGCCAATTATTTCTATTCAGAATTCTATATGCTTATTTGTGTAGCACATCCTGATTAAAGTGAAAGTGTGAATATGTGTATGCACATGTGAACATATGCCTGTACACATGCAAACACATATATTTGGACATATGCATAGATTACATTTCACTGTTGTGATAAATACATAATAGATTGATCTGCTTTTCCTTAAAATGGAAAGTTAAGGGCATTTAAATTGGGATGTAGCTTAAGAGTTTGATTGTTTTTGTTCCTTGGTACTGTTGCCTTCTTTTAAAGGGCAGTTTGAAGATTAATTTCTATAGCACCCATGAAATAATGATAAAATGGGGAGAGGATGTGAATTTATCTTCCCATTTTATCATGTTAATATATCCATATCATTGGGTAATATATGACTAAAAACTGGTTTACACACTAGATTTTTTTAAAAATTAAGCATACGTATTAAAAAGTGTTTACATAGGAGTACACTAATTAGGGTGCCATGATTGGCTAGTTGCAGCTTCCTGTTGAGTGTACAATACATAGGTAACCCCAAGTTTGTTTTGCATAATGAAGGGTCTTGGGTATAACTAGTTCAACACTTGAACTCCCTGGCTGAGGAGATATCTGAACTTGGCTTCTTCCTATCAAAGCTACACATTTTATAAATTGCAGCATGCTGGCCCCCTATCATACTGTATTTCAGTATGAAACTTGCAAAAGATTTTGGGCTAGATGACCTAAAAACCTCTCTCTTCTCCAGCAAAAGTAGATGGTGAATAATGAAAGCTGAAGATTCTAAGCTATTTAGCTAGGCAAGCCCAGTGCTTAATCCGCAAATGTGAAAATGGAATAATTGTCAAAAGTCTGCTACTGAAAGTCCTGCATTTGTTTAGGACAAACATAAATAAAATGGTGGCGTGGAAGTGTGACTTGTTCATTGATATTTCAGCGCAATCCTATGCATGTTTATTCAGAGGTCTACTGGATTCAGTGAGGCCTGCACATCCTAGTAATTTGTTTAGGATTGCTATCTTTGTCTCTTCTCTTGAGACATGAAAAAGGGTATGGTGTATTTTGGAGGGGCTGAACAGAAGATGTTTTATTGAAATTGATGGCAAAGCTCTAGGCTTGCTAGAAGCAAGCAGACTAGAATCTTCAGAGTACTTTCAATAAGATGAGTGAAGTTAATAGCTTCAGGTGAATTGTTTTCATGCTTGCTTTCACAAATATTTTCATTGATATTCTAAATTTGCTAGTACTGGATTGCTAACGTATGACAGCTGATAATATTCTGCATGACCAGTTCTTCAGTGTTGCATGTGTGTTTTTCCATGCCTATAGCTGAAATATATAATGTAGTATCACTGAAAAATAGCAGTCAGTACTCATGCTTAAGCATTTCATATTTAAAATACCTAAAGGTGTAAAATAAAAGAGCCATTGATAAACAAGATATATTTACTGTATTATTTTTAGAAAATAGTTTGCCTATTTTTTCTTCTCTCAGAACATGGTAGCCTTGAATATTTACAGAGTTTGTGGATTCAATGAGTATGATTTAGTCTCTTTGGTCATAATTTACAATGCAATCCTGTACATGTCTACTCAGAAATAATCCCCATGAGGTTCAATGGATTTACTTCCTGGTAAGTGGAATGTAAAGTACATACCAGCCAGAGCTTGGCAAAGTTACTTTTTTGAACTACAACTCCCATCAGCCCCAGCCAGCATGGCCACTGGATTGGGCTGATGGGAATTGTAGTTCAAAAAAGTAACTTTTCCAAGCTCTGATACCAGCATCTTTTATACTTATCAGATGTTACTTCATTTTATGGAATACTTTGATCTACTTTTTATTTCTATGTATCTGTTCCATCTGCTGTTAGGTGCCGCGTTATCAATCCTTCCAAAACCTGCCTGCCTTCTCCAAAACTCTCATAGGCTTGATCCCTCTTTCCTCTGCTTCCCACATTTGTCTCAACTTTGTCTTTTACTTTCTTTTGACTTCTTAGAAGACCGTTGTGTGTATTTTCTACCTTCCCTTGCAGATGTTCTGTATTTTGATTAATCCAATAGAGTGTACATAGATCTATGTCTAGCTAGGATGTGGGAGAGCCAGTTCCCAATAAATTTTAGATTTTGATACTTTGAACATTTTATATATTTAAAGATTTTAGAGTATATAATATACAGTAAAATATGCAGCATTTTGCACTGTAATATAAAGTTTATAGTGTTTGCTATATAATGTTTTGTACAGTTGGAGATGTTAGATCAGGGGTTCCCAAACTCTGGTCTGTGGTCCACGGTGGCATGTCTGTGGATTTGTGTTTGAAGACAGGAGATGGTACATCCATCACATTAAATATTCATATTGATTATTAATTGGATTTTAATGGCTTGTTTTATTTCTTACACCACATCGTTTGAATTTGAATTTTATGGAATACAATAAAATACAGTGTATAAAAAATAAAAGAAGCAATAAAAATACAATTAAAAAGCATTCAGCAGCTAGCACAGTGCATTACAATTGCTACAACAGGCAGAAAAATCATTAAATGGTCCGCCAAGACCCTCAGCAATTTCTGTGTGGTCTCTGGGGGGAAAAAGTTTGGGAACCACTAGGTTAGATAAAAGAAAATTCTTTCCTCAGTGCAATCCATTTGTGCCTTGTACGGTGATTTGTGATTCTTTGAGAAAGGGCTGTAGCTCAGTGGTAGAGCATCTGCTTTGTATGCATAAGGAAGGTCCCAGATTCAGGCCCCACAATTTTCAGGTAGGGTTGGGCATTTCCTCAGTCCGAAACTCTGGAGAGCCACTGCCAGTCAGTGTAGACAATACTGAACTAGATTGGCCAGTGGTCTAACTTGGTATAAGACAGGTTCCTATGTGCTATTCTGAGGATTATATACATGGCAACTTAAAATGTGATGCAGAAGAATCCCTTACCCCTTTTTGCAAGAGTCCCATAGAATCATAGGGTTGGAAAGGGCCTATAGGGCCATCGAGTCCAACCCCCTGCTCAATGTAGGAATCCAAAGCTTAACCTACAGGTGGCTGTCCAGCTGCCTCTTGAATGCCTCCAGTGTTGGAGAGCCCACCACCTCCTTAGGTAATTGGTTCCATTGTAATACTGCTCTAACACTTAGGAAGTTTTTTGTGATGTTCAGCCAAAATCTGGCTTCCTATAACTTGAGCCCATTATTTTATGTCCTGCACTCTGGGATAATCGAGAAGAGATCCTGGCCCATCTCTGTTCGACAACCTTTCAAGTACTTGAAGATTAAGACATAGCTTCCCTCAGTCTTTTCTTCTGAAGGCTAAATATGCCCAGTTCTTTAAATCTCTCCTCATAGGGCTTTGCTTCCAGCCCCTGATCCTTGTTGCCCTCCTCTGAACCTGTTCCAGTTTGTCCGCATCCTTCTTAAAAATGCAGTGTCCAGAACTGGATGCAGTACTCAAGATGAGACCTAAAAGGTAAAGGTGTCCCCGCCCTTGTAGTGCGAGTCGTTTCCAACTCTTAGGGTGACGTCTTGCAACGTTTACTAGGCAGACCATATATATGGGGTGGGATTGCCAGTTCCTTCCCCGGCCTTTCTTTACCCCCCAGCATACGCCGGGTACTCATTTTACCGACCACGGATGGATGGAAGGCTGAGTGGACCTCGACCCCTTTTACCGGAGATTCGACTTCCTCCCGTTGGAATCGAACTCTAGCCGTGAGCAGAGCTTTGGCTGCGTTACCGCCACTTACCGCTCTGTGCCATGGAGGGTCCTAAGATGAGACCTAACCAGTGCCAAATAGAGGGGAAGTAGTACTTTACACAATTTGTAAACTATACTTTTGTTAATGCAGCCTAAAATAGCATTTGCCTTTTTTGTAGCCATATTGCACTGTTGGTTCATACTCAGCTTGTGATCAACAATGTCAAGATCCTTCCGGCAAGTAGTATTGCTAAGCCAAGTATCTCCCATCTTATAACTGTGCATTTGGTTTCTTTTTCCTAGGTGTGTAGAACTTTGCATTTATCCCTGTTAAATTTCATTCTGTTGTTTTCATCCTAATGCTCCAGCCTGTCAAGATCCCTTTGAATTTTGTTTCTATTTTCCAGGGTATTAGCTATCCCTCCCAATTTTGTATCATCTGCAGATTTGATAAGCATTCTCTGCACCTCCTCATCCAAGTCGTTAATAAAACTGTTGAACAGCACTGGGCCCAGGACCGAGCTCTGTGGTACCCCACTCACTACCCCCCATTTTGATAAGGAGCCATTGATAAGCACTCCTTGAGTACAATTCTTTAGCCAGTTGTGGATCTACCTGATTGTTGTTCCATCCAGCCCACATTTAGCTAGCTTGCTAATCAGAATACCATGGGGCACTTTCTCAAAAGCTTTACTGAAGTTGAGATATATTATGTCCACATCATTCCCACAGTGTACCAGAGAAGTTACCCGATCAAAAACTGAGATAAGATTAGTCTGGTGGGATTTGTTCTTGATAAATCCATGTTGGCTTCTAGTAATCACTGCATTGTTGTGCTTACAGAATGACAGCTTTACAATCTGCTCCAGAATTTTCCCAGGGATTGATGTCAGACTGACTGATCTGTAATTCCCAGGTTCCTCCTTCTTGCCCTTTTTGAAGATAGGGACAATATTAGCCCTCCTCCAGACATCTGGCACTTCAACCATCTCCATGATTTCATAGACAGTGGTTCTGAGAGTTCTTCAGCCAGTTCCTTCATTACTCTAGGATGCAGTTCATCGGGCCTAACAGATTTATCTCATTTAAAGTAATTAGGTATTCCTTGACCATTTGTCTGTCAATCTCAAGCTGCATTCCTGCCCCTTAAACTTGTACTTCACATTTGCCAGCAGGGTCACAAAACCTCTTTTGGAAGAAGATTGAGCCAAAGTAAGAATTGAGCATTTCTGCCTTTTCTTTGTCATCTGTTATCATATTGCCATCCTCATTGAGTAGCTGAACCACCATTTCCTTTCTCTGTCTTTTACTATGGATGTACCTAAAGAAAGCTTTTTTGTTGCTTTTAGCATCCTTCACTAACCTCAGCTCATTCTCCGCTTTAGCCTTCCTGATGCCATCCCTGTAATTCTGTGGTACCTATCTATAATCTTCCTTTGTGGTGTGTCCTTCTACTTCCTATATGTGTACTTTTCTCTTTTCAGGTCATCTCTAAAAGCTTTTTGTAAAGCCACATTGGCTTCTTACGCTGTTTTCCACCTTTTTTTCCTTGTTGGAATTGTTTGTAATTGTGCCTTTAGAATTTTCTTTTTTAGAAATTCCCACCCATGTTGGACCCCTTTTCTCATTAGTGTTGCTTGTTATGGGACCTTATTTATCATTGCTCTGAGTTTATTAAAATCGGCGTTTCTGAGGTCCAGGGTACACATATCAGCTTTTGTTTCCTTTAAAATGAAGAACCTAAGTATAACATGGGTACTTTCCCCCAGAGTTTTCTGCCACTTCATCCACTAACTCATCTCTGTTGGCTAGAATCAAATCAAGGATAGCTGATCCTCTAGTTCCTTCCTCCACTTTCTATAGGAGAAAGTTGTCAGCAACACAAGTTAGGAGTTTCTTGGAGGTGCCGTGTTCAGCAGACTTTGTCTCCCAATAGATACCGGAGTAATTGAAGTCTCCCATTACTACTATATCATGCCTCCTTGAAACATTGGCAATATGCCTTTCAAAAGTTTCAACCTCGTTTCAAAAGTTTCATCCATGAAATGCACTGGATGCTGTAAATACTGCTTGTTCAATTATTGAAGCTTGATACGTACTGTGCAGAATTCTACATTTACATTTGAATGAGTCCTCTGTATTTATTTAACATCCCAAATGCTATATGTATGTTTACTTTGAAGGAAGCTTATTCCTGGGTAAGTGTGCATAAGATTGTAGTGTTGATCTCTGACTTAGGCTGCAATCTAGTGCACGCTTACCTGGCAGTAATCTCCATTGAACCTAGTGGGGCCTACTTCTGAATAAGTGTATATAGGAATTCCAAAAGCCACTTTAACAACAGCTGTAACATTGGTTTCCTTCATTTATATTAAGGTTATGTGTGTTCAGGGCTGCCAGCAGACAGGTAGAAAGGGTAGGTTTCTAATGGGCTCGGGGCCAGCAGACGACCCAGACTCTTACCCTTTTTTCTTTTTTTAAAAAAAGCAACTTTCTACCTGCTGTAGAACCAAAACTAGACACTGAAATGTGAGGCCCCCTCCCATTTCTGTGAAATGAGTTGGCCTGCTGCTCCACGTCCCCAATCCTTCAATCTTTAGCCAGTGGATAAAGTCAGAGCTGTGATTGATGACTGGTCACCAGAGAATCAAAAGCTGCTGTTTGCTCCTCTCTGGCTAATGGCTTGTCTCTTTGTAATCTCTGTTTGATCATCAGGTATTCCCTAGAGTTATTTTCTACGTATTCTACTACACAGTAAATGTGAGTGGGTGTTAAAGAATCCCCCACTTCCACACACAAAATGGCAAATGCAAACTGCCTTTGCAAAGAGGTTTGTTTGTAAGAAGTCAAGAGTGTAATGTAGCAATCAAAGCATGAAGGGGGGGATGCCTGCTTTCCTGACTTTTTGTATGTATTTTATTTGTAGTATCTCATCACCCCATTGAATTCAATAGGACCTACTTTTGAGTAGATATGTTTAGGATTGTGTTGTAAGTCATTGGAACTTTTGAGTACACACATAGGATTGTGTTGTTAATCTCTCTTTTTCTCTCCTCCCCATATCCTATTTTTAAGCAATTAGGCAAGGCTTAATTAGGTGGTCACAACTGTTGATTGGCAGGTAACTAATACTGATTTTAAAAAAATGTTCTGCAATTATCAACTGGTTTTGATAATAAACTATTATATGGAGTGTATGTATTTTCAGGGGAGAGCCAGTGTGGCATAGTGGTTAAGGTGTTGGACTATGACCTGAGAGACCAGGGTTCGAATCCCCAAATAGCCATGAAGCTCACTGAGTGACCTTGGGCCAGTCACTGCCTCTCAAACTCATTAAAACCCTATTCGTAGGATCGCCATAAGTCGGAATCGACTTGAAGGCAGTACGTTTACATTTTTTATGTATTTTCAGAGGAAGGCAATGGTAAACCACCGCTGAATACCACTTACCATGAAAACCCTATTCATAGGGTCACCATAAGTCGGGATCGACTTGAAGGCAGTACATTTAACATGTATTTTTACATCTCCAGTGTGTGTGTATGGAGTCTTTCCAACCCTATGAGGTAGGTTAGGCTGAGAGTTGGTTCAGCCAAGCTACATATGATTTGTGTGTGGGCAAACTTTTGGGGTTGGTTTTTTGCTGTACAATATCAGAACTGTGGAGTGTTGCCGTTAAAGCAGTGGGAAGAGGGCTGGCTTTGTGCATGTCCCTCCGCCCCTGCATGGTCTGTGAATATGTCATCATATACAGTATTTGCATCTTCCTTTTCTTCCCACTTTTATTTTTGCAACTCTGAGAGATACGGTAAGCTGAGAGTGAATGAAGAAAACTTTGTAAACATAAAAACAAGAAGATGTTACTGAAAATCATATTCTAAGTAATTCAATCAATATATGATGCCATTTCATCTAGTGCCGCCACATGGTTATTGCTTTTCTAAGAAAGATAGAGGTATTGTTGAATACTATTCTTATTCATAAAGAACATACACTGTTTATTTCCCTGTTTGAAAAGTTTTTTTAGCTGCTGCAATCTTTTAATATTATTTTAAAGTTTAAATGTTATTTAATGATTATGATGCTTAAGCTATTTTCCTTGTTTGAAATTTTTTAGCTGTTATCTTTTTGTGTTATTGTAATGTTTAAATGTTATTTAATGATTATCTGATACATGATTAAGGTTTTTGAATTTATTTATAACTGTAAAATGCCTTTTGAGGGCAGGAACTCTGAAAGGCAGGTTAAAATCTGTTAAATAAATGCATCTAAAATCAAGACTGTGGATTCAAAATAATTGTCCTTATTGGTAATATATGTACATAAACAGGAGTTCTTGTCAAACCAATAGATTGCCGGAGGTGGGGGAGGGGAAATGTCAGAGGGGCCAAACTACATAAAGCGTACCAGGAACAGGCCATTCTGTTGAATTTGAGCTAGATTGCTGTAATAGAGACTTTTTTGAACAAATGTTAAAACATGAAGTATATTTGGGCTATGACACTTAAGCGGTTAATGCTGGCTTTGTTATGACCCAAAAATGGAATTGCTGAGAAGCTTTCACAAAGCCTTTATAGTATAATTTAACTAATTTTCATTAAAGTAGCCTGAGAAACAATGGTAGTTTTAAAAATAATTCCACTTTTAAAAATAATTCCTCTGTGGATTGAAAGAAATCTGTCGTAAATTATTGTTGATGTATCCATTGTATGTTGGTAGATCATATGTAAGTCAATACCTGGCATTCCCTGCTTTACAGGATTTTGGGGAGCAGGACTAGGCAAGACTAAGGCTTACAGTCAGAGCAGACCATAGTGGGCTGGGTGGAGTAATGGTCTGGCTTCTCTGCTTTTAAGGTGCAGATCACTGGTGTCTCCCTATACACAGCCTCTTGGGAGAGTGCTTAACTTGCAAGTTGTGTTGGCACAGGCTATCACCTGCACCACAGCAGTGAAGGGAAGCAAACAGAACAGCCAAACCCCCTTATTATTATTATTATTATTATTATTATTATTATTATTATTATTATTATTATTATTATTATTACCACCACCACCACCACTACTACTACTACTACTACTACTCGTTCTTCATCCAGAGGTCCTAGAGCAGGTTACTGCCACCAAGGATCTTTTTCTCCACAGCTGCCTGCACATTTTTGAATTCCCTGTACTGGGTAGAGTGGGGTGGGTCAGTGGGTGGGAACAAGTAGGTGCCACACTGACTTTTTACAAAATAACTGTTTTTACTGATAGTTTTAGTAAGAAAATTACTTTAGGAAAAAAGCCCACTTACTATTTGAGTAGTCACCCATAATAGCAAATAAAAATAAAGATAAACGTATCCAGCAGTTTCCTTAACTGAGCCAGTACTTATCAGTTTGCATCCCTTAATTCAGCTTCTGGGTTCCTTTGCAGCTTTCTCCATGTTCCTTTCTGCTGCGGTGTCCCCATCATTCCTTCCGACACTTTCTAGTATTCCAGTTCTTTTAAAGCGTTTCACCGTTGTTCTCTCTTGCAACACTTCAAGTCTAACTAACTACTGTATTTTCTAGCTTGGCTTACATATGGTATTTTAACTTCCCCTCCCAGCATTTTAGTCAAGAAGAGGAACAGAATCTTAGTTCATTTTCTCCTTAATTACCAGGCTGAACACTTTGGCCCTCCTGAGCAAAACCGCCCCCTGTGAAAGACTCTTCTGTGTAGGAGAGCCTCTAAAACAAAGGTGGGGAGCATGTGGCCTTCTAGATGTTGTTGAACTCCACCTCCCATTAGCCCCAGCCAGCATGACCAATGGTTAGGGATGATGGGAGTTGTAGTTCACCAACATCTGGAGGCCCTCAGGTTTTCCACTCTAGCTCTAAAGCAAAAAGCAGCCAAACACAAAATTAGCTAAAAGTCCTATTCCTTCACATTAGCTTAAGCATGGTTTTATTTGGGATCTTAACCAACATTAGGGCACAAAGCCGTGGTTAATGTTATGATTGCATTAACCTTCAGCTTCATATTGCTACATTCCTCTAGCTTTGTGGAAACTTTAAATGGAAATTAAGAGTTTTCTTCTAATAAAGGCAACTTATGTGGTGTCACTGTTTGTGAGGTATATATACTAAATGTAAATGTACTGCCTTCAAGTCTATTCCAACTTATGGCAGTATGCCGTTTGCACAAAACCATGTTATTCATTTACAGTGCTGCAGTCACTTTTCATTACCAAACAGCAACACAAATATATGAGAGAGTTGAAATGTAAGGAATATGGTTACGACCATTTAGAGCCTCAAAAGGGAAATATAACATTGAGCTATTTGTAACTTTGAAGATCAGTATGGTAGACTTCAACTCTGCTCTGTAGTTTCCAGCATAAAATAAATCGCAGCAACATAATCATAAGTATGTACTTGTGAAACCATGGTAGCTATGCTTAAATGATCCTAAAATCCATGCAATTACTATTTTGTTGGAGGATTTGAAAAACACACTCTACAATTGCTTAATCATTTGTGAACCTTTAAAAGTGATGGCAGATTAATTATTGGGGTTAGTTATAGACTAGCATGTGTCTCAGGTTGCCTTTAAGATGGCTAATTGGCAGGAATTGCATAATTTTGCTTTTCCATTCCTCTCTTAAATTAACTAAAAAATAGAACTGTTCTTCCAAAAATGTATTGCTGTTGCGACTTGCATATGTTTTAAGATTAGTTATGATTGCATACTTGTAGTTGTTTATAAAGCTGGAGAACTATTTGTAGATAGAGGACTGGTTTATGGCTATATGTTTTAATTTTGTTAGTGAAATATTTTGAGGTGATACTTGTATTTGCTTTGTCTTGTCCAGTTTTTCAGGTATCAGATTACAGCGCTTCAGTCATTTCCTTTAAATTTTGTTTACTGGCAGCACAGGTTTTCTTAGTCTAGACACACCCTGAATTTCCTTTTTAAACGAATCCATTTTTCAAGCATTCTTCTGTAGAATGTTTTTCCCATACATTTATTTTTCTAGTATGATATGTGCTGTGCTTCGAATCTATATAATACTGTGTGCTTGGATATGAATCAAATAAAGCTCTCATATAAGAAGTCAAGTGGTTAATCAAGTCCATTGTCACCCAATAATAGTTAGCATAGAACTCTAGAAAGTACTGAGAAAAAATAAACTTTGGCTTCTTACTCTGCAAATTATTTCCTTGCATTTTTGTTAGCAAGGCCGGCAGTGGACACAGCGTTTCACCACAAAGAAAATCCTTCTGCTCTTCAAAGCAGACAACATGCCTAGGATAATTGGCTGGGAGGGAGCAGAGCTTGATAAAGGGAGTACCAGGGATGAAGTAAAAGGAAAGCATCTTTTCTGAACTATTTTTTTCTTGTATTAGTAAACTATACCTTTTCAAATATGTTCTGCATCTTGCTACTGTTATTTGTTTGCTTGTTTATTAGATTTTATCAATTTATTTGCATTCTGTCTCAAGGAAACTAATGGTGATCTACTTAGAACAGGCTTTCCCAACCTGGCCTCCTCTGCATGGATGGACAAATCCCCCAACTTGTATCATTCATGTTCATTGACCATACTGGCTGGAACTGGTGGGAGTTGTAGTTCAAGCTGATGTAGGATTGGCCAGTTTTATTTCATGCATATAATAACCCTGGTGGAAACGTAACAACTACCTGCAGTCTGTGAGCCAGCCTCAGGAATGCACTCTCCATTCCCTCTCTGGCACAAATTGTCCCCTTCCTTCCTTTGTCAGTCTTCATGGCAGTTCATTTCTTTGTTGCATTTATATGTGCTGCTGAAGTGAGCACTTTTGTTAGGTTTATATGCTGCCTTTCCCTCAAGGAGCTCGGTGCTACACTTGCACTGGTGCTAGTCTGGTTTCTAACATCTTTGCTCCCCCAGTGCCTCCTGCATCTGCCTCTACAGTCAGAAGCTGTGGGAGATATTAGCAGCTGTGCAAAGGCCTAACATCTGGTTGTTTCAGAAGCCATTTCCAAGTTAGGAGATTCAGCTGTAGAGTGGGAAACATACATTATACACCTTTGCTCTGTACTAGTAACACTTGCCTGTTTCATTGGAATTTAAAAATAAGCTGCTTTAACAACTTCAGTAAGTAGGAAGAGTATAAATACTCCAAACAAATAAATAACCAAGATTTGAAGTACTTTTACAACCCTTTATTAAGGTAGAATCTGGTGTTTGTTTATAAATGTCTTATAAACAAAAATAAACTGCCAACCCATTAAAAGAAAACCATGATGGTGTATAAAATAATTAACACATCATACAATTACAAAGTTATAAAATATAGAACAGATGACCATCACTGAATTGAGTTAAAGTGTTGGAGCAGATGTACCTCTGACAGGATAATGGAATGGGAATTAGTGCCGGAGAGTGAAGGAGCATTTTCCCACAGTGGCTTCTGATCTGTAAACTGAACTTTGTACAGGGATGATAAAAATCAATCCTTTTTTAAAAAATGGATTTTTAAAATTTAAAGCGGATTTTTTTATTTAAATCAGATTTCAAAATTTTCTTAAAACAATTACTTTAAAAAGAGACTAGGTCAAAGATATTATAAATACTAATTATACAACTTCTAATATATTCTATGAGTATGTTAACAGCAGTTTATGGAGATGGGAGATAACCTGGTAAGTCTTATTATGCAGGTGGTGTACATGAAGTGCATGCTCTCTCTCAGCCTTGCCTCTCTCTAAGTGCAAAGATAGAGACGGTCAGTGAATCGAGAATTTGGAAGATGGAGTTGATCTGAATAAGGAGGAGACCACTGAAGTGGTAATCCAGCTCTTAACATCAGTAGCCTTTTCTGCAGGTGTAAGACAGATTTTTTTCTTCCTTCGCACTTTTTGTTGTTATGTGCCTCCAAGTTGACTACGACCTATGGCAACCCTATGAATCAGCGACCTCCAGGAGCATCTGTCATGAACCACCCTGTTCAGATCTTGTAAGTTCAGGTCTGTGGCTTCCTTTATGGAACTACAGCTGAACGTCAAAAAGACTAAAGTAACGACAACAGAAGATTTATGGAACTTTACAGTTGACAATGAGGACATTGAACTTGTCAAGGATTATCAATACCTGGGCACAATCATTAACCAAAATGGAGACAATAGTCAAGAAATCAAAAGAAGGCTAGGTCTGGGGAGGGCAGCTATAAGAGAACTAGAAAAGGTTCTCAAATGCAAATTTGTATCAATTAAGACTAAAGTCAGGATCATTCAGACCATGTTATTTCCGATCTCTACGTATGGATGTGAAAGTTAGACATTGAAAAAAGCGGGTAAGAGAAAAATCAGCTCATTTGAAATGTGGTGTTGGAGGAGAGCTTTGCGCATACCATGGACTGCGAAAAAGGCAAATCATTGGGTGTTAGAACAAAGGGAACTGAAAAAGCAGGAAAGCTTATATTTTTTCCAGACAGTGAAGAAGGAAGGCAAAGGTGAAGAAGAAGATTGAGTTAATGTGCCCATTAGCTACCGGGCCAAGTTCAAGGTTGTGGTTTTGGTATACAAATCCCTATACAGCTTGGGACCAGGGTACCTGAAAGATCTTTCCCCTTATATACCCAGTCAATCACTGTGCTCTGCAGGTGAGGGCCTCCTGCAGATACCATCTTATCTGGAGGTCCATTCTGCACAATGTAGGAAGTGGACCTTTAGTGTAGTGGCACCTACCCTTTGGAATTCCCTCCTTAAATATTAGACACGAACCATCTGTGATCTTTATGGCGCCTACTGAAGACCTTCCTTTTGCAACAAGCCTTTTAAGTAGAGACCTTATCCCAGTGTATGTCTGTTAATATTGCTTTTTAAGATGTCTTAAAAGATGTTTTGTTTTAATAAGTTTTTAAAGATGTCTAATATATTTTAAGAACATAAGAACATAAGAAGAGCCTGCTGGATCAGGCCAGTGGCCCATCTAGTCCAGCATCCTGTTCTCACAGTGGCCAACCAGATGCCTGGGGGAAGCCCGCAAGCAGGACCCGAGTGCAAGAACACTCTCCCCTCCTGAGGCTTCCGGCAACTGGTTTTCAGAAGCATGCTGCCTCTGACTAGGGTGGCAGAGCACAGCCATCATGGCTAGTAGCCATTGATAGCCCTGTCCTCCATGAATTTGTCTAATCTTCTTTTAAAGCCGTCCAAGCTGGTGGCCATTCCTGCATCTTGTGGGAGCAAATTCCATAGTTTAACTATGCGCTGAGTAAAGAAGTACTTCCTTTTGTCTGTCCTGAATCTTCCAACATTCAGCTTCTTTGAATGTCCATGAGTTCTAGTATTATGAGAGAGGGAGAAGAACTTTTCTCTATCCACTTTCTCAATGCCATGCATAATTTTATACACTTCTATCATGTCTCCTCTGACCCGCCTTTTCTCTAAACTAAAAAGCCCCAAATGCTGCAACCTTTCCTCGTAAAGGAGTCGCTCCATCCCCTTGATCATTCTGGTTGCCCTCTTCTGAACCTTTTCCAACTCTATAATATCCTTTTTGAGATGAGGCGACCAGAACTGTACACAGTATTCCAAATGCGGCCGCACCATAGATTTATACAATGGCATTATGATATCGGCTGTTTTATTTTCAATACCTTTCCTAATTATCGCTAGCATGGAATTTGCCTTTTTCACAGCTGCCGCACACTGGGTCGACATTTTCATCGTGCTGTCCACTACAACCCCGAGGTCTCTCTCCTGGTCGGTCACCGCCAGTTCAGACCCCATGAGCGTATATGTGAAATTAAGATTTTTTGCTCCAATATGCATAATTTTACACTTGTTTATATTGAATTGCATTTGCCATTTTTCTGCCCATTCACTCAGTTTGGAGAGGTCTTTTTGGAGCTCTTCGCAATCCCTTTTTGTTTTAACAACCCTGAACAATTTAGTGTCATCAGCAAACTTGGCCACTTCACTGCTCACTCCTAATTCTAGGTCATTAATGAACAAGTTGAAAAGTACAGGTCCCAATACCGATCCTTGAGGGACTCCATTTTCTACAGCCCTCCATTGGGAGAACTGTCCGTTTATTCCTACTCTCTGCTTTCTGCTTCTTAACCAATTTCTTATCCACAAGAGGACCTCTCCTCTTATTCCATGACTGCTAAGCTTCCTCAGAAGCCTTTGGTGAGGTACCTTGTCAAACGCTTTTTGAAAGTCTAAGTACACTATGTCCACTGGATCACCTCTATCTATATGGTTGTTGACACTCTCAAAGAATTCTAATAGGTTACTGAGACAGGACTTTCCCTTGCAGAAGCCATGCTGGCTCTGCTTCAGCAAGGCTTGTTCTTCTATGTGCTTAGTTAATCTAGCTTTAATCATACTTTCTACCAGTTTTCCAGGGACAGAAGTTAAGCTAACTGGCCTGTAATTTCCGGGATCCCCTCTGGATCCCTTTTTGAAGATTGGCGTTACATTTGCCACTTTCCAGTCCTCAGGCACGGAGGAGGACCCAAGGGACAAGTTACATATTTTAGTTAGCAGATCAGCAATTTCACCTTTGAGTTCTTTGAGAACTCTCGGGTGGATGCCATCCGGGCCCGGTGATTTTTCAGTTTTTATATTGTCCATTAAGCTTAGAACTTCCTCTCTCGTTACCACTATTTGTCTCAGTTCCTCAGAATCCCTTCCTGCAAATGTTAGTTCAGGTTCAGGGATCTGCCCTATATCTTCCACTGTGAAGACAGATGCAAAGAATTCATTTAGCTTCTCTGCAATCTCCTTATCGTTCTTTAGTACACCTTTGACTCCCTTATCATCCAAGGGTCCAATTGTCTCCCTAGATGGTCTCCTGCTTTGAATGTATTTATAGAATTTTTTGTTGTTGGTTTTTATGTTCTTAGCAATGTGCTCCTCAAATTCTTTTTTAGCATCCCTTATTGTCTTCTTGCATTTCTTTTGCCAGAGTTTGTGTTCTTTTTTATTTTCTTCATTTGGACAAGACTTCCATTTTCTGAAGGAAGACTTTTTGCCTCTAAGAGCTTCCTTGACTTTGCTCGTTAACCATGCTGGCATCTTCTTGGCCCTAGCGGTACCTTTTCTGATCTGCGGTATGCACTCCAGTTGAGCTTCTAATACAGTGTTTTTAAACAACTTCCAAGCATTTTCGAGTGATGTGACCCTCTGGACTTTGTTTTTCAGCTTTCTTTTTACCAATCCCCTCATTTTTGTGAAGTTTCCTCTTTTGAAGTCAAATGTGACCGTGTTGGATTTTCTTGGCAATTGGCCAGTTACATGTATGTTTAATTTAATAGCACTGTGGTCACTGCTCCCAATCGGTTCAACAACACTTACATCTCGCACCAGGTCCCGGTCCCCACTGAGGATTCAGTCCAGGGTTGCCGTCCCTCTGGTCGGTTCCATGACCAACTGGTCTAGGGAATAGTCATTTAGAATATCTAGAAACTTTGCTTCTTTGTCATGACTGGAACACATATGCAGCCAGTCTATGTCCGGGTAGTTGAAGTCACCCATTACTACCACATTTCCTAGTTTGGATGCTTCCTCAATTTCATATCTCATCTCCAGGTCTCCCTGAGCATTTTGATCAGGGGGACGATAGATCGTTCCCAGTATTAAGTCCCTCCTGGGGCATGTTATCACCACCCACAACGATTCTGTGGAGGAGTCTGCCTCTTTTGGGGTTTCGAGCTTGCTGGATTCAATGCCTTCTTTCACGTATAGAGCGACTCCGCCACCAATACGTCCTTCCCTGTCCTTCCGATATAGTTTATATCCAGGGATAACCGTATCCCACTGGTTTTCTCCATTCCACCAGGTCTCCGTTATGCTCACTATATCAATGCTCTCCTCTAAGACCAAGCACTCCAGTTCTCCCATCTTGGTTCGCAGGCTCCTAGCATTAGCGTACAGGCACTTGTAAGCAGTGTCTCTCTTCAAGTGTCTTTGGCACTTGTGGTTAGGCCTGTGGTAATTTTGCTCTTCTGAATTTATATCCTGTGCCCCTGCTCTCACAATGCCTACTTCTAGGCCTACCCCTTTTAAAATTTCATCATTTCTTTGGTTTTTATCCCAGGGGGGAGGTTTATTCCGAACCGGACCTTTCTCAGCTCCTGTCGGGTTTCCCCCCTCAGTCAGTTTAAAAGCTGCTTTGCCACCTTTTTAATTTTAAGTGCCAGCAGTCTGGTTCCATTCTGGTTCAAGTGGAGCCCGTCCCTTTTGTACAGGCCCGGCTTGTCCCAAAATGTTCCCCAGTGCCTAACAAATCCAAACCCTTCCACCCGACACCATCGTCTCATCCACGCATTGAGACTGCGAAGCTGGGCCTGTCTGGCTGGTCCTGCGCGTGGAACTGGTAGCATTTCAGAGAAAGCCACCTTGGAGGTCCTGGCTTTCAGCATCCTACCTAGCAACCTAAATTTTGCTTCCAGGACCTCACGGCTGCATTTCCCCATTTTAAAGTCTGTTCTTAAGATGTTTTATAGTTTGCCTCCCTGGGCTTCTTCTCGTCAGAAGGGCAGGATATAAATTTAATAAATAAACTGTACCACCAAATATTTTAAGTTTCTCATGTTGACTTGGTTGACATTGCCTAAGTTTTATTTTTGAAAGAACTTTATCTAAACACTGAAATAGTTAACCATTCAAAAATCATGCATGTTAATGTTGCTTGTTGAAGAAGAAAACTAACCAGAAGAATAAATCTTATTAGTACAATTTAAAAGCCGTTTGATGGGGGTGATTCTGGCACATCATAACAAAAATATCATGATTAATTGAACAGTTGGAGCTGGTTCATCTCCTGAATGACTTCACAAATTCATTCTGCTTTATTACTAAAATGACCAAATTATTATCCCATTTTTTTGATGAAAACTAATCTGAAAACTATTCAGAATAATTGCTTGGTATGTACCTACCTTCTAGTGAAACCTACATCTCTGAATATATATTAAGGCTATATTAAACAATAATGTACTTCTACTAAAAATGATGATTAAATAGAATCTTCCTCGCTAGTGATTTAAACTGTGATTTAAATCATTAAAATTGAGTCTATCAGAGAAGTGATTTAACTCATGATTTAAATCAAATCAACCCTGCCTTTGCATAGTGATTCAAATGGGCCCATATAATGTAGATTCTTTGGTCTTGTGCAAGTTACAGTGCAGTCTTAACCATATCTTCTCAGAAGTAAGTCCTATCAAATTCAGCAGGGCTTACACCCAGGTCTCAGTGAGTAAGCAGGTGTCCCTGCTCTAATATTCTTCCTTGATATACTACATTGTCTACCTTTTCTAAATAAGAATTTTTTCAAAGTTTCTTGTAGTCATGTTTGCAATATTGCTTATTTAATATTGTGTCATGTTGATTAACTATTCTCAGAGTTTGCTTCTAAGTCTAATCCATGCAAACTATGAATGATTACACTTTTCTAGCTTGGAGCCTAAGTTGTGTATTTGGTGCATTGGTTATCAGGGCCTTTGGTTTTTTCCTAGCCATTATTCTACCTGAATCTACTCTGGAAAGGAGTGACTCCTTTCCATCACTGTCTGTGTGTAAGGTTATGTGTGTAAGGTTAATGAGATTCACCTCCTGCCATGAGTCAGCAGGATTGTGAAATATATTCCAGAGTTCAACTGGGTGGATCAACATATGAATCTTGCTGCTCTGCTACAGTGCTTGTTTCCTAGACTTCCAGATAATGACCAGAGATGAGAATAATGCTAGGAATGCTTTTATATTTTTAATGTACCTTTAATGTACTAATGTCTGCTCCTGTTCATGGTCAAGTAAGAGCATTGTGCTCAAATGTTTGTACACAAATAGCTTGCTTACATTGATGTGAAAACTTGCCATAGCCTTTTTTGAACAAACATTTTTCCTGCCCTGTTGGTATCAACATCTTTATGCTTTTCTAATGAGATTAGGAAAATGAATGACTACCTATTTGATTTTTCAATTAACTGAAGAGCAAAACCTTTTGCAGTAACAGGTTAATAACAGTAGGGTGTGTGACACCATTAAATAAGCTACCAGTGAGTAGCAAATTGGAGGTTGGTGTCAACTGTCAAACTTAAAGTAATTTTCCTGGCATCACCAGCTATGGAAGGGCTTCTTAGCTTTGCTCTCATTTTTCATATTATTAGTGTAGACTAGACTTTGGCCCAAGGATGTGGCCTGCCAAGGGCCGTCTAGACTCTAGAGGGATGTATTTGGCCCCCAGACTTCAAGTTACCCATCCCTGCCAAGGGGTATATTAATTTCCCCCCACTTTCATCTGCTGATACGTTCCTGGTCATGACTCTCTCTCTCTTCCAGTTTCTCCACTCTCAGGTTTCTTTCTCCCTCTACTGATCCTGTACAGATGTTACAAGCCCCACAGCTGTTCCCAGGGTCACCATGGGGGGACCACAAGGGGGATGGAGGGCCACTTGCCTGGTTGCAACACAGACAACAGAAACACTGAGAGAACAGGTGGCTGGATAAATGTTGTATATAAGTGATTGTATTGTTTTAATACTGTCTAAATTGTATTATTTTAGTTTGCTGTCCTAGGCTACTTGAAGGAAGGTGTGAGGTATTATCATTATCGTTATCATTATTGTTATTATTGTCTGGAATTGACTCCCATTAAACCTGCATGAGGTAACTTTTCTTATGTCCTTCAAATCCCTTCTCAAAATCCACATTTTCAAGCCTTTGGTGAAACCTGTTAGTTGAAATATCTTACTAAGGTTAAATATACAGAATGGAAATAAAAGCATATGCTTCTACCAGCTATCCCTGCCTCCATCTCCCTTGCCTCATACTGTTGTCTTCCTGTGTTTAATTTAGGTTATAATCTCCTCAGGGCAGAATTCTCATAGTTTGTAAAGTGTTGTGCACATTGATGATATCCTAAGAATGATGATATATTGCTAGTTATAACTCCTTTAAATCATTGGCAGAAAGCCCTTGTATGCAGTGCAGTATGACACATCACTGTGTGGATCCAGGGGAGCAAGGAAGGTGGGTTGTAACTATGGCCAAGGCTTCAGTAGAGTGGCCTAGCTATGGGCTCATCTAGGTGATGGTGCGTTACACTCAGAGTATAATATCCTCAGCAGACAGGGT
Organism: Rhineura floridana; assembly: GCF_030035675.1. NCBI lineage: Eukaryota > Metazoa > Chordata > Lepidosauria > Squamata > Rhineuridae > Rhineura > Rhineura floridana. The sequence goes on from NC_084487.1 coordinate 55,115,239, forward strand.
GCCACCACCAAATGTAGCCCTGCATGCTCTACCTACTAGACACTGTCCAGATTTCATGAAAGGATCACATTGTGCCATCAGCTGGGAGGGGAGTGTTGGCAGTGCTAGGCAGCATTTTGCCTGCTAACATAGAGCTGTGCACTTTTGAGCTCAAACCCCTGCATATGAAGCAAAGTGACATATATATGCCCACATATGATGCAAATTTGGCTGTAGCTAACAGCATCCTCACCTGGTCGCTACTTACCAACAGATTCACTGACAACATTCTTGAACAATGAAATTTTGCTGATTTACCAAATAGTCCTAAATATAGAGGTATCATGGTCAGAAGTGTTTGTGCTTCCACTGTTTGGCATTTTTAAAACACGACGATCAGTGAGAAAATGAGCTGTCCTGTGGGGAGGGAACCCCACTACCACCACTAATCATGTGTACAGCTGTTTTAGGAAGGTACAACCCATATGTTATTTATTTTTCATAATTTCAGTCCTGAAGATCCCCTGAGCCAGGGTACAAATAAATGCAACAAGGAATGAAATAATAAAATGTTATACAGTAAAATCGCACTAAATACAAAAAACAGCCAACAAGCATCATCATCGTCATAAACAAACGCTATAGCACCAGCATCCAAAAACATTTTTAAAGAGCCGGGTTGTAAATGCCTGCTGAAAGGCAAGCAATGCGTGTACCAGGCAAACCTGCCTCTGGAGAGAACTCTGTAATTATGGTGCCAGACTGAAAAGGCTCTGCCTCTCATATGCTCCATACAACAAATTCCTCTTAGTAGTAAGTGTGCATTTTGGAGCAACTGCAGTTTCCAAACACTTTTCAAGGGTAGTCCTATGAAGAGTGCATTACAGCAGTCTAACCATGGTATTTTCACAGTATGGGTAAGTGTGGCCAGGTTTGTAGCAGGTTGCTATAGAACAGGGGTGGAAACCTGTTGATGGCTTACAGCTTCCACTATCCCTGACCACTGGCCATGCTGGTTGGGGCTTAGGAGAGCATTGTGCCAACAAAATTTGGAGAGCTACAAGTTCCCCAACCCGGCAGATGCTAAGACCTATAAATCTTGCTATTGTAAAAAAGTTCATCCTATTAGCCAATTTGCTAAGAGAAAACACTTCAGCTAATAATCTTTCCATTTAATTGAGAGTGATAGTACAAAATTACCTCTAGTTCTCATAGTCCTGTGGACATAACGGATTTGGAATCAGCTGGTTATGTTGTGCTTTTGAAGCAAATAAGTCTGATGGGTTGAGCAGCATCCTGTTTCTTCAAAACTTAGAAGTGATATATCCTCATTACTAATATTGGTAGGAACAAAATTCACTGACTTTCCCCAGAAAGACATCCCTGGTGTTATGAGGAGAGAATGGAATGTAAAAGTGTAGTAGGGAAATTTTCCTTCAAACCAGTGTCACTGGTTCTGTACAGGACCATTTCTTTGTGGTAGCACACTTTTTAAAAAGGAAAAGAAAGAAAAGTAGATGTGTTGGACACTGCAATTAGAGGTTTCAAGACACAGTTCAATGTTGTTAGGCTATAATAGTTACACCATACTGTGCTAGTTGCTGAGACTTTACAAATAAAGAAATACCCCGCTATACGGACCTTCACTTTACGGACACTCACGAGTACGGACATATTTACAGTAGCACCATTCCCCTGTTTACGTATGCTCGCTTCGCAAGAATGGACACTTAACGGCATGACGCCACCGCCCGATCAGTTTCCAACTACAAACTTTTTCTTAAAATAAGGCCTACTGTGTGTATTTTAGTTATAAATGCGTTATTTACATCACTTATGCCCGTATATGACGATTGCAGTGCAGTATATGCATCGATAAGTGAAAAAAGGTAGTGCTTCGCTTTAAGTACATTTTCGGTTTATGTACTCTCTCTGGACCCATTGCTTACGTTAATGCGGGGTATTCCTGTATTGTTACACTTTTCCAAACTGAGCAGGGTGATTGTGTGTCCTTTATTTTGGTATGAATAGTGTTTGGGAAATAGGAACACAAGAAGCTACCTTATACCGAGTCAGACCATCGGTCCATCTAGCTCAACATTGTCTACACCAACTGGCAGCAGCTCTCCAGTTTTTAACTGGCATGGTGAACCACAAATGTTGGATCCTGGCTGTGTGGTGAGCACTTTTCCATTCACAGTTCCTGAATGGCTGGGGTAACATTTCAGTGACCCAAGCACGAGAGGACAGGCCCTTTGAGCACAATCCTAACCCTGTGTTTGGTTCCACCTACGTGCTTGGATCATTGAAAAGCAACTTCCACATGAGTAGAGAAAAGTTGCAAGAATCCCATGAAATTCCTTTGGAACTCTATGTGCACCAAACCAGTTTTTCTAAGTAAGCTATAAACGTATAATAAATGAGACATATTTTTCTACTGATTTTGTCTTGCTAGTGAGTTAATTTTCTGTCATGCTAAGATTTTCTGTTATACCAAATTTCACTTCAGACTTTTTAAAAGAGAAGTGCTGTTGATTCTGTTTTACAGGAGGGGAAAAGTAAAGGTCATGGTTTAAATATCAGAGATTAAGTGGAAGCAGCACCACCATAGCTATCTTTGGATGGATTTCTAGCATTTCTTTTTAAAAAGACCACACAGTATTGAGAAGCTAGGGGTGAGTGCATTAATCCACATCTATCTTTGTGGGTAGATTAAGAGCAGCTTGCAGTATTACTTAAACGTGTATATGATATGCGTTTTCCATCTAAAAAGCAAAATAAGAAGTGCCTCTTGCTATTGGAAACAAAATAGTGAATTAATATCAAGTAAAATGCCATGAGGCCACTGGTATAATCTGATAAAATGTATGAACCAGCTTAAAATGTCCATGTGTTAGGAAGCTCATTCTGGTAAATTTTGGTTAGTGGTCACCAGTGAATGGGCATTTTGCAGCCAAAATTTGTATACAGAAATTTGACCAGTTATGATGATGATGATGATGATGATGCACCCATCATCCACAGGTCGCAGGGCAGTTTCCAACTATTTTAAAATACAGCATTAATGGAACGTATGCCCTGTTGTGCATAACCCTGTTAAGCTCAACTGGAGATCTGTGGTACAACCCCAGTCAGTATACAGTAGTTTTAAAGAATAGGGTTCCTGTCATTTGAATGCCAGTTCTAAAATGGTATGAGAGCATTTCTGCACTTTATGTCCTCAGAAGCAGGACTAGGGTCATAAGTTGCTTCGGAGCTTAGTTCTTGGTAGTACTGATTAAGTATTTAAGAATGTAGTTAAGACTGTTGGAATTAAAATTTCAGAGTCCACATTATGAGACACTTAATGAAGCAGGCTGTAAAATTATTGAACAAATTACAGCAATTGAATATCATCCCTCACTTTTGCTAGTGAAGAAAAGAAAGCATGGGGTGGTGGTGGGGATTGAATTGAGGGGCCTAATATTCCAGAACTTAAGTACAGTTATCATTTACTTCTACTACATTTTAGGGAGGTAATAGTTATTCTTAAGTTGAATAAAAGTACAGTATTTAGTATGAGTTAATTAGCTAACTGGTGTATTAATTTGATTTGCTGAGCAGTTGGTTCTGACAGTTCTCTTGAGAATCTCTTTGGGGGTGGGGGAGAGAAAGCTATAGACATTTTGGAATTTGTAACCAGTTGCAAAGAATGACCACTTAACCTGCTTCACCCAAAAGATGCTGGTGAATATCAGAAAAAGCTTGCTTTAGTAGAATAACATTAAAAGACATTTGCAGTTAGAATTACATGGTTGACTGAAAATGGTGCATCACCAAGAAGTGGGATTTTCTCCTCACATATGCAGAAGCACATGTAATGGGTAAAACTATTTCTATGGCACGCTTCCCATGCTTGCTTAATGCACAGTGGGCTTGTTACAAATTCATGTCAGGAGTATCAGCATATGATTTATGTTGTGTAAATCATAAATACTTTATTCAGTATTTTCACTGCTCATTTAACAGAATCTTCTGGCAGTACTTGAGAGGGAAACCAATCCCCTGAAGAACTCGCTGCAGTCGTCAGCAGTATCTCCTCATTAATGCTGTCTGCAGTCAGGGCTGCATTTGGTCTGCTTGCTTTTGAAATAATGGTTTTTACATGATGAATAAAGAATCCTCTGTTTTAGTTGTTTGAACTATCAGGCTTTTGTCAGAAACAAAACAAGAGTGGCATGTAAATACGATTAAGCTACTATAGTATTTGTTTAGCAAAGCTATTTTTCTGTTTCAAAACCATTTTATAAACTTGAATAGTTGCAAATATTGATTGATTGATTGTACATCGCTTTGGGTCCACTGTTGTGAAGGCAAGCAACTAATAAATTTTATAAATAAATAAATAAACAAACAAATAAATAGGGAATGTTGTCCTGAGTTAATGTGCATGCATAAACTCAAACACTGTTAAGTTGCAAGAAAAACCCTTAGTTAAGTGAAGGCATAAAGCTGGGATGATTTTAAGGCAAGGGGTAAAAAACTGAATAATTTTATTCTCCTGTAGGAATCAGGGTAACCTTAACACTATGCTTCAACTTTTGGCAGTAAAAGAAAAGAAACTGTTTTCCATTAACTGTTTATTACATAGGCACAATGTATAAGGGTTGACTATTAAATAAAATGATCACTTTATGCAGTTGGTTTCCACCTCAAATATACTCTGAGTTCAATTAAATGAATATGTATATATTATGTTAATATTTTTCTCTTTCATGTGCTGGTTGGGTGTCCTATCAGTTTTGGAAATGTCTTGGGTTATTTCTTTCCCTTATGTCATAAGCCTGGGCTCCTACTGGGAGAAAGGGCAGGATATAAATCAAATAAATAAATAAAAATAAAATAGGCCGCGACCAGCAGAGTTATCATGGTGGCTGTTTAGAACAAGAATTGCTCAACTGATTTAAAAATAAAATAAAAATGTGTGTGTTTTTAATAGTGTGTCTTAACTGTATCTTTTAACTGATTAAGTGTCCTTTTCCATTTAATTTCTCTAGTTTTCAAGTTTCAGGGACTAATTATACAAACATATGCTGTAGTCAAGTATTTCTAGGGGTGCTTTCACACTGCACTTTATTCTGTTATTCTGATGATTTCTTTCCTGGTAATTTGCACATTACATTGAGCTTTTACACGACATACCGGGTAGCTCGGTAGTTCTGGTGGAATGTAGTGCAAGTGTAGCGCTAATTTCCGCAATAAATGATACCAGAAATAATCTGTTAGCAAGGCTGGGAACCCTGAAGATTGTGGGAGTGTTTCACTAGCTGCTGCTGCTCACGTGACAGGGATCCCAGCATGCAGTGTGTTCCCGCCCTTTAGTCACACAGGCTTTTTTATTCTTTGCCTAACAAACGTTGTACCGGTATTCCAGCATCAGCGCATATAGCAGCAGCATTTCACACACACCCCTGTCTTGATACAACTAAAACAATTAAAAAACTAAGATCCTAAAGGGAGAGGGCTTGCATGGTGACGGGACAAGATCTTAGACCTCCTATACAGTGCGGAACAGTGTGCATGGGTGAGGGACGAAAACAAGCTGTGTGAAAGACAGTTGCGCGAAATGCCGCTGTATCGGCTGAAAAAGTACTGTTCCTTATCGCAAGAGGTACTGCAGTGCGAAAGGGATTTTAAAAATCGGGACAGAAGCGCTACCTTTTAAATCTGTTAAACTAGCACTATTAGCCCCATGTGTGAAAGCAGCTTAGGAGATGCTTGCTGTTGAATCTGAAGCATTATTGTTTACATCAGCTGCCACCAACTTGGTGCCCCTCCCCCATGTTTTGCAATACAGCTCCCATCACGGCCATGCTGTCTGGGGCTGATGTGAGTTGTAGTCCATAACATCTGGAGGGTGCCAGGTTTGTGACAGCTGATTTACATTTTCATTTATCTTTCCAATGAGCTGGAACCTTCTTTCAGTTAAGATTCCTTTATCTTCAGTTTCTTCCTGCCACAGTCCCTTTTTTTCTTGGCCACTACTTTCACCCATACCTCTTTTGGTTTTTATTTAGGTTAACCATGGTTTGCACCAGTACACATGTAATGTGAACCTATGGTCAACATTATAGGAAAGAAGAAACATTGCTCTGGAGTAGGGAGAAGGGATAAAGAAGAAGCTGATTTGCAAACAATGCAGCCCTTGCAATGTATGGTCCAGTTTCTATTTTTTCAACCCACCCTACTGCATCCCCAGTGTCTACCAGGAAACCTCCTTTACAGGGTAGAAAATGTTACCCCAACCCCCCCCCCCCAGGCATACCTGCAAACATATGTTGATACCCAGCTTACAGTGACAGTGCTTACAAAGTTTAGTGATCACCATATTTCTATCAGTGTGTTGTCTTCTGTTTAGACTAATCTAGTATTGGGAAGAAAAAGGATTCAGAGTATAGCACATGTGCCCTTTCCAGTTTTGATTTGTCAGCAGCTCCAGGTGCTGAATAATTCAACTTGTCATCTGTAATATGCAATGATATATTTTGTCAAAATCAAGTATAACGTACATCAGGTATCAAGCTTATAATACCTGGATAGTTTTAGGGAATGAGTCAAATAGCATGAGGACTTTGACATCTATGGATAGTCAAATGAACAGAGACTGAATGTTTGAGTTTTAAACTCTGGAATTTTTAGAACATTTATTTAAAAAGGAGGAGATTAATGGCAGACTGTTCTGAGTTGACCTAAATCATCTCTAGAAGAGAGCAAACATTAAAAGATCTGGGGAGGGAACATATTTCAGACCATGTTCAAATGATACTTGTCTAGAAAAGGGATAAGCTGGCTAGTCAGTAAATGGGAAAAAGTACAGTCTTCTTATGTGTGTATGTTCTGACCCCTGAATCCTTGTATTACATGTCCTGCTCACATTCCCCTCCATTTGATTCATTCATACCCATTTCCTTTGCTATATATCTTCAGATTTTCTGGCTACAGGTGCAGTATATTTCTTTTCTTCTGGCAGCCATTTCATTGTCTGCTTTTTAAAATACCTGTTTCTCTTCCACAATCTAAATCCCCCCCCAGCTCTCACAGGAGGGCAAAGGGGGCTAATGTGTTGTTCAGTTTCCAAAGATACACACTGGAAGATCCTGGAAACCATGTAGACTAGTTGTGTCTAAAGAAAAACTAACATTCTACTCAAAAGTATACTGGAGACTGCATGCCAGCTTTATAGCCTTTTTCTTTTAAGTAAGCATATCTGCTGTTGAACTAAGTAAGGCTGTTCTGTTTTTAAAAATATACACATATAAAACAAAGGCATACCCCAAATATTTGTCGTGGCATGTTAGAGTGTGAGTACGTTAGAACTCATTTGCCTTGAAAAATATCAGCAGGCTGAATAGTGACACATTTTGCACATATTTCTGTTTGTAGAATTATTTCTGCGTGGGAAAAGATTTAGATCTATGTCTTGGATGGAAATCTCTCTTAATTGTTCATATTTTGTTTTCCTCTTTCCTTGGTTAGCTGAAACCTTAAGATAAGCCAGTTTAACAGAAATCAGTAGTATGAAAATAGAACAACCTTTTGATTTTTGGCAACATTTTTGGGTGAAGATCATCTTGTGCAGTTTGCAAATCCAATGAAATTTGTTTAATATACAAACTTGATCTGAAGTTCAAGAAAAAATAGATGTGAGGTAACAAGTAACTGTACATGGCTAGTTATAATGGCAGTGCATGCGAGGCTGACATAGGCTTAATTGGTGGGCCTGTTCTCTACAAATCTGTGTGTGTCCTTCAAGAAGATAAATCTGATTTGGACCTTTGATGAGCTCAATATTCCAAACATTTGAAGACCTATCTTAGCAAATAAGTTCATGATAGGTGTAGAAACTGTTTTAATAAATCATGACCTTCTTTAAATATGTATCCTGCTTATAGATGTCACTGTGCTGAGACAGCAGCACAGAGGACCCTGTCCTTTAACCTGGGCCTATCTTTGACAGTGGATGCCCTTACCCATGAAACAACATTGTTATAGTGAGGCACAAAACTCCCTACATGAATGCATGCACGGCAATTAATGTTGTCCATTTTGGTATAAGATGTTTAACAGCCACTTCCCAAAGTTCTGTCTTTCACACTGCGTCAAATAAAACGAAGGCAACCAGCCAGGAATTGGCGAGGAGAGGGAATGTGGGGTTAATACATTTTATATGGAGATGTTTAAGTGTAGGGAGCTAATTGTGGGAGGGGATGGAGAAAGATAATTTTTACCCAGTGTGAAATTTTCATATGCCTTTGTGTGTGTGTGTGTGTGTGTGAGAGAGAGAGAGAGAGAGAGAGAGAGAGAGAGATGCATTTAAACCTTTGCCTGGGTTGCATAATATTTTACACTGCAAAGTGCTTGTGCAGGGCTGTAAGTGTACCACATGCTGTGATAAGCATGTGAAAGTCATTTGTATTCTAAACAACTGAGTGTTGACTCAGTTTCTGTTATGGGAATACATAGTACTATAGTTTATGGATTTAAAAGCACTTCCATGATTCTATATTGGAAAGAATAATTTAGAGTGCTGTATATTCCCAAGGTATTAAGTCTTTCTCCATCATGCTTTGTTCTGTTGTTTATATATCATCATGGGTTTTATTGTAGGAACAAAGGAAGTACAGTAAACAAATAGTTAATGATCTTGTATTTGGGATTACTTGAGTGTGCAAATATTTTTCTGTTTGTGCTAGTGCCTCTTGAGTAAATGAACAAATAGCTTTGTGTTTGTTTCTTGTAGGTTTCTCTGTGGCTCCCCATGTGACAACAAATGTCAGCCTTAGTGATCATGCTTTCTATTTGAATAATCTGTTGTACATTTTATTGTGTTGACTGTGATGCTTTTATATTCCTGAACAGGCAAACTGCACAGCATTATTTAGTTTATATGACAACTTTTTGCTTTATGAAGAGATTGGACTTGAACTACCAGGGCTGTTTGCTCTTTACACCTTCTTCTAACTAGGTTGGAAACTTATAGACACTTATCCAGCTGGCAGATAAAACACTTCAAGCATTTTTCTTCAAAATATGATTTGAGAGGAAGTTGATGTGATTGATTTCTCTTGATTTCTCTTTGACTGCCTTGATTTCCATATTGCTTGCATTTTGTCAATTTCCCCCCTATCTAAAGGGGTTGATTGGTACAGTACTAAGTATGAGTTGCTAGGCTGAATTATGGATTTCTGGCACCTTTAGGATTTCTAGACCTCTACCTAAGCCCTTTATTTTAGTCAACTATTTTTTTCTGAATTATCTATACCCTGGCCTTTGTGCATTTTTTTAAAAAATTAGACCATAATGTTGAGAACTCAATACCTATGTCTTCTAGCTTGAAGCAATCTAGGTGAATTTTAAGTTGGCTTTGTCAGTCTCTCTTCTAAGCATTGATAGCAAATACTTGTTTGCTGCTGTGTTTTCATAGCTGAAAAAATATCCACACAAAATCTAATTGTTTAAAAATATGCTATTGAAATTCCTTATGTTTGTAAGACTTCACAAAGGAGGTACTTTTTAAAAAGAGAGCTGCTTTTAATAGTACATCCAGTATTTATTTTACTTTATAATATCTGTAATGTTTGTAAGACTTCACAAAGGAGGTACCTTTTAAAAAGAAAGCTGCTTTTAATAGTACATCCAGTATTTATTTTACTTTATAATATCTGTAATACATTTTAAAAAACTGATGCTGAACTGAAATGATGTAAGTGGAAGTGAAGACAATCTGCAAATTGTACACTCAAATTACATCAGTGACTAACAACTATAGAAAGCCCTCATTCTGTTCAAGTGTTCTGAGTTTGTCTCGTGTTGGCCACCTGCATATGAATGAACACACTTATGTATAGTGCAACTGCTGGAAAGTACAGTAATTATTTTAGTCAGGATAGCAGGAATGACCAGATAAGCAGCTTTTACTGGAGCAGATATACTATAGCTGAACCTTACTTTTAGGATTGCATTTCATGAATGCTGAGGCTTTAAAGGTGTTTTCTGGACTTGGAAAGCCCAATATTTGTAAGACAGACATGAATGCTGTGGTCAAGAGACATGAGGGGGGATTGTAGACTTCATTGATATTTGTCTATCCCAAAATAACTAAAAAGAAACAGGAGTACTGTGTGGGTAATATTCATTAGGAATCTGTAGAATGTGTGTATGTTGCTGTGAATGTTCAAAATGTGATGAATTTTTGACATTTTCAAGTGCGAATGCTGACAATTCCAGATGTCTAATGTCAACTTCATCTAAATGTAATTTGTCAACTTGTGTATATCTAAAACTGCAATTAGGTCACTGTCAATATTTCATCAGTGTACTTGGTCATTCCCAAAATCCAGTTGGGATGGTCAGCATTCACACATGAGTGTTTACTGTAATATATATCTGTATGTGATAGTGAGCTACCCCATACAAGATAAAATAATTTCCTTGCAGAACAAGTTAATTGAAAACATGTGTAATGAATAATAAGCACATCTATGATCTTAGAAATAAATCTGCTGGATTTGTTTTAGGCTTATATTGAATCTGGGAAACAGTAAGTAGATGTCAGAAGAGAATGTGCTTTAAGGTGTAGATTCACTTCCAACAATTCAGTTTTTCACCTAGTTGACTGTTCATTTAAGTTGTCATGTAATATAAGTAGATTTGAACTGCACCTTGTCATCTAAATGTGAAGTCTTGAATCCAGAGCTTTAAAAGAGCTCTTACGCTGTCCTAAAACTCAATTCACCTTTGGCAGCTCGCCAGTGTAAAGCTTGCAGAGTAGGCATGACATGCTCAGACCAATGAGTAAACATGTTGCTTACAATAATTGCAAGTTTTAAGATTCAACCAGGCTCAGAGCAAGTTATTAACAATCAAATCTTTCACAAGATGTTTATAGGTTAAATACGAGATGTGCAATGAGAAACTGTTGTAAAATAAGGGAGACTGAATTTCTTGGACTTAGCTTCCTTTGATAGTTTGAAAGTGACTGATTAGCTATGATTAATAAACGGATATCAACTCTCATGCAAAACTTCTGTTGGCTATAAAGAAGCAGTGGTAGTTGGACAGCTAGGTGGAGTATTCTGATGCATGTGCAAAAAGAATATTCTGACTCTCGGTAGATTTTAGCACTTATTCTTTAGTTTCTGAGCAGCTATTCTTTCCTGAAGTTAGTTCGTCCTTATGTAGAAATGGGGAATGGGTGTGTTCTAAAGATATATATACTTATAGAAAAACCAATTAAATGAACTGTCATATTAAAATTGTGTGACTATATAATCCAGTATCTGTGCTGATAAAAGCTGAATTTTATGATGTATATAAATTATGCCAGTTGAGTGAATCTACTAATTATATGTGCATAATTCACTAAGGACCCCTCCAGACTGGTGCTTTATTGTGGTGTATTCTGCAACATGTCCTTGAAACACTAATAGTGCATTAGTTGTGGATTTATTGTGCTTTAATTTGTGCTTCAATGCTATTGCATTTTTGCTGTCCAAAGGGGGTATAGCAAAACAAGAGTGGAACAAAAATAAACCGAAACATTTGTCTGTAAAAGGTTACGGGATTTCAGCAGGATATATGCACTGACTGGAATTGAAGCAGTGTGACCATGCCAAAATCTTTATAGGTACAAACAGTATTGAAAGCAGGATCACCTATGATCTCCCCAATAGCATCATGAGCACAAATAATCATGAATGTACAATAAAAAGGACATCTGGAGGGGCCTGAATCAAGCAAACTGTTTAGAGTGATATGTTAATACTTTAGACATGAAGCTGTTCACATTAGTTAACAAATATATAAATAAAATCTCCAGCTATTTTCTAACAACACATTCCAGATAGGGGGCATGCCTTTTAGTGGTAATTCATGTAATGTTGGAGGCCCTTGAGGAACTGAAGGGGGTGGATATGAAATAGAGAAATTTCCTCCCGTGATAGCACAAGACTTCTAAGCTCTAGGCTCAATGAGTAGCTTCATTCTGAGCTAGCCCTGAACCTCAGCAGTCTAGTGCTTCACTGCAGTCTGACTGTTGAGTTTAGAGCTAGGTAAGTAGGGTTCAATAACTCTGAACTCAAGCTATGAAGTAAACTGTATTTATCTTTACAACAGTGTATGGGAGACTTTGAATGGGAAGTTGGATTCCGGGAACGTGTGCCTCACAACGCACATGCTCAGACCCTAATGCCACATTTTGCAGAATATTTTTAAGTAATACTTATTCTTAGACTCAGAATAGTAGAGTTGGAAGGGGCCTACTAGGCCATCGAGTCCAACCCCCTGCTCAATGCAGGAATCCAAATCAAAGCATTCCCAACAGATGGCTGTCCAGCTGCCTCTTGAATGCCTCCAGTGTCGGAGAGTCCACTACCTCTCTAGGTAATTGGTTCCATTGTTGTATGGCTCTAACAGTTAGGAAGTTTTTCCTGATGTCCAGTCGAAATCTGGCTTCCTGCAACTTGAGCCCATTATTCCGTCTCCTGCACTCTGGGATGATCAAGAAGAGATCCCAGCCCTCCTCTATGTGACAACCTTTCATGTACTTGAAGAGTGTTATCATATCTCCCCTCAGTCTTCTCTTCTCCAGGCTAAACATGCCCAGTTCTTTCAGTCTCTCCTCATAGGGCTTTGTTTCCAGTCCCCTGATCATCTTTGTTGCCCTCCTCTGAACCCGTTCCAGTTTGTCTGCATCCTTCTTGAAGTGCGGAGACCAGAACTGGACGCAGTATTCAAGATGAGGCCTAACCAGTGCTGAATAGAGGGGAACTAATACTTCACATGATTTGGAAACTATACTTCTGTTAATGCAGCCTAATATAGCATTTGCCTTTTTTCCAGCCACATCACACTGTTGGCTCATATTCAGCTTGTGATCAACGACAATTCCAAGATCCTTCTCACATGCCATAGTGCTGAGCCAAGTATCCCACATCTTATAACTGCATTTGGTTTCTTTTTCCTAAGTGTAGAGCGTTGCATTTATCCCTGTTGAATTTCATTCTGTTGTTTTCAGCCCAATATTCCAGCCTATCAAGGTCCCTTTGAATTTTGTTTCTGTCGTCCATAGTATTAGCTATGCCCCCCAATTTTGTATCATCTGCAAATTTGATAAGCATGCTTTGTACCTCCTCATCCAACTCGTTAATAAAAATATTAAAGAGCACTGGGCCCAGGACCGAGCCCTGTAGTACCCCACTCGTTAGGGATTTTGTTTCCTTTATTTCTTAAAGAGTCCTTGGAAGAGTGATTAATTAAGTTTGCATAATTACTCTTTTCTAATTAATCCTGCAGCTCCCACCCAGAATTCATTTAACTTCAAAGAGCTCAGTCCTTGAAAGTTTATAGGATCCTGGCATTAGGGTAGGGTGGGGGGAGAATTAGCATCTTGGAATGTATGAAATTATTAGGGGTACTATTAAGTCAGATGTTTCCCAAATCTGTTTTCCTTCCACACCCTTTCTGGACTAACTCCACATCCAGTTCCTCTTTGAGTTCAATGAGCATGCTCAGTCCTCAGGCTAGCTTGGCAAGTATTCTTTTCTCCAATTTTAGTCACAGACAAATACTGTTTCTGCAAAACTGAGAAGTCTCCTAAGTTTGCAGAAGGTATTACATTGTCGGTGGGTGCCTTTGTTCACCCAACATGACCACCAAGTTTGATAATAGGAGAAGTGATACGGTGATCAATCTCACTTTCTATACATTCTCTCTCCACCCCTTCATATTGGAAATATGTACATTTCTTCAAGTCCTAGGGCTTAGATTCTAAAACATACAAGGGGGTTCTGCCTGTGCAGCCAGGCTTTCTTGCCCCTTCCCCCCCACCTCCCCAAATGTTGCTGTTGATAGGGGTCCTCAAGAATGTCATGTGATGGCCACAGGGTCCTCGTATGGATACAAGGGATTGGTGGAAATCAGGAATTGGTGTATGAGTGGAAGTGCCTTCGGATCACAGCCTGTGTTTTTAGAGGTGGGAACCATGTTGTGATAGTTTCTCATAAGCACCATCAGATCTGAAAAGGAATGGCTCACTAGTGATCTGCTAAAAGGCATCTGTTGTCTGGGAAGAACTACCACATTCTGTTGGAACTGTGACATCATTAGAGATGTGTCTCTGCTTTTACCGGTCATGTGTTTACCAGTGTTCTGCTGCTAACACTGATCATTTCTGGTGTGTTACAAAGATATTAGCTGGCTTTCATTTACTAACTACAATCCCCTCCCCCCCCCCCATTTATTGTCACAGACTGACAATACTCATAATTTTATTGTTCTTTTTAGGACTGCTGTATGAGTAATCTGATTTATCATTCATGTCTCCAGAACCGTATGACTGTCCATTTATCCTTGTTGATTTTTATATTGGTGTAAATGGTTGTTTATGTTATCTTTGTTATTCCCAGAGAGTTAGTGACCAAACAGGTGAGTGAGGTGAGGTGAAAGCCAGCTTTTGTTGGTATAAAAGTACAGAGCCTTTGAGCTACATAGAGCTCTGTCTGGCAGCACAGACCATCCTGATTGTTTCCAAAAAAAATTGTCTTAATTCCTTTTTCTTTAATTTGAAAGCTGCACACTATGCCAACAAGATGCGGTCCAATGGTAGGTGATCTCTTCCATAATGAAAGACAGCGAAGTTGAACTCTGTGCAGATTCTGCTTCCCCCCCCTTCTCTTCAGAGGCATCTGTGCACTACTCTGAAAATACAAAAAAAAAAAAAAACTGTCCAGCAAAGTGAGGGCATACATTTTTCCTTTCATACAGCTAATGATAAAATAATGCACACAACATACTTGTTTGTCAACGAATATCAAAACTGTATCACAACAGGTTCTAAAACAAAATTGGTACATTCACCACTTGCTGCTAAAAGCTGTGGATTTTATGTAAATGACACTTTGTCTAATATTATAACTGCCTCCATTAGTATTTCATACAATGACAATTTGTGCTAAGAATGGCGTGCTTCTGTTAATTTTTGACAGCTTTGCAAGTGAAGAGAATGAATGCAGAAGAAGACAGCTACTTTTCTGTAAAAGTGCATTGGCTTGCATGACCCATTCTTTGCAGCCCTAGACTGACTGTTGAAAGCAGATCAGCTTGGAATGTACAAAGACACTGCAGGATTTGCATGTGAGCTTCCTTTTTGTTTTGTCCAGCTTCTGGAGCTGGAGGTTGGCCAAGTCATTGTTGGAAGAGATGAGCATCTGCTTTGTGAGTTTAGCTTCATAACCATTGCCACATCAGTTTAAGGGAATAGCATGAAATCAGAGGTTCATAGAAAGCAAATTATCAAAAATAGATTACAGCCTGGATTTTTTTTTAAGTTGGGTTTTGTTTATCTATCAGTATCTTAATATAATGAAGGTTAATGACAGGTGATGATTCTTGAATATTACATTTCATTTATGCTTAAATCTCTAGTCTTAAACAGTATATGCTTTTAAAATAGGCGGCTGTTAACCAAGATGTTATATACTACATTACGAAGTTCTGAGCTAAGAAGTATTACAGAATATATTCAGAACTATCCTTAAGCATAATTTTTCTCTTGCCAAATTCTACTTGTTTTAATTTGTATTTACATACCAGTGAAACAGATACATTTTTTGCCAGATTAGCAATGTGATGTGTGTTTTTTATCTGTAGCAATCATTTTATATTGTCATTTAGACTTATGCAGAAAGGAATATAATTTGTGCATGTGGTTATATCCGCCTTAAGGTTGTCCTTTGGACTAAGTACTATGTGTAGGTTCATGGACTTAGCCCATGTTCTGCTCATCAAAAACAAAATTGCAATTTCAAAATAGAACAGGTTGCCTGCCCCTCCTATTTCATCTTGGGGATTCAAATGTGCATTCAGAAGGGAGTAGCAACCATGCCTCTCTATTGTGACAACCGGGTCTGAGGCTGGCAGAATTCTGGGGTTTAATCCTAAATATCTCACCATAATCTAATCCTTAAAGTATTTAAACTGCAAGTAAATAGCTTCACTGATTATGACTTATGTACATTGAAACCTGTCCTGCAACACTGAGAGACTCGTCATGCAAATACACAACATCCCTGAGGACTTACTTTACCCTTTTGTTTTAAAATGCTTTTCCTGCACATTAATAGGAAGTAGGGAGTAAGTCATACATTCCATTGATTTTGATGTGGAAGTTAATTCCGCATCATGGTACTTTTATTTGTAAAGATTTTATGTAACTGATGGCTCATCAGCGCAAGAACTTAACAAAACAGAAAAATCTTCCAGCTTTACTTATTTTTGAAAGAAATATCTTTTAAAAGTAACTTTTATTGATGTTATTGATCAGCTTGGCCTTCATATTTCTATCACTGCTGTTTGAAACACAGTCCAGTTCTGAACAAGTCAGGAAAAATGTGATCAAATTTTCAGTTTGGAGAAACTGACCAGCTGCTGTTCCTAATAGGAAGAGGCTTTATCCCCACCCCTCCACCCTTGCCCAACTCTTTCCTTACATATAATTTTAATTGCTTTATTTGTTTGCCTACTCCCTTAAGTGGTGCCCAGTAAACTTGTGCTGGGATTTGGAAGCATTTGGAAACAGCAAGAGGGATTGACAGAAATCCCTCCTGAGCCCTCCCCTAAGTCCTGGTTGTATGCTGTAGGACAGGAGTGGGGTAGAGTCAGAGCATGGTATAGCTCGAGGGAAGAGGTTCTTGCATTTTGCTGGTATTGGGCAGTCATCAGGAAGTAATTTGCCCTGGCCTGCAGTGACTTGCAAACCACATTTGTGGAAACCTATTCTGACGATTGCACCTTTGATTCCACACTGTCCTGCTTTTGTGGGACAGGGATAAAGTTAGAAAATTGCTGATGCTTTATCCTAATCTCTGCAGAAGAGATTACTTGTATCCAGTAACCTCAATCCAGTTCCAATCCCCATAGGACTGTGTGTACAAACTCTCCCCCCAACCCATCTCCCACACAGTCAAATCTCCCAGGAAACATTGTGCTGCTATTTGTTAGACCACCCTTAAATTTCATCACAACCAATAAACTCAACTGTAAGATGTACCGGTTTAAATTGCGTCATCCACACATGAAGTTGAACAGCAAGAACACATAGATGAGGGGCATTCTAGGTGGTGGCCCCACAGCAGTGGAACTACCATTTTCTAGAGATCTTTCAGGCTCAGACTGTAAGACTTTGGCTTTCAAAAGCTGAGATTAAGATTGGTGACCCAATAAATATGTAGTAACTTTTGATGGGGCATTTTAGTATGTTACAAGCTATGCACTACAAGCCAGAATAGAACTGAGACAAATATTAATCAGTATTGGTAGACAATACTAAGTCTGCTATTTCAGAGCTTAGCTCTTTTGTTAAAAAGACATTTTCTTACAAAGTTTAGATTGATGTAAGCAATCAGCACTAAACATATTTTTCCTTTATAGCTGAAATAACTGTTTAAAATAACAACTTTCTTATTTTAATAGGCTTCCTTGAGCCAGACTTACTGCAGATAGAATGAAAAAGTTCAAGAGGAGACTTTCCCTAACATTACGTGGGAGCCAGACAATTGATGAGTCACTTTCTGAACTGGCCGAACAAATGACTATTGAAGAAAACAGCAGTAAAGATAACGGTAAACATATTCACTTTGTTTAAATTTTATCAAATATTTATGAAAGCTGGGATGGTTTTACTGATAAAAGTTAATAGCTTGGATGATGTGTTTGAAATTAGTTGTACAATTTTAGTTTGGAATAATAAGTGTGTATCCACTTTTAGCAAAGTAATTGCAGTGTACACTGTTAATTAGGTTTCTTGACATAGAGTTACTACAAGTCTGAAGCGAATGCTTTGAAAAGGCTACAAATATTGTATCATTAACACATTAAGCTGCAGAAGCATGGTATAGTTTCATATTTAATTAGCAGAATTACAGCAGTAACACTTAAACTTAGCTTGTAAATTATGAAATTATACAACCACAAGAGTGACTGTATACTACAGCCAGCACGGATTCTTCACATTCTTCCATACCATTCTGCTGCTTCCCATAAGCACATTTCAAAACAAAACCTCACAAAACTTACAGTCCTGAACTCAAAAGTGCTTGCTTAATGCCCCTCTGTTTTCATGGTGATACACACAACAGTTAGAGAGAATCAAGAGTTCAAAGTGTAAAACAAGAAAAAAAATCCAGACCCCTGTCAGACTTTTTTCTGTCAGTGGTCTCATAATTTGTTGAAATTAATTAAAAAGCAGCCTGTTCACAGAGTACCTGTAATGCTATTACTGACCTTGCCCCATACTTTGACCGTCATCTTCTGCAGTTTAAAAGTTTTTAAAATGCATGGCTGATTTTTAATTAATTTAAGAAATTTAACACTGAAGTCAGTGATAAGCACGGGCATGCTCAATAAGAACCAACTGTCAGTGTTCTAAAAGCCAGACTCACAGATGTTTGGCTTGCCTAATCAGGTGGCCACACCCACATCAGACCTTTTATTTCCCTTTAGATAGTCATAGGTTCCCCCAAAGAATCCTGGGAAGTGTAGTTTGTGAAGGGTGCTAAGATTTGTTAGGAGACTCCCATTCCCCTGACAGAGCTCCAGTGGCCAGAGTGGTTTAACAGTCAGCCCCTCTTCTGGGGATTGTAGCTCTGTGAGGAGAATAAGGCCTCTCCTAGCAATTCTCAGCACCCTTCACAAACTACATTTCCCAGCATTCTTTGTGGGAAGCCATGACTGTCTAAAGTGAAATAAAGGTCTGGTGTGGCTGGCCAGAGACAGCTTTGGTTTAAATTTGGGTGGGAGACTACATGCTGTAGAATAAAAAGGTGGGGAAACCCTGAAAAACAATGATACTGTTCACAGTGTTTTCCTTTTGGAAAGGAAAGGGGCTTTCCCTCTTTTCAGTGCCCGCCCACCCAAACTCCTCCTCCCTTACCCCTCCTGCCACTCCCCCAAGTCAGTTTCACCTAGCCTAAGCATAATTATACAGGAGTAAATCCCATTAGACTCAACAAGCATGCAAATGATCAAACCTGCCCTCCCCTCCCTCCTATCCCCTCCCTCTTGCCCCTTCCTTCACCCCTCCCCTTCCTCCTCCTCCATGGTCAGTTTTACCTATTCTAAGCATGATTGCATGGGAGTAAATCCCATTGAACTCAATAAGCATGCAAACGTTCAATAAATTCTCAGCAAACTTGCACAGAATCCCATTTCTTACCTCCCGTATTAAAAAGCAGAGACATTTACTAACAGGAAAAAAAAACCCTTGCAGCTTAAGAACATATAGCCAACAGATCTTTCTATCAAACTTTAAAAAGCAGGGACATTGGGCAGCTATAGTGAATGTACCAGGGGAGCAGGAGACCTGACCTCTTCTCTGACATATTGTACTGCTCGGAGGCACATTACCAAATTCTGTGAAAGACCAACCCAAATTGTGTTTGCATTTTGACAAATTTGTAGGATAATAGAGTATCTCAGAGAGGAGGTCAGGTTTTCTGCTGCCCTGGTGCATTCACTATAGCTGCCCAATTTCCCTGCTTTTTAAAGTTTGATAGAAATATTTGTTGGCTATATAGGTACATTCTTAAACTGCAAGGGTTTTTTTGCCTGTTAGTGAATGTATATATTGCTTTCAGGTTATTTTTGCAGCTGCCTAAAATTTCAGCTGATGAGCAGTTTTGTTTAGAAAGTAGAAGATGAGTTAACAAACTCTTGGTTCCTTACAAGCACTGAACAATATTCATGACCAGTCCAATGGTAGTGTTAGCTTGAATTTGCAGGATATAATGTAAGCTATGTCCACTGTGCAACCAAACATTCCAGTAATATTCGTTAACTGCAGGGGTAGCCAACATGGTGCCCTTCAGATGTTGTTGGACTACAGCTCCCACAATCACAAACCTTTGGCCATGTCAGCTTGGGCTGATGGGAGTTGGGAGTCCGACCACATTTGGAGAGCACCACATTGGCTACCTCTGACTTACTGCTAGAAAGATTAATATTTCATATTTCTCTGCTGTGGTAACTCCAGTTCGTCACCAAGCAAACCTGAATTCATGACCTGGAGAAGTTATGCATGTTTTCTTAGTTTGTATATATTTCTTTAGTTTGCATAATTTGGCAAAAGCTAGTCTCTCAGTGGTACAGGTCAAGCTTTGAATGCAGAAGATCCCAGTTTTCCATAGGAGGACTGCCATCAAGCGGGTTATAGCTCCACCTATCGTCCGGAGGCAAGAATGTTTTTTGAAGTCAAGACTAGGGGCGTCAGGCCCCTCCCACTCCCCAGTTCATTCTTGCCTCCGTCCGTGCAAGTTGGATATATTAGCGTTTAGATAAGTTTTTTCTGTATTTGTGTGACAGGGTGTGGAGTTTTGTGTGTGTATCCCACATTATTTCCTACCCTCTGTCTTGTCTCAACTGTTTTGTCTTATTATTCCTGGGGAATTCATTCGGCGGGTTCTCCCTTACCCGTGTTGTTTTTTCCCCAGTACTTGCCCTAACGGCGACTTAGAGACCGCGGCTGCGGTTCTCTTTTTCCTCAGGCGGCAGACGCTGCCTTATACCAAGCTTGCGGCTGCAGCTTCCTGGTCTACTCCGCCGTTATTCTCGTGCCTTTGCGGCTTGCTGCCTGACCCAGGAGCCTGCTCCGGTGGCTTCCTTTTTGTATTCAGTCCCTTTGTTGTTTGGATTGCCGCCTTCCCGTTTTCTGCCGCGGCTTTTTTCTTAAGAGGCGGTCCCTTCATAACTCCCTCCAGGAGCCTGCGGCTGCGGCTCCTCTCCCTTTCCCTTTGGTGGCTCTTCTTAGTTGGTCTGCTCTGCCTTTCCCGACTCGTCCCGCGGCTTTAAAGAACGCGCCGCGACGGTCTATAGGAGGCTGCGGCTGTGGCTTATTCCCAGTTTCTCTGCTCGCTGCGGAGATTTTGCCGACCGTCCTGCTCCCTTGGCAGAGTCCTCCCTAACTGGCTTTCAAAGCCGCGATTCCGTCTCTCAGCCCTGCGGCTGCAGAGCGTATTTGGGGCCATTTCTCTCACATTTAATTTTTCTAGTCAGCCCCATTCAGTTCGCTGGTGCTCCTCAGTGTCCGCCATTGCTCCTTCCTCCACCATTTTGATTAAAAATTTTGCCGCTTTTTTCGCAGGCGCCATTTTGTTTGTCCCCCTTTTCCCACTCTTTCTGTTTAGCCTATTCAATACTGAAAAGGGGGGTTTAGCTTAAAGGGCTGTGGATAGCTATACCAAAGGCTTCAGCTCAGCTCCCACAGCTCGATCTACCATTTGTTTGTGTGCTGCAGATAGGAACCTACAGACCTACACAGGCTCCTCTGCTAAATCTGCTACTGCTGCCGCCTCTTGCAACCTTTGAACCTGTAGAGTCTCATCCGTGACTGTCTCATCAAGGCTGTGTTCACTGTACATTCTGCCCCATCCGTGGCCGTGTACTAAGGTGTGGCCGTGTACTAAGGCTGTCAATACTGTGCAAAGGCTGTCTGAACTGTGCATTCTGCCCCAGTCGTGGCCGTGTACTAAGGCTGTCAATACTGTGCCAAAGCTGTTTGAACTGTACATTCTGCCCCATCCGTGGCCGTGTACCTTAGCTGTTCATACTGTACATTCTGCCCAATCCGTGGCCGTGTACCAAGGCAGTTTATACTGTACATTCTGCCCCATCCGTGGCCGTGTACCAACGCTGTTAAAATTGTACATTCTGCCCCATCCGTGGCCGTGTACTTAGCCATCTGAGCCAGTGCATTCTGCCCCATCCATGGCCGTGTACTGAGCCTGTTCGGGTCTGTACATTCTGCCCCATCCGTGGCCGTGTACTGTACCACCTAGAAAATATATGATGGCAGAACAGCCAGTGACAGCTCAGGCAACCAAGCCGAAACCATCTAAGGCGCCCAAGCATAAGCACACCAAAGCAGTTGCCAAAACTAAACATCTATCCAGCCACAGCACAACCAAGCGGCCACGCTACGTCTCTGTTCCGGCTTCCGAGTGGGCGGGCCAGGAACAGTTAACGAATCTATTTCACTCTCCCAGTGCTTCCTCTGAGGAGGAGGACTTTGCTGGGTTATCTGACCAACCAGCAGCCAGCCACCCTCCCCCCATGTTACCGCCTAGGGCTTTTTCTTCTTCACAGCCCGCTACAGGACATGCTGTCGTTCTTTACTCAAACACACTCACCGCCACAACTCCCCGCCATACCTCAGCGCAGTGTGGACCACTATGTACGCAATGAGGCAGACCCATCCTGCTCTCCAAATCCTTTTGACATTGCCGGGGCAGGTTTGTTGATGACGTTTCTTGTGGGGAGGAGCCACAATTTGCTTCACAAGCTGAAGGAGACGAATAGAGTGATCATTCGGAACATGAGGCGGATACCTCTTACCGTTTGTTTGATGACTCAGATTATCAGCCCCTTGCTCGCAGAGTATTGAGCACCCTTGGTCTCCAATCTACACAACCTGCAGCTGCCGCTCCCGCCATCAAAGGAGCCAGAGTCCTAAAATCCCCTACGCCAGCAGAGCACTACCTTCCTGTGCCAGATCCCATTGCTAAACTGGCCAAGGATGAATGGTCTCATCCGTTACAATCACACCGTTTTAACGCTCTTGCGGACAGACTTTACACTTTGGCTCCGGACTTTACAAGCAGACTGGCCGTCCCTGGCATAGACGAGCCCATCTCCAGTCTAGTCTCTAGGTCCCTTTTGCCGAGGGAAGGAGACTCACAGTTAAATGACGCCACTGAGCGGAGGCTGGACTTTGCCTTACGCAAGAATCATGAGGCCACCGCTTTCTCCATGCGGGCATCTGCGTCAGCTTCCATCTTTTCCAGGGCAGCGATGATGTGGTTGGATGACCTCTTTGATGATCCTAATCCCGATGCTGTCTCTCTCAGAAGGTCACTGATGAAACTGCGCAAGACAGCGGCTTTTGTGGCTGATCCCACCTTGGACGCAAATCAGCTAGGAGCACGAGCTATGGCAGCTTCAAGTCTGCTTCCACAGCGCAATCTCCTTTGGTGTGTGTGCTGCAGATAGGACCCTGTAGCCCCACACAAGTGCATCTACTAAATCTGTTACTGCTGCTCATCTCTACTGATGCTGCCTCCTGCAACTATTTGATCCTGCGCTCTCTCAGTTGTGACTGTCTTTGCCTGTGCATTCTGCCCCATCCATGGCCGTGTAACAGGCTGTCTGAACTGTACATTCTGCCCCATCCGTGGCCGTGTACTAAGGCTGTGACTACTGTATAAGAGCTGTCTGAACTGTAGTGGTTGTGTACCAAGGCTGTTAATTCTGTACATTCTGCCCCATCCGTGGCCGTGTACCAACGCTGCTGAATCTGTACATTCTGCCCCATCCGTGGCCGTGTACCAAGGCTGTTAATTCTGTACATTCTGCCCCATCCGTGGCCGTGTACCACCGCAGCTAAATCCGTACATTCTGCCCCATCCGTGGCCATGTACGTCACCATCTGAGCCAGTGCATTCTGCCCCATCCGCGGCCGTGTACTGAGCCTTTTTGGGTCTGTATATTCTGCCCCACCCGTGGCCGTATACTGAACCCCTCCGGATTATATGATGGCGGAACAGCCAATGACAGCTCAAGCAACCAAGCCTAAACAATCTAAGGCAACCAAGCACAAGCACATCAAAGCGGTTGCCAAAACTAAGCATATATCCAGCCATGGCACATCCAAGAGGGCACGCTACATTCCGTACTGGTTTCTGAGGAGGCTGGCCAGGAACCATTAACATCTCTGTTTAATTCTCCGACCGCATCCTCCGAGGAGGACTTTGCAGGGTTTCCTGACCAGCCAGCAGCCAGCCAGCCTCCTCCTGTATTACCACCGAGGGCACATTCCTCATCTCAGCCTGCTGAACCGTCCATCTCTTTGCCTTTGCAAGCACAACCATCTTCCACACCGGGGCTGCAGCTGTCTCATGAGTTCATATCGCAACTACAAGACATGCTGTCGTTCTTCTCTCAAACACAGACACAGGCACAAGTCACTGTCATGCCTCAGCAGAGGATTAGCAGACAACCCGATAATCTGGGTCCATGTCTTGAAGGCCTACGGTTGGCTAGTCAACTTCTACAAAAGCCATCTTCAACCAACCCAACGCCTACAACATCTAGGGGCGATGTTGGACACCCGGCAGGCGACGGTGTTCCTGTCTCCAGAACGCATAACTGCTATCATAAACATCGCACGGTCTCTGATGCACCAAGCAACCACAGACGTTATACTTCTAGCCAGGGCTCTCGGAATGTTGGTGTCCACCATCCATATTGTGCCATGGGCTCAAGCTCATACTCGCCAACTCCAGTGGGCCTTGTTGCCATTTCAGCAGGACGTTGCCAGCTCAAATCATCGAGCAATTCCCTTGAGCCCCGCACTGCGTCTTTTATTCCGCTGGTGGACGAGGGTCCAACATCTCACCCAGGGCACTCCGTTCAGAGAACCCCACAGGACTGTTATCACCACAGATGCCAGTCTCCTAGGCTGGGGAGCCCACTGCAACTCCCAGTTCGTTCAATAATAATAATAATAATAATAATAATAATAATAATAAATTATTTTTAGGCCGCCTATCTGGCCGAATGAACGGCCACTCTAGGCGGCATACATAGATTAAAATAAATACAACATATAAATACAGTTATAACATCAATCTTCGGATAATCAGCCCACCCACTTCTGTACGTTAAAAACTAAAATTACCTAGTTCAAGGGGTTTGGACCACAGCAGAGCAGACTCAGAGCATCAATTGGCTGGAACTGAAGGCTGTCCACTTAGCTCTGCTCCATTTTCAGTCTCTGTTCCACTTGGACCATGTTCTCATTCGAACGGACAACACGTGTGCCAAATCTCATTTAAACAGACAAGGGGGGACCAGGTCCCGTCCTCTGCAGAACCTAGCTTCCCTCATATTCGACTGGGCAGAGCAACATCTGCAATCCTTAAAAGCAGAACATCTCAGAGGAATTCGGAATGTGACAGCAGACTGGCTCAGCAGACAACAGGTCTTTCCGGGAGAATGGAAACTTCATCCGACCGTTTTCCATCTTCTTCAGTGTCGGTTCGGCGTCTTCTCAGTCGATCTATTTGCCTCCAGTCGCAATTGCCAGCTACCCAGGTACTTCGCTCGATACCTGGACACGACAGCGGAAGCGGTGGATGCCCTGTCGCTACCGTGGCCGGATGGTCTATTGTACGCCTTCCCTCCAATACCACTGTTAGCCAGAACCTTGAGGAAGGCGCGACGCGAGAGGGCCAAACTGGTTCTGATAGCCCCATATTGGCCCCGTCGACCGTGGTTCTCGGATCTCCTTGCCATGTCAGTGACGGATCCTTGGACGCTCCCAGTCAGGCCAGACCTCTTATCCCAGGGCCCAATATTGCATCAGGACCCCAATTTACTCAAACTAACAGCGTGGCTTTTGAACGAGGACATTTAAGGTCTGCTGGCCTGTCTGACGCTGTTATTGACATTATCTTGGCCTCAAGAAGACCATCCACTACCCGTATATATCAACATACTTGGGTGGCATTCTCCAGGTGGTGTCAGTCCCAGCACTTCGATCCTTCCCAGGCCACAATACAGCAGGTGCTGCAATTCCTTCATAGGGGCCTCCTGATGGGACTTAGACCCAACACCTTACGTAGACATGCGTCCACTCTGTCGTCCATTCTCTCAGTGTCCTCCGCTGGTGCTCCTATTGCCTCGCACCTGTTCATCAAACGTTTCCTGAGGGGAACCGCGTTACGCTCACCGGCTGTATCCCACCGTTTTCCCTCATGGAGTTTGTCGAAGGTTCTACAGGCTTTACAACGTCCTCCGTTCGAGCCCCTTAGGACTGTGCCTTTACGTCTGTTGTCATTTAAGGTCCTGTTCCTGATCGCGATCACCTCTACAAGACGAGTTTTGGAACTGGGCGCATTGTCTTCTGCCCGCCATCTCTGCGTCTTTCACAAGGACTGTGTTGTGTTCCTTCCGCCCCAAGGTCAATTCAGTTTTCCATTGTAACCAGGACATTGTTCTTCCTTCATTTTGTCCGAATCCTACTCATCCTCTGGAGAAGGCTTGGCATTCGTTGGATGTTCGGAGGGCTCTCAAGACTTACCTGTCTAGGACCCAAGATATACGACGGACTGAGTCCTTGTTTGTATCCTTTCATCCACGTTCTATGGGGCATAAAGTAGCTAATTCCACCTTATCCCGCTGGTTGTGTGCATGTATTACCTTAGCCTATGAGTCCCTTAAGCTTCCTGTCCCAGCTAGTATAACAGCTCATTCCACTAGGTCAGCAGCCACTACGGCTGCTTTTGCTACCAACGCTCCTGTTGCTGACATTTGCAGAGCTGCTGTTTGGTCTACCCCGCACTCGTTTATAAGGCATTATAAAATAGATCGTTATGCTTCTGCTGATGCCTCTTTTGGCATACGAATGTTGCAACAGGTTCTTAATGATGATTAGGATGTGGGTGGTCCCTCCCTGTTATGGGCTGCTTTGGTACATCCCGCTTGATGGCATTCCTCCTATGGAAAATGGACCATTGGTCTCACCTGAAGGGTGATTTTCATAGGAGGACTGCCACCACGACCCTCCCAGTTGGAGGATACCTAGATATTTTTCTGGGGCTTTTATATATTCCTGTTACGCTATTATATTAAATTTACTAGTGAAGTCAAGACTGCTATTAATGTTATATCGCTACGTTAGAGTCATATTATTATGGTTATTGCTATTGTGTTATGTCTTTGCTGGTAGGCCCGTTGGCCTTTTCTCCTACATTTTTAGATATCTCTCTTTGGACTCGCTGCGAATGAACTGGAGAGTGGGAGGGGCCTGACGCCCCTAGTCTTGACTTCAAAAAACATTCTTGCCTCCGGACGATAGGTGGAGCTATAACCCGCTTGATGGCAGTCCTCCTATGAAAATCACCCTTCAGGTGAGACCAATGGTCCAATCCAATTATATGTACATCTACTTAAAGGGTCTCAGGTAACAGGGAAATGTCCTCTTCTTGGGCAGAGTCACTGTTGATAAATAGTACTACATTAGATAAACCAGTGATGAAGGCTGTTTAATAGATAGGGTAATACATAATTAATTATCCTGCTTCAGCTGTTCATGGGAAGGAAGGTGCAATGAGCTACTTAGAGTGCTGAAGCCCTATTTCATCACCATAAGAAATTCTACATATCCCCTTTCCTCCTGCTCTAGATTCAGATACAAGAATAGATTTGCAAATAAGAGAGTAGCACCCGGCTAGCTAAATATTTTGTTGGATCTTCTGCTGTTGTTCAGTATAAAAATTAGTTTGCCACTCCATTAGGAGTGGATGCTGCGGCAGAGAATGTCAATGAAACTCCAGCTGTAGTTGTAGTTTTCTTAATTTCATGCAAATGATTTCTTTGCATAATGGTCATAGTTCATGTACATGTTCACCAAGAAAACTGTTCATGATGGGTAGTTGGAAAGGTGAAGTTGCTTGTTACTTTAGTTTAGAGTATGCATAAAGGTGGATGTATCTTATTTAGGCTGGAGGATGAGTCAAATTATGCAGTTCACTATCCGGATAACTATTATTTAAGACATGGTTTAACTTCCCTGGCTGTATTATTCTGATGTATTATCCTAAGTGGTGTGTGTGTATGTGTGCGCACGTGGGTGTTCAGAACAGAATATCCTTCCTTTGCTCACATACTGTTTTTCCTCTTGCAACAATTCAGAATGAATATTGACTTTCTATTATCTAGACAAATTCTGGCCCACATGTATGCCTGGCTTACTGTGTATCAGCCTATAAGCAAATCTAACTCTTGTGTTTATTGTTGTTGCATAGAAGGCATTTATGAAATTGTGGCTGAAACTGTCACCTCAGGCCTTCAGGAACAGAATCCTGCTGCTGACATTCATTTTTAAGTGACTGTATGCATATAGGAAAGAAAGCTTTGTGGGAAGAAGGAACAAATCGTAGCAGAAGGGAAGAGAACATTCTGTGTGTGGGGAAGAATGTGTAGGAAGAGGGAGGAGTACTAAGTATTGCAAGTAAATCATGAAGCAAGAAGGGTGAATGGCAGTGTAATTGTGTTTTTTAGTCAAGTAGGAAGTGGAGAAAATGAGATTCTACATCACATGCTCTACTGACTACTTTGGTTTTAAACTTTATTTTTTTAGCATGTAGTTTATATTTACAAATATTGGAAGCTTTAAAGTTACACCACCAAGTTTGACTTGTTAATGGAAAAGGATGGCAAAGATAACAGGAGACATATTCCGTAAAATTTATTATTCTTTAGTTAGGAACATAACTTCTTTTTTCTCTTTTTTGTTTTGTTTTGTTATTTGCATAGCGCTCCTAAGTGCTCTAAGCACTTCAGATTATATCCGTAATCCCTAAAACAATCCTGTAATGTGGAGATATCCTGTATTATCCTGTTACATGTTTGAGTGTACTGAGAGAAAAATGTGCCTCTGTTTTGCCAAGCAAAATCAGGATCTTGGATTACTACTGGAGAATCGGAAACTGTCTTGTAACTGAAGCAGACAGGTTATTTTGTGAACATAGTTGAAAGAACAAGCTTCCAAAATTTAATTCATTTCTTTGGTATCCAGTTGTAATTCCTAAACTGGCTCTTGACCCTAATGGGCCTGGCTCCAGTCTCAGTTCAATGTATATTAGGTGGTCGTTTTGTGCTCTTGTAATTTGGGTTACTAAAGTATCTCTCACTTGCAACCTTGACACACCTTGTATGATCTTTTGCCATTGAGACCTGGGTTAATGACAGGACTGGTGCCAGGCATGCCAGGGACCTTGGGCACCAGCCTGCCCCACACACACCCTGTTGGTGTGTGTGGAATTGCGTGTCCGGCACTGTACAGGTGAACAGCGAAACATTCAAGAAATCCAAGCGCAGACAGAGAACTTGTTTAAGAGTCCTTTACTTTGGACATTAAGGCAGCAAAACAGCATACACGATTATGACACCTTCCTAGCAAGAACTTCTTCCCCCACAATTAGCTGGCAGAGCTGTCCAGCCTTTATCTCCCTTGGTTGCCATGGCAGCACCAGGTGCTGGCCTTGACAGCCTCGCCAAGGCTCTGCAAGCAGCTTAACCCCTGCTCTGCTCTTCTTTGCTTTAGTCTTGATGGAAACACAGGGCAGTCATGCCTATGGGTCAACACACCCCACCTACCTAGCTTGGTGAAGGCTGCCCACGCTGTGCGCACATGCCTGCCATCAACCAAGATGGCAGCAGGGGCAGCAGGCCCTTAGGGAAACCTTGGCCACCATCTTGGCTGATGGCATGATTCAAGGGAGAGGTAGGTGGGGCATGCAGGCAGAGAGCTCAAAGCAGCCGAGTGAGCTTTTTGGGCTTTCTTAACAGAAATAGGGTGAGAAAGATAGACCAATAGACTGGGGAAGGGAGGAAATCCAGTGAAGAGGTTTGAGGGGGCTTGTACAAAGCTTTAGGGCAAAATAGGAAGAGAGAAATAAAAGGAGAATTAAATTTGGATTGAGCGAGAGGAAAAAAGAAGGCATTTTGAGAGAAGGGATAAGAGAAGCAGAGAGGAGAAAGATTTATTGCCAGTTTTAGAGTACTGACTTGAGTATTTTTGTAAGGGATGCAAAGGAGAGTTTGATATTGTGTCCCTCAAGCCATCCTGGTTCAGCAAAAGTAACAAAGAAAGGAAAAAGAAAAACGAGTTCCAGAGAAGGAGAGTTACCTATTCTGTAAAGGAGAGAGCATAGTTCCCAGTGGGGGGGGGGTCTGCAACCTTAGCAAGGATCCTTTGAAAGAAACACCCCCTGGAGAGAAACTCCCCAATATCTGAGCTGGCAAGTAGCAGCTTTTATGGCCCAATCTGGCCTTAATAATTAGAATAAAATAAAGACTAAAAGCTTTCCTGAAAATGGAGCTAGTCAGAAAGAGTTTGTCCTAAATCCCTGAGAAATTGCTTCCAAAAGTTCATCTTCATCCTGATGTCCAGGTAGTGGGAGAAAAAAGATTAGCAAATCTTTGGGACTTTTCTGGTGGGAGCCTCAGGCTACTGAAACATCTTGATTAGGTATTGAAGGAAAGGGGAATAACAAAGGAGTATTTTAGGTTATATATCTTGGCCTAGCCCTTCCAGATGGAGTCTGATGTTCTTTTGTTTAAATTCAAAAGTGAAAAAAGAATATGGCAAAGATTTACAGTGAAGGAGACAACAATCAATGGGTTTAGTACAGGTCTGGAAACCTTTGGCTCTCCAGATGTTGCTGAATTACAACTCCCATCATCCCAGGCTATTGGCCCTGCTTGTTGGGGCTGATGGGAGTTGTACATCAATAATATCTGGGGGCCCAAAGGTTCTCCGCCCCCTGATTTAGCAGATGTTTCAACTCTAGCTTACTTGAATGTACTCTACTTGAGTAGACTGGAGATTGCCCTTGCCTCTTCAGGCAAAAAAAAGAACTTCCCTCCTAGGGGACAGACTACCGTTCTTATAGCAAAAGCTGGATTTGGGGGTTACTTCTTAACAGGCCTTGATTCAGAATGTTTGAGTTTGTTTCTAATACTAATGCAGTTGTGTTTTTATATACTTTAAAAAAACTTTCAGCATCAATGCTTTTAACTATTTAAAAATATATTAATCATAAAAACATTTTGAAGTAACTCCAAAATTTCTTCTAAAAGTGTTTTTGGGGTAACTGTTTCAGAAATTTCCTGAATGCAAATGATGAAGTGAAGTTGAGTGAAGGTACAGAAATACACAAGTGTGTGCACTTTCAGGATCCGATATTTAGGGTGCTGTTTAAACAATATTTTTGTGCAATTTCATTTTATTATGACACCAATAAGGACTAGTTTTGCTATTTCCAGTTTGACTTCAAGCCTTGCCTATTGATCTTGCAGTATTGACTTCTTTATGGTGAAATATGCAACATAGGGCTTACTGTTGTTATATGGGTATCATACTTTGAAAGTGATCCGAAGTCCGCACATATTGTGCACAGCTACATAGAAGTCCATACGACTACTAAACATATCAGTAGAGATTTTCTCTGTCCTTTGACTGCAAAACATCTTGTTGTATGAAATGCTTCCTGATTTTGTTCCTAAGCAACCCACTTCATGCTGTATTTAGAGAGGACACTTCTGTTTTTCTATAAGTCATTATTTCTACTGATTCCATTGGTTACAAAGAAAGTTAGAGCTGTGTTAATACTTGTCTGGTCTTCCTTTCTGAGAAGCATCATTGTTGTCTAATTTAAGGCTCCTGCAAATCATCTTAAATTGATGTCTCTTAGAATATCTTAGCTTGTTATCTGAACAGTTTCAGATTGTGGGTAGACACCAGCCTTCTTTAGAGGTCCAAAATATCATGCTGTGGTGAGCAGTTGCCAAGAAAAAGCTCTTTACAGCTTGTTGATGCACAGAAATAAAGCTTCTCACCATTTCCCTTGATGGCTAGATGTCAGAATATGTAAAACTTAATCATCTAGAATCTTTTGTGGGATCTGTGGGAAAGTAGTAAAATGGTTTCATCATAAGAAGCAGCTCACTAAATATTAACAAGGGAGTTGTTATACACACACACACACATTCTGGTTCTTCAAAAGTGTTTACAGTTGGAGGAAATAATTTCATTTTAAAATGTTACAACTGATCCTGGCATGATCTGATGATACATGTTGGAGCAACCTTGCTTAAACTGAGCAGGTCAGGGTCTGATTAGTGCCTCTTACATTCCTTCCTCCAAGAGCAATTAGGTTAGCCGAGGCATGGGGGGGGGAAATGAGAGACTGTTGGGGAACTCTTATGGCCATGTTTGCACTCACAACTAAACCATACTTTAGCACATTACACAAGCAAGAATGAGCTGGAGAAGGGGCTCAGCAGCTTTTACTTCACTTGGCAGCTTTTACCACAGGTTAATGTGTTGTCTGGACCTGGACTTGTGGTTAAGATTAAATAGTTAAGATTATGACTAGTTTAAACAAGCCAGCCTCAGTAATTGTTGTCTGAACTTGTCAAGTGAACAGAAGAACCATAGCTTATGGCAACCAGTTTGTTGTTCCAGACAAATCACAGTTTAAGCAAAAGTGTGAGTGAAATCTTCCAGTCTCCTCCTCCAAGCTATAGGGAGGTAGAGGGGGGGACTGCAAGCCTGAGGCTAGTATCCCCTCATTCTTGCTTATGTACGTCATGCTACGTCTGGGGTTCCACCATGGAAGAAGTGTGGGATGTAGATATCAATAAGCTATATCATATTCTCTATATTACTTCTGAGTATACTCTGTTTTGAAGGATAACATTTGTATGGTGTGATCATTTGCCTTGTGAAGAACTTTATGTAAGACTCTGGGTGCTTTCACACTGCACTTTATTCTGTTATTTTGACTGTTTCTTACCTGTTAATTTCCGCATTATATTTGACCTTTCACACAACATACCAGGTAGCTCTGGAATTCTGGTGGAATGTAGTGGACGTTTAGCGCTAATTTCCGTGACAAATGATACCAGAAATAATCCGTTAACAAGGCTGAGAACACGGAACATTGCGGGAGTTTTTTGCTAGTTACAGTCGCTCTTGTGACAGGCATCCCAGCATGCAGTGTGGAATAGAGGGGGGAAATGAGCAGGAACTGCCTTAAAACAGAGGAGAGAAATGAGCAGGAGCTGACCCTGAGCTGCAGCTGCTAGCTCTAGACGAGCCGCATTAACAGGCGCTTCCGCCACCAAGCAACTGGGGCCAAAGAAGGGTGAAGGGAGGTGCGTTATCAGGCGCTTCCCCACCCCACCATTGACCAGAGCCGCAGCTGCGAGCTCCGGTATGGATAAGAGCAAGGGTAAGGCATCCACGAGCTCCCAGCCGCCGCTGAAGCTGGTGCCACCGCCCCCAGCTCCCTGGGGCTGCGGCCGTGAATCCCAAAATAAACAGTGATGGTAAGGAGAGCTGCCTCCATGAGCTCCCGAGGGCCTCAACAGCAGGTGCTGCTGCTGCGAGCCCTGAAAGCCAAGATGGGGAAAATATACCAAACCCCCTAAAACGGGGGGGGGGAGAGAAAAACTCTGAAGCATATGGTGCTACTGGAGGAATTAGTGCACACGTGTATAAAGGGAGAGGGATGAAGACAAGGCTGTGTTCATTGGAGCTGTGTGAAAGACCATATATTGGCTGTAAAAACTGCTGTTCCTTGGCGCAACAAGTACTGCAGCGTGAAAGGGGTTTTAGAAATCGGGACAGAAGCGCTTCCTTTTTAATCCATTAAACTAACGCAATCAGCCCCATGTGTGAAAGCAGCCTCAGACTTTATATAAGGGTGTGTCATGTTGAGATATGTAGCTTGTAAACAGAACTGGATGCTGGCACATTTAGATAGAATGTAAATACTGATTTCAATGGTAATATACTCTCAAGGAAAGTGTGCAACTGAAATAAGCCTCCTTTGTCACCTTAACAGTTTCCTAGAGTAGATTCCTACATGTCTCCTTCTCTCCCACCTCCACCCCCTCTCTCTCACATGACTTCTTGCTTATTAGTTTCTGTCAGAGATGCATATAAAACAGGGTCACAATAAATGTTTGTCACCCTGTTCTCCAACAGGCTTTGGGATCATGGGCTAATATATAGATTGGTCTTTTTCAATAACACTTCTGTATGGAGCTTCATCCTGAGTGGTTAACTTTCTAATGGAAGGGAATGTTTTCAGTCCTCTAAATCAGGAGTGGCTAACCTGTGGCCCTCCAGATTTGCCGGACTAGAACTCCCATTATCACTGACTATTTGCTATGCTAGCTGTGTCTGTTGGGAGTTGGAGTCCAGTAACATCTGGAGGGCCACAGGTTAGATTTACAGCAGTGGTGGCTAGCTATAAGTAACTTATCTGTGATATGCAGGCATCGTGTTCACACATATAAAAACCTTTTGTCTTTTCAGGTCAGATATTTTTTACTGTTTACACCTCTATATGCTGTATCAATTGGATTTACTCCCATGCATCATGCTTAGAGTAGGTAAAACTGACCATGGGGGAGGAGGCAAAGGGGAGAGGAGAGGGAAGGAGGGGGAGGGAATTAGAGGGGGAGGAGCAAAGGAAGGGGAAGGAAGGGGCAAGAGGGAGGGGATGGGGGAGGAGGAGGGGAGAGCAGATTTGATAATTTGCATGCTTTTTTAGTTCAGTGGGATTTAAGCTTAGGATAGGTGAAACTGACCTGGGGGAGGGGCAGGGAGGGGGAGAGATGGAGAAGAAGGGCAGGGATAGGGAGGAAGGGGGAGGGGAGGAGATTGGGCAGGTGGGCACTGAGAAGAGGGAAAGCCCCTTTCCTTTCCAAAAGGAAAACATTGTTAATAGTATCATTGTTTTTCAGGGTTTCCTCCACGTATTTATTCTACAGCAGGTACATGTAGTCTCCCACCCAAATTTAAACCAAAGCTGCTCCTGGCCTCATCCACTCCAAACCTTTATTTCACTTTAGACAGTCCTGGCTTCCCCCAAAGAATCCTGGGAAGTGTGAAGGGTGCTGAGAGCTGCTAGGAGAGGCCCTATTCCCCTCACAGAGCTCCAATCCCCAGAAGAGGGGCTGACTGTTAAACCACTCTGGCCACTGGAGCTCTGTCAGGGGAATAGTAGTCTCCTCTCACCCTTTACAAACTACAGTTCCCAGGATTCATTGGGGGAACCTATGACTGTTTAACGTGAGGAAAAAATGTCTGGCATGGATGTGGTCCCCTGGTTAGCCAAGCCAAGAAGCTGTGGGTCTGGCTTTTAGAACACTGACAGCTGGTTCTTACTGAGTATGCCCATGATCACTGACTTCAGTGTTAATTTTCTTAAATTAATTAAAAATCAGCCATGCATTTTTTTTAACTTTTAAACTGCAGAAGATGAAGGTCGGAGTATGGGGCAAGGTGAGTAATAAGATTACAGGTACGCTGTGAACTTTTTTCCTTTATTTTAATTTTTCTTTCTCTTTCCCCCCACTTTTGTTGAATTTGCAAAAACAAAAAATGTATTAAGGGTGCTATCAGCATTGGATTTTTACTCTGGCAGTGCTCCTCAAGAGGATAATATAGAAAGCGGGGGTACCTATTTCACCCAGTCACATAACTTATGGTTACTCAGATTGTCCCTCAGCAAACAAAAATGAATAGGTCTAGAAAAATATTTCACATTCCTAGTTGCCATTATCAAATTCCTTGGGTATGAGGGCTCTGGATGCAAGGTTAAACAAAAATGTTTCCTGTGGAGAAAACTGCAATGAATTAAGCAACCCTGTGTTTGCGCCAAAACAGAGAACAGGTCGATTCATGGCAGTTTTTCTAAATAAGAACAAATTGTTACTTTTTTCTCCTTGTAGGGAAAAATGTGATTATATTGCAAATATGTGTATGTATTGCTGAAAGTAAATAGATAACAGTATGCGTTGCTACACAGAGAAAAATTAAAAAGTAACGTTTTGTTTTAATGTATTCTCAGGTCTGTTTTTATGATGTTTTAAAGTGTTTTTAGCGTTTCTGTTTGCCGCCCTGGGCTCCTGCTGGGAGGAAGGGTGGGATATCAAATAATAAATAAAATAAATAATCAACCAATAGTTGCATTTTCACACATAAATATTTTACAGTGTTAAAAATTGCTTCTTTCCTCACTGAGAAAAAAATTGGCTATTTGTTTTATTTATAGGGTTACAGTTATGGTTCCAAATGTCACAACATTGCATAAACGTTGAGGCTTTAATCCTAAGCATATTTACTTGGAAAGTCCCATTGAACCCAGTAATTTACTTCCCAATCATAGAGTTGGGCTTCTAACCACTTTTGACTAATACAAGAAAATATGTTAGAGTACTTGACAGCGTGGGGTTACTTTTGAACAATCTGTTTCTTGCAGACTTCTTTACTTTTAATCACAGGTATTTGACGAATATCTAAAGACTACTAAAGAGAGAGTATAAATTTTGTGATGTGTTGATTGAATAAATTTATATAATTTAGTAACATCTGAAGCCATTTATGTTTCTTACCACTTAATGTTTTCTTTATAGTTTTTTTTTTAGGTATTTATTATGAGCTGTCTTATGTTGGTGTATTCTACATTCAAGTGTGTATGAGCCATATTATGGGTGGAACCTTCTCATCTGGACACAGCAGGCAGGACTAGAGTTGTGAAGGTCTGGGGGAAAAACAATTTTGGAAGTTTCCCTCAATTTTTTCCAGATTTTTCCAGGCCCTCACACCTCTAGGCAGGACTTTCAAAAATGATTGAGCAGATCTAGGGGGACACTCACTTAGCTTCCCATCAACGGTGTCTGAGGGAAGATAAGCTGGGCTGTGTGTATCCTGCATTACAAATCTGAATTGCTTGGGTAAATATTTGTAAACATTGTACACCAGGAAAAGTTGGTGCAAATTCAGCAAACTTGTAGTTTTTTTCCTTCTTACTCATAATGGGCTGTATGCAGTGGTAGCTTTGCACTACTCATGAAAGAAAGGATTCCTGATTTTTGTCAAGCCATCCTACTTACTGCAATTCTCTGCACCATATCCCCTACTGTTCCGGAGGGTTTCCCAGTCTTTCTCAAGAGCTCTTTGGGGTGGGTGGCTACAGCAGGTTGGGAGGACTGAGGAAGATTGGTCACCCTGTCTGAGCAGAAGTACTTCCCACTAGTACAGGGGTTCCCAAACTGTAGTCCGTGGACCACTGGTGGTCCATGAGCTTGATATAGGTGGTCTGCAGTATATCTGTATTTGTAATTGAAGATGAGAGATGCACATCCAAATTCATACTGATTTTTAATGGTCTTTTATTGCTTCCTTGATTCTGATATCATGTTTTATTGTATTAAAATTTGAATTCTGTGGAATTCAAATTGTAATACAATAAAATACAATATATAAGAAATGAAAGAAGCTATAAAATACAATTAAAAATCATACGCATTTAGCACAGTGCATTACAATTGCTGCAACAGGCAGAAAAATCATTATGTGGTCCACCAAGACCCTCAGTAATTGTCAAGTGGACCATGGGAAAGAGACTTCGGGAACCACTGCACTAGCACAAAGCCAGAACCAGATACACATCAATATATTTTCATACTCTACTTTGCTAGTCATGAGAAGCAAGGAGGTAAGGAGACTATAATCCTGTTGCCACTATTTTATTCAGCCATCTCTGTGGCTTCTGAGATTTCAGTAGTCATTCTTCACTCACATTCAATCATATCTTCACAACCATAAGGGCTAGAAACCTGTTTTAAAAAATACATCTGAAAACTGAAACTCTCAGGAAGCTGAATTTTGTGACCATATAATGTTGTTTGCTTTCGTCTGGTCCTGCAGAACCATTGCGTGCATACAGCTCTGATGATATATTCTGACAGGATTCTTTTGTGGTTAGGGATGGACTGGAGTCCTGGGTCTCTGAATCCTTTCTTCTGATAAGGGTAGCTTTAGGAAAAAACAGTGAAGAGGCAGTTGAGCAGAAAATTCTTCCCATTCACCTAACCTAGAGACTAATACTGGGGTTAGGTGTTGTGTGCATAAGGGGGAGTGGGAGAAAAGGACTGTTTTTTCTTTCTTTCAAAATATGTTAAAACAAATAAAAACATCATAACAATAATAAAAACAACACAGTATATTATATAGTCTGTATGCATTGAGGATCATTTTTCTTGTGCATTTTTTTTCTGTGATGTGCTTCACCGTTGATGACCTACTTTCCGAGCTCCAAATACTTTGGACCTTATTTAAATATTGTTATAAGTAGACTGTATCGTAACTCTATTCTTTTCTCTCTTAACATGTGCCTGAATTTCCTGCGATGAATCTGTTGGTGCTGGCAAATTTTAGAGCCCATTGTGAAGAATGGCAGACCTCCAACATCTCATAGCATGCACTCATTCCTTCACCAGTACACAGGATCCTTCAAAAAGCCTCCACTACGAAGACCACACAGTGTTATAGGTGGCAGTCTTGGCTCTTTTATGGCAATGCCAAGAAATGGGAGCAGATTAGGTAATGTATCCTTATATTGTCAATTTGTTAAGTTATACTTTGAGGCGAAGAAGAGAAGTCAGAGAATCAATAATGCAATAATATTTTAATATAGCCATAGAAACACAGTGTTAAGATACTTTAATACTTCTAAATCTATTATCTTAAATGTATTTGGAAGGACACTCGCTATGGCCTAGTTTGCATGTCACATTAAGTCAAGTGATGGTTTAGCGTGAACACATGGGCCTCAGAAGAGGAAATCATGGTCCTTCACTCCATCAAAGCAGAGCTCATGGTTTAGCTCTCTATACATTGGTTATAGCTCATAGTTAGTCTGGAGAGAGAGCTAAACTACAAGAGTGGGTTCAGAGGACACACTAAGCAAACTATAGCTTAACTTAGTGTGGCACAGCAGCAAAATGACCAGGGAGAAGTGAAGTGGCCACAGACTCCTCTCTGGGACCTAAACCAGTGTGACATGTGTTCGTTCTAAGTCAGATGTGTTCAAAGTCTGGTATAAACCCAAGTTTGCACAACTGGTAGACACCATCATAATAGGATGGCATCCTAGTAAGATGGATTCCAAAGAAAAATGTAAGTGTTAATTTATAAAACACTCATATGTGAACGATTAGCACATAGGAAGGTACAATATATCCCTTACTTAGGCTGCTATCCAGATTGCTCACTGCTGCAGCTGAGGTTCTGGAACAGTGGAGCTACTGCTGCAGCCGCATCTTGGCTACTCATGGCAGCGGAAGGGGGAGCACGCAGATTGGGCTTGATCCCTGTGCCAGTTTGAGTCCTTACCCTCTGTGCCTGTGAGAGCAGCTTGGGATCCATCAGATCTTAGGCCAGCTTGGCCCTGCCCTTGGAACATCCTGTTTCAGAGCAATCTGCTGGGCTCTGCTGATGGTGATACAGCTGACAGGCCTTCTGCCTGCATGCTCGGTAGGTGAAAGGGGGAGGTCTGTGCCAGCGGAGTGATGCAAGTGGAGTGAGCTGGCACAAGCAAGCAGAGAAATGCCTCTGTTCAACCCAAACCCTACGCAGCTTGGCATAAAGTTATTTGGATTACAGCCTTACTGAGCCCAATTTCAGGAAAGTGACAAACCATCTCTGGATTAGAGGTTCTGCTGGTGAGTCATGAAGCTAGTACTACAGTTTGTTTGGCACGTGCAAGGATGTACTGATGCTTATGCTTGTACAGATTGGCAGTTACATTAGCTTTGGCATTTTACCTTTTTCTTTTATGAAGGAGTTGCAGTTATTTGACACTGTTCATATAATCATGCCTTTAAAAGATTCTAAGGCTACAATCCTATGTGTAGTTACATGCAAATAAGTTTCACTAAACTCAGTGTGACTTACTTTTGAGTAGACATGAATAGGATAGTACTGTAAAACCCTATTTGAGTGTCCAGTCATGTGATTCAAGAGCTCTGTGCATCAAAGAAGGATATATCAGCTGTCCACAAAGACCCACTTAATCCAGACCAGTGTGTGCCACAAACCATGTGCACAGCATTAAGGTGTTTCAGAAATGAAGGCTTCCATAAGTACTAAAATATTGTACACTTCTTCATTATAAATAGAAACTACATTGTTTGCCATCTCCTTGTGGGCCCCGTTCTGAAATGAGGCATAAGATAACAGTAAGGCTTGGAAACTAAGTCATTAAAGCTCCCTGCTGGGTTGAGCCATTCAACTGCGGCAGTCCCTGAAATGGTCGTCACACGGCAGAAACACAGAGAAATGGGACTATTAGAAGAGGATGAGACGCTTCACCAATCTACAATTACTCACTTTTTCTCCCCCAAACCTAATCTAAACTCCCAGCCAGAAATTCCGCCTGATTGGTCGCTAGATCTGCAACTTCCCAAACGTATAGGAAAAGACCACACACACTTCAAAAACTTGGCTGAGGAGTTACAAGACGCAGGCTTTCATTACTCAGCAGAGGGAGATATCCCCACCGAACTGATAACAATAGACTCTCTTCATGAAACTCAGGATTCCATTACTCCATCTTTAATGACACAATCTCCTCTTGAAACACACTCCCGAAAGTCCACTGCTGACTCACGCTCTCTTCCTCGGGCCGGAGATAATATAGTGTTGGAAGAATTAGCCTTGATCAAAGTCTATATCTCGGAGACCAACAGCTTACTGACAACACTGGTACAAGCTACGGAACAATTACTAAGTAATAAATCCAGTGTTAATAATCAGCTCCCTACTCTGCCCTCCGGTTATCTTCCAACTAAAATGGCCCCCAGGAATAGCTCTAAAGCTAACAAGCCACGCAAGACAGCCCCTCAAGGAACAAAAAAACCCAAGAACGTCAAGAATGTTAAATTTAACCCAGGTAAGAAAATGAACTTCAAACCCTTATTCAACCTTCTGGGTTCCCCCCCCCCATTCCCTCTCGATGACCTCACATCCTCAACCTGATAACCCTCATAAAGATGTCAATCAACAGAGATCTCTACCCAAGTCCATCTGTTCATCTGATAGACAACTTTCCAAACCTGAAGTACCCAGAGGGAACCCCCTACATCCTACTAAGAACTCATTGTCTCCACTTTCTGCTAACAATGGAACGAAGAAACCAGTATCTACTTTTATCACTAAAACGAAATCCTCCTCTTCCATACCTCCATGCGCACCTCCTGATTCCCTCCCGTGGAATCTAGCGCTACAACCTCGTAAACTTGCTGCCACCAGCCTATACCAGGACTTTGATTCTCGGTATCTGCCCCCGAGCATTCCCTTTCTGGATTCTTGTTTTAGCCGGGCCCACTTGGATAGCCGACGGAGGAGCTATATTAACTATACAACCAACTTATCTTCTCATCCATGCTCATGGAGACTTATTATAACATTTCACTCAGCCCAATTGACAAACTGGATCTACGAAGTAAGAGATAAGCTTCAGGAACAAGGCATCTTGCTCAACGTTATTTCTTAAATAATTCCCCCCCAAGCCCACTAATTCCCTTCTATGCTACTATCCCAGACACCCCTACAGTTATTCCCCCTAGCCTCTTGCAATCTTCTCCCCATCAGAGTCGATTTAAAGGAGCCTCGAGGCTAGAAACCAGGACTACCAATAGCCCTACTCCCCTAGACAAGCTATTGCCTGCTCCCCTCCCAGAGTCAACTATCTCTACCTCTCCCCCAAGCCAGCTGAGCTTATCAGATGACTCCGTAGCTGACGCCTCTTCTCTTAGTATGCTAGAGGGTTTTCCTAACGGAGATGAGGCTTCGGCCTCCCGCTCCTTTTCCACACTCCCCCCCCCCAGCACCAACTAGATATTCTTCTCAGACTAGAACGTTTTAAGGACCATCTACTAAATATTTTCAAAGCGGGTGAGCCTGAGAAAGCTCGACAAACTATAGAGTCTGACTCCGCCCCTATCGAACTCTACGAGCCCAGAGAAACAAACCCCCATTCCTCGTTCTCCCTATTCCCTCTATCTGACTTTCCTAATCACAACACCCTAGAGCCCTCGCACTGACAACCTAAACCCCGTTACCCCTCCCCATCTGACCTCTCCTTCTTTCCCCATCCTAGCTCCAACAGGTCCCTCCCTTCACTCAGTCTCCTATCCTGGAACATAGCAGGTTGGACATCTAAAACCAATTCACCCGATCTTCTACCATTTTTGCATAACTTTGATGTGATTCTATTACAAGAAACGTGGACAATGGATGCAATCACACTGGAAGGCTTTTCTTCAGTTGTGCTCTCAGCAGTTCCCCCCAAAGGCAAAGGCAGACCCAGTGCAGGATTGGCTATTCTTTTCTCAACTTCTTTAACTGCAACATTTTCCAAACTCCCTTCTTGCGGTTCCATGGCCATGGCTGCTTTGATAGAACTTAAAGACCTGTCTTTTGTATTGATTAATCTCTACATTCCCCCCTTTCCATCTAGAAGAGAAATCTCAGAGGCTTGGGAGACTTTGGAGTACTATATCCTGGACATTGAAATACGTCATCCATGCACTCCTTTTGTCATAATGGGAGATTTCAATGCCAGGATAGGCCCAAACAGCACCGCCCTCCTCTCCTCCAACCTCTGGGATTCCACTGATCTTATCGAACAATGGACTTCCCAAGAATGGTCTTCAAAAGACCTAAAGTCGAACTACGCCGGCACCCACTTGCTGCAATTGCCCGGCTGCTTCAACCTCTCAATTCTGAATGGCCACCACAAACATGATGGTTGTGCGGAATTCACCTTCATTTCGGGCCGAGGCAGCAGCTTGGTAGACTACGCGCTGGTTTCCTTTCCCTTATCCAGTGCCATTGCCCACTTTGCAGTGGGCACAAGACTTGACAGTGATCATCTTCCGTTAATCTTATCAATTTCAACCCGAGACCCGATCCACTTAAAAACTATCTCAACATTTAATCACAACTCTGTTAAGCTCAGACACACAAAGGTCAAATGGTCCCCAAATATCTCTTCCAGAATAACAACCTTTCTGGATTCCACCCCGGCCAAGGAGATCAGAGAAAATATTCTGAAGGACTCAGAACCGCAAATCAAACTCGCTGCATACTCGGACCTGATTCTTGCTTTGCAACCTATACTAAAAAATAACTACCATGAATCTAAACCCCGAGGCCTTTCCCACTCTGCCCGCTGGCT
Source organism: Rhineura floridana (assembly GCF_030035675.1). Classification (NCBI taxonomy): domain Eukaryota; kingdom Metazoa; phylum Chordata; class Lepidosauria; order Squamata; family Rhineuridae; genus Rhineura; species Rhineura floridana. The sequence goes on from NC_084487.1 coordinate 55,157,913, forward strand.
CGATAAAGACTGCGTGGCCGCTAAGAGAAACCTGAGGAAGATTTATATGACATATAGGATGCTCAATTCCAATCAACTCCCTCCCACATATTACACTACTAAGCATCAATACAAAGCACTCCTGACTTCTAAAAAGACACTAGCTATTCAGGCTGGCTGGAAGTCACTAATCAATGCGGCCAAACTTAACGATTCCAAGATCTTTTGGGCCCTGGTCACGGACGCCCTCTCTTCCCCGAATCCAGTTACCTGCCATATTCCCCCCCAAGAATGGGAAAAACATTTTTCAGACCTTTTCAAGGAGCCCACACTATCTCTTACCAAAAAGCTAGTCCCCTCTAGACCCTCAGATTTACCCCTCTGGCCTCCAGTATCCCAAGCGGAGATCATGTCATTAATTCATAGCCTGAAGACCGGAAAGGCTCCAGGGCCTGACGCAATTCCAGCTGACCTTCTGAAGGTGCAAGCTGCATGGTGGTCTCCTCTCCAATCTTTTCACCACAATAAATAGCCACGGCAGCATCCCAACCACATGGCTGGATGCCATCGTGATCCCCATCTATAAAAAAGGGCCACAAGAGGATCCCAACAACTTCAGACCCATTAGCTTACTATCTATCATTGGGAAACTTTATGCCAAATACCTGAATGGTAGGCTGACCACCTGGATCGAGGAGAAGTCCATCCTGGGGCCGGAACAGGCAGGCTTTAGAAAACTGAGATCCACTCTTGACCACTGTGCCCTGTTACACCACCTGGCCGAAAAATATTCTAGTCTCCACGGGAATGGGCTCTACGTGGCTTTCATAGACCTTAAATCGGCCTTTGATTCGATACCTAGAGATAGGCTATGGTCAAAGCTCCTTCAAACATCTATAGACAAAAGACTCCTTTTTCTTATCTTCCAACTCTACCAGCCCTCCACCCTTCGGGTTCGCTGTAGAACCGATGGCTCAGTTACCAACCCTATTTTAGTCAATAGGGGGGTGAGACAGGGATGCATACTGGCCCCTACTCTATTCAATCATTACCAAAACGATCTGAGTACATACTGTCAAGCCGCTAACTTCCACCCTCCCAAAATTGCAGAACATGCATGCCCTCTATTACTATATGCCGACGACACGGCTCTACTCTCCCTATCCAAAATAGGCCTCAGAAGGCTATTTATTTTATTATTTATTTAATTTAATTTATATACCGCCCTAAGCCAAAAAGGCTGTCTGGGCGGTGTACATCAGAAATAAAACAAGCACAATATATAAATAGGCTATTCCGTTCCTACATGGCCTACTGCGATCTGAATCTCCTGACCATTAATTATTCAAAAACAAAGATTTTGGTGTTTTCCCCTCGGCGCTCTACTCCGGTCTGGAGCATCAATGGCCAGAAAATCTCCCAGGTCAGGGAATATAAATATTTAGGGGTAATATTTCTTCCTCACTTTCATGGTCCCCTCATATCCGTTCCTCTGTGTCCACGGCCAAGGCTACGGCCAAAGTGCTACTCCGCTACTTTTTCTCAAAAGGGGGTCAATTCATACCAGCTGCCATCAAAGTTTTTGCTGCTAAAATCGCTCCACAGCTCCTCTATGGAAGCCCGATATGGGCTAGCCATTTCTGCTCCAAAGTGGAGGCGGTTCTCTCTAACTTTCTCCGTTCTATTTTCGACATCCCCCGATGCGTCCCCAATGCAGTCTTAAGGTTAGAGGCAGGGCTTACGTCCTTAGAATGCCAGACCTGGTCCCGCACCCTATGCTTTTGGTCCAAGCTGGCCTCTCCTAACCCTACGGACTACCTTACCTATATCCAACAGGATTCCTTTAACAGCTCCTGGGCCAAAGCAGTCCAACTCAAACTCTCCTCCATCGGCCTCCCACTGCTATCCCTAACTAGTTCAGACCCAACTACAACTAAGGCCTCTATCAACAGAAGACTCAAGGATATTGATCTACAAATGGACACAGCTAAGGCCTCCACCTCCTGCTCCCCTTTCCATTTTGGTCTGAGCTTCTCATCCCGTTTTCCTGCCCCGTACTTGGCTTTTTTAGATCTTCCATGCTACAGACTAGCCTTCTCACGGGCCAGGTTTAATTGCCTAAAGTCAGCCCTCCTCGAAGGTCGCTTCAGGGACATCCCATATACCAACCGATCCTGCCCCTGCAGCCCCAATGAAATTGAATCTCTTCCGCATGTTCTTTTTATTTGTCCCTTTTATCACACGCCTCGAGTTAAGTTTCTAAACCCACTGATTGCCAAATTGCCTCAATCCAGCTCACTTTTAGACAAACTACAGTTTCTTTTAAAAGGGACGGACAAGTATATATCCCATGGGACTGCCAAGTTTCTGCACACAGCTCAATCTCTACAATGCCAACTTTTTTAACCCTCCCTGTTTTAGTTTTGATTTTACTGTTTGTAGACCGTGTCTTTGACCGCACAATAAATTTGAACTTGAACAGTAAGGCTTGTGGTGGTTGAAATCAAAATGAAGACTTACTGTCACTAGTGAGTCCCCATGATAAAACATTCAAGGCTGACTATTCTAAGTTAAGGGGGGGATGGTAGTATGGGCTGACTCAGGTCATTGGCTAGAGATGACAGCTGTGAAAAAGCCTTTGCAGAAAATTCATAACCAATCCATTCTTTACAGTCTCTTTCCTAAGTCTTTTGGTGATCTATCACTGTGCAATTATTTTGTTGTCTGAATCAATTGCATGCTTTTATGTTACTGAATCCTTGGAATATTGCTTAAATATTCATGAATGCAGTTTTTTTCTCTCTTCATAAAGAAATTAACTGGCAGGCTTGCCTGTTCTTTGTGTCTGCAGATGTGAATTAGGTTTCCCAGAGGTGTAATTTTATGTCAATAAGCTCAAGATAGAGAAATATTTCCTATGAACCAAAGTACTGTTTTGTCTTATAAGCAGAGGGAGGACTTAAGTTGGTATAGTCCATTTCCTGCATCTGTTATTACTTCACCCAGTCAGTTGCAGTGCTTACATTTGATAACAACCTTTGCATAATTGGATAAACTTTTATTATGCATTTTATTTTTAATTGATACGAAGTGCGTTTTTGTTTTGTTTTCAAGTAAAAATAAGAAAACCCATATTTAGGGCTATATAAATTTCTGCAATCAAGCAAATTCAACTTAGCAAACAACAGCAGTCATTATACTTAACTTCAGAATTGGAAGCTTGAGCACTGCAATTGCCAAAATGGATGCCGTTACTCACAAAGGAATCTTTTGTATTTATAAAAACTGAGTGATTGAATATTTTGTCTGATGTCAATCATTCTGAGACCAAGTTACACTGCAGATGGCATTTTAAAATAATGCCTTCACCTTCCTCCTCAGTCATTTGCCATATAAATATTTTAAAGAGTCTATGTGGCAATACAGATACAAACACATTTTATTGTATCAAAATCTATTTATAAATCATACCAAATTTTGATTTAATTACCTTTCTGTAAAATACTAGAAAATACTTATCTCTAGTTGAGAGTACCTTACTGGAATGCATCACAGGAAGTTCTTGAACCTTCTTTATTTATTATTATTAGATAATTATATAATTATCTGTTGCATTTATTAATGTATAGAGCAAAGATGTACACATTGTAGTGCCGGGGTTTTTTTCATTGGTTATCCATTTCTGTTGTGGGACAAATGAAGCTAAAACAATGTGTGTGGTTTTTTAAATCAAAAAGTAAACAATTTAAGTCTTGTCATACATGGTAAAAAGCCTGTAGTATCAGCATGTGATTGCATTACCTTTGTCACCTAAATGTGTGTTAACATGTAATGGATGCATTTGCACATAGTCTAATGGCTTTTGCTATGTAAGGCTTTTGCATGACTAGGCCTACATTGACTGTACATACACAGCAGTTTATATACACACATGTATCAGGGTGATCTCTCTTCACCACCGCATGTTAATTCTATATGATTTGTCTGGAATGTGAATAGGTCTGTAGTTGCATACTATAGGAAATTAGCTTTTATCAAAATCAAGCCTATGTATACGTTTTCATAATGGGTTGGTTTGTGTGTAATGTTACACCATGGTTTAGTACTATGTGGATGTTATTCAGTGAGCCCGAGTGAGGCATTGGGTTTGAGTGCTCCCCTCCTCTCTGCTTCTCCTGTACAGCAGGGGAGAGAACTCCTGTCCAATTTACTTCCTGTTTCAAAGAATATCAGCTTAACATTATGTGCAAGCATGGAATCTTGGTTTAAAATGAACAGTGGTTAGTTAAACCACAAGCAGGCAGAAAGTCAATCAGGTTCTGGATGATTTGCAATACATTGGCAAGGATTTTGCTGACTCCAAACTAGTTTAAGAATAGCAACAACAAAATGACTGTGCCCACCAAAATTATACTGCTGAAATGAAGAAAGGAAAGCCTAGGGTAACCAGGAGTGGATTTTGCACAACTGTGAGCGCAGTTCAGTTCTGGTGCTCATTGCAGCTGGCACAGGATGTTCTGGTGTCTGAAGCAGAGCTGGCACTGCAGATGCATTGTTGCCTCCCACCCAACAATGCTTTGCTCTAACATAGTTTCCTAGGGGATGTAGGGTACTTGCAGAGTGAAGCACTGTATGCAAGGTTTCCCTGAAGAGCAACTGTGTTACCGCTTTGCTATGACAGCAGCATATACTATTTAAACTTTAAAGTTTAACTTTAAAGTTTAACAGTTCATAACCTTTAGCTTTTAAACAGAATTTGCTGTGCAGACCAGCACAGATGCAGGCAGTCTCCAGGACCGCCTCATCCAGAATGCCTTGCTTTGAAGAAGGTCCCTTCCTTAGAGCAAGGCGTAGGCAACCCAGCACCACCAGAGAGCCCTTTAGGAGTGCCGCTTACCTCTTTGCTTTAGTAGCAACAGGTGGATGATGAGGCTGGGGAAGGTTGCCGATCCTTCCTCATCTGCCACCTCAGGCAAAGACCTTAGAACGGCTAATGGGCAGACTGGCCGTGGTGCTCAAATCAAATTCTTGGGCTTGGAATTCTTTAATTCTAAGTTTATCTCTTTTCCATAACCTGGAGCTCAGGAGGGTTGTAGTAAACATCCTACAATCCTTGAAGTTTGCCAAACTTCAGTTTGAGTTAAGCAAAGCCAGTTTCGTAATCCATGGATTGAACTTGAATTGTTTGACAACAAACCTTTGTTATAACTAATATTTCTGGATTGCACATAACACTAAGCTGAATTTGTTTGAAACTGAAAGTAAACTTGGCATAAGTCATACTACTGGCTATATGGGAGGAGGAGAAGGGAGGGAGTAGTGTGCAAGTACAACACTTTCCTCCAACTCACTGTGGCTTATCTGTGTAGCACTAAACCATGGTTTAATATTACATGTGAACCAGCCCATTGTGTTGCTGAATCATTTCCCATAAGAATGTTTGGTTGTAAATCTGTGCCTAAAGACTTCAGACTAGTTCAGTATGGACACTTCTGTCTTGAAAAGGATCTGTTAAGTACTATGCAACATGACAAAATATGGCATACCACTAAATTCTTCAGGATGGCCTAGTTAGGCCCTTAATCATGTAGTCAGTGATTCATCAAGAAAGTGCTGCTTGTTTACTTTAAAAATCATTGATCCAATCTTGGTGTCCATAAGAAAAATAGTCTTGTTCTTTCCCCACCTACCCACCCACTCCCCAGAATGTATTGGCAAGAGGCTTGCAAGCCTCTTGTTACCTAACTCCTTCTCCCTCTTTTAAAAAAAAAACCCTAGACATTTCCAATTTTGCCTTGGTAAAGTTGTAATTATGGGCCAGTGTGGTGTAGTGGTTAAGGTGTTGGACTACGACCTGGGAGACCAGGGTTCGAATCCCCACATAGCCATGAAGCTCACTGGGTGACCTTGGGCCAGTCACTGCCCCTCAGCCTCATGAAAACCCTATTCATAGGGTCGCCATAAGTCGGAACTGACTTGAAGGCAGTACATTTACTTTTTAATGGAAATGTGAATGAAATATTGTCATTAACCAAGGGTAACTGCTGGTGATGGTTCTTATTTCCCATTATTTTTCAAGAACACTAAAAACTGCATGTAACTGTGACACTGAGAATTTGATGCTTACTATTACATACATAAACACATATTCACAGAGCTGATTTGCACTAGTTCCTATTTCAAGAACACAGTACCTTCACTTGAAGTTGTCTGATTATTGAATTTTCCAATCGCTTTCTTTTTTCATGAATTTTCTTTAACAGCTCTTTAAAAAACCTCCTCTTAAAAATTTCCTTACCATAAAGTTGTATGTCTTTGTACAAGATTTTGACTCTACACATTTTAAATTGCTTTTTTTTTGCTATCTCAACTGCATATTGATAGCCTTGGTTTTCAAAGACAAGCAAATTGAAGAGATTTTAATTTAAAAACAGAAACAGAAATCAGGAACTGGGACTAATTAGACCAAAAAGCATGTCAGTGTTATATTTAGAATGCCCTAATCATTTGATGGGTACAATCTTAGTGATAAAATGGGTATCACATTAACTGGCTCCAGTGCTTTTGGTGAGCAATAAAAAGCAGAGTGCTTATTTAATTGAGAGATAATAAGGTAATTTTATTGGTTTTGTTTGATTTAGACATTGTACATGAAAATCTGAAAATGGGATCAGATGGTGAAAGTGATCAAGCTTCTGGAACGTCATCTGATGAAGTCCAATCTCCTACAGGTGTTTGCCTCAGAAACCGGATACACAGAAGGATTTCCATGGAGGTAATCTAGTTTCCCACTGGGAGGTATTATGCTAACAAGAGATTTGGAATTTGTTTGCCCATTTTAACTACTTCCTTTCCTGTCAGATTTTTTATAGTAAATCTACCGATGTTCGATATAATTAGCCAGTAGTTAATTGAAGTAGAAATTCATGTAGAATCCACAGAAAAGTCTGAAAAGCGCTACCTTTGACAGTGCAGTGAGATTTTTTAAAAAAAACTAATTACCTAACCCTTGTTGGTATGTGCAATTTCATAGTATACAGTGGTTGGGGAGCAGTCAGAAGGTTAACTCTTTCTCTTGAAGGCAGGGCCAGCATACTTGAAAGAAAAGACAAACTTGAATATCCCTTGTTAGTTTCTGGGTCTCCCTGGCAAGCAGAATGGTCATTGTGTTTCAGCTCAAGTGTTAAGAATCCTGTCAACTTATATTTTATTGTTTCCCCTTTCTTCTGTTCTCTTTTAATTTGATTCGATCCCCTGTTATTTCCTCTTCTCTCTCAATGTTTTAGTTTGTTCATATATAGGTAGCTTTTCCAGGGCTCAGCTGTGCCAGCTTGTTGTGTGCAGTCACCCCACAGTACCTCTGCTTTTGTACTGCTCATTGAGTGGGAAAGGGATAGCATGTTCCATCATAAAAACATAAGAAGAGTCCTGCGGAAAGGATTCTGAAAGGGTGGGGATAGCTTTACCTTGAGTTCAGATTCCTCATATTTTGCTATACTCCAAGAAGTATGGCAGGAATAGACAGAAGCAAGGTCATGGGCATCATAAATCTCTGGAATTGTCGCCCATTCTGACTATCCCATTGTTCCAGCCATCCCACCAAGCTCTCTGGACTTGACAAAAGGAACCCCAGACAACCCCAACCTGCAGAATCCACATGGAGATCCAGGGCAAGGTCTCTAGGAAGACTTAAGCACAACTGGTGCCCCCCTCTTGGAGGAACTGGAGGTGGCATGGAAAGGGGGTCACAACAAGACTCTAAATGCCCCTAATCTAAAGAGGAACATTTTATCAGCTACAGTTATCTCTAAGAGTGGGAAGAGTTCCATTCTGGAAGGGAATATTCAAGTTAGTGGATCCCAGCCTCTCAGTAAACAAGTCATTATGGAAGGAAACATCAGACTATCCTACTTATCTTTCTCTACTATTGAGTTTAAATATTTGGTGTAGGGTTGGTTTTTTTAGAGGTACGATGGAAACAAGCAGTTGTTAATATGAGCTGGAAGACTTAGTTGGCAAAGAAATGTTTATACATTTAGCTAACATAATTTGGCTAAGAATTAATAAGCATGTATTGAATGTCACAGTGTGTTTTTAGATTAACTAACATTCTATCCCTTTGTGTAATGCTGCATTTTGGGTGTTTCTTCTTTCTAAAGAATGAGGCACTCTGGGTGCTTCCAGATGGAAATGTATTGTGGAATCAGTGTTGTTTTCACCAATTGTTGCATGCTTTGGATTTCAACTACCCAATTAGGAAGAGTTTACTCTCCTTGCCATACATATAGGGGATTGCTTCAGAGGCTGTAACTGCACTTCTTACATACAGCTTTTTTAACAAAAATAATAATACAAAGGTCTAGCACAATACCCCAGTATCACTCTAGTACAATTCTTATTTGGGTAAATCTCATTCTTGTGGAAGACCTCTGTACTGAAAATTAAAACAACAAATGGAAATGAATACAGTATTGTTGTGTCCATCCCCCCAACCACAGTTCTCCATTTTGTCCGTTGTGAAATACGGGGATGTATGAAATATAAGTCATAGAGTAGAAATTAATCTACTCTTAATAGCAATGAATATCCTAGCTGGAAAAAATAGGAACATATGGAAGCTAAAGTACCAAATGTACACAAAGACAAATCTGATCTGAGTAATGATATAAGTCTCCTGTCTGTAGGCACCCAGAGTCTGTACTGTTCCAAAACAAGAAGATCACTTGGATTATAGTTGTTGTTGTTGCTGTTATTTATTCGATTTATATCCCACCCTTCCTCCTAATAGAAGCCCAGGGTAACAAACAAAAGCACTAAAAATACTCTAAAACATTATAAAAACAAACTTTAAAATATATTAAAAACAAAACCTCTTTAAAAACATATTAAAACAAAACATCTTAAAAAAAAACTTTAAAAACATACTAAAAAGCATTTCTAACACAGATCCAGAGTTCTTCTCTGGGTAAATGTATTTACCCCCAGTGACTTGGTGGGTATAATTAAACTAAGAGGAAGTAGAAGGGTGAGCCCAGAGCTATGGCCCATTTACCTTTCACTTTTGATTGTCTTAGGATATCTGCTGACAGAAACTCTTCTGAGTGGTGCAGGATCCAACTAGATGAAATATTAAATGCATCTTTGAATTTTTTCTGTGGAGTTGCAGATCGGGGGGGGGATTTACTCCTCCCACCCACACCATCTTCCAGCTGAAAAGTGCCCTCACACCAAAGCTCCCAGTGTTTCTGTTCAAAAAGACAGAGAGAGGAGAACCCCAGGCATGTCAAAGAGCCATGGTGTTGCAGATTCCAGATGCTCAAAATCTCTTAACAGTATCTTGAAATCTCAAACTATGAGATGTACAAACATAATTTAGAGAGTTTTGTATCAAAGCATTATAAGCAAACATGCCCAGATTTGTGTTGTGAAGGGCACCTAATGTTGCTGAAAAATAACTTCTGTTTTGCCCTCCTGTCTAATGCCTTTTGTCAACTCTTCTTTTCTGGCAGACATTCGACTGCCAGATTTCTGATGCTTTTAATCCGTTTTGGGTTTCAAAATTTTTTTGGGGGGTGGCTATTTTTTATTTTGGGACCTATGCAAGCTCCTATAATCAGCTGATCATTGATACGTGTGTATCTCCAACAGTCAGCTGAGTACCTGCCTTTTCCAGAAAGCTGTGTATAAGGCTTTGCACAGGGTCCCTGAAAACCCCCTTTCACCCAGCTGTGTCTTTACTTGCATGTAGGGCACATGGGTGTGGCTTGGCCAGAACAGTGTCACAGGCCAAATGGGGAGGTCTAGTGAGCCTAATTAGGCCTGTGGGCCAGGCATTCCCAACCTCTGCTCCATGCTGTATTTCTTGAGCTACAGCTCCCCATATCACATGGCAAATCACCTTTAAAGCAAAGGAGTCTTATAAATGCAAGTTATGATACGGCATCTTCTGGTTAAAAGGGAGAGGAAGCGGAAAAAATCCCAGGCCCTTATATATGCCTAAAGTTGGGATTCTGGCCCAAGTCATACTTAAGTTTATTTTGACTATTTGGAAAATGTCTGAGGAGGAGGTGGTGGTGGTGGTGGTGGTTAATAATAATAATAATAATAATAATAAATAAATAAATAAATAAATAAATAAATAAATAAAATTTATATCCCACCCTTCCTCCCAGTAGGAGCCCAGGGCAGCAAACAAAAACACTAAAAACACTATAAAACATCATAAAAACAGACATTAAAAATATTTTTAAAACATCTTTTAAAAAAATCTTAAAAACATCTTAAAAAACCAGTTCCAACACAGACGCACACTGAGGTCTCTGTTTAAAAGGCTTGTTGAAAGAGGAAGGTCTTCAGTAGGCGCCGAAAAGATAACAGAGATGGTGCCTGTCTTATATTTAAGGGGAGGAATTCAAAAGGGTAGGTGCCACTACACTAAAGGTCCATTTCCTATGTTGTGCGGGACAGACCTCTTGATAAGATGGTATTTGCCGGAGGCCCTCAACTGCAGAGTGCAGTGATCGACTGGGTATATAAGGGATAAGACGATCTTTCAGGTATCCTGGTCCCAAGGTGTATAGGGCTTTGTACACCAAAACCAGAACCTTGAACTTAGCCCAGTACCTAACGGGCAGCCAGTGCAATTCTTTCAGTAGTGGGGTGACATGTTGGCAATACCCTGTCCCAGTGATAATAATAATAATAATAAAATTTTATTTCTAGGCCACCTATCTGGCCGCATTTAGCGGCCACTCTAGGCGCCGTACAAAATCAAATAAATACAACATATCAATACACATATAACCAAAGCTTTGATATAAAATTTACGCTAAAACCGTCCACAACTATCGCCAATAAAATTAAGCTACTCCAGGGGTCTTGTAGGCCTGCCTGAATAGCCAGGTTTTCAAGGCTTGGCAAAAACTGGGCAGGGAGGGAGCATGGCGAAGATCGTAAGGGAGAGAGTTCCAGAGGGTGGGGGCCACAATTGAGAATGCCCTCTCTCTGGTCCGCACCAGCCTAGCTGTTTTAACTGGTGGGACCGAGAGAAGGTCTTGAGTGGCTGATCTCGTCAGGCGGCATATTTGTTGATGCTGGAGGCGCTCCTTCAGATAAACTGGGCCGAGACCGTATAGGGCTTTAAAGGTTAATACCAACACCTTGAATTGGGCCCGGTAAACAACTGGTAGCCAGTGTAGATCTTCTAACACCGGAGTGATGTGATCACGGCGACGGCTGTTCTTAATCAGACGCACCGCCGCGTTCTGTACCAGCTGTAATTTCCAGACCGTTTTCAAGGGTAACCCCACGTACAGCGCATTACAGTAGTCTAAGCGAGAGGAGACCAGGGCATGCACCACCCATGGGAGAAGATGGACAGGAAGGTAGGGTCGCAGCCTCTGTATCAGATGTAATTGATACCAGGCTGCCCTGCTCACTGCCAAGATCTGAGCCTCCATGGACAGCTGGGAGTCAAGGATGACCCCAAGGCTGCGGACCTGGTCCTTCTGGGGCAGTTTTACCCCCTTGAGCACCAGGTCTATATCTCCCAACCTTCTCCTGTCTCCCACGAGCAGCACCTCGGTCTTGTCAGGGTTTAGTTTCAGCCTATTTCCTCCCATCCATTCACTTACTGACCCCAGGCAATTGGAAATGGTCTCCACAGCCAACTCTGGAGAGGACTTGAATGAGAGATAGAGCTGGGTGTCATCTGCATATTGGTGGCACCGCAGCCCAAATCTCCTGATGATGGCTCCCAGCGGCTTTACATAGATGTTGAATAGCATGGGGGAGAGGATAGAACCCTGTGGCACACCACAATTGAGAGGCCAAGGGTCTGAAACCTCATCCCCCAATGCCACCCGTTGATGCCTGTCTGAGAGATAGGAACGGAACCACCGTAAAACGGTGCCCCCTATTCCCATTCCCTTCAGGCGATCTAAAAGGATACCGTGGTCGACGGTATCAAAAGCCGCTGAGAGATCCAGGAGGACGAGGAATGCATGTTCTTCCTTATCCAACGCCCTCCTTAAATCATCCACCAGAGCGACCAAGGCTGTTTCAGTTCCATGACCAGTCCTGAAGCCCGACTGGAATGGATCCAAATAATCTGCTTCATCCAAGTGTGTCTGTAACTGTTTGGCCACCACTCGCTCAGTCACCTTGCCCAAGAAAGGTAAATTAGAAACTGGGCGCAAGTTGTTCAATTCTTGGGGATCCAAGGAGGACTTTTTCAGAATGGGCTTTATTACCGCCTCCTTGAGGGCTAATGGCACTGCACCTTCTTCTAAGGAAGCATTCACCACTGCCTTGATCCCTTCGCTCAGTTTCTCTTTACAGCCCAAAATGAGCCATGTGGGGCAAGGATCAAGCAAACAAGTGGTCGGCCTCACAGTAGAGAGCACCTTGTCCACTTCCTCAGAGGGAAGAGGCTGAAACCGATCCCACCAGACCGAAATGCAACTGGCCGACTCTGGCACACTTTCTGTATCCAAGGTATACGGAATCGTGCTCTTCAGGCGCTCAATTTTATCAGCAAAGTGTTTGGCAAATATGTCACAGGAGGCTTTAGAATGTTCCATTGGTTCCTGCACAGCTGGACTGACCAGACTTCGGACCACTTGGAACAGCCTCCTGGGACAACACTCTGCGGACGCAATAGAGGCAGCAAAGAAATCCCTCTTTGTTGCCTTTGTTGCCACTTGGTAGGCTGCAATTGCTGCTCTAACCAGTGTCTGATCGTGAGCAATCTCCCACCACATTTTGCACCAGCTGCAGCTTCCAGACCAACCTCAAGGGCAGCCCCACATAGCACGCATTACAGTAATCCAGCCTGGAGGTTACCTGTGCGTGGACAACAGTGGTCAGACTATCCCAGTCCAGAAACGGCCACAGCTGTCTTACCAGCCAAAGCTAGTAAAAGGCATTCCGAGCAACTGAGGTCACCTGGGCCTCTAGCGACAAAGATGGATCTAGGAGCACCCCCGGTCTACGAACCTGCTCTTTCAGAGGTAGTACAACCCCATCCAAAGCAGGCAACTGACCAATTATCCAAACTTGGGAACCACCAACCCACAACACCTCTGTCTTCCTAGAATTCAGACTCAGTTTATTGGCCCTCATCCAGCCCACCACCGAGTCCAGGCCTGCATGGCCTCTACTGATTCCGTTGTTACAGAGAAATAGAGCTGAGTATCATCAGTGTACTGCTGACACTTGCCCCAAATCTCCTGATGACCACTCCCAAGGGCTTCATATAGATGTTAAACAGCATCAGGGACAACATGGTACCCTGCAGCACCCCACAGCACAACTGCCAGGGGGCCAAAAGACAATCACCCAATGCTATTCTCTGAAAACCTGGAGGTAGGATCGAACCCACTGTAAAACTGTGCCTCCAATTCAGAAGGATAACATGATCAATAGTATCAAAAGCCGCTGAGAGATCAAGTAAGAATAACAGAGTCTCACTTCCCCGTCCTTCTCCCGATAATTGTCATCCATCAGGGCAACCAAGACCGATTCAGTCCCGTAACCAGGCCTGAACCCAGATTGGAATTGGTCAAGATAATCTGTTTCATCCAAGAGTACTTGCAATTGCTGTGAAACAACACTCTCAATCACCTTCCCTAAAAAGGGGGTATTTGTGACTGGGTGGTAGTTGTTACAAGCCAATGGGTCTAGGGTGGGCTTTTCAGGAGTGGTTGGATCACCACCTCTTTCAGGATGGCTGGAACCACTCCCTCCCACAATGATGCATTGTCCACACCCTGGATCCACTCAGTCAACCACCTTCAGCAAGCTTTAATAAGCCAAGAAGGACAAGGCTCAAGAGGACACATTGCTGGCTACATCATCTCAAGCAGCTTGTCCACATCATTAGGCTACATCAACTGACACCTCATTGGGGACTACACTAGATGTGGATGGGGCATCAAGATTGCTATGGGGGCAAGCAGCTTTACCGTAAAAGTGCCTTGCAAACAATTCACAATGGGCTTCCAAAAGGTCTAAAACTCCATTTCCTTGAGTTGATGTTAACAGACCCCTGACAATATGGAAAAGCTCCACTGGATGGCTACTTGAGGATGCAATGGTAGCAGAGAAGTGGCCTTCTTCGCCGCCTTCACCACCACACAGTAGGCACAGTTATGATGTTTTACTTGTGCCCGATCAGCCTCACAACATGTCTTTCATCAGTTGCGCTCTAGCCATCATCCAGCCTGTTTCATTGCCCTTAGCCCAAGGTGCAAACTGGGCTCCACAGTGCTGGAGAGGGCGCTCTTGGGCAACTGTGTCAAGGGCCCAACATGCCCTCAACAAGGTCACCTGCACTATCTACTGGGAACTTCCCCAGGGCATTCAGGAATCCAGTGGATTCCATTAGTCTCCGAGGGCAGACCACCTTAATCTGTCCACCACCCCTGCAGGGGAGGATCAGAGCAGTAAGTCTAAACTTTTATTTACTTACTTACTTACTTCTTATTTGATTTATATCCCACCCTTCCTCCCAGTAGGAGCCTAAACTTCACCAGGAAGTGGTCTGACCATGACAATGGGATGACATCCACACACCACCCTTTCTCCATCTGGAGCAAAAAACCAAGTCGAGGGTGTGCCCTGCCCTTTGCGTCAGGCCGGTTACAACTTGAGACAGCCCCATGGTCGTCATGGAGGCCATGAAGTCCCGAGCCAGAACACTAGAGGCAACCTCAGCATGGACTTTGAAATCATGCATGACTGTCGTTCTGGGCTCCTCCAATACCACAGCTAAGACGGCCTCCACCAGCTCGGTCAGAGGAGCTGCCGGGCAGCAGGGTGGACAGTACACCAACAGGAACCTTAGTTCCTTAGTTTCCTGTCTCCTTTTCCTGACACTAGGTGCAGGCCCTCACAGCCAGCTTCAAGACAGAGTGGTTTCCTGGTGACAGAGTTGGAAGTTCTGTAGACCACAGCAATCCCTCCTCCGGGTACCTGCACCCTGTGCTTGTGTTGCACCAAGTATACAGGTGGGCAAAGCTGGGTCAGATCATCTCCTCTGAGCTCACCCACCCAGGTCTCAGTAATGCACACCAAATTGGCACACTCATCCATGATCAAATCACATGATCTTTTAATTGAAAGCCAAACTGCTCAAAATTATTCTGTCATTAATAATCCAGGAGCTAAGCAGGTTTCAAGGGCTTTGGGCTTGAAACCCTCTGGACTTCAAGAGTGCTGCTAAATATGGTTACAGAGACCTTTCAGTCGTCTGAAAGTTGGGTGGAGAAAATGTGAATATGGACTTCAGCATGGTATGCATTAACTCTTGTGAATGACTCAGGTTATTCTTGAGCAAGAATGGGGGACCTGTGGCCCTCCAGATATTGTTGAACTACAACATGTAATTGGAGGTACATGGTTTAACTATTGGCTATGGTGTCTGAGGCTGATAGGAGATGGAGCCTAACAGTACCTGGAGGGCCACAGGTTTCCCTCCCTTGTTCTTGAGGCTTTCATTTAATGCCTCTTACTAATCTGCATAACACTTCAGAAACTAAACACAATAGGAGAATTCTCAGCTTCATCTTTTCTCTCTTCCTGTTTTAACAAATGGAATTTTGTATGATAGTAAACAAAGGGAGGAAAGTATACTTAATTTCCTTCACTTATAAGACTTTGCATGAATGCCAGCCATCCTGTTATGTACCTGAAGAAAACTGCAGCAAAACTAAGATAATGTAACTATTTGATATTTTTAACATAAAAGTACAAAAGCTACTTTAAGGTCTACTTCATAGTACACCCTTACAAAGTTGTTGCCCCAAATAAAGTCCCCCAAACACTTGCTTGTTATAATTTTGTTTTTTAGATTAAATTCAAATGTCAGCAGTAAACATTTTTTCCTGTTGATCTGAATGACTTGTTGCCTGTTTCACTTATTGTGCTGATAATGTAAAGAGCAACCTTGGCATTTGCTGTACTTATCTCTCCTCCCCCCACTCAAATTAAACATTGTAACTGAAAACCTTTTACATTTAGCAGCTAAAAAAAGGTACATATTAATCATAATTCAGTTCATCAGAGAAACTCTGGAAACATTTTTCTTGCACTCTTTAGTGCTTCCATTTTATTCCTCTGAATTCAGAGTACTTGTTTCTAATGCCATTGAAATTAGAATGACATGATTTAACTACATGTCTGTTGGCAAGCACAACCAATGATGTCAGTGTTGGCAAGACTTCTGGGTTCTCTTAAAAATGAGGCTGTTGATAACAAGTTAGAGATTGCAAAGATAAGTTTGCAAGAGGTCTGCTTTCCAAAAGTATTTTATTTAATAGTTGAGACCACTTGACAGTGACTCCTCTTACTGACTTGGAGCATATATAACAGGGAAAATGTTCTGAGTTGCCTCAAGAACTTTGGTTAGTAGGCAGGTTATAAATCAATAAAGTAATTTCTGATTCCCATAGCTAAGTACTACCTTAATAAAATAAATTAGCAGCATTTGTGAGAAGAAATAAGATCAGATGCTCTTTCCTGATCTAGGAAAAAAATGGCAAAAGCTGGGCTTGGTGGGGACAGAGAGAAGCTTCTCCACTAATAGACTGTATCTTCTTATGAAGGGCTTGGGTGGGACTGGCTGTAGAATAGAAGGAATATTTCCCTTGTGGTGCGGGATAAAATAGTTTCCACTAATTGCAACCACACAAAGTGCTGTGGCACTAGTGAAAAGGAGTATGTTTCTGTGGCAAGACCCCATCATTTTTCCTGGTGAGCAATTGCTGTAAAGTAGAGCCTGTGAACATGGGGGAATGCAAAAATACTTGTGGGCTGAAAATGTAGAAATCCTGGAGGGGCAGGGATGGAATACTGCATATGGATTCTAGAATAGGAACATGAACATTGAGCATGAAGTCTGTGCTACATGAATAAGTGATTATGCTAATTGTGCTACCGCTGATGACATTTGTAAAGCTCATTGCCCATTCTTGCTTTCAGTTTTCTATTCGTATGTGGTAGCTTTTGCATTGTTGTTGTTGTTATTAAATTGATTAGGGTGGGTCAAAACAATATAAAATACATTGTTAAAAACAGTTTTAGCCAAATTACATTCACAACTAGAGAAGTTGTGTAAAATACATATCTCAAGTGTCAAAAGCCAGGGTGAAGAGTTGCATCTTCAGCATACAATACTTTATTGCGATTTGTGAATTATAAGAGGTCTATTTTAAGTTCTTTGATCTGCTGTGTAACTGATCCTAATCTTAAAGTCGCCCTGGGCTCCTGCTGGGAGGAAGGGTGGGATATAAATCAAATAATAAATACATAAGTAAATAAGTTTCATAGATGCAGAACTGTTTGTGCTGAATTAAAACAGCCACTTTTCTTTCTCTACACTTGACATTCTCAAGTCCTGTTAGGGCATTAGTTTCCCTCACACAATTAGAATTACATGAGGGAGAATGGAGATGAGCCACCCATCTCAACCCCTGCCATCATGTCACTATGGCAGTCACCACTGCCCCCCATGTTGGAGGGCAATTGCTTGCATTGGAAAGCTTTTCCCACATGATTTAGATCTCTGCTCATGCAGGGAGTAAAGCTGATTTCTCCACTGCAGACATAATCCTCCAACATGTGGAGGATGGCAGTGACATGACAAAGTGGGTAGAGTTGGCACTCTCACCCCCACACTTCTCATCCCATGGGAGAGGCATAACAGCTGAAGAGGGCCTTCAGTTTGACCGTGATCTTTACTTCTATTATATAGAACATCCTTTTTCAAATTATGAAATATTTTTACAAACCCACTAAGCAGATTGTTTTTAAAAACTGAATTTAGTTTAGAACAGGCATGTTTTAAACAATATATATATGTGTATGTCAAGTCAACCCCCTACAGCAGTGATCTACATACATGCAATCATGTGTACGTATTTGACACATTTACCTGCCAAAGAAGTGGCTCCTGGTGTGTTCTCAGCGTTTCAGTAACACAGAAAGCAATTGCGTCAAATTTAAATTCTTTACTATTGCTGTTGAGCTGGCAAAGGTATCTTAGGTTCTCTCTCTTTCTTAGTTGAGCCCATGTCAATCACAGTTGAAAGCAATTTTGGCAAGAGCAGTTGTCACTCACCATGAACAGAGGTTGAGGGGCACAGACATGGAAATTCAACACAGCCTTTTTACATTGGGGAGCAAGATGCAAAAGAGGACAGAGAAGAGGAAATTTCACTGTGCATGATAAGCTACAGTGGCTGAAACTACCTCTTCTACACAACTGTTAAAGGTACAGGAGCCCCCCTCCTACTTTTTTTTTAAATGGTATGATCATTATGTGAGCCGGTGTGGTGTAGTGGTTAGAGTGTTGGACTACGACCTGGGAGACCAGGGTTTGAATCCCCACACAGCCATGAAGTTCACTGGGTGACCTTGGGCCGGTCACTGCCTCTCAGCCTCAGAGGAAGGCAATGGTAAAACCACCTCTGAATACCGCTTACCATGAAAACCCTATTCATAGCGTTGCCATTAGTCGGAATTGACTTGAAGGCAGTCCATTTCATTTTTTTTCATGATCATTATTACTCCTAGAAGGGAAGGACTTGTAAGATTTAATCTTCACTTTTTAATTTCAACAGAACACTTCACTTTTTGGTTTCAACAGAACATTAAACAGCTGAGTGTAATAAACATTGTGATGATGATCACTTGTAAGTCATTCTGTGCAGCAGAAAAATTAACTTCCTTCATGAGTGAAGTATTACTCATTGTCATTGGCTGAGTGTGTTCCTGACATGGCATGATGATAGAGTAAGCCAACAAATGGTGCACCATGATTCATGTTTGAAAATTGTCTGGTGCCTACACATAGATTAGTGTTATGGCCTAAATGTCTTTATTTGGGCATTTTAATTTTATTTATTTACTTTTACACATTACCTTTCCAACAAGTTGCCTAATGTGACATACAAAACAAAAATATTTGCTGTCTTTAAAATGCAGGGGTTTGGGGAAGATTCCTTTTCATGAATTGGCCACCTTGTACTAAAGGACTGTGTGAAGTAAGTGAAACTCATCCAAGGATATTTCAGAATGCAAGACTTTTTTTGTGTAAGCTCTTGCACAAGCAGAAGAACAAAAACTGCTGAAGAAGTTACATTTATTATCCTTGTGTGACCTCTTGTTCATGCACAGCTAAAGCTTATTTACCTTCCATTTACATTTCAGTATGTTGAGATTTAAACCGAAGCAGTATAAGGAGCCACTGTAGTGTAGTAGTTAGAGTACTGGGCTAGGACCTGGGAGATCTGGCTTCAAATCCCTACCCAGCCATGAAGCTCACTGGATGACTTGGGGACAGTCACTGTCTCTAAACCTAACCTACCTCACTTGTAGGAGAATCATGTATATAATTTTAACTCCTTGAAGGAACATATCCCAAAACTTCTAAGTGGGAAAGCTAAGGAGGACACACACCCCAACAGCCCAGTAATTATTGAGTATGCTAAGTAGGCATGAAATGCTGACTGACCATTGTGGGGTGTGTGGATGTGTGTAGAATACCATAGACTAGAGTATCCTGAAAAAAAGGTTGAGTTGTGAACCTCACAACTCTTATCTTTAAAAGACTGTGGAAGTTACTGTTCTTCAGTTTGTGTATCCAGTTGACTACAGGTGTCCTGGTTCTGTCATGTTACAAAATGTAGTGTGATAAGATAACTCCCTGTTCCCTCCAAAAAAAAAAATGAGGGGGAGAGCTCATGCAGTATTAGCAGTACAGTATATAATACAAAACTAGTAAGAGAAGTGCATCTATGTGTCACAAAGGCATGTATGACAGTTTCATTTCATTTGGAAGATACAATTAAATAGTAACATATGTACTTTATATTTGTACTTGTAAGGCTGTGGGCCCTTTAAGGTCAGCTTATCAGGAAATTAAACTGTAGAGCAAACAACATTATGAGCAAACAAACCACATTGAGTACTCTTTGCTGAACAACAGCACTGTAACTTATTAGCAAGCAGCTTGTGGCTGTTGCAGACATGATGTCTTCCTGATGCTAGTTGAAGCTGGTGAGATGGCTCATCCAGGCTGATACTTACACAAGAGAACAAATCACTTTCATTTAACCTATAATGGGTTATTTGGGCAATCAAACTGACATCTGCAGACTTGGAAGCAGAATCTTCCACCATCTTCTCATTGGTAATGTTAGGAGATCTGGATGACCATGGCATGTGGACATGGTTTTTCATTTATTCACTCTCTCCATGGTGGCATGCAGTAGTAAGAAAGATGCTATAATTAAGAGTCAATCAAATGCCTGTCATCTTGATTTATTATATACTTCTCAGCTACTGTAATAAAATAGATTTGGTGACCTTAAGTAATTATTTTAGGTTGCAATCCAGTGCACACTTACCTGGGAATAAGTCTCATGGGAACCAATAGAACTTTCAGAAGTAAGTTCTGAGTGGACATGTATCACATTGCAACCTTAGTCTCTCTTTGCTGGTTGTTAATTCACCTTTTTGTGCTTTCTGGCCTGTGAACTGCACCTATATCATTAAAGCTTATGTCTCACAGTTTTCTGGGAGGTCTGTCCTCTTCTTTGCTCTTCCCAGACAGTCCCTCCTATTCAGTAACTAATCAAACCCAAACCTACTTAAGCTTCAAGGGCATGAAACTGTATCAAGTACTAAAAATCCATTATGAGAACTGTTGGGAGTTTGCAAGTCATCACAAAAAATTGATGTGCAAGATGACCTTATTCTTGACAAACCTTCCTAGATATTGGAAGAAATTTAAACTATGGTTTCAGATCCTGGCTTGTTCTCAAACTGAAGTTGTAAACAAACTATTGATCCCTGAGTTTGGAGATCTCAGGGAACTGTGGTTGTGTTAAAAGTATGGCAGAAGCTTTCAATCCTCTCCTAATGTGCGAAAGAGGGGAATGGAGAGCATGTGATCCTAAGGTTCAAGAAGCCTTTTCATGTAGTGGAAAATCATGGTTTCTCATATGTCTGAACTGGGCCTAAACTTGGTTGAAACATAAGGCAGAACAGGTCCAAAGCTGAACAAGCCGCCACCAGCAGAGAAAACTACTACATTATTTCAGTCCTGATGTTGAGTATGGGATGAAGTTTTATGGGCCTAGAGATAGTCAAAGGAACAAAAATCTAATTTTTCCTCATTATGACCCAAAATAATGGTTCCTGAAGTAGGTGCAGATGTATTAAAATTAAAAGTTGAGTTGTATCCAACTAAGTTGAAATTAATGTACCTAAGTTAGTCATGTCTGTTCATTTCAATAGGCCTACTCTGAGTAAGAATAGCATTGGATACAACCCTAATTTCTTTTTTTTTGTAAAATCAAGATTAAGTGGGAAAAACTTAACTGACCAGTCATAAGGAGTTGCTCATGGGTTACCTTTCTAATTAAAGTTATGAGAATTGTAACTAATTGAAATTGAAAGGTTCTAGCTCTTACTATGGTACAAAAATCTTGAAAACATGATGGCACTCTGTTGAGAAGGCCTAGAGAACAAACACGAACACAAGATGGATTGTTTTGTAATATTGGTTTTTCAAAGCCTGTGTTTTAGTATGTAGCTAAACCAGCACATTGTCTCTTGTTCATCGTGATTAGCTGTGAAGCATGTGATTGGCTAGAATATAGGTTTGCAAACATACCAGAAATTGTTTTCTGGAAATAAGAATATCACACACAGCACAGAATATATGTGGCTTATCTGGCAAAGCTGCAGTTAGAGAAGATTTGGCATTGCAAGAAGCTTGGTTTAGGCCTTAACTGTTTTCTTTTGAGATAGACAAGCCCTCTTTTCTCTTGCAGCTAAGCTTTGTCTAATTTATTTTCACTGTAGTTTTGTCTTTTTTCCTCATTCAGTTTTTATATTCTTTGTCATTTGTCTTTTGCTGCCTATACTTTATTGTAAAGTCATTTGGGATGGCTTCTCTTTTTATGTGCTTCGTTCAACATCTAATTTTTAAGCATAATAAATAATAGTAGTAATAGAATTTAGGCAAATTATGCAAATTTGTCAATTACTATACAGGTTAGCTCCTGCTTTGTATTCACAATTGATTTATGTTTATATATAGGAATATAGATTTGAATTACTTACGGTACCTAAAAGGATAATGTAAATCAAAACTTTTAATTAGTGCAATTCAATTGGATTCAGAGTATCATCCAGTATCAGATTGGGCCTTTCTCTTGTTCAAAGTTAAGTAATAGTTGAGTCATGAAAACATTTAGGCCACACTTGGATTTTTTTTGGGGGGGGGACCATAGAGGATGTGAGCCTGGTAAACTACTTTGCCAAGGAATGTGGTGGTAATGGACTCAACCCAGAACATATTTTGAACTGTTTTATTTATATAATAGAATATTAGGAATATTGGGTTCCAGAGATTACCCTTGGTCAGCCAAGTATGATCAATCTGTGAGGTGCACTTGAGGAGAAAAAGCACTCAAGAATACTTTTTTAAAATCATTTTTCATTTATAACAACATTAAAAACAAATGCAATACATAAAAATCATATTTGTTTTGGCTTGTCTGGTATACACTACTACAATTTGTATCATTCTTATTTTCATACTACATAGGGAGAATGTGAAGAACAATGCATTGTTCCATTTCAGCCTGTTAAGTCTTTCCATGAGAATTCTGTGAAGTTGGTGTTGAGGTCCCACTTTCACTAGTTTTTGACCACAGAATAAATCTGTGCCATTGACCTACAAAGTCATCTTCCATGTTTGTTTGTCTTGTTGCTTGTACTTTCTTTGTCAATCTTTCCATCAAAGCGTAGTGCCATGTTAATTTTTTTCATTCTTGAAATGCCCCCCCATTCTCAGTTTTCCAGTTTCTTGCTATTACCTGTCTAGCTGCAGCTAATAGCATTGCTAACATCTCTTTACATGGTACATAATAAAGTATATGAATTTTTATCATCAAATATAGTTAACAATGCCAGTGTTGGGGAAGGATCTATATGGTGGCTTATTATTTTACTACATTCCAAGAAAACCTTTCCTCAAAAACCTTGTATAACATCACAACCCCACCACATATGAACATATTTTATAATTTAAGTCTGTGTGATCAAACTGTGAGTGTCTGAAAGGATTTGAATATCATTTTTCCTGATTATTGTGGAGAAGGTTTTTATGCCTGAGCACTTACTTACACTTGAAGATGTATTTACCTTTTTAAATTTTATTTTGTGTGTATGTGTAAGAGAACACAAATAAGGCAGCGATCCTATACTTGTTTACTTGGGAGTAAGTTCCGCTGAACTCTGTGAGGCTTATTTCTCAGTTTACATGTATAGGATTGCATAATGAGGTAGTACGCTCTTGTGCAGTAGTGGAAATACAGATTTGTTTTATCGAAGTAGTTGAGATGTTTAATGCAACTGCAGCTCACATTGGAAGCAAGTTGCCCACCATTGTTTTGAGATTTATTGGTTATTGGAGCAAGTTGCCTCAACTTTCAGTTATCAGCTGCTTCCTTGTAATTAATATTTTCAATTGTTGATGATTGTAATTTTCTTTTAATCATCCCTACATTTACCTGCGCCCCTTTAACAATGGAGTTTTACTTCTTCAGGACCTGAACAAGCGTTTGTCACTACCTGCAGACATCAGGATACCTGATGGATATCTTGAAAAGCTACAGATCAACAGCCCACCATTTGATCAACCGATGAGTCGACGATCTCGTAGAGCATCCTTGGTAAGTGCCTCCTGTTTTCATAGTTGACAGATAAGCTAAGTCCCTGCATGTGTAGGCAATATTTGCAGATTCCAGAAGGGCCTCTTGTGTGTCTGTTGCAACAAAAACTACAGTCTCTTGTAGCACCTAGAGATGTGGAGGCCGAGAAAAAAATGAAAAATTTGGAAAGACTTCTTTCTAATTTTTTCACCAAAAAAGAAAAGGGAAAACCGACTTTTTCCATTTTTTTCTGATTTCTTTCTGTGCCTTCACATTTCTAGTACCATCTGAAATGCATTGTGGCATTTGATTGTGACTTGTATTCTTTGTGGACTGCATAGTAGTGTGACACATCTGCTGCTATCTCTTGCATTGCTTGACTTTTTGGACTCACTTCCAATATTTTTTTCTTTTATTCTTCTTTCTGTACCCAGAATATACATGCCCGACCACTTAGGTGACCTCATGTGCATCTATCATAGTGGTCAGTAGTCTGTGAAACCAGTAGTCTGTGAAGTACTGGGAGAGAACCCTGCCTGAAATCCTGGAGAGCCGCTGCCAGTCACGGTGGACAATACTGAGCTAGATGGATCAATGGTCTGACTCTGTATAAGGCAGTTTCCTATGTTCCTGTGAAACCTGGTTACTCTGGTTTTACTTGATGATAGAGACCACATTCAGTCTGAGAGATAAATTGGTAGTGCTGCCACTACCAATAAAAATAAGTCTGAGGTAGTGTTGAAATCTACCTGATTTACTGTTACAATTTTGTCAGCTTCCTATCTCTAACTGTATGACTCCCCAAAGGATCATAGTACTTTTTCTTAGTAGTCTGATGAACAGGATATATGTACTAATGTCCCCTAGATGAGCTTTAATCAGAGTGCAGAGTGTTGCAAGTTGAAACAATGAATTCTAACTTCACATATGCCCACCAGGGTGGTGGTGTCTGAACTGTCTGCAGCTTGAATATTTATAATTTAGACTTAATAAACTGTTATTTAAAAAGAAGAAAATAATGATGTCACACATGTGGGATTCACCTGCCCAGTGATGCAACAGTTAGAACGAAAGCCAAGGAAAATAGGTTTTTGAATGGCTCTTAGCCATCATAGCTAAACATAACCACCATACCTGTTTTTGTCCTACCTACCTTTAAGTAAGGCTGAAGGCAGTGTAGATGGTTCTTCCTCACATTTAACCCTCACAACAACCCTGTAAGGTAGGTTAGGCTGAGAGAGGGTGACTGACTCAAGGTCACCCCAGTGCACTTCATGGCTGGGCAGGGAATTGCACCTTTGTTTCCCCAGTCCTTGAGGAGAGCTGTTACTTTCATGCCCTGCGTTGTAAGCTTCTCAGGGGCATCTGGCTGGCTGTTGTTGGAAAAAGTACAGAATGCTGGGCTAGATGGCAGGCCGGTGGTTGTGGTTGTGGTGATGGTGGTACTTCCTTTATAAATATTATTATATTGTAGTCATCATCATCTTTTTTCCCTACCAGTTTGTACATGCTTCTTTTCCCTTTGGGTAATGCCAAAGCTTTGTCTGCACCATGGATTCCTACAACAGTTTCCAGTCATGATCTCTTCTTCGGTGCCTCACACTCAAACTGTTATGACGTGCCCCTGAGAAATCATAACTTGTTAAATCGCCTAGTTATAACTACTCAGTGCAAGTGGGTGTTTAAAGACATTTGTGTGACATCTGCCCAGTACATGTATTCAGGAAGCACCAGTGTAACTGAAATGTAGATGCTGCATGTAAAGAGTTTGCCATGTAAAGCAGTGTTTTCCAATCTGTGGGTTGTGACCCACACGTAGGCCGTAAAGCCTGTGCAGGTGGGTTGGTTTTTATAAGTAAAACCAAAATTATTATTGCTTGTCATCCTTAACTGTTATGATGAGTACCTCTTACAACTGTTTGTTTTGTTGGCATATTATAATAAACAAATGTGTGAATAACGTAAGTATTATAAATACTTCAACAAATTCTACAGGAATGGGGTGTTAACGTTAATTTTTGCTTGGATGCCTCATGTAATAGTTATGAAATAGCAAACTTGCAGTTAAAATGCGTGAAGCCAATGGCTGCCAAAGACCTAAGGTCCAAAATTCATGTGACAATTAATCAATGGGTCACCATAACCAGGTAAATTTGGACTTGTGGGTTGCTATACGAAAAATGTTGATGTTCTTTTCAGGCTTGTGGCTTTCCTTCTGTTATTCTGCATAATAGTTAAGGATAACAAGTAATGATTATTTTCCTGACCATTCCTGGGCAGGGATAGCCTGACCACTATATTTCATATAGATGGTAATATCAAGGCTGGATTACTGCAATGTACTCTTTGGGGCTGCCCTTGGCCCAGGTTTGGAAGCTTCAGCTGGTGCACAAAATGCAGCAGCCAGGCTGCTGATGAGGCACATGTCTGACAACTTGTGACACCACTCTTAAAGCATCTGCACTGGCTGCCCATCTGCTACCAAGCCAGGTTCAAGATCCTTGAATTAATTTACAAGGCTCTTCAGCTTAGGTCCAGGGTATCTTACGGACTGCCTGAACCATTATATCCCAGCTCAGTCACTCAGATCATATGCAGGAGTGGTTTTGATTGTCCCCTGATTTGGCGAGGCTCATTTAACATTGACACAAAATTGAGCCTTCAGTATCAAGTTCAGTAGAATGGTCTGCCACCAGAGATTCAGCAGGCACCTTCTGTTTTAACTTTTAAACCCCTGCTGAAAATCTTTCTATTCTGCCAGGCTTATGCAGGCAATTATGACAGCGTCTTTTTGCAATAATTGGCCTTTGTTTTTACTGCATTTTTAATCGTTTTTATTGTACAGGGTTTTTTTTACTTGCTGCAAAACAACTTTAATGCTTTTAAATGAAATAGCAATGTACAAATATATTTATAAATAAATAAATAAAAAGCGCCACAGCCAATTGAAGCTGATAGTTGAAGTCGGTGTAAAAAAATGTTTCTATAAGATATTTTGAATTTAAAAAAGAAAATTCAGTTTACTAAAACATTGTTTCTTAATTTTAAGTCACTTTTTATTTTTAACAGTTGTGTTAGCTGTGATATTTAGTACTAGAAGAAAAATATTCTATGTTTCATAGTTTATGAATTTGCTGAAAAAATATTAAAATTACTTCTAACAGTGAGAGGCTGCTCTTGTTTAAATTACAAGTTATCCCAAATATAAGGACATGGTGCCTTCTTGAGATTGTGAATGGATCTTCATGAAGGCTTTGCAATATGTAAATTGCAATATATTCAACTAAACCTATTCAATTACATGATTGATCCTTAAAACATCAGTTGATTGAAAAGTTGTAGCAACTGGAGATAAAACATCAGGATATTATTTATAATTGAGAAGCTTCTTATACTCTGGAGAAACCATTTTGGAGGAAGAGGTTTATTTTAATAGGGTTGCCTCTCCTGCCTGCAAGATAGGTTGAATGAGAGGAAGGTGAATACAGACAGCTAAGGGAAACTTAAGGTGGGAGTTAGGCTTTCAGCGAAGTAGGAAAGCTGTTCTTAGCAAGAGCAGATGGAGGACACTATCCTAGAGTATATGGGGTAGGCTGCATATGATGATAGACGGGAACAGTCTGTTTATGCTTGACTTGGAACCTCGTATATGTTGAGGTGAAAAGAGTGTATTTAACTATAGTTGTTCATTTATGAATGGTAACTTTCGAATTGTTATGAATTGTCTTGGAGTTTTCTTGTTAAACAAAACAAGTAGAAAATGAATACATTTAGTTACAGTTATAGGAACATCATTTAAAGCCAAAACAAAAATATCAGGCACTTAAGATCCTTCCATAAAAAATATTTTTTGCACTTTACCCCTGTCTCAGCAATTCAAAATAAATCTAGTAAATGTATTCATAGGGTAGCTTAAAAATTTTTCATCTCAACCAATCTTTGTTTGTAGGAACCCATTTTTCAAACTATAGTAGGAAAAATCATGCCCTTTAATGAGCATAATGTGCAGTTAAAATGGACCATATTTTAGAGGAGTCTTTCCCTGCACTCCTTCCCCATCCACATTTAAAATACCTTGTTGTACCTTGTAAGCTGAGATCTGGCAGCTGTGTTTGGGTTTGCAGGCAATACACATGATAACGCATTGCCCTTCTGTTCTGTCAGTCTGCTGTGCTCTTTTGAGATGTGCAACAATTTTGTTTTCAATAAACCCTGCACCCAGGATTATGGTTTAAGAGCTGCATTTCGTGTGGCCCTTAAAATATGTCACAAGCCTTACTTAGAGAAGAGAGAATCAAGATAAGTTTAAAAAGAATAGCATAATAATTACATTGTAGGGCTGATTGTCTACCTTTGAAAATGTTTGCATTAAAATACTAGGTTAGTGGAGTAAATATTTAATCAGCTTAGCATGTATTGGCAAGTACAATCTTATGTTTGTAGTAACGTATCATCTTGGCGCACGTTTAATTCATCTGCCATTTAAAAACAAAGAGTGTATACCTAATGTGTTAATCCTTCTATGTTTTACTAATCTGATCCTGTGACCAAATAGATTCCAATGAAGCATTTTTAATTTTTTTAGAGAGATATGGATTACATTTGTTCACATGGTTCAGTGTTATGTTCACAAGTACTGGAAGAGGTGCCAGGAGCCTTGTGCTCATATATCCTCCCCCCACTTCTCCTGCACAGCTAGAAGGACTTCGCCAGAGCTTAGTTTCACTTGCCCTGAATGCCTGCTTGTCCTTTCGGGAATTCAGATCAGACATTGAGCTGTATAATGAGCTGAGATCAGTTTCAAAAAAAGCCAGTTTCTAACCATGATTTTTGAAACTGGCATGTTAAAACGAGTTTGTTTTAATTCACAACAACAAAAACTACATTCATGGAAAGTATAACTAAACTCTGGCAAGTCCTTCTGACTGTGGATGAAGAGAAAAATGTGCATAGTTCTAAGGCTTCCAGCAGCAACTTCCTGCTCATGTAATTTCAGCTAAACCATGGTTTAGCATGACATCTGAATGCATCCAGTGGGTTATATCTTTTCACTCACATAAAGTTCTAGCACCGACAGAAGTCCCTTTTATGTCTTTAATCAAGAGTTAAATCCAGTTAGCGTAAGATGTTATGCAAGCATATGCCAGTATTAGGGAAACAGTAGTGCCTCAGTCAGTTATATGGGTGCCAATATCTGGTGCTACTAATAAGGAAGGAAGAAGTGTGGCCTAGAACGAAGAAAAGAATGCTGCATAGAACACAGTGCCTTGCTTGTAGAAGGTGTGCAATTTGCTTAATGGGGGCCAAGACCTGTGAGACAAAAGTCTGTCGCACTAGGTCTTCCTTACAATACCATTCCACCAATCCTTGCAGGAAAATCCTTGCAATTCTGTAATCCTTGCAGAAAACTTACACTTTTATGCTAGCTTGATGTTGAATATAACCCAGTGAGACTTATTTGACACTCTCCAGTATTTAATGTATAACAAAAAAAGGTACTGGACAAGGGTACAACTACAGGGATGATATCTCAATTTTGTAGTACATCCCAGTCTTAATTCCTAGTCTTTCTTCAGTTCAAAGCCTCAATATTAATTTGAGTTTTCTTTCATCTCAAAACTTCCTAGAGGTGGGAGAGGCAGAAAGCTGAAAGGTTGAATTATTTCTTAACCACCTTATGTTGATGCAGCAGTTGTTTGTGTTGTTTAAAAAGGAAATTTCACCCATGTTGGGGTAATTAGGAGGAGAGCCTGGCTGGGAGTCCAGAGTTTATGAGTTCAAATCCCCGCTTGTGTCTCCTGGGTGTCAAGGGCCAGCTAAAGATCACCCCCACAGTGAGTGGCTCAGGGATTACGTGCCCTGCCACCTGTGCAGCCGTGGGCAAGCTGCATAGTCCCAGGGAGCCCAGTTGCCCCCCAGCTGGCAGTTGCAGACAAGGAAGGGGCCAGCTTGTGCAGCTGTGGCAAGTTGAGCAGGTTCTAGCCAGCTGGAGAGGACTAGCCTCAGAGGGAGGCAATGGTAAACCCCTTCTGAATACTGCTTACCATGAAAAAAACGTGTTCATAGGGTAGCCATAAGTTGGGATCGACTTGAAGGTAGTCCCAGTAATACCTTGGATGTGTAGAGTTTCTTTTTCTTTTATTTACTTTAATTGGGGTCTACCTGACCCTAAACTTTTATAGTGAAAGCTGCACATTAATTTTTAAAATTGTTGAAACACCATAGAACAGTGTGCCCTCTTATTGTCAGAGAATTCATGTTATGGAAGTGGCACTGGTTAGGGGGAAATGCTGTCCATCTTTAATACCACTTTGGGGGCCCAAATAAGTAGGAGAGTTAAAGTATGATTAACTCTATTAACAAACTTCTAGTACATAAGCCATGTTGATGATGAGGTAGGCTTTGTCTTTAGGAGAAAAATGAAAGAAGACTCCATTTAAATGAATAGTGAAATATATCTGTGAATGTTAGTAGAATTTAACATCCCACACTTAGTAACCAGTTGTGTAGGAAAAATAGTTTTGAATGTCTGTCAGCAGAGTTTCATTAGGCATTTGCAGATAATTGCTGACTTTACTTTGTGTCAGACAGCCCTTACCTTAGCTTGTTAGTATTCTGATAGCACTTTAAGTGGTACATGATGTTTGCTTGCAAAGGATAGCACAACACATTTCCTTGCAGCATGAGAAGGCTGGTTATTTGGACAAAGCTCATTTGCAGGTACTTTGACAACCCAATCCCTCTCTTAGTGCCTTCCAGCACTATTTGCATTATTCATATCCCACTGCAAGATTTTGCCTTAGAGAATTAGTTCAAGAATATTTTGCAGTGACTTAGGAGGGTGTAGGAAGCTGATGTTGCTATTTGTCTTTCTATGTCTAGCTTTCTGTTTTCCTTAATAAATACAAACTGATCCAAGTCATTCAGCCAACCTAACCAACGGATGTGTGGCTGGTGAGGATGTTAGGAGGGGTGACTTTTTTCAATTGTTACTTTCATCTGGCCCCTTTTTTTCCTGATTTTAAAGAGGATCTTAAGATTGCTTTATTCCTGCAGACATTTTTCTACTTAGTCTCTGATTATGGTTTTTAGTTCACTCTTGTTGATACATTTTTATTATGCTATTTTACTACTGTTTGTTTTATTGCTGTTTTTAAATTTCTTGTGATTTATATTTTTATTTCTGTATCATCTTGAGTTTGATTTTATCATAGAAAGACAGGGTATAGATGTCCCATTCATTCATTAAAAATCTCCTAGTGAAGATTTAACATCTATAGTGTAACTATAATATACTAAATATAATACTATACTGTAATATAGTAAACCATGGTTTATTCAGCAGTGGCTTAGTGTTAACGTGTGAACCCCACCAATCAGCTAGTTTAATCATGGTTTGTTTACTGCCAACAAACTATGGTCTGAAGCCATGATTGGTTGTCGGCTGACAAATTTTAACTTGTTTTAACTATGGCTTGGTGTTATTTCTGAACCCAGTACTCTTCCTTAACCATGGCTTGTTTGACCACCCAACATAGGCACCATACTACAAAGGCATGAGGTAGTAGCAGCTGAAAAACAATCCAAATTTTGCAGAAACAAGCCATGATTTTTGATCATCCGTGGGACACCACATGGTTTGTTAAATCAGCTATGGCTTTGTGTAATGTGCAAACCAGGCCAATGTAGTGATGGTTTCCAATTTAAGTGACAATAAATCACTCTCTCATTATCCCTCTAAGCTATGCTTAATTGACTCAAAGCTGTCTGGATGTTGCATCTTTTGAACTGAAGCCCTCTCTTGCAATCCCCACAATATGAGGAAGAGGCGTGCTTACTCAGAGATGAAGGGAAAACATTCTGCCTATGTGTACAGGCACTTCCTCTCTTGTACCAGGATAAATCCTGCACTGAAAAAGGTTTATGGCTGAGCTTAATGGGCACTGGTAATAACTGAGCCCCGCTTCTGCAACATTCTTTTGTTTCTTCATTCATGATATTTTACAGATTTTGAAAATTGGGACTGATGTTAGCCCCCTATCATTATACATTTCGTTTTATAAATCCAGTTTAATGCACTTTGCAATTCTGTGTATTTTCTGATACAAAAGCCCGCTGTGAAGAGTTCGCCAGGCACTTCCAAGATAAGATCGCATGCATTCGTCGGGACTTAGACTCCAATATTATAGCAGTTGGTCCTAATGAAGCATCCAGATCACGGTCTTGTCCTCATTTATTGGATGAGTTTCAGTCGGTGCAGCTCGAGGGTGTTGACAAGATCCTTGGACTGGTACGGGTGACCACGTCTGTTCTAGATCCTTGCCCCTCTTGGCTGGTGAAAGCTGGCAGGACCGGAACCGCCGGCTGGGCCAAGGAGGTAATAAATGCCTCTTTAAGAGAGGGAGTGGTTCCTCACTGCCTAAAAGAGGCGGTGGTGAGACCGCTCCTGAAGAAACCCTCCTTGGACCCAGATAACTTGAACAACTATAGACCTGTGGCGAATGTTCCATTCCTGGGCAAGGTTCTGGAATGGGTGGTTGCCGGCCAGCTCCAGGGGCTCTTGGATGACACTGATTATCTTGATCCATTTCAATCCGGTTTTAGGCCTGGTTTTGGCACCGAAACAGCCTTGGTCGCCCTGTATGATGACCTTTGTCGGGAGAGGGACAGGGGGAGTGTGACTCTGTTGATTCTCCTTGATCTCTCAGCTGCTTTTGATACCATCGACCATGGTATCCTTCTGGGGAGACTCACGGAGTTGGGAGTCGGGGGTACTGCTTGGCAGTGGCTCCGCTCCTACTTGGTGGGTCGTCACCAGAAGGTAGTGCTTGGGGAACACTGCTCGACACCCTGGACTCTCCATTGTGGAGTCCTGCAGGGATCGGTACTGTCCCCCATGCTTTTCAACATCTACATGCAGCCACTGGGTGCAGTCATCAGGAGTTTTGGGGTGCGTTGTCATCAGTATGCTGATGACACGCAACTCTATTTCTCCTTTTCATCCTCTTCAGGTAAGGCTGTTAACGTGCTAAACCGTTGCCTGGCCGCGATAATGGACTGGATGGGGGCTAACAAACTGAAGCTCAATCCAGACAAGACCGAGACGCTGTTGGTGAGTGCCTTCACTGCCCAGATGGAGGATGTTCATCCTGTTCTTGAGGGGGTTACACTCCCCTTGAAGGAACAGGTTCGTAGCTTGGGAGTTCTTTTCGATCCTTCCTTGTCTCTCGAGGCCCAGGTGGCCTCGGTGGCACGGAACGCTTTTTACCATCTTCGACTGGTAGCCCAGCTACGTCCCTATCTGGACAGTGATGACCTCGCCTCAGTTGTTCACGCTCTGGTAACTTCTAGGTTGGACTACTGCAATGCGCTCTACGTTGGGCTGCCCTTGAAGACTGTTCGGAAACTACAGCTAGTCCAGAATGCAGCGGCCAGACTACTGACGTGGACCAGAAGGTCCACTCATATAACACCTGTTCTGGCCCGTCTGCACTGGCTTCCTATTTGTTTCCGGGCTAAATTCAAAGTGCTGGTTTTGACCTATAAAGCCCTACACGGCATGGGACCGCAATACCTGGTGGAATGCCTCTCCCAATACGAACCTACCCGTACACTGCGCTCGACATCTAAGGCCCTCCTCCGAGTCCCATCCCATCGAGAAGCTCGGAGGGTAGTGACCAGAACCAGGGCCTTCTCGGTGGTGGCCCCCGAATTGTGGAATAGTCTCCCCGATGAGGTATGCCTGGCGCCGACGCTGCTATCTTTTCGGCGCCAGGTGAAACCCTTTTTATTCTCCCAGGCATTTTAAAATGTATTTTAATAATTGTTTTTATAGTGTATTTTAAACAGTATCCTATTATTGTTATATTTTGATGTTGCTTGGTTTTTGTTGCTTGTTGTTTTGATTTTTGATTCTGTTATATTTACTGTATTTATATATCTTGCTTGTTTTATCTTTTATGTACACCGCCCAGAGAGCCTTTTTGGCTTAGGGCGGTATATAAATAAAATAAAATAAAATAAATAAAATACTTATGTGCTTTTCCATCCCACCCTTTCACTGTAGCAGTAAATGGAGCATTCTGAAAACTCACATGCAGCATGATCTTAAGCGCATTCACTGGGACTTACTCCCTAGTAAACTTGCTTAGAATTGCAGCCTGGTTTGTGAAAGGAGCACAAACAATGATAAAAGTTTACTACCACCTTTCAAAGCCAAAACCCCATA
The DNA here is from genome assembly GCF_030035675.1 of Rhineura floridana. Classification (NCBI taxonomy): domain Eukaryota; kingdom Metazoa; phylum Chordata; class Lepidosauria; order Squamata; family Rhineuridae; genus Rhineura; species Rhineura floridana. The sequence goes on from NC_084487.1 coordinate 55,191,846, forward strand.
AAGCCTACCGTAAAAGGTAGTAGCTCTTTTTAAAGGGCTATACTGTGCCTACTAGAATCATAAAATAGTAAAGTTGGAAGGTGCCTGTAAGGCCATCAAGCCCAACCCCCTGCTCAGTGCAGGAATCCAGCTTAAAGCACACCTGACATACTATAGTTCCTTCCAATTTTTTCACTGAGTCTGCAATAATCATAAGAATAAACAATGTATAAGTAGATTCCCCAATAGAGACAGCAATCAAGTTTTGATGTAACAGTCTATTCTCTGTTATATATAGCTGCAGTGCATAGGGGCTGACCTGCATGAGGGAAGCAATATTCAGGATTGCTGAAGATAAATGAGTTGAAGTATCTTAATAAAGCACTTTGTGCAAGCAGAGCACGGGCTGCAGTACAGAGGAGGAGGTGAGAAAGCAGAGTTCTAGTCCCACCTCTTTGGGTCCAACCAGAGCTATCAATTTTTCAGCAAAAGCTAGTTTTGGAAATAGCACTGATAATTACCAGTTTTACCAGGGTTTTCCTGGTGTTTATTGGTAAAATGTGGGGAACACCCTACCCTTGATTTACTAGGGAAAGAAGTGCTGCTTAACAGTTTAGTGTTCTTCAGAGGAGTACAAAATATACATGGATCCGACATATTACATGCAAATGTATAAAAGAAGATTCTTACTTTTTTAAAATCAAGTGAGAAAAGGCTTGGCCTATTGCTTGCAACACGAGATAGTGTTGGAAGATGAAACCTCCAGGTCAGAAGACACTCACCGAGCTACTGGGGAAGAACAACGGACAAGTACAAGTGGCGTTGTGACTAATGACGCAGCTGGGTCAGAGCCAAAAGGAAGCCCAGAGGCTGATGCGCACAGATGCAAAAGGAGAGTCTGGAGTTGTACAATGCACACAATAGGAACATGTAATGTGAGAAGCATGAACCAGAGAAAGTTAGAAATTGTCAAGCAAGAAATGGAACGTATCAACATTACAATACTTGGCGTAAGAGAATTAAAATGGATGGAAATGGAACATTTTCCATCAGGCAACTACAAAATATTTTATACAGGAAATGAGAAATTAAAACAAACGGGGTTGCTTTAATAGTGAGAAGTGATGTAGCAAAAGCTATTAGGAGCTATAATGCAAGGTCTGAGTGAGTGATATCAATTAGATTAAACAGAAAACCTATTAACATAACCATCATCCAAGTCTACGCTCCAACGGCAAACACAGAAGAAGAGAAGTTGGAGAGATTTTATGCAGAAGTACAGGAAGAAATTGATCACACACCAAAACAAGATGTGCTGATAATCATGGGGGATTGGAATGCAAAAGCAGTGAACAGAGAAGAATTAAGAATTATGGGGAAATGGGGCTTAGGAGATAAAAATGAAGCAGGAGAAAGACTTACTGAATTCTGTGAAGCCAATAATTTATTTCTTGCAAACACATTTTTTGAGCAACCAAAAAGACGACTGTACATGTGAACATCACCAAACAGTCAATATAGGAATCAAATTGATTATATAATTCTTGCGAAAACAAGACCAGGAGTAGACTGTAGTACAGATCGTGAACTGGTAATATCGAAAATCAGAGTAAACCTAAGGAAGAACAACAAAGCAATCATAATGCCAAAATACAATTTAAATAACATCCCAGAAGAATATAAAGATCAAATAAGGAACAGATTTGAGGCTTTAAAGTTAGTTGACAGAGAACCAGAAGAACTATGGATTGAAGTCAGACATGATCAGGGAAGAATGCAAATAGACAATACCTCTAGTTAAAAAGAGAGAAAGACTTCAATGGATGACTGAAGAAACTCTTAACATGGTTAAAGAGAGAAGGAAAGCAAAAGCAGAAGAAGACAGAAACACGGTCAGAACCCTAAATGCAGCAATAAGCGACTAGTACGTAGGGACAAAGGGAACTATTCAAATAGTTATTGTATAGAAATAGAAGAGGACAACAAAAAGGGAAGAACAAGAGCCCTATTCCAAAAGTTTAGAGAAATTAAAAGGAAATTTAAACCAAGAGTAGGGATGTTGAATAATCAACATGGAAACACACTGAGTGACTGAGATGAAATAAAAGGAGGATGGAAGCAATATACTGAAGAACTCTATAAAAGAGATGCCACAATTACAGATTCATTCATGGAGGAACCGTATGATGAATAACCAAAAATTTTAGAATGTGAGATAAAAGCTGCTCTTAAAATACTTGGAAGAAACAAATCACCAGGAACAGATAGCATACCAATAGAGTTGCTACAAGCTACTGAGACTGAATCTGTCCAAATTTTGACAAAAATCTGACAAGAAATATGGAAAACTAAACAACGGCCCATAGACTGGAAGTGCTCAATATACATCCCAATTCCAAAGAAAGGGGATCCCAGGGAATGCAGTAATTATAAAACTATTGCCTTAATATCCCATGCAAGTAAAGTAACGCTCAAGATTCTACAACAAAGGCATATATGAAGCGAGAAATGCCAGACGTCCAAGCTGGATTTAGAAAGGGAAGAGGCACCAGAGTTCATATTGCAAACATACGCTGGATAATGGAACGGAGCAAGGAATTTCAAAAGAAAATCACCCTGTGCTTTATAGGTTACAGCAAAGCCTTTGACTGCGTAGATCATGAAAAACTATGGAATGCTTTAAAAGAAATGGGGGTGCCACAGCATCTGATTGTCCTGATGTGCAACCTATACTCTGGACAAGAGGCTACTGTAAGGACAGAATATGGAGAAACCGATCGGTTCCCAGTCTGAAAGGGAGTGAGACAGGGTTGTATTTTATCACCCTATTTGTTTAATCTGTACGCAGAATATATACAGAAAGCAGGACTGGACCAAGATGGAGGTGTGAAAATTGGAGGGAGAAATATCAATAATTTAAGATATGCAGATAGTACCATACTACTAGCAGAAACCAGTAATGATTTGAAACAAATGCTGATGAAAGTTAAAGAGAAAAGCACAAAAGCAGGACTACAGCTGAACGTCAAGAAAACTAAAGTAATGACAACAGAAGATTTATGTAACTCTAAAGTTGACAATGAGGACATTGAACTTGTCAAGGAATATCAATACCTTGGCACAGTCATTAACCAAAATAGAGACAATAGTCAAGAAATCAGAAGGCTAGGACTGGGGAGGGCAGCTATGAGAGAACTAGAAAAGATCCTCAAATGCAAAGATGTATCACTGAACACTAAAGTCAGGATCATTCAGACCATGGTATTCCCAATCTCTATATATGGATGTGAAAGTTGGACAGTGAAAAAAGCAGATGAGAAAAATCAACTCATTTCAAATGTGGTGTTGGAGGAGAGCTTTGTGCGTACCATGGACTGCGAAAAAGACAAAAAAATTGGGTGTTAGAACAAATTAAGCCAGAACTATCACTAGAAGCTAAAATGATGAAACTGAGGTTATCATACTTTTGGACACATCATGAGAAAACATTATTCATTAGAAAAGACAATAATGCTGGGAAAAACAGAAGGGAGTAGAAAAAGAGGAAGGCCAAACGATATGGATTGATTCCATAAAGGAAGCCACAGACTTGAACTGACAAGATCTGAACAGGGTGGTTCACGACAGATGCTCTTGGAGGTCACTGATTCATAGGGTCTCCATAAGCCGTAGTCAACCTGAAGGCACACAGCAACAAATTTCCCAAGCCTTTAGAGGAAATTCATTTTGGTAATTCAAGGCCCTAGTTTTTTAATCTGTGCTGCTATTGGTTTTACTGCTTAAAAATGTTTTTATTATTAACTCTTTGTGTGTCTATTAAGATGTTTTTATAATACCTTGTGAACCCTCCTGTGATTGCTGTGTGTGATGGAGATTAGTCTGGACATTTGGTAAATATCTGTTGGGGTGTGTATGCATTATGTACCTGGTATCAGGTCCCAAGTACCAACTATGTGTAAGATGTAGCCCTCAGAAACGTATATGGGAAAAGAAAAAGTGAGTGGGAAGACAGGCCATATGAGGAAAGATTTTGCAAACTGCTGTGGGCACAATCAAGAAAAACTACAACTTCTCACTCCAGCTATGTAATTCCACATGCATAAGCAGACTTGCATGCACATATCCCTTGTCTGGTTTTTTTATTTATTAGGTCAAAGTGTAGATAGTCTATGTATTGCTTTGAATGGGATGTATAATCTGATGTGCATATCTCCATCCATGTTGTTGCATAACTGGTAATGCATTAATATCTCGTTTTACATGTGATGGGAACTGGATCAGGGCCAGTGATGACTGATGTCAAACATTTGGAAATACAGTTCAGAAAATCCTAGCATTAGCTCTGTTACTGAGCTGTGGGTCTTCCCTTCCATGTTGCTTCCCAGAACACATGTCGTAGTGTTAATGTCTTGAACTGGGACTAATCATTCTTTCCAGTGGGGTGCAATTAGTTTTTACTGGGGCATTCTAAACTAGGGCTTAGATCAGGGTTCCCTAAATGCAGTGCTTTGTAAAACAAAAACAAAAAAACCCTGAGGTGCCAGTACTAGTATCTTGATAAAAGTGCCATGGGTGCCAGCACAAAACGGTTGTCAGGGGCAGCGGGGAAAAAAAAAGATGTGACAGTGCTCTGTACCAGTGAGTGCCTTCACAAAAAAGCACTGCCTATATGGGTGGGGAAATGCACATGCAAAGGGGGAAGGTGTGTCTGATTTCTGCTTATTCTTTCTTCCTGCTTCAGCTTCCCGTGTGCCACATCTGTTGCTGTTCCACACAATCATCTAACCCTCAGAAACAAATTTCAAGAGGGTGGGGGCAGGGGCTGCACTGGGAGGGGAGAACCAGAAACTCCATTCATGAAAATGCAGATCCAGGCCCTGGATTTTATTCTGGTATATATTATGCCAACCCTGCTTGCAAATGTTACTTCTCAGTTTCATTTTCAAATAGATGCACTGCTCTTTGTGATAGCTCAATTACTACAGTATTTCTAAGTGAATTTGCTTTTTTTATTGCAGTCTGAAATTGGATTTGGAAAAATGGAAACTTACATCAAATTAGAAAAACTTGGTGAGGTATGTGTACTAACCCCCCCCCACGCACACAAAAAGAGATGTGGGCTTTGTTATCAATAAATTAATAAATGTGCAAAGTGCTTTATAATCTTGTTTTTTGTCATAAGAGTGACGGGCCAGTGACATTGACCAACAATTATTTGCCCAAACCAGCTGAGTCAGTCCAAGTCTGCAGTTGACATTATATCCACTGTCTTTCATTTCTGTTTTTAAATTATTGACTGTGCTCAAGATAGGTAATAGTGCAGGCTCAAAAACTAGTAATTGTGTTTTGCTTGCGAAAAGTATTACTATTTTCCTATGTCTTTTTCAGCAGTGGTTATGCAGTGATGACTGCCTGACAATGCATGGAAGCTTGAGACATAACTGACCATTTCAGTTGAACCATCACATTTGAGGATACATTCAAATATTATATGGCTTGATTTCTCCTGGTTAGATATCACATTAGGAGAACATTATATTACAAAATAGGAACTTCTTACATGATTGGACATATGCTCTTGTGCTTGCACCATTACACTTTCATGCCGTGAGTTTAGGATCAGTGATCCATAGATTAGGAGTATTCTGTTTCATGAATGCGTTGAAACAAAAAATGTATATTTAATTTCTTGCATAAAATAAGGCATGTATGAGAGATCTGGTACATGTGTTGTGCTCCCAATTGCTTAAACATGGTTAAATAATTCTGGTGCTGGCCCTCGACAGAGTGATGCCTCTTTTTCCTTTGTTCTTCAGAGTGTGAACTTTCTCCACTTGTGTTAGTTGGCACAGATGTTGATCACAGTTATGTCTAACCATATTTCTGACTTAATCCCATTTGAAACTAAATTTTGAAGCTGGTTTCAAATTCTTTATAAACTCTATTTAGCTATAACCACAGAATCTTATTTATTTATTTATTTGCTTTCAAAATAAAATACGTGATTACAGCAGAGAAAATAATCAAACATTACAAATCACATAGATTTCTCTCCTACCTAATGAGTATCCAGCATGTATAAAAGAAAATATAAGCAACCACCTCCAACTCTCCCTCCCTTAACTAACCTCCCTCTGTCCCCCAAGGTGGTATAACTTAGAAAATATATTATTATTATTCACATTCTGACTATCATATCTCAGCTTAACAAACTGAAGTATGGGCAAGCCTTGTGGCCCTGCACACGGCTGCTTCCCTTCTCCCTTTTTAGCCGTGACATCATTATTATTATTATTATTGTTATTGTTATTGTTATTATTATTATTAAATACAGATCAAGGCAAGTAGGGAGAATTTACATTTTATGTGAGTTGTGGTGTTTGCTGATAAGGGAAGCACCAAGTTAGAACACATGTTTCGTATGCAGAAGGTCCCAGTTTGAATCCCTGGCATTTCCAGCAAGATTAGGGAACGACTTCTGCCTGAAACTCAGTGTTGCCAGTACTGAGCTAGATGGAATAATGGTTTGACTCACTGTGTAAAGGTACTGTATTATTTCATCACAGTGAAGCATTTGTGAGTGCTCTTCATGTGTACCAGTTCGTAGTGTCCTGTGCTTTTAAATGTAAAAGTCTTTTAAAAAGAGTTGTTTATTCACTAAGAAGTAGTACATTAGCAAATGCAGATTCATGATCTGTATAAATAAATAAATCACCATTTGTTTCAGATCACTTTACAGTTTTTCAAATTTCTTATTTTTAAAAAAGCAAATGATGTTGATCTGATCAAAGCCTGGCTTGCCTTTTTCCTTTAATTAGAGCAGAACTCTCAAATATTTTTTAGAAACATCTTTTCTTTTTCTTGCTATACAGGGCACCTATGCAACAGTATATAAGGGAAGAAGTAAGCTGACAGAAAACCTGGTAGCACTGAAAGAAATCAGATTAGAGCATGAAGAGGGGGCACCATGCACAGCCATTAGAGAAGGTAAGCAAATATTTTCATTTTTTAAAGGTTGCATTAACTAGAACTGTAAAGACTGTGAAGAAATGCATCAAATCCTGGACCTGCAGGGAATGACCGTGGCTCAGTGGTAGAGCCTCTGCCTGGCATGAAGAAGGTCCCAGATTCAATCCCTGGCATCGCCAGGCAGTGGATCAGGTTGACCACGTGGGAGAGAATTCCCCCTCCCCCCAATATGACTTCTTTGCTAGAAATGCATCCTGTGACATTTTGTGTCATCCAGCATTCCCAGCAGTCATAAATGATGGAGCTTGCAGTCTTCCTGCTTGCTTGTTCAGGTGTCAAACATGAGAAACAACTCCTCTTAAGCCTAACCTTGTCACAGTAAAACAGGCTCTTACCTTGGTGTGATAGCAAATCACAACCACATTATCTCTTCCTCCTGGTTTCACTTGAAATATGTGGCATAAAACCTACATTTTTCATCCTATATTTGATCTCTTCTTTCATCTCCCACATCATGTCAATAGGTACCCTTTTGATCATCTCACAGTAGTCTGCTTTTCAGATTCCTGTAGATAAAAATGTGCCTAGCCCCTTGTGACGCCCTTCCCTGGCTCTCCCTGTCAGGTTCCTACCTGCTTGTGGCTACTGCCTTTCACTAGGCACCACCAGGGACTCCACCAGTCCGGACTGTCCTTTTTTATGGTTTCTCTCTCCACTCTAGCACAGATCTCACTAGATCCCCCTGCTAGGCAGCACCACCAGTCACGTCCTGTAACCAATATTCCCAGAGACTTTGCCTGAGTCTCTATCTGGTTACTTTTGTGACTGCGTGCGTATGCTGTTCCCAACCCCTTTTGTATCTATATAGATTACACATATAACTCTGGGTTGCTCTGGATACTTGAAATGTTATTATTCCTCCCTTCGCTGCTGCCACCATTCGTTACTGTTTCCCTTTAGCCTTGGTAATTACCTTGCCCCCCCTTCTGGTCTGTATATTCCCCAGCCAAGGATCAGGCCTTCGGTAAACCAAAATAGTATTTGTTGAATATCAGAAACAACAAGATTACTTTTATAATGTTACATAAGCGTATGGTTTCATCTATTCCTGTGGTACTTGACTTATTATTAATCCGAACTCCCACTCCCTCTTTCTCCACACTCCTGACATCCACCACCAAACACCTTCTTCCTCTCACATCCACCAACTAACACCCACCCAGATTCAACTGTCATTCTTCCATTTATACTCCCAGCCATTCAAACGCTCAGCCAATCATCCAGCATTCTACTGCTCATGTACTCCCCCCTCCTCTTTCACTCCACTTACCATATATCTTCTATACAAACAGCACTTACCATATTTACATTAATACAGGAACATCACACCCCTCCCCCCTGAAAATTCTGGTCCTTTGGACCCTCTTGATTTCAGCTGGAAAACAGCATTGTATTTCTTTGTGAGTCTGTAGCACATGAAATAAATTAATGGTGTGCAAAATAATTTCATATCTTTCCAGACTGAACTATTTTTAGTCCACTACCCATTTGACACACTAATATATGTACAGTTCAGTTTTTCCATTTATTTACTAGCCCTAACTGTTTATTCTGTTTTTCCCTTTTGCAGTGTCATTGTTAAAAGATCTAAAACATGCAAATATTGTTACGTTACATGATATCGTTCATACAGACAAATCATTAACTCTGGTCTTTGAGTATTTGGTAAGTTTCCCCCCCCCCCACTCAAGCTTCTTGTTTGAATTTTTTAACCCTAAAGAAGCACAGTGATAATATTATAGTATCTATTAATGGAGGGGTGAGGGGAGAAGATGTTAATTCATTCTGTTGCCACAATTTCCTGTATAAATTGTAGCAATATTCTTTGCTGCCAGACTCTTTGATTTTATTGCATTATACTTCATGCATTTGTCTTCTGAAGATTTTGTATATACTTTGCAGGGACTGTAAGTGTACATCTTTGTTACAGTCTACTACAGAAACAAAAAGATATGTCTTGTACCCTAAAATAGCCCAGATTTTTCCTTTTCCATCGCCAGTTGAATCTTGTGTTCATTGTTTTCAGGACTGCAGCTGTTGTATCAACTACCTGAGGTTTTTTATATATATATGTACCATGTGGGGAAAAACAATGCCGCTTCAGAACTATCCTAAGCTATTTATAGTAAGAGTTACCTTACATTGTGCTGGCACTGTAAAAAGAATTATTCAGCCAGTCCCTGCAAGTTTGGGTTCCTAATTGGCATGCATGATAATGCTAGAGAATGGAGTTGTCCTGTATTAGACAACTCTTGGGCAGTTAATCATGTATTTGCAATGAATACGAGGTGGAGACCTTCTAAAATGTGCTGCTTCAGTGTCTGTGGTTATGATGAGCAATTTAAACTAATCCTGATGAGACTGAGTGATTGGCAGGGTTTGCAACCTGGGACAGGAAAGGATAAGGGACTGTCATTAATAAGATTCAGGATTGTGTTCAGTGTTAGTCCTACTCAGAGTATTAACCTATTGATGTTAATAGCCATGACTAACTTAGGTACATCAATTTCAATGGGTCTACTCTGAGTAGGCCTTACTTGAATACAACCCTGGGTCTGCCCTGGTGAGACAGGTTTGTAGACTTGAGGTTGTTCCAGGATCCATTTTTGTGCCTGGATTATTCAGATTTCAGTAGCAAGCCACCAGTACTTTTTTTACCAACTCCATCTCTTAGAAAGGATAGGACTCACCTTTTCTGAGTTTGACCTAATGGCTTTCATTCATGCCTTCATAATTCCAAAGCTAAGTTAAAGCAGTGAAGCAGATCAGTCCTGCTGGAGGTGGGTCACTGGGGAAAAGCCACTTCTGCAATGTATTAGTGTGTGCTACCACCCAGTGTCTTTCTGGCCCACAACTCAGTTTGGGTTTTAACCAAACAGTTTTGAGCCATTTTACTTCAGTGTACCCCTTTTCCTTTGCCCTGTCATGAATTCTTTAGGTCTGCTGAGACCACTCATAATTCTTTCAATCTGTGCATAAAGTTCAGATGTGTATACAGAGAGCTATTCTTAGCTGTTGCCCTGCAACAGTGGAGTTCTTTTCAAGGAGGTTCACCAAAGCCTGAACATAAGCATTTTATAGGAGTAGTTTTATAGTAGGTCTGCACATGATTTAAAAATAAATAGTTAATTGTCTTCCTCTTTGCTGATGCAGTGAAGTAATCCACTAAATGTATATATAACCAAAAACCTTTTGGTTTTTGCCTTTTGAAATACTGAAAATACTTAAAGAACTTCATAATAAATACAAGCTGATATTGTTAGAGGGGAAAGCTTTCTTCAATATTTTCTCTTTCTTTCCCTGTTATAGGGACACAACAGGACCAAAATTCCTCAAAATGAATGTGTACATCCTTAATTCTTAGCCTCACTGGCTATAATTCACCCTCACATTTGAAAATGACCCTATTAAATGGTCAACTTCAGTTGATCTACCTATTAAAGCTTCAAGTTCTAATTTGATGACATTCTTGATATAGACTGGCTCTGTTCCCCAGAGCCTTTTAGATAGGATGGCTTAGATTCTGAAAACTATAGGTTCAAAGAGCAGCACCGGACTCTTTGAAAGTCCTTTTCTAAACAGCCCCACACTGCTCTTTGAACCTCTGGATTTTGGAGATTTAAAAAGTAGCACAGGGCTGTTTGCAAAAGGGCTTTCAGACAATCCTGTGCTGTGCTTTACTGTCCCAACAATCAGGACTTCAAAGCACAGCATCACCTGATATAGCTATGCCAGGTGATTGACAGGTGAGTGGCCCATCCACCTGACAGATTTGGCCAGCCGGGGTAGGGGTTAGGGAACTGGCCTGCCAGTCAGAAAATCTTCTCTGCCCGGATCTAAACAAATAAACACTTTAAAAAGAGTAACCTAAACAATAAATATATCTTTTTCTTCCTGTTGTTGTTAACGCATTATTTTTGTTTTCACAGGACAAAGATCTAAAGCAGTATATGGATGATTGTGGGAACATCATGAGTATGCACAATGTAAAGGTGGGTCATAGTCACTAATTTCCAACAGTTTTGCTCGTTTTTAGAACTAAATATGCTCTCTGGCCCTCATATATTGTCCAATATATCTTTTAAGGAGTATTCCAATTTGAATAATTTTCCCTTTAGAAAGTAGCTTAATTATGAAATTTGCATAGGAGAACTTAGCTTTATTGAAGGCATAAAAGAGAACCTGTTAACTAACAAGTATTTGTTACATAATTTGGCATGTAATTGCTTGCCTTTCAACGGATCAAACATTTTATGCTCTTTTCAAGCAGGGGATATGCTTTTGTTTAATGAACAATAGCTGATGAAATAAATGTGGATGACCACATAACATGCCAAAATGACATGAGATTTTGGCTTTTGTAAGTATTCCAGTTGTTTTTGTGCCCAAATTATAAGTTTGTTAGCCCCTTCCTTTCAGAGGTCTTTTTTTTTATTTGGTGTACTCATCCTCTCATATTTTTGAATCCTTCTGATTTAGATCTCAAAATAAAGTCCATAGAATAAAGAAACTAACCTTGATCTTGAGGTGTGGACTGGTGTTTGAAAGGGTGGAGAGGACAGCAAACAACTCTTCTTAAATCCGAGGCCGCTACTGATACTTTGTGAGGGACTTGGATAGATACCTAAAGCCTTCCCACGGCATATACAGCACGTTTGAAAGGCAGCCTACCCTTCAAGCTTGTAGTTCAGATGAAATAAGATAACTGTTTTCTAACACATACAGGGTAACTGTGCTCAGAAAGGCTACAGATTTGGCCCCTGGACCATGATTTTAAAATGCATTAATTCGGAACTTAAAAAAAAATGAATCTCATTGCAAGATCTACAAAACATTTAAATGCTTTGCCCATTAAAGAGCTGTTCTGTCCATCTGTCTGCATCCCTCCCTCTCCTCAATTCTGGTAGGTCCCCTAGGTCAGTGGTCGAGCACATGCTTTGCATGCAGAAAGGCCCCAGGTTTTGTCCCTGGTGGATCAGGTGGTAGGTGATGGGGAAGACCCTCTGCCTGAGACCTAGGAGAGCCCCCGCTAGGCAGAGCAGAGTAGAGCACACAGTACTGGGCATGAGGGACAAAAAGTCTGATGCAAGGTACAAGGGCAGCTGTTCCTGTATTCCTTTGCGTGCACACCATACATTTAAAGCATATGTCATCCCCCAAAGAATCCTGGGAGCTGTAGTTTGTTAAGGGTGATGGGAATTGTAGCTCTGTGATGGGTAAACTACAGTTCTCAGGATACTGTTTTTTGGCTGAGGGAAAGTGCTTCAAAAGTATATTGTGTACACAGCCTAAGTCCATCATGTAAAAGTGGATCTGTTCCTGGAAGTTCCCTCTCATGTGACACTGAGCACTTTTGTAGACTAGTGGTACAATGGTGTGGAACTAGGAGACCTGGGACAAATCCTGTTAGTCCTGGGAGAGTAATTTATTTCAGCCTCTGTTCCCTGTGTATTGTTATGGGTCTACTAATAACCTAGCAAAGCAATTATAATGATGGTGCTATGACTAAAACATCGGGTTTGTGTGTAGGAAAGCCAGGTAAGTGCTCTGCAAATGATTAATAACTGCTGTTACGCAGCAGTCATCCTCTCAGAATGGGATTTTTACCTTCGTCTCCTGATGCAAAAATTACCACAGTGGGGGTGGAGATGGGGGACACAAAAGCACCAGTACAGAATATTAATGGAGACAAACAAATGCAGGCTTCTGAACTGACTTCCCCCACCCACCCAAAAAGCACTGCAAAATTTCTGCAAAGCAAGGTAGCCAAGTGTGACTTGGTAATGAGATTTCAAAACAAGGGCTGAGGAAAAATAACCAGTTTTTGAAAAAGGTTTGCAGAGCCGTGAGGAGAGCACCACAGTTTTTTATTCAAAAACCATTTTCCAAACCGTTCCATGATAGAACTCAACAGTAAACTGAGTGGCAATGTGCCAAGATGTAGCCTGTACATTTCTCAGTCAGCTTATGAATAATAATAAGCTGAAGTGTGCCTGTTTATTATATGAAGAAACAGCTGCATGAAGACACTTTTGCCTTTGAGGAGGTGGCAGCTACTACTGCTGCTGCAACTTATTAGCCAGACATGAAAACACACCAGAAAAGAAAATACGGAGGATATCAAAGGTTTGATTCAGGAGGCAAATACAGGAAAGAGGGGAAGGAACACAAGGGAAGCAGGCAACAGCCTATTGTGGGATCTAACTGGAGGTTCTCATGATGGGGAAGTATGACAAATGTGAATAAAGATAAATTGATATGCCTAGGTTTCTTTTGTTTGTTTTATCACGTGGCTGGCTTAACCTGCAATTTTCTTTTTATTGCATTTGAAATAGATGGCTGCAGTGTAAGGGAAGGTAACCGGAGGCAGCAAGATATGTTTGGGAATACAGAAGGTGGGGGAGCCTTCCCCCAATATTTCACAATAACTCACTTGAGCTATAAGGATAAGCTTGCTAATGATAATGAGGATATCTCATACCTGAAAACAGCTTGCAGTTGTAGAAGGTTTTGTCTTTGTTTTCAATGTGCATGTTGCGTTTTGAGCTGGGCAGTTATTTCAGTCAGATAATCAGTCATGGAGTGCTCCTTATCAGTTCTGAAAGTTTAGTTTTGAATTAACCTTTTCCTCCCTTTCCTTTTACAGTTATTTTTATACCAGATTTTACGTGGTTTGGCATACTGTCACAGGAGAAAAGTGCTACATCGAGATCTAAAGCCACAAAATCTACTAATTAATGAAAGAGGGGAATTAAAACTAGCAGACTTTGGTATGGAACGAAAGATTTATTGTGTTGGGGAAAATGTTCACTTCACTCTTTAGAAACTCTCTGATGTAGCAGTCACATTGGTTTTTAGAATTAATTGTGCATATATATCCACATGTCCACAGTTCACATAATTTTAAGAACAAAAGCAGGGGCTCTGTGGGATCAAGCTAAAGTCAGACAAACTCAGGAACTAATTTGATTAGTTAGGTTGAATCCCTGGTATCTCCAGATAGGGCTGGGAGAGAACCTGGAGTGCTGCTTCCAGTCAGTGTAGACAGAACTGAACTAGATGGACCAAGGTTCTGACTCAGTATAAGGCAGCTTCCTGTGTTCCTGCCGCACAACTCCCATGGCTGGGAGTTTCCCTGAGCTGTGTCCTGTTACCAGTCAATAGCACTGGGACTACACAGTTCCTGGGAACCTCAAGAATCACCCTTTCAGAGTGTTGATGCCACTGTTGACAGCTACAATGAACACCCTGTATATGGGCAAAGAGCAGAGAAGCACTTCCAAAGTCTGTTCCATTTGTTTAGCCGTTAATGAAAGCCTCTCTCATCAACCATGCCTATTTCAACATGAAAAGTGTGAGTCATGAAAATTTGCCTAACCTCTAATTCAGATGTTGATGGATTACAACTCCCATCCTCCCTGACCGATTGGACCATGCTGGCCGGGGCTGATGGGAGTTGGAGTTCAACAACATCTGGCAAGCCACAGATTGCCTACCCCTGCTCTAATTCTTATACTTGGCATGCCTTTTTTCTTCTTCTTCCTCTTTAAATTGAAAGTCCCTTAATGATGATGAAGTGAGAGATACCAACTCTTTACAGTCTTTTCCTTCTTGGCTATTTTTCATATTCCTTGTCCTCTGCTAATAGTGTGTAATTCACTTGGGTAAAAAGCATTGGTGTTGCTCTTTCTGTTCGTATTCTAGATAAACCTTTTCCAACTTCTGGGTCCCCAGATGTTGCTGGACTACAATTCTGTTCATTCCTGACTATTGGCCATGCTAGCTGGTGGGAGTTGTAGTCCAACAACATCTGGGGATCCAAAGGTTGGGAAAAGCTGTAATAGATTAAATGTGCTCCTTTCCTACATCTGTCGTTTCCATGTGTTAACATTTTGCCCAAGATTTGAAAAGCTTTTTAAAATTCCTGGGTCCTGGCAATAACTTTGAGGACATGGGAAGGCTCATGCTCTTGAGGGAAGAGAAAGCAAAGCAGTGTGCAAGAAGAGAAGGAAGAAGGTGGAGAAGGGCAAAGCAAAGAGCTCTTGAGATTCTGCTAGGCTGCTGTTCTTTTGCCAACCAGAGGCTCACAGGTTTGGGGAGAATTACTCTGGACCTTGTGACTGGGGTCCTTTTTAAAAAACAAACAAACACCAGACCCTTCCATCCTCTTTCTTGTCTGCCCTTTCCCACCTGCCCCAAAAGAAAATTTGTGCATGTACTTTTGTGATATGAGTTTATTGACCTGCAAGGATTCTTCCACTTTTTATACCTTAAAAGGTTCCCATCATCACAGTAGCTCTTTCCACACATGGTGGTGACTGGTCTGGTGGTGCAGTGTGGTGGAACCACCCTCCCAACACAACATCACTGCTGTTTCCCTGGACGATGCTAGGGCAGGGCAGCAGCAAGGTTGGTGCTGTGCAGGCCCACCAGTGGGAGCACCGGTCTGTGCAGCCCCACTGTTGCCATGGTCATGCTCCGCCCCAGCACCATCTAGGTAAGCTTCAGCAACACCAATGTCAGAAGAGCAGCTCTGCGGTGCTGCCCTACCAGAGTGGCTGCTCACATATGCTCAACATCTGTAGTGTGGACAGTGCCTTATGCTGTTCTCATTAGAAGCAGCTCTCTGTAGACCAGACTGTAGGCACTTCCTCCCAGTGGGACTGCTGCTACTATGAGGAAACTTTCTAGCTAGAAGCTCCAAAATGGGAACAGCCTTGTAGACATCAACAAGCACACATTGTAGGTGCATGCTTTTCTAGGCAAGAGTGGCAGCTGCCAATGATACCTCAGCTGGAATGAGCCTGAAGGGCAAACCTCAGTACCTGAAAAAGGAGCCATGCTTCCCTGAATGTCATTGGGGTGCCTACTCCTTTGATTATACCAAAATGTTGCCCAGGCTTGGGAAAGCTTGTAGGAGAGGAGAAGCTGCTTATCAAATCTAAAACATTGTGTGACAGCTGTGAAAGTGCCAACTCCTCCCTTTCCCCCCCAACTGGACATGCAGTGGCAATTTTAATGGCTTGTGGTGACCCTGCTGCTCAATAACACTGCCTTCCTCTAATCCTCTTCTCCCACCACTATCACAATCAATGCTTCCAACGCCGGTGTGCATGTTACATATCCATATTATACCTTCCAAATGATATGCTTAACTCCAGCACATTGACATTAAACTAGAAGGTAGCTGAGAATACATCCGCTTTTTGCGCTGGCCATTCTTATTGAGGGTGTTTCACTCTAGAAAGCATAGGACTGTAGAAATTAGATGTATACTCTTCTTTCATGGCCACCAGTATTTCATGTTTTAAATGTTCAGTGAACCACACGGAACTTCTGTAGAAGCCCAAATGAAAGGAAATGTTCTGTGTCTGAATGAATGAATGAGTGAAATGGCAGGAGGCTTCAGAAATGCTACAGGATATTCACATGGCACTTTCTTTTTAAAGGTTTGGCTAGAGCAAAATCTGTCCCTACGAAGACCTATTCCAATGAAGTTGTCACATTATGGTATAGGCCACCTGATGTTCTCCTTGGATCTTCCGAATATTCAACACAAATTGACATGTGGTATGTCTGAAATATTTTTGTTTGCTTTCCGATTATGCATCCTATATGTTTTTTGTCTTTTAAACTCTGGAACATTATAAGGTTCATAAACATTCAAAGCACTTCTCTAGTTGTGAGGGCCAAGGTAAGCAAAGAATAGAAGAAGGTATTTTCATCCTCCTTGGTATAGTTGTGGAAAGTTACTTAAGCAATTAACTCTGTAAAGGTCTCCATATTGGGGATCTCTAAATCTCAGTAGTGACACTGATTGGGATCCATAAGGGGGAAGATACAGTATATGCTGGTTTTGTCAAGTTGCATCTTGGTTCTTACGGAAAGGAGAAAAGGTCAAGAAACTTAAAATGGAAATACTAACATTATTTAACTCTCTTTTTTAATTTTTCCTCTCTGAAGGGGAGTTGGATGCATATTTTTTGAAATGGCATCTGGAAGGCCTCTGTTTCCTGGGTCAACTGTTGAAGACGAATTGCACTTAATTTTCAGACTTCTGGGTAAATAGATTATGCTTAGTTTACAGTTATGGGTTTATCATGCTTTTTAAGAGGATTTCTAAATGTGTGCCAAATGGTAAATACACTGTGTATATGTTCATAAAGAGGGGTTCTTTTAGTATTGCAAATTAAGCTATAATTAGACAGAATTAAACTAAAATATAACTGATTGCTTGCCTCCTCTTTTTTGTTGGGAGAGCATTGAGGTCAGCTGTTAGGTTTTATTGATTGCATGTAGTTAATCCTTGTATGGTTATATATTTGTTTACTCTTTCAACTTAGGAACTCCATCACAAGAAACTTGGCCAGGCATTACTTCCAGTGATGAGTTTAGAAACTACAACTTTCCCAAATATAAGCCACAGCCTTTAATCAACCATGCTCCAAGGTACTACAGTTATTTTCTGCATAATCATAAGTGTTTGTGGATGAAGATTTTGGGACACATTAACAATTTTCTCTGGGTATAAAAGTGGCGTGGTGTGATAGTATAAGGCTGAATTCTAAAGCTATGTTTTTCTCAGTGAACTGTGCCACTTAAATTACAAGTAGCAAGTAGGTAGTAAATTTGTAAAATGCCTGTTTTATAATCCATATGATTCTTATTGTTATTATTGTTAATGTTATTGTTACTACTACTACTACATTTATATACCACGTTTCCTCCAAGGAGCTCAACATGGTTCTCCCCTCTCCATTTTATTCTCGCAATAACCCTGTGAGGTAGGTTAGGCTAAGAGACAGTGACTGGCCCAAGGTCACCCAGTGAGCGTCATACATGGGTGGGTATTTGACCCCTGTTCACCCAGGTCATGGTCCAGCAATCTGACCATTACACCACATTGGCTTTTTGTACCTCATGATAAGTCCACTGAAGATTCTTTCTAGGATTTGCATTTTATTAAATTCAAGAAGGATCATAGAATGGAATGTGTTTTATGTTTCCTGTCATTTCTCATCTTATTTGTTTTATTTGTAACAGTGAGAACAAGTGAGGAACACAAGTGTTATAGAGGCAGAGTCAAAGTACAGCCTGAAGGTAGTCTTATATAAGGAAGACAGCATTATTGCTGCAGCATCTCAAACAATCAAGTTTTTTTGGGGGGGGGCTGGGGGCTGAGTAGCATCACCTAGCATGTGCCCTTTTATCCTACCATTAGTGTTGGAGTTGAAAAGAATGTATCACGTATCCATATTGGCAGAGGAGCATTGTCCGTTGAGATGCAAAATTAGGGACTCACACTCCTTGTTTGTATATAATTAGGATTTTATTTAGCTTGACTCATCTGAAATTTGGGGAGATACTCTCCCCTGAAGCGATATACACACTTCAGCTGTTAGATTCTATTTGAAGCAATGTTCTATGAATGTATAACTATAATACACAAAATGTTATTTTATTTGTTTCTAGGCTTGACTCAGAAGGAATTGAACTGATATTAAAATTTCTTCAAGTAAGCTGATCTTCATTTTTTACTCTTTCTACATATTAATTGAACTTTTCAGATGAAAATTAAGTTGGGAGGGAATCTTTGCAGTATTCCTAATTATGTGTTCCTTTCTGACAACGAGCAGCATGATGTAACTTCAAGAGATAATAGCTGTTGCAGGGGAGAAACAGCTTTAGGGAAACTATTGGTGAGAATGAGTACAGAACAGGACCATGCAGGCCACACTAATACGAAATGTTGGATTTTACATATACTGCCTCTCTCTCTCTCTTTTTCTTTGCTCCCAGATCTATCTGTGCAACTTTATTTTTAAAATTTGTCCCGCCATTCATTGGATCTCTAAGTCAGTAATTCAGCTAGTTCTCTAAACTCAAGTAATTACTCCTGATAGTTAATTTAAGAGTTTCTTTGCTCACTTAATAATGGGGGCCACTGTACTGATTTTTAAAGTGTGTTTTAGGGTAGACAGTAGCCTGAGTAGTAATGCTGAAGTAACTTGATTTATTTAAATGATTTATGGCCACCCTTCAGCAGAGCTTCCAGGGTGGTTTACAAAAACAAGATAAAATACACAAACTAAAATATAATGACATGTTTAAAAATAAAAATAACAATACATTTAAAAGCCTGGGTGAATAAAAGTGCCTATGGTGCCAGTGGGGTAATGGAAGTACCAGGGCAGGTGTGGAGGGAATTCAACAAACAGAGAAGCAGCTACTGGAACCCTTCTGATTGTTAACCTCAGTGGTGCAGTTATTTATTTATTTGATTTATATCCCACCCTTCCTCCTAGCAGGAGCCCAGGGAAGCAAACAAAAGCACTAAAAACACTTTAAAACATCATAAAAACAGACTTTTAAAAGACATTAAAACAAAACATCTTTAAAAACATTTTTTTAAAAGCTTTCAAGGCATCTTTTTTAAAAAGTTAAAAACATACTGTTTTTTTAAAAAGATTAAAAACATATTAAAAAGCAATTCCGACGCAGACTGGGATAAGGTCTCAACTTAAAAGGCTTGTTGAAAGAGGAAGGTCTTCAATAGGCGCCCAAAAGATAACAGAGATGGCTCCTGTCTAATATTTAAGGGTAGGGAGTTGCACTGGGTAGGTGCCACCATACTAAAAGTCTGTTTCCTATGTTGTGCAGAATGGACTTCCTGATAAGATGGTAGCTGCAGGAGGCTCTCACTTGCAGAGCGCAGTGATCGACTGGGTATACAAGGGATAAGACATCTTTCAGGTATCCTGGTCCCAAGCTGTATGGGGCTTTGTACACCAAAACTAGAACCTTGAACTTGGCCTGGTAGCTAATGGGCAGCCAGTGCAATTTTCCATAGGAGGACTGCCATCAAGCGGGTTATAGCTCCACCTATCATCTGAAAGGCAAGAATGTTTTTGAAGTCAAAACTAGGGGCGTCAGGCCCCTCCCACTCTCCAGTTCATTGTTGCCTTTCGTCCATGCAAGTTCGAGTATATAACTAGATAAGTTTCTATGTATTTGTGTGACAGGGTGTGGAGGTTTTGTGCGTGTATTCCCATTATTCCCTTCCCTCTGTCTTTTACTTAGAGTCTGTGGGACTGACTGACTGTACTTTGTCTTTTTCCCTATTTCTTACTCAGTCCCTACATATTTACTGGGAGACCGCGGCTGCGGTTCTCCCTTCATCAGGCGGCAGACGCTGCTTTTCTCCGGGAGCTTGCGGCTGCAGCTCCCTGTTCTACGCTGCCGCTTTTTTCCGTACTGTTTTTTCTAGCTGAACGGTGATTACTGGGAGACAGCAGCTGCGGTTCTCCCTCCCTTAGGCGGCGGACGCAGCCTTAATTCAGGAGCTTGCAGCTGCAGCTCCCTGCTCTGTGCCGCCGTTTTTCCCGTTCTGTTTTCAATTCGCCGCCTGTTTCTTGTTGCGGCAGCTCTACAGAGCCTGTGGCTGCGGCTCTTTCCTTTCAGTTCACTTTACCGTTGCCCCCCCCCCCGCTCGCTGCGACTGTTCCAGCGGCTGCTGGCATTCTCTTGTAGTTTTCTGCTTTCGGCAGTAATTAACTGGCTGGCCATTCAAGCCGTAATTACAATCGATGGTCCCCATTTTGAGCTTACTGGTGTTTTTTGTGACCGCCATTGCTTCTTCATTGCCCTGCCTTTTTTCTGATTGGATACAATTCCCGCTCTTTTTACGGGCGCCATTTTGTCCCTCCCCCTTTTTTCCCACCCTTTCTGTTTAGCCCTTACTATAGTAAGGGATTTTGTTTAAGGCCTTTCTATCAGTTTTTCTGTGTGTGTGCTGCAAGCTGGAATCTATAATCCTGCCACCAGCTGCTGACTGGGTCTGAATATTATTATTATTATTTATTATTTAATTTAATTTATATACCGCCCTAAGCCCGAAGGCTCTCTGGGCGGTGTACAAAAAGATAAAAAACAAGCAATGTATAAATACAATAAATACAATAAATCAAGAAAACAAAACAAACAAACAATAAAAGAACCAAACAACATCCAAAATACAAATAATGATGAAAATGCTATTAAAACACACTTTAAAATGCCTGGGAGTATAAAAAGGTTTTCACCTGGCGCCGAAAAGATAGTAGCGTCGGCGCCAGGCGCACCTCATCGGGGAGGCTGTTCCACAGTTCGGGGGCCACCACAGAAAAGGCCCTGGTTCTAGTCACCACCCTCCGAGCTTCTCGATGGGATGGCACTCGGAGGAGGGCCTTAGATGTTGAAGCTGTTTTGTACTGCAGGGTAAAATCTATAGTCCTGCTACAGGTTCTTCACCACAAGCTGCTGACTGAGGCTGAATATTATAGCTAGTTTGTGTATTCAGCCTATTTGGAACTGTACATTCAACCCCATCTGTGGCCGTGTACCAAGGCTGTTTGCAATTGTACATTCTGCCCCATCCGTGGCCGTGTACCAAGGCTGTTTGAAATTGTACATTCTGCCCCATCCGTGGCTGTGTACTAAGGCTGTCTGGAACTGTACATTCTGCCCCATCCGTGGCCGTGTACCAAGGCTGTTTGAAAGTGTACATTCTGCCCCATCCGTGGCGGTGTACCAAGGCTGTTTGCAATTGTACATTCTGCCCCATCCGTGGCCGTGTACCAAGGCTGTTTGAAATTGTACATTCTGCCCCATCTGTGGCCGTGTACTAAGGCTGTCTGGAACTGTATATTCTCCCCCATCCGTGGGCGTATACTTAGCCATCTGAGCCGGTGCATTCTGCCCCATCCGTGGCCATGTACTGAGCATATTTGGGTCTGTACATTCTGCCCCACCCGTGGCCGTGTACTGAACCCCGTTGAAAACATATGATGGCGGAACAGCCAACGACATCTCAGGCAACCAAGCCTAAACAACCTAAGGCAGCCAAGCACAAGCACGCCAAAGCGGTTGCCAAAACTAAACATCTGTCCAGCCACAGCACGACCAAGCGGGCACACTACATCTCTGTTCCGGTTTCCGAGGAGGCGGGTCAGGAACAGTTAACAAATCTCTTTCACTTTCCGACTGCATCCTCTGAGGAGGACTTTGCAGGGTATCCTGACCAGCCAGCATCCAGCCACCATCATCCCATATTACCACCTAGGGCTCATTCATCATCCCAACCTGCTGAACTGCCCATACCGTTGCCCTTCCAAGCTCTACCATCTAACACACTGGGGCCGCAACTGTCTCATGAGTTCATTTCACAACTGCAAAACATGCTGGCGTTCTTCACTCAACCACAGCCACAGTCACCAGCCCCCGCCATCTCTCAGCGGAGTGTGGACCACCATGTGCGCAATGAGACAGATCCCTCCTGCTCCGAATCCTTTTGACATTGCCAGGGGCAGGTTTGTTGATGACGCTTCCTGTGGGGAGGATCCACCATTTGCTACTCAAGCCAAAGGAGACGAATGGAGTGATCAGTCGGAACAGGAGGAGGATACATCTTATGGCCTGTTTGATGCCTTAGATTATCAGCCCCTTGCTCGCAGAGTATTGAACACCCTTGGTCTCCAATCTACACAACCTGCAGCTGCCACTCCCGCTATTAAAGGGGCCAGGGTCTTGAAATCCCCCACAGCAACAGAGCACTACCTTCCTGTGCCAGATCCTATTGCTAAGCTGGCCAACGACGAATGGTCTCATCCATTACAAATGCGCCGTTTTAACGCCCTTGCGGACAGACTTTACTCTTTGGCTCCGGACTTTACAAGCAGACTGGCCGTCCCTGGCATAGACGAGCCAATCTCCAGTCTAGTCTCTAGATCCCTTTTGCCGAGGGGAGGAGATTCACATTTAAAGGACGCCACTGAACGGAGGCTGGACTTTGCCTTACGCAAGAACCATGAGGCCACCGGTTTCTCCATGCGAGCCTCTGCATCAGCTTCCATCTTTTCCAGGGCAGTGATGATGTGGTTGGATGACCTCTTAGATGATTCTAATCCTGATCCTGTCTCTCTGAGGAGGTCACTGATGAAATTGCGCAAGACAGCGGCGTTTGTGGCTGACGCAAATCAGCTGGGAGCACGAGCTATGGCAGCTCAGGTAGTCGCTCGGCGAACCCTCTGGCTTCATCACTGGCAACCGGACTCTACAGCCAGAGGTAATTTATCAAGGGCACCTTATTCCGGCTCATTACTCTTCGGCGAGGAAGCCCTAAAGGCAGTGCTTGTTGACCCCAAAGATGCTCGAAAGCCTGTCTTGCCCACTGTCAGGAATGTTGATCGCAGGCCTTTCAGAGGTGTCACCTCATACCGCATGACCCAGCCCTTTCGAGGAACGCGGCCCAGGGGACGAGGCCGCGATTTCCGAACCTATGATTTCCGTCCCTCCAGGGGAGTCTGGAACAGACGTTTCCCAGGCAGAGGTCAGTACCAGGGGCGCAGAGGTACCTCAATGTCCTCATATAGGGGAGGGTCTCGCCAGCACAGACAGTACTAACGTGATACCGGTTGGGGCCAGACTGCTTCTGTTTGGAGACCATTGGCTGCGTCTGACTCAGGTCACCTGGATCAGAAAACTTTTTTGTTATGGCTATGCACTAGAGTTTTCGGCAATCCCTCCAGACAGATTTCATCCCTCCCCTTGTCCCAGGGCACCAGCCAGGCACTGCATCATGCAGACAGCCATACATCACCTCTTGGACACAGCAGCGATAGAGCCAGTCCCTACAACAGAGAGGTCGGAAGGGGTGTACTCCCTCGTATTTGCTGTGCCCAAACGAGATCTGTCATGGAGGGCGGTATTGGACCTCAAGTTCATCAACCATTTCGTAAAGTATCGCAGGTTCAAAATGGAATCCCTCCACTCCATTACAGAAAGCCTTCACGAAGGAGACTTCCTGGCTTCTATCGACCTAAAGGAAGCGTATCTCCATGTGCCTATTTGCATAGCCCACAGAAAATTCCTTTGGTTTGCTTTTGGTCCCCACCATTTTCAATATCGAGCAATGCCGTTCGGCCTCTCATCTGCCCCGAGAGTTTTTACCAAGGTGCTACTCATACTAGTGGCTTACCTTCGGCTTCAAGGGGTTCATATCTACCCCTACTTGGACGATCTTTTAATACGGGTGAGTTCCAGGGAGCTGGCTCATCGCCATCTAACGCTCACGCTCCATGTCTTGCAGGCCTACGGCTGGCTAGTCAATTTCGACAAAAGCCATCTCCAACCAACCCAACGCCTACAACATCTAGGGGCGATGTTGGACACCCGGCAGGCGACGGTGTTCCTGTCTCTAGAACGCATAACTGCTATCATAGACATCGCACGGTCTCTGAAGCACCACGCAACCGCAGATGTCATGCTTCTAGCCAGGAATCTTGGAATGTTGGTGTCCACCATCCATATTGTACCATGGGCTCGAGCTCATACTCGCCAACTTCAGTGGGCCTTGTTGCTGTTTCAGCAGGACATTGCCAGGTCAAATCATCGAGCAATTCCCTTGAGCCCCACACTGCGTCTTTCATTCCGCTGGTGGACGAGGGTCCAACATCTCACCCAGGGCACTCCGTTCAGAGAACCCCGCTGGACTGTTATCACCACAGATGCCAGTCTCCTCGGCTGGGGAGCCCACTGCAACTCCCAGTTCGTTCAAGGGGTTTGGACCACAACAGAGCAGACTCAGAGCATCAATTGGCTGGAACTGAGGGCTGTCCACTTAGCTCTGCTCCAGTTTCAGTCTCTGTTCCACTTGGACCATGTTCTCATTCGAACGGACAACACGTGTGCCAAATCTCATTTAAACAGACAAGGGGGGACCAGGTCCCGTCCTCTGCAGAACCTAGCTTCCCTCATATTCAACTGGGCAGAGCTTCATCTGCAATCCTTAAAAGCAGAACATCTCAGAGGAATTTGGAATGTGACAGCAGACTGGCTCAGCAGACAACAGGTCTTTCCGGGAGAATGGAAACTTCATCCGACCGTTTTCCATCTTCTCCAGTGTCGGTTCGGCGTCTTCTCAGTTGATCTATTTGCCTCCAGTCTCAATTGCCAGCTACCCAGGTACTTCGCTCAATACCTGGACATGACAGCGGAAGCAGTGGATGCCCTGTCGCTACCGTGGCCGGATGGTCTATTGTACGCCTTCCCTCCAATACCACTGTTAGCCAGAACCTTGAGGAAGGTGTGACGCGAGAGGGCCAAACTGGTTCTGATAGCCCCATATTGGCCCCGTCAACCGTGGTTCTCGGATCTCCTTGCCATGTCAGTGACAGACCCTTGGACGCTCCCGGTCAGGCCAGACCTCTTATCCCAGGGCCCAATATTGCATCAGGATCCCAATTGGCTCAAGCTAACAGCGTGGCTTTTGAACGGGGACATTTAAGGTCTGCTGGCCTGTCTGACGCTGTTATTGACATTATCTTGGCCTCGAGATGACCATCCACCACCCGTATATATCAACATACTTAGGTGGCATTCTCCAGGTGGTGTCAGTCCCAGCACCTCGATCCTTCTCAGGCCACAATACAACAGGTGCTGCAATTCCTTCATAGGGGCCTCCTGATGGGACTTAGATCCAACACCTTACGTAGACATGCGTCCACTCTGTCGTCCATTCTCTCAGTGTCTTCCGCTGGTGCTCCTATTGCCTCGCACCTGTTCATCAAACGTTTTCTGAGGGGAACCGCATTACGCTCACCGCCCGTATTCCACCATTTTCCCTCATGGAGTTTGTCGAAGGTCCTACAAGCTTTACAACGCCCTCCGTTCGAGCCCCTTAGGACTGTGCCTTTACGTGTGTTGTCATTCAAGGTCCTGTTCCTGATCGCGATCACCTCTGCGAGACGAGTTTCGGAACTGGGCGCATTGTCTTCTGCCCGCCATCTCTGTGTCTTTCACAAGGACTGTGTTGTGCTGAAAACTGATCCTTCCGCCCCAAGCTCAATTCAGTTTTCCATTGCAACCAGGACATTGTTCTTCCGTCATTTTGTCCGAATCCTACCCATCCTCTAGAGAAGGCTTGGCATTCATTGGATGTTCGGAGGGCTCTCAAGACCTACCTGTCTAGGACCCAGGATATACGACGAACCGAGTCTTTGTTTGTATTCTTTCATCCACGTTCTATGGGGCATAAAGTAGCTAATTCCACCTTATCCCGCTGGTTGCGTGCATGTATTACCTTAGCCTATGAGTCCCTTAAGCTTCCAGTCCCAGCTAGTATAACAGCTCATTCCACTAGGTCAGTGGCCACTATGGCTGCTTTTGCTACTAACGCTCCTGTTGCTGATATTTGCAGAGCCGCTGTTTGGTCTACCCCACACTTGTTTATAAGGCATTACAAAATAGATCGCTATGCCTCTGCCGATGCTTTTTTTGGCATACGAATGTTGCAACAGGTTCTTAATGATGATTAGGATGTGGGTGGTCCCTCCCTGTTATGGGCTGCTTTGGTACATCCCGCTTGATGGCAGTCCTCCTATGGAAAATGGACCATTGGTCTCATCTGAAGGGTGATTTTCATAGGAGGACTGCCATCACGACCCTCCCAGTTGGAGGATACCTAGATATTTTTGGGGGTTTTTTTTCATATATTCCTGTTACGCTATTATATTAGATTTAGTAGTGAAGTCAAGACTGCTATTAATGTTATATCGCTACGTTAGAGTCATTTTGTTATGATTATTGCTATTGTGTTATGTCTTTGCTGGTAGGTCCGTTGGCCTTTTTTCCTGCATTTTTAGATATCTCTCTTTGGACTCGCTGCGAATGAACTGGAGAGTGGGAGGGGCCTGATGCCCCTAGTCTTGACTTCAAAAACATTCTTGCCTTTCGGGTGATAGGTGGAGCTATAACCCGCTTGATGGCAGTCCTCCTATGAAAATCACCCTTCGGGTGAGACCAATGGTCCATTCTTTCAGCAGTGGAGTGACTTGTTGGCAATACCCTGCCCCAGTGAGCAGTCTCGCTGTCACATTTTGCACCAGCTGCAGCTTCTGAACAAACCTCAAGGGCAGCCCCCCATAGAGTGCATTACAGTAATCCAGCCTGGAGTAATCCAACTATATCAGTATAATTCCAGACTTAATGGTCTTAGGAGGGGCAGGGTCCTCTTTTTATACCATACTGTGTATTACTTCACTTATTTTAAAACATGTTAAGCTAGCTGTGCTGCATTTGGGGACTCTCCCGCTCATTCTGCTGAGTGGGGTCCAAAGGTTAGGGACATCATGTGACTATGATCCAACCGCAAAAGTAAGCTTGCAAGGAAGGAGGAAGAGAACAGAATGTGAAGAGGAGTGTAAAAGAGAGAGCTCCTGCCATCCAAATCATTTTGTTACAGTGACTTTAGGATTACATCATATTCTATAAAATTCACTATGCACCACATTTACATTTAGGCAGCAACCTTCTTGGCACATAAACTGGTTTCAGGCCCAAGTTCAACACTAAAACAACCTTGCTGTTTATGCCAAGAGAAGGATTGGGTGATTATCACTCTGCTAATTCTCATGGGCTTCACAGCAGCCTTCAGTACCATCAGCCATTTTATTCTTATGGACCAGCAATCTGGGATGGTGATTAGGGGACGTTGTGCTTTCCTGGTTCTAATCCTATCTTGATGGAACTGGGGGGCGGGAGAGACTATTGCTGTGCCTTATGTTGATAGTGCTATAGCATACTGCATGGCTCCCTCAGGCTGTCCAGTGTTTACACAGAACTGCTGAGAGGTCACCTAGAGATTTGGGATCAGGTGTCATCAGTGCACTGTCACCAACTCTATTTCTCCTTCTCATCAAAGTCAGATGAGGGCTATTGAAGTGTTGGACCTGTGTCTGGAGTCAATAGACTGGATAAGGACCAATAAATTAGATGGCAATACTGTATGTAGATGGTTCATTTGATTTTAGACATCACTCCCTCTATATGACATGCTTTTGCAGCTTGTGGATACTCTTAGATTTAGCTTTCTCTTTGAAAGCTTACATTACTTAACATGGAACATCTTTCACTAACCACTGCTGGTGCACTAGCTGCAAACCTTCATAGACAGAGGCAGTATAGCCGTGGTGATTCACATTCTGGTAATACCTCATTTATGCTGCGGTCTTATAACCACTTACCAAGGAGTAGGCCCCATTGAACTTAATTGGACTTTTCTCTGAGGAGACATGTATAGGATTGTGCTGTTAGAGTTGTAATGGCACTGAATTTGAAGACTGCTTCAAAAGTTTTATTTGGTACAAAATACAGCAGAGAAACTTGAATGATCAAAGGGAGCATAGCTCACCAGTCTTGGAATAACTCCACCACCTTGCAATCTGTTTTTGAGTACAATTCAAAGCACTGGTGTTTACCTTTAAATCCCTAAATGACTTGGGATAGTATTTGAAAAACTGCCTTCCCCTGCATGAATCTGCCTAGAAAGGTATTAAGATCATCCTCAGAGTGCCACCTCCACACCTTGAGAGATGAGATGGGTGGTGACCAGGGATGGGACCTTTTTTGTAGTATCATTGCAGTTGTAGAATACTGTTTCCAGAGAGGCTTGGCTCTGAGCTTGGCATCTTTCAGTGCCGGAAGAAGGCATTCTTATTTGCCAGACCTTTTATGCATTTTAGATTTTTTAATTTATTATTATTTTAGAACAGAAGGCTTCTATCTTGTCTTTGTACTCTTTTTATGCTTTCTCTGCTGCAAGCTTTCTTTTTGTTTTCTTACAATTTTGTTGGATTTAGTTTTCATCCTTGTAAGCCACTTGGGGAGTCTTTCTGACTGAAGATTGGGGTACAAAACCTTGTGATAAATAAACTTGCACCTTCTTGGGTCACGTAGGGAGATTTTGACTATCAGAAAATAATACGTTTTAGTTGCTTCGGGTATGTGGTTGGAAGCTGCCTTATATTGAGCCATTACTCCCATCTCATTCAATATTGTCTACCCTAAATGGCAGGGCTTACCAGGGTCACAGATAAGGATCTTTCTACCTTTATAATTGGAAATGCTTAGGATTGAAATTTGGACCTTACGTATGTCAAGTATGTGCTCAACTGTTGAGCTAGGATTTGAAAAAAAAACTCTTTTGTTTAACAGTATGAATCCAAGAACAGGATTTCAGCAGAAGAGGCTATGAAGCATGCATATTTTAGAAGTCTTGGAACAAGGATACATACTCTATTAGAAAGTAAGCAGACCATTCTGTTGTTGATATTAGTTAACCATCTGTTTGAGTGATGTAACACCTTCCTTTCCCTGGTTTGAATGTTCCTTGGATGCTTCTTCCTTAAACCAATAACCTTTCTAAGACAGCACTGAATCAAAAAGTTGTGTCTACTAGAGTCCAGTAAAGTGTGAATTAACTGTTGCTGGCATCTC
This sequence comes from Rhineura floridana, assembly GCF_030035675.1. Taxonomy (NCBI): domain Eukaryota; kingdom Metazoa; phylum Chordata; class Lepidosauria; order Squamata; family Rhineuridae; genus Rhineura; species Rhineura floridana. The sequence continues at coordinate 55,221,165 of NC_084487.1, forward strand.
ACCAAAACTTTCTCCCACATGCGAGGTCCTCCATCTATTGGGGTCAGTCAGACTCTTAGGTCTTCCTGCTCTAGCTGGGTTTGGTGGCATCAGTGAGGAAAATTCCTTTCTCCCTTTCCTTTTTTGATTTATAATCTGTTCACTGCTGTGAGCACCATTAGCTCTAATGCTCCCCACAAACTCCTTCAGTTGTCCCAGTATTTCCTGCTTTCTTACTCTATGTGACAATCATTGTGGTTTACTGCAGCTTCTGATTACAGCATATGTTACTAGAAGAGAAGCTTTTCAGGGGGAAAAAAGGCACTTCTTTATATTGTTTCAGGTATGTCAATATTCACTCTGAAAGAAATTCAGCTGCAGAAAGATCCTGGCTTTCGGAATTCCACTTATCCAGAGACGGGTATGTAAGAGTCTTAAGATTTGTTGTTGTTGTTTTTTCAGGTCTGCAGTAGCTGGAGGGCCAGTAAATGGTAAAACTGACACTTTGTAAATGGAATACTTGGAGTTACTTAGATTCGTCAAACATGTTTTTTAAGCGTTTTCCAAGTACAGAGTTTTTGCTCAAGAATAAAGCAAGGGACTTAACTAGGGCAAGAAAGTGCTACTGCGTCTTTCACTGAGTTCCCAGGTTCATTTCACAAGGAAGTGAGAGGGTTGCTATAAGGATAAGGCATAAAGAAACTGCATCACTTCCACACCCATCTGATGTGATGAATGAACATGCTAACATCATGTGCTGTAATGGTGATGCCATACCCTTATTCAAATCCCTTAACAAAATCCATGCTTTATGTTTTAGGACATGGGAAGAACAGAAGGCAAAGCATGCTCTTCTAAAGGCTGACAATTTCGTTTCAAGCCCAAGGCTGTCTTGCATCCATCAAGGACTCTAGCCTGAAGGCAATTCTTCTCTTGGTGAACTTGAAATCTGTTTGTCTACACTGTCCTCCTCACAGTGCAGTCTTTTTATTTCAGACCTGCTGGTTATGTTTTTATATTTGTTGTCACAGTGTGACAAATTTTTGTACAGTCAATTTTATGGTCTCCTCTGCCATTAGAGCCAGTAGGTTACAACTGTTAATGTAACAGTAGCTGCAATTTTTGTGCAGGACTGAGAAACACAGTGCATTATTTATTGCGGAATCATTGCTGCTAAATAACTACTGTCTGTATAGTTAACAAACAATTGAATGCCTGCAGAAATTGCAGTGGCTTTATATAATATGTGAATGCATCTGTTTCTCCATGAATTATTGCTGCAGTTTTATATCTTTTTTTCTTTTTTTAACTGCCATGTTTCCTGGAATGTAAACAAAGCTTTCTTGACTCTTAAACAGGTAAATTTGTCTTTAATGCTCTTAAATTCATGGCCCTTCAATTTATTATTTAATATTAGATGTAAAGTAACTAAACTATTACAAAATCCCTTTTTTAAAGCACTTAGTACTGACATTCATTCGAAGAAGTGAAAAATAGTTCCTTTGTTACATGCTATCAAGTTCCAGGCCTATTAGTGAGGATTGGCTTACAAATTGAAACTTGGTATTATTCTTGATGTTTGAATGACTAAAGACAAAACTATGGGGGCCGTGCATCCCAACCTCCACCACCCTGCTTTCATGGCTGTTCTGGGACTACATATTCATTGGAAATCCACTGGAAGAATGCAAGTCCATACTAGAGAAGTCATCACTCTGTATTGCAGACTTTGTAAAGCATGAGAACTTAGGGGTTTTTGAAGATCTTAGATGTTATCTGTGTTTTGGAGCTAGTCAACATGTTACTACTAAGTTTATGCATCTCAGTGAGTATCATAAATACCTCCTGGTGATAGTAACAGTATTTTTAAGCATTTGTGTTCCTCTTTCTGGACCTATTTGTTTAGTGCATCTTCAAGAGGCTGTAAATCTTTATTGGTATATTTTGAAATGGTTATGTAAATCTTTGGCTGGTATATCATGAAAATAGTCATAGAGAACTTAATTTTTTTCCTGATGTTCACTGTAAAACATTCAGGGGTCCTACCATTTCTGTTCAGGAAATCTTGTAGTTTATTATTGTTATTTAACAGTATTAAGTGAAAAATATTTTGTATGTTCCTTTAACTTTATTTGTGAATAGTGATTGTGGCATGTTTGGGGATGTTTTATTAATATTTCATGATACTAGCAAATTGAATTTGGGAACTTTTTTTTTAATTATTTTCTGAAAGAGATGACAAATTCATGTGTAATGGTGACTTTCGGACCACTGCTGCTTTTCAGCATTTGTAAGCTGGTTTTACGTTAAAAAAGCCCTGTAGAGCTAACAAACTGCTGTTATTTTATTTCTAACTGATGGACCTGTATTAATATTGTACTTTTGAAAGTATAAATATTATATGGAAATCCTCAATTGTGTTTGAATGTTTTATGTCAAATAGTCTACTAACTTTATCATGGTAGACTAGCGCATTAATCCAGTGAAGCCTTTATGCAGAACTAGTTTGCTCATGTAGATGAGCTATAGCAAGGACTCAAAAGCACTGGACAGATGCCTGTCAAACATGCCTTACGGCATTCTGATCTATCTTTGAAGGAATTGTAGGTCTGGTTCATATGCCACAATTTGTAGTACTGGTTATGTACTATGTGCAATCTGACACTCCAGCTCAGCAAACTGTAGCTTGGAAGAACCAGGAATCTTGTATTATGCTGGACATGCAAGTAGAGGTGGAAAGGGGAACACCCATGATGGATAACCTTTCTTGGGAGAAGGACAGGGGGAGTGTGACCCTGTTATTCTTACTTGATTTCTCAGCAGCTTTTGACAGTGGTATCCTGAGCCGACTTGGTGAGGTGGATTTCAGAGACACTGCTTTACAGTGGTTCCAATCCTATCTCTGGGGTCAGTTTCAGAGAATAGCATTGGGTGCTTGTCTTTTGGGCTCTTGCAGTTGGGCTGTGGGATGTCACAGGGTACCATCTTGTTTTCAGTGCTGTTTAACATCTATATGAAGCCCTTGGGAGTGATCATCAGGTAATTTGGGGCGAAGTGTCAGCAGTATGCTGATGTTACAGAGAAACAGAGCTGGGTATCATCTGAATCAGGAAAGGCTGTGCAAGCCCTGGACCAGTGCATGGACTCAGTGGTGGGCTGGATGAGGGCCAATAAACTGACTCTGAATCCTAGCAAGACAGAGGCACTGGGAGTAGGTGGTTCCTGAGTCCAGATAATTGGTCAATTGACTGTTTTGGATGGGGTTGTATTTCCTGTGAAAGAGCAGGGCTCCTGGATCCTCTTTGTGACTAGGAGTGCCTTTTACCAACTTTAGCTGGTAAGACAGCTGTGGCTGTTTCTGGACTGGGAAAGCCTGACCATGCACTGGTAACCTTTGATGCAATGTTCATTGTTTCTGAATCCAAGGCATACGTTTTATCAGAAGTGTGAGGGCTGGCTTCATACAAAGCATGGTGAACTCAGTGTGGCTTGTTATGTGTTCTGTTACTTTATATTAGTAATTACAGCAGCCATAGATTCCATTTGAACATGTATGATACCAAACACGACAAAGTGGTTCTGTTTACTAAGGGCCAAATCCACTTCAGGAATAGGATAAAAAAGGGACCAGTTTCTGCACAAATACATTGGAAGAAAATATACCATGAGCTAAGGCTGATCTACATACTTGCTTATAATCAGTGTGTTACTCTTTTTTATATACATTGGATGCCACTTTACGTTTTGTATACTTAAGAAACTTGAAATAATGAGCTGAAAAACAAAATTTTAGAACTTTGTTTCCCTTCCTTTTGCTTATTGATATGCTTGAATTTTCATACGTGAGCTTGTCAGTTTTCAGAGGTCAAAACATCTCATAATGAAAGCTGAAACTGTTCCATGTCCAGTTTACCTCAGGAGTTGCCTTTTGTTCTTCAGGAAAATTGCTATTGCTCCTATTAGTGCTAGTAAGTACCCTGTGTCTTCCCCAAAGGTCTGATTACAATTTAGTTTCAAAGAATTTGATCCTTAAGTTTTAATGCAATTATTCTTTTAATTTTATTTATTTATTTTATATCCTGCCCTTCCTCCCAGAAGGAGCCCAGGGTGGCAGTCTATGCATTATTATATATAAAGTAGTGCTGTGCTGAAATCTGTCCTCCAATTTCTTGAAAATTTTCTTCCCGTCAAAAGAGGCTTCAGTTTTTCTGCCTCATTCTCTGGGGACTTTATTTCTTTATAATTTCAGAGGGTGGAAGGTTCTGCGCTTATCTTCTCATTATAAGACTGTGGGTGGTATATGTGGTGTTTTTTCTTTCCAGTAAACATTTCTCCACCTCTCTGCACACCCCCTGGCTTCCTGCACTTCCTGATCTGAGAAAGCCCCATGGGAGGAGTTACTTCATGATGTCTTCCCCTGGGCTTTACTGGGTAGATGATTTGTAGAATGAAAGAATACAGACATCCCTTGACTACGTCAAAAGTAAGGTAAGCATGACAAAAAGCCTGCACCCTCGTCATGAGAATTGCACCAAAATTCTCTTTCCTCTTGGATAATTTTCAAATGCAATTTCTTTTCTCATTAATTGGTGGAGAATGGTTGAAAAAATGTGAAATTTTTGCCACAGCCCTAATATAACGTACCAAAAATGGAACTATTTCCAGAATTCTAATAAGCTATGTTCAACTAGTAAAATGCAGGGAGCAAGAAAGAATACTGAATTAGAAAGGTGATAAAAAAAACATTCTCACAGACAGTAGAGAAGGGACTGAGAGAATTATTATTACACATAAAGGGGGGAAATCAAATGACCGTATAGTACATTTCAATTACTACAAATTCTTGATCTGTAGGTAACAATCTATGGCTTCTTATAGTCTTACTGGGCTCTGCTTTGTCCTCAATAATGCTATTTGCTACATATGTAATCTTTTAATTTTTTTTCTAAAGCATTGTACAAATATTACTGATCCTCACAACAGCCCTGTGAGGTAGGTTAAGTAAATAACTTGAAGATGTTTACAAATGCAAAGAGTGTATTAAAATAATCAAAGGACTTCTCAGGTTTAAAGGACATTCTGTTGGAAAAGCATGATGGCTTAATGGATAATTTGGGCTATTGTCACCTTGCTCAGTCCATCATACCAGCCACTATGGTGCCTCTAAAGGAGATGTTCAGAAATGCAACTTACAATTGTAAGCAAATGTTCATATATTTTCTCATGTGTTTGACCTTTTCTGGCCCACAATAGGTGTAACTTGTATGTTGCAGATAGTATATACAACAACTTCAGTTGAGGAGCACTTTTTAAAATTGTTGCAAACAACAAATATTTGTATGCATCTGGCAACTTCACTGTACAACTTTTGACAAATGCTTAAAATGCACCTCTTTACCCTAACCCTTCAGCACACGAGATGTATATTTTTAGGACCCACCCTATTTTCTGTGTTGTTGTTTAGGTTGTTTTTAACTGTTATGTCTTTTTAAATTGTTGTTGCCCGCCCTAGGACCTCTGGATGAACAGCGGGTAATAGTTTTTAATTCTAATAATAATTCTAAAAATAATAATTTGGCTGCAGGAAAATACTTGCATATTAAGAGTGGGGAGAACATCAGCCTTTTATGTGTAACTAACTTTCATGGCTTTCTTTAGCTTGCATGCTTCAGAATGAGGTATATTGTTCCCAAGAGGGGAAAAGCTGGCTTTTTACTTCAGTGGAATGTCAACAGTGAGTGTGGTTAAGTAATACCCACATTAATGTATAGCTGCATCCTCACGTGAATTTTCCTTGTGTCTTCTTGCATACTTCTCTCCAGGCCCAGACAAGGAGAGCTCCAAACTTCACACAGGTAACATGACTGCATAGAGTACTTTGGTGTTTCGCACAGCAAACATGGACACACCTGTACCCTTAAAACACTTAAAGAGCAAGGTATGTCACTCACTTTCATGTGTGTGCTACACAAAATGCCAGTGTATCTGTGGGAATCTTGTTTGCTGTATAAAGCTGAGGAGCTCATGTCCATATTTCTAATGAAATGTATTTCCACAAATCATGAAGAACTCTGAAGTCCTATTACAGATTTTTTTGGGCTTTTTACAGTGAAAGTGTAAGAATAAAATAGTGCTGCTAATAAGTTTGTTGATATATATTCCACTATCCAGTGAGGCGTCACACTCTCGTTTCACTGCTGGACTGATTCCTTTTGTAGAAAAATTCCATGCAGTTCAGCACAATAGTTAAATAACATAGGATTTAGCAGGGGAAACAAGATTAGGTGTGGCGTTTATGGGCTCTTGGAAAGACAGTAGGCATTTAGAAAGGACAATAAGTTGAGTAGTATGACTCCAACTGATTTGTATTTAAGGAAAAGAGATTAAGGTGGGTTTGAGTATTACCTTATTTAATGTGCATTTTCTGGCCTTTACAAAATGTACATTATAAACCTTCCATTGTTAATTATGTGAGGAAGGAGAGCAAGTACAAAGGGGCTGCAGGCACATTCCTAGTCCTAGCCCTTTGCTACTCACCAATTCAACCATAACTTCTGCAACAGGGAGCCTTTTCGGCTTGTAGAGCCTCTGCAGCTTAGGGGCCCTGATCTTCCAGGGGTCTAAATTCACACATAGGGTCTCCCTGAGTAGAGAAACCACTGAAATATTTGCAGTTAAACTCATGAGCAGCCAACACAACCAGTGCAACATTTGGGAGGTGGAGTGGGTAAAAGTAAAGAGTACTAAGTGCTGACAGTATGTTAAAATGCCTTACTCCCTCTGACATGTTTTTACTGCTGAAATTGCTGAAACCTAGCATAGTTTTTGCTTTATGTTATCAAATACAGAAAAGTATAAAGATTACATTTGGTCTTCATTCATTACATTTCATGATATCAAAATTCTTTTAACAAGTTCCATCCTCTTCTACAATTAAAGCATAGACTATACTTGCAAAATTATTGTGTTGACAACCTCTGTCTTCCAGGTTTGTAACACCTGTTTTGGTTGCCTGCAATAAACAGTATACTGAGAATCTCCATATTGGAATTAAGTGTGGGAATATAATTTCAGAAGCATGCAGGAAGATAGTCTAAGATCATTGGATCAGCATGTAAAAATATATCCAAATTCTGCTAGAAACTGTAAATAGAATTTTGTATATTCAGCAATGGATGTGTTTTCCATGTATAGAACTTCTTAACTTTTGGCAATCAGAAATGATGCATCCTGCAGAGGTGGAACATGGTGGCTTTAGGAGGTAGAGGAACACTGTGGGGAGGGGTGTGTGATCAGTGGCTCTTTTCAGATAGCAAAAACTGTTCCAGAAAGAATACTGAATAAACCTCACTGCAATACAAACTTCAGCATATAAACTGCAGTGGGAACCACTTGTAGTACATTAGTCCTTTTATTCCATATTTTCATTTAAAAGCGCACACAAGTTTCAGTTTGGCAACTTGGAAGACCAAACATTTATTATTTCTTCCAGAGCTGTGGTTCCCAAACTTTGTTTCCTACAGACCACTTGAAAATTGCTGAGGGTCTTGGTGGACCACTTAATGATTTTTCTGCAGGCTGTAGCAATTGTAGTGTGCTGTGCTGGATGGGGTATGGTTTTGAATTGTATTTTTGTAGATTCCTTTATTTCTTATAGTTTGGAGTATTACAATTTGCATTCCTTAGAATTCAAATTGTAATATAATAAAATACAATATAAGAAATAAAAGAAGCAATAAAAATACAATTAAAATAATTATGCATATTTAACATGAACATTCTGCAGACCACCTGAATGAAGCTTGTGGACCACTGGTGGTCTACAGACCACAGTTGGAGACCTCTGTTGCAGAGTGTCTAGATGTTTCTAAATCAATGGAACCAGTAATTTTCAAGATAAAACTTTTAGGTAGGTTATGTAGAGTATCACTGCAGTTTGTATGAATTCTCAAATGAACTTTGGGAACCTGACATAAGTCGGAATGTTCATTTAATCTAAACATTTTCAGTGTTTGGTTATAGTTAACATGTTCATAAAATATGCATGCGTGGGATATTTTCTAGATTGAAGCTGATGGACATAATGCTCTTTATGTGTCATCCGCACTTATTTAATTCTGCTTTTGTGTTGTATTTCAGTCTTCAGGAAACCAGTCTTAACATTCTAGGAAGTGACACAAGCTCTGTTTCTCTGTCTTCAGTGTTCTAAACTGCTGAAAAGAAAAAGAGCCTTGGTATTATTAAATTACAATGTTCAATACTCTGGGTATCGTATTTGCTTTCTGGCTATTGATAGGAGTCTATCATGCTATCAGACATTTTTTAAAAAATGTAATCATGAGGGCTAGAAAGACTTCTTAAAATTCTTAGGACGCCTGATTTTTTTAAGCCACTGGCCATGCAAAACTGGATCCACTTGCTTCAAAGTACTTGAAAAATTAACCTGGAAGGTGCAATACCTTGAGTACGGTCAGGAACTTGAAGATCAATTAAAAGTGTCTTCTAACAGTCTGATTAGTACACAGAAATGAGTGGCACTGAGCAAGGTTATATCCTCTTAATTTAAGAATATCTCTAAAATATGTTGTACATATTTAAGGCCATGTTCCTCTTACAGAGAAGAATTGAAGCACCTATTTCTAAATAGTGTCCTATTCTTAAACACACTTACTGGCCAAAATATTTATTATGACCCCTCAGTTCAGCAAGGAAATAGGATTCATTATATAACTGGAAAGCACTTAATTCAAAATTACATGAATACATGACACCATATGGCCTACCACAAGGGTAATATTGAAATACTAGTATGGGGGCAGGGGATGTTCAATACTTGGTTCCTTTTCAACCTTTATCTTAATACTGGAAAATATATAAATCATTTATATAACATTATGCAAAAGAAGGCACAGCCGGTTATAGTTTACACAAGCACGATGCATAATATGCAGAAATACAGAATTAAAAAGTTTCACATCCTTTAGATATTGTTTTGAAATCTATTAAGAAAAGTACTTCATTAACAGTGTTCAACACTTGGAGAGCGAGGATATAAAAAAATTATAACTCATTTTAATGCACAACAGATTCTTATAAAAAAACACTGTTTAAAATGCTAAATAAACATTATACAAGTAGATCATCCATGTAATGAAAAGTGCAAACCATAGTAAAAGAGGGTTTCATCATGTCCTTCCAGTGTCACCAGAAAAATGAAACCCATCAGAATGGCTGTGTAAAATCCAGTTTGTTAGTGAGTCCTTTAATTTGCAGATATATCAGGATTTATGAGCGTTTGGAGAAAGGAGAACTGGAGAAGAGGCCCCATCCAAGCTGGGAATTGGCACTGGGATGTGACCGTTTAGCAGAGTTGGAAACTGCAAGAGGAACAAAGAGAAATATTTGGTGGTATTCAGTAGGCACATTAAGGCTCAATTCAGATAGTACATGGAGTGCTAAACCATGCTGTATGCTGTGTACAAGCTGGAATGAACTTGAGCCAAGCCTTGGGGTTGTGCACTCTCCCCCATTTGGCAAGGGGGAAGCCTTCTACAGCATTTTGTTTCTCTTTTCCTGAACCTCGGTTTGTCACCATGTATGAACCAGAGATCAGGTTTAGCACAAACAAGGTGGGTTGTTTAGTAACTGACCAGAGTTTGTGTTGCACTACCATCTCTGGTTGATAGGTAACACGAAGCTTTGGGTTTTTTTCAAGTGAAATTAAATGCTGCTGGGTGAAGTCACATAAGATTGATGGGTGGTTATTGTACATTCTGTGGACCATAGATTGATTGCTTGTAAAGTTTTAAAATCATTGCATATCTATGTTATAAAAATACATGATGTTCATTAAGTACCTTGGCTTTATTCATTCTCTTACATCTATTGGTATGGGGATATTATTCTCTAGATTTGTAATTCTGGTTTGTCAGTTCACTTATTATGCCAAACTATAGTTAACACAAACCCATTTCAAACCAGAGTTTCTGATTCTGGTTGGCCACTTAATTTAGACATCATCCCAAACCATAGTTAATGTGAACCTGCCTTAAACCAGAGATGGGGAACCTGGTCCCCTGGGGTCCAAACGCAGCCCTCTAGGCCTCTTTATCAGGACTCTTCCCTGGCTGCAAGCTTCACTGGCCCTGCTCCATGCCCTCCTTGAGTGCTTTTACCTAGCTGGAATATGTCTTTGAACTGTGATAATGCCTCTTGCTTGCCCAGATGGAGGGTGGAGCGATGTGTGTGTTTGTGCATGTAGAAACCTCTGACTTTTGTATAGTTGGAACGAAGCCTACTGTACAAAGGGTAAGAGTCTTGTCCGTTGCTCCACCCACTTCTGGCTCTGGTCCTGCCCACCACTGGCATGCAGCTCCTGGAAGATTGCCCATGAGGCAATGCAGCCTTTGGGCTGGAAAAGATTCCCCATCTTTGCCTCATGAACATGCTTCCCACCTGTTGTGCAGGTCCCCATGCAGCTTCTGATCTTTCCGTGGCATCTGCATGACTCAAACAAGCCATAGTACGGCTTCTTGTATTGTCCAAACCCAGATTGTTCTTTCTTTGCCAGAAATAAACTAAGAACAAACCTGGATTTGATTATGAGATGCAAGCCACAGTCATGTACTCCCCCTCTCTTCCATATGCAAAATGACAATGTTAAAAGCTTCTGTTTTCACTTTAGACTATAAACTACTGTTTCCCATTATGATGTATAAACTCAGGAGTACCTGCAGTTCATTCTAACTCTAGTCATTGGAAATAAACCAGGATAAAACTTTTAAAAATAAATACTAGCATTATAATAAACCACAGTTCCTTGGGTTTATGCATGTACGTAAGCTATGACTTAAAGTGAACTAGAACTTTATTCTCCTCCTATAATGTGCAGAAAAGAGGGGAAGGGGGAGTATGTGAGCCCAGGACAAGGAAAGATTGCGTAGGCTCTTTGAATGACTGCTTTAAAATCCTGTATAAGTGGGTTTTATTTGTATTTTTGTTTCTTTTTGAATAATTTCAATAAACAATTATACAAAGCAAGTGAAAGAAATCCTATGCAAGTCTTGATCAGCAAACCTTTTGTTCACTATGTATGAGGAGGAGCATTTAAAATTATCTCATCTTCAGTATGACATACTTTTATACTACATTCCATAATTTTACTATCTTAGTCTCATTTCTCTTGATGTGTAGAGTGACTCTTAAAACTTGAGGTTTGAACTATGGCAAATTGCCCTGAACTATGGCAAATTGCCCTGTTACAGAAAGTGCTTCCATGATCAAGTTTTTAAAATTTCCATTGGTTTTATCTCATTGATGATATGTGGTCTGAAGGGACATAGATGTGGACACCTTGTTGAAGCTAAGCCTAAGTCTGGAAGATAGACTACCTGGATATCCTATGTATGTTGCCTCGGATTCCATGGTGGAAGAAAGACAGGATATAAAGATATTGAATAAATTATTCCCCAGACAAAATCGATCAATCTCCCCCCCCCATATATAAAACAAAACAAGTGCAGCATTCAAAAGTCAGTGTCCAGCTGTCTCCTAAGTAATATTTTGTACACATGTAACCAATTGGAAAAAGAGATTTAATATAAATGTCACTGTTTGTGGCATTTCTATTTTACCAGAGAAATTTACAGTAAGATGGACCAATGTCATGCAGATGGGAAGTGAAGGGGCAGCAGAGAGAGGAGGAGGTAAAGGGGTATCCTGTCCACTTAGAGTTCCAGCCAACCTCTGGTATTTGACCTCTGGCACATTATCCCTTAGGGGGAATGCAGCCCTCACCACACAAAAGGTTATATTAGTTGCATTCATATTTTCACTTTCTTTTGTCTCAGTCTGTCTTCTGCAGCACAGATAAAGCACAGTTTGCATCTTAACTGCAGTCTTAAGCAACCAGCATACTGAAAACATTCTCCTTCATTTCACCAATGTGAATAGGATAGGAGCACTCTCTTGGATACCTGTACAAAGTAGGGCTGCAGGAGCATCCCAACCCAAAATGTATGGGTGAAATCTCTTCAACTCCATGTTGCTGTGCTAACTGTATTCTACAACAGACTGTCATATACTGTTTTAAAAGCAAAGAGGGTGTTTGTTTTTGCTAAAGATATACTAGAAAAACATAATTGTCCTATAATATGTTATAATCAACCAAGCATGTGAAATTTCAGGCTGTGCATGGGTTTAACTGCATGTATACTAGAAACAAGATGTAATACCCTCAGTCAGATACTTCTAGAAACTCTCAAGACAGGGAAGAAGACTGAAAAAATACACTTCTAGCAACTCCTCCCAATACTGGGTGATTCAAGTAGTCCTGCTCAGAGTAGACTCAATGATGTTAATGGACATGACTATCTTGGGTTCATTAATTTCAGTGTGTCCAGAGTAGGACTGTGTTGAATACAACCCAATGTTTTCTAAAGGCATCTGCAAAATGCCTGATTTTATGCCTTCTATGTTAAATTTTACCTCTGTAGTCCCTTTAGTACCACCCCCTAGATATGTATGTGTGTGTGTGTATTGTATTTTATGTATTTTAATTTATTTAAATATTTTGTGATTTTACTGTTTACAATTTTATTATGTACATATTTGATTTTTTTTTTGTAAGCCGCCCTGAGTGCCCTATTATAGGGTAGAAGGGAGAGATAAAAATGTTTTAAATAAATAAATATCTTTTTAACAGGCAAAATGGGGACAGTATTCACTATAGAGATTTCCCCAGTAAACAGAGACACTTGGGAGTATATATGTTTAACCTACCTACAATTATGCAAAATGCCCTAATTTGCCTAATAAATCATCCTCCAACACATGATAGCCCTTGTCTCTTTATTCCTTCACTTGCCGTGTCTTGTCAGAGGCCTGGCTCTTCAGAATGAGCTCTCTTTATGTGTTTCTATGCTGCCTGACTTGGAAGGGCCCCAGAGCCTTCCCTGGAGGTACTCAGTGCAACTATTGGGCAAATAATAAGCAAACAAACAATTGTATAGATTCTGGCTGCAAAGAGACAGCAGTCAATGGGCAGTTTGGGATGACAGTGAATTCCACTAGTGTCTCCTTGCTGCAGTTTAGACCTTTATTGCAGGGCAAACTGCAGCTCTCAACAAGTCTTTTGTTGCCCTAATTATACTGCAAGCTTTCAAATCCAGAGTGAGTTAATTGCATTCCACAAGAGGTTCTGCCAATTAAGCTGAGCGATTGAAGTAAGCTGGATGCAGGAGTGTTTCCATACGCTGGGAAACAGAAGTTGTTTTACCTGTATACCAACTTAAGAGAAATGGTTTCACCAGTCCAACTCCTTTAGTTGTGTTCCAAAATAATGTGTCTTAGTTTTCTGTAACAGCACCTGCAATCTTTTTTTCTTTTTTTAGAACAAAGAGTTTCTTGGGGCAAGTCAAGCGAGCAGCATTATACTGCTCCATTTGTCACTTTCAAGCCCTCATCCCCATTGGTATTTTAAGTAGGAGGATTAGCATTTTTGGAAGGGCAAGGATGGCATCTGGGGAAAAGCAAGATCCTAAGGATGTACAACCTCATCCCTTTTTTCCTCCTTTACTCAGTTAACGCTTTACTGCAGTTGCATTTGGTTTTGGAGAACACCTAGTGAAATGAGAGACTTCTGAATATGTTGTGGGGTGGTGGTTGTGGCTGTGCTCCTCCCTGTCCAGAGACAATTCACCCTAAACACTAGATCATCTGCTACCTTAAATGTACTGCTTTGTAAGCTCCCCAGAGCATGGCCTTGGCCTCTGTTGGAAACAGAGTGGTGGACTAGAAGAACCTTTTGGTTTGATTTAGTTGGGCTACTCTTACCATGGTCATTGTGACTCAGCTCTGACAGCTTCCATTTTCTGTTGGGGCAGGGTGGGAAAGAATTATCCTCAATTGAGACCCTACAAGCTGATGACTGACACGGTCCAAGCTGATCATCTTGTGCACATCCCCCCCTTCTTACATCTCTATGTGGCCTTTCTTTTATCATGGCAGTGAAGGCAGTGTACATGTAATTCCCATGTGTTCACTGACCAGATCCAAATAGCTTTGCTTCAGTACGGTGGTGACTTCATATGCCTTCAGACCATCCCATGAGGCCATACTGTGGTGCATACTATCTCAAATGCTGCACATTTTATCCCACATACATTCTACATATGCAAAAGGATGCTGTCTAGCAAAGCATTTAAGTGGAAACCTATGTCCTTCATGGACAGGGAGGTGATGGTGATGTATTAGTCATGGGAAAGCTGGTCAAAAGTTTCATTTTGGCCAAGAATTCATAGACTAATATAGATAGATCCCTATTTCATAGCCTTCGTCCCTCCCACCTGGAAAACTAACAAGAACATGTATGAAGGGATGAGAGTTAGGGTTACTCATCCAGTCTTGTGGATCCTAGCTCCTTTAACAATGCACAGCATATATCACAGATCACAAAAGTTTATTCACTCATGAAAAGCTAGTATCAAAATTCTACTGTCACAGTAGTGCAGTGCTAAGAGCAAATGATCACTCTTGGCAGAGACTAGGGCAGGGATGGGGAGCCTATGGCCCTCCAGATGTTGGACTCCAACTCTCACCAGCCCCAGCCAGCATAGCCAGTTAGGCTGATCAGGGATGATGGGAACTGAAGTCCAACAACACTTCAGGGCCACAGGTTCCCCAATCCTGGGCTAGGGCTTTTCTCTCCTTGCTCCTGCTGTTTCCAAGAGTTCTCTGTAGCTCCCACTCATAGTTCAAATGTTCTCTTCACCTAAGCTTCTCATAGGGTTTAACCAGTTTGGAACTATTTAGCACTCCCTGAGACTCCATATGCTTTATCGTTCATTTTGGGCCAAAATAGCTGTGATAGCTGCTGCCACATTTGTTGTTCATGTGACTGCCCCATTCATCATATATAAAGAGGGATAGGTGGATTGGTCTAATTTCAATATAAAAAGGGGCCTGAAGGTAAGGGGAGCTGAAACACACACACTCTTTATCTCCCAGCTCCAATACTGGAAGTGAGACTGGCTGGGATCAAAGTGCCTGATAAGGAAGGTTCAGCTTCCTTCCCCTGTACGCCCCTTTTGATAGTAAAAGTAGACCCCATCCCAACTGACATACGAACAGATGGAGCTGTGGCCCTTATTTCTTTGGCCATCCCAAGTAACGAAACAAGATTGCAATGCTGCATGAGCACAGACGCATGCCTCCTGTTCATTTCACCTTTTCACAGTCAGTATTCTCTCCATCAAAGGAGAACGGACGTAAGAATTAAACATTGGTACCTTTCATTGTAAACAAAAAGTGCACTATTTGCTTCAGCTTTAATGCCCTCAAAGGCGAATGCTGAAAAAACTGGGTTTGGGCCCTTGAAAGAAAAAATATAGCAAGCTTACTGTGAGTACTGAAAGCCCCCCCCCATGTCAATGCTTTTTGGGTTGGGGGCAAGGAAGCAATCTGCATCCTGTGTGTAGACATAATTTGTTTTGTAACCCTGGTCAGGAACATTAGCTGAGATTTCAGCACTTTGCCAATCCACATATTCTTCCAGATACAAAATATGTTCCTACAGTATGTAAGGCTCTGTTTTGCCCTCAAGGCATCCTTGGTCAGGAGAGGCTTTACCTGTAAGGATGGAAGAGAGCTGACAATCCTTGGTAAGCCCTTTTTTTGTTTTCTAAAGTCAAATCCTTGGTGAGTTGGATCAGGTTCAAGCTCAGCAGCTATTGCCACTTTTTATTTGGTTCTTGGGAAGAACACTTCTCCTATGCTAATAGATTTGTCATCTTGGCCTTTCTTTGAGCCACACATTAGCCAAATAAGGACCCTTGATGTGACAGATCTAGATCCCCTTTTCACTTCCAGTTACCACTAATGGGTGCTGAACGCACTTGGCTCTCACTACAGGGCAGGTCATGGATGCTTCTCTCTGATCCTAACTGGATGTCTAAGCAAGTGTGCAACATTAGGAAACACTAAAAATAAGGAATTCGTGTGAGGCAAAAAAGAGCCCTTGGACAACTCTGCTGCACAGGAGGTCATCTAAGTAAGAACTGCTGCTGTAGCTCAGTAAGGATACATGGGGAGATGGATATCTTGTATTTTCAGGACTCATCTCTTGAACCTATGCTGCAGAGGTTAGGATAAATCCCTTGGTTTCGGTGGTGAGTGTGTCTTCTTCCAACTGTTCTGCATCTAATACACAGTTCATACCTGTCCCCACCATCACCTCTCTGTTTTGGTGAGCATATTAGATTCAGGATCGTGGTGGTAGAGTTATCTACAAAAACTGGAACAAGTGTATCCAGGAACATTTTACACATTGCTTTATATAGTAGATATGAATCTTGTTTGCACTAGGTGCATTATATATTGACAACTTGGGAACTGGCCACAACTATTTCCCTGCTACACCTTCTCCTTAACTCTTCCATTTTGCGTAAACGCTACCCAATGTCACTTAGGTTTGTCCTCCCCCACCTCAGCTCCTTGCAATAGTTGCTGTCTGTGCACACACTCAACAGAAAAACATCTGACACGGCAACAGAGGGTTTTAGAGTTACTTTTTTGTGGGAGTGCCTTGGTGCACACCAATTTGTACAAGCACACAGTTGTTAAATTTATCAAGGAGGGAATGCAAGCATGCATGCATGCATAGATGGAAGTGGGGAAAAACAAAAAATGAATGTTAAAGCCACCAGTTTTTAGAGATGTTTGCGTGAGAAGCCGAGAGATGTATCACTACCAGGTATCTATATTTAGCACAAGCCCTTTTGATATCTTTGTAAGAAAAAATCTTTAAACCAAGGAATGCAGACCGAAATGCAAGGTAGCATAGCAAGACAATGCAAACTTGAATATTTACAGATGGCATACCACAGCAGTGCTGCTACAAAGGCTTAATAAAAAGTCAGCAGTTCTTACAAGCTGGATGTATGGGAATATATGACAGCTCAGACTTTGGTGTCTTCAAGCCCCACCCCCCTCAGTAGCATGGCCATTCTGTAGATAAATTATCTTTGCTTGCTCCAGGTGCTTCCCCGACATAAATTGGCTTATGTTTCCTGTTATTGGTGAGCACAGTTTTCCTGTGTCAGCCATGTGAGCTCAGAGGCCAAATTCCAGGTGATGGTGCTAACATTTTTATACCCAATACACTTTCTCCCTTGTTGATAGGGGTTGATCCTGGACCTGTGTAACTGAGATGCCCTTGTGATCACTACTTTCTCTACATGGTTTATAATCCCTATAAATCAACAGTGTTCCTGCAGCTTCCTCAACACAGCCTCAGAAGTGGCAAACTAACCCTTAGAGTAATCTTCAGGATTCTGTTGTGCCTTTTTTTCATTGGTCTGCCCACATGCTCCTACAGCTGTGTCAGGCAGACAGTTCTGACATGAAGTCTCTTTTAACCTCATATTTTGGATGAAAAATCAAAACTGTTGTTCTGGTACATGTATTTTCACTAATTGTGACAGAGATGGAACTTATTTAATAGCAGTACAATTAGCCACCAACATCACTCCTGCTGGTGCACTGGTGATGTCAGTTCCTTGCCTCTTTAGGTGCCTGGCTCCAGCAAACAAGCAAATGTCCATCAGCGCACTGTGTATAGTTCCTGCCTTCTGACACCTTCATTGCTTTATCTCACCCTGCTATTGAAGCTCCTTTCCTGTGAAGAGAAGTATTGCTTTTGCTCACCTAATATCTCTCTTTTCCTATACGGAAAGGCAATCTCTCCCCTCCAAAAATTAACAGTTTATTTGGCTCCTTGGCCAGAAAGATCCACCTGAGAGAGTGCAGTCATCGTTAGTCCAACCTACCTGGAACAGGGTGTTTGGTCCTTGCAGCCTGGCAGGACTCAAAGGAGCAACAGGGCTGAGGCTGCTCCAGAAGTGAATGCTGGAAAGCAGCGGGCTTGGGGTCAACAGCAATCCATTTGGGGTCTGCAAGACAAAAGACACCACATGTGTGTTCTTACATTTATCTCCTAGAATCATAGAGTTGGAAGGGGACTTGTAGGCCATCGAGTCCAACCCCCTGCTCACAGCAGGAAATTCACAGCTAGAGCATCTCCCGCAGATAGCTGTCCAGCCTCTGCTTGAAGACATCCAGCGAAGGGGATCCCACCACCTCCCTAGGCAGTCGGTTCATCAGCTTAGTCATGTCTTGATGCACATAACCAGGTTGAAAGGCACAGAGTTCTCCCCTCCTCCATCTTAGCTTTTTCAGCACAGTAATTTTAATGTTTTGTGCTTGTAAACTGATCTGCTTTTTTAACCTTTTCTAATAAGCATTTTAATAGGGATTTGGTTAAAGAATTGTGAATTATTGATATCGCCACATACTGCGTCTTAGGTCTCAAATATCTGAAAGACTGCCTCCTTTCTACAGACCCTCTCTGGTTTTAAGATCGCCAGAGAGGGCCTTCTTGGTAGTTCCACCACTCTCAAAAGTTTGGGGGGGGATCCATGTGAGGGCATTCTCCATGGCAGGTCCTAAGTTGTAGAATTCCCTCTTCACAGAGAACCATCTGGCACCTTGACTATATTGTTTCTATGCCGAAGACATACCTCTTTACCTTGGCCTTTGACATTTGAGATATATTTTTTACGACCCACCCTACTCTTGAGATTGCAATTTGCTTTAAATTGTTTTTAATATTGTACTTTTAAATTGCTATAATCCACTCTGGGACCTTATGTTGAAGGGCAGGTAAGAAATTTAACAAAAAAAACAACAACAACAATAATAATAATGTGCTTTGTCTGGGTGAGTTTCTATGAAACCTCTTTCCAGTTGCATCCTCTTGGAAAGGAGTAGAGTGAGCCGAACATGGTTGTGATGAAGGAAGAAAGAACTGGATCCAAAGATGCCCTTGGTCTCACAAAAGGGCTTTTTTACACTTCACACTAGAGCACTCCATGATCAAAAGTGATTGTTTTTCCTATGCAACAGCTTGTGCTAGCAAAATCATAGGAACTGCTAAAGAACCTGCTTATTATCACACTGTGTAAACTCTTAAGCATTTGCAGGACATTATTAGTGGCAATTCTCCCTAAGGGGAATAGTTCAGTGTACATCAACTGTTTTGCATGCAGAAAGTCTCAGGTGCAATCCCTGGCTTATTCAGGTAGGACTGGGAAACATTCTCTGCCTGAAACCGTGGAGAGCTGCTGCAAGTCAATGTCGACAATACTGAACTGATGGACCAATGCTCTGACTTGGTGTTCAGCAACTTCCTACTTTTTACAGTTCTTTGGATCTGGCTTTCCTGCTGGTCCAAACCACAGAGCTATACCCATGTACAGGTACTGACTATAGCCACCTTAAATGCTAATATTAAAAAAGCAACTAGAATATGCAACCTGTACAGGATCAAAACATTGTGTTTAAACAAAGTTAGCCCCTGCTCTAGAATATATGGCAAAACTCACTACTATTTCATTGTTGCTCTTTGGCTATGGCAGAATCTACATTGATATTCTTTGAAATGTGTGTAGGATTGAGCCTGGGACCTTAAAAATGTGAGGAAAGCTACCAATCACCCTCCTCCCCCTGTCTGTTTAATCTACAAGTTATTTAGTTTAACATCAGGTCGATGATGATGTCCCATGTAGAACATGACATCACTGTACAGCAAATAACCTTTTTTTTCTTAATTAGGAAGTACTTTCACTATCTCATAGTGCTCAGTTCTTGTGTTTAGTCCTCATTACCACAGTTACATGATGTGTCTGCCCAGCTGAGGGCGACAAGGCACTTTATTTTCTAACAGAGAAGGTTAAGAAGTATGAACAGTAACATATATGCAGCTCAAATATATATTCAGCTCAAATTCAGAACTGATATTTTCTTTGAGCTTCTGTACAATCCATATTGACTATCATATGGACAGGGACTGAGCATGGAACCTTAAGAATATGTTCCACTATGAACTGTGTCTCTTCCTTGTTGTTTGCCATCACTTTACTCATGTAGTGCAGCAGAGAAATCAATATGTGCAATGATCCACAGATGCAAACTTAG
Source organism: Rhineura floridana (assembly GCF_030035675.1). Lineage (NCBI taxonomy): Eukaryota > Metazoa > Chordata > Lepidosauria > Squamata > Rhineuridae > Rhineura > Rhineura floridana. Next base: position 55,241,175 of record NC_084487.1, read on the forward strand.
GTGGAAGTTACCAAATGGAGGCAACAAAATCTCCCATAAAGTCTTAGAAATAGTTCTCACATTTAATCTTTGGAGAACAGTCAAAGCAGTAGCAGTGGACATTATTTTTTTGTACCATAAAGTGTATATTTACTCTAGAATGATGACTAAGACCACCCAGAATGCAACTTCTACAGACAGCTTTGAAATCTCCTAACCACTGAGTTCAATGAGAGTTACTCCCAAGAAAGTGTGTAGGGTTGCCATCTTCCAGCAAAAACTTCAAAATATCATGAAGCACCAAGCCTATTCCATAATCCATGTGTTGGTCTTTTAACGCTACAAGTCTTGTGACGTTTTTGCTGCAACAGACTAACCCAGCTCTTCCCGTTGGAAGCTTTTTGCACAATCATATGCACATTTACTCAGAAGTACATTCTGTTGTGCTCAAAGGAGCTTACTCTCAGGTAAGTGTGCCCAGGCCTGTAGCTTTAGTCTACCTAACTAGCCTATATGGATTTTCTATGCTCACTGTTTGCTATTTTCAACAGTGTGACTCATGAATAAATCTGAAATTTCTCTTGCAAGCAGCCCACAGCTCAGAAAGCAACTGTCAGGTCATTTATTTTTAAAAGAACTGCAAACTCTCCAGGCTTTGTCCCCAAAATAACTGTGTTTCCTTTCTTAGTATCATAGTGAGTTGATCACTGTTCAGTGTTGCCTGTTCTACCACATATCTTTTGGCTAAGCTCTGCACTCCCTCAATAGCAAGCTGTCTGAACCCTATTGTTTTATACGAGACTTGAGCAAAGGGCATTCTTTAAGCCAGACTTCCCCAACCTGGCGCCCTCCATATGTTTTGCATTATAACTCCCATCTGCTCCAGCCAAGGTGCTGTAAGCCAAAAAGGGGAATATTTAGAATCCCATTAACTAGCACCTCAGTGTAGTCACTTTGTGTTTTTACACTTAGAGAGGAGTACTATAGAACACTTTAGGGTATTTGTGTTCTCTGTAGAGAGTTAGTTTGTCTCAGAGTATTTATAAACAGCGTTAACCCTTTTCTATGTAAGATTCACAGCAGAACTCTTTCCTTACAAGGAAAATGTCAACTGGACTTAGTGGTGTCCTCTCTCTTTCAATCTTTGTTGAACATGTTTATAAGGCTTTAAATGGTTTAATATCTTTTTGTTTCATACGACATCCTACAGCCACTTCCCTGGGAGTAAGTCCCATTGAAATAAATGGGCTTTAAATGGGCTTTACTTCTGAGAAGATACAAATAGGATAACATTGTTGCAAACTGCTTTGAGAGCCCTTGTGTAGGGCTGAAAAGTGGTCATGAACTGCTCTTACAAAATAAATAACCTTTGTCTTTGTAGGACCGCTGGCGTTCTGCAACCTTCCTGCATGTATCTATAACCTGACCCTACCCTTCTTTTCAGGTTATCAGTGGCTAAAAACCCTAATGGCTATGTTCTACCTCCACGGTCTGAGGTAGTATGCTTCTGAATACCAGTTGCTGGAAATCACCAGTGGGGAGAGTGCTATTGTGCTCAGGTCCTGCTTGGGGGCTCCCCATGGGCATCTGGTTGGCCACTAGGAGAAGAGATTGTTGGACTAGATAGGCCTTTGGCCTCATCCAGCAGGGTTTTTCTCATATGACTTTGACATATTATAGAAAGCCCTGAAATAATTTCACATTTGTTTGGTGTGTGGAATGTCTGAATATGCCCTAATGTGGTAATCTGATATTTATCCAGTCAGAATCAACTGAAAGCAAGCTTCGTTTCATTTGGCACTTTGGTTAGTGGCATCATAGCATGGAAGGTTACATTCAAGCAATATGGTCGCCATACAAAACTGACTCGGAGACATCATACACTGACACAAGGACCACTGCATACCAGAAAAGAGGAAGTCAGTCATGATATTTATTATTTATTAGCTGACAATGTTAAAAACCATGGCTCTGCCACTACTAGGGTTGCCAGGTCCATGGCCTGAGACCGATCCTGTATCTTTAGGAGAAGAGAAAGTCAGCCAAGTGCAGGTGTTCTTGCAACTCTGTAATGGGAAAAACCACAAGGTGGAATTCTCCCTCCCCCCTCCACAACTTTTAAAGATACAGAAGACCTCTTGGAGGCTGGGCCTGGCAACCAAGAGGTCCTCTGTATCTTTAAAAGTTGTGCAGGGGGAAGGGAGAATTCCACCTTGTGGTTTTTCCCATTACAGTGTTGCAAGAACACCTGCACTTGGCTGACTTTCTCTTCTCCTAAAGATACAGGATCAGGATCAGGCCCTGATCCTGGCAAGCCTAGCCACTACATCAGGGGTCAGCAGCAGATCAGCAGCAGTTAGCTGCAACCAAAACCAGCTGCCTCCACAGGATGTGTGTTCATTTATGTTTTCATGCTACCCTTAGGGGACTCCTCATGTTATCACCCACAATCTCATTATGTTTTGATTTTGATGATATTTTAGCAAATGTGGGTGGGCTACCTGTTTTATTAGTTAGTGGTTTCCCAGTACTGTGCAATTTTTGTATTTATTATATTTTATTTTTATTATATTTCTGTGTTTCACTGTAAATTGCCTTGAAAGAGTTTACTTTCAAAGGTGGCATATAAATATTTTAAATAAAACTAAAAATCTGGGGAGGCAAGCATGTCATTTCTTTCAAGTTCACAATTAACAGTTAACGTATAATTGGAGTTGCAACAGAAAAACAACCAACATTTCCACCACCAAACAGTATTGCTCAGGATACATTAGGAAATGCTGTTTATAAATGTTCACATAAAATGTGTGTTTTTAAGGAGTGCAATTCGGCATGGCTTTTAGATAAGGGAACTGAGCTAAGGGAAAAACTGCACAAAGGGATACCTGTTGAGGTTCTTGTCAGCTAATGTATAATATTATTTCTTTTTTCTCAACAGTGCTATCTGTCAACATTTGATACCTGTTGCCCAAGTTTTGGCACAGTGGAAGAAATCCATTCCTGAGGATTCCACCCCCATAACGCCATTGTTTTTAGATGCTAAACCCATCTTCTCAACCATTCCACCAAATAGCGATAGCAGTATTTGCCACCTCATGGAAATCTTTCCACATATCTGGATATGTGGATTAGATAGGATGGCTAAGGCCCACTTTAGTTTGTAGGGGTATCACCCAACACTGCCTCTGCTAGAACCCTTCTTTTAAAAAAAAATAGACTTCAGTGAATCCACTTCTAAGACTATGCAAAATTAAATTTCTATGTACTCTTATTTCAGAGTAACACCTAATTCAAGTAAAGCTTGCCATTCAGTAAATATTATTTATTACTATTAAATGTATGAATTGCCTTTTACATGCGTCAAGGAAATGTACAAGCACATCATGAAAACAGCTAAAAATAGTTTTTAAAAACAATACAAAAATAACTGAAGACAGGTTTTTGTTTTGTATTATTTCTAAACCTAAGGCAGAAACCTTTTCACTCAGCTAGAAAAAGTTTTCAAAACAGAAATGTCTTCATTTGCTTCCAGAAAGCACAGATAGTGAGCAACTATATCTCAGCAGGAATGCTGTTTCCTAGAACAGGGGCAGCCACATCCTATATGTATAGGATGAGGCTGTAAATGTCTTAATACTTAATACAACGCTACTCTAAAATAGTCACCTTATGTTAAAATAGCAGACTCAAAACTGCTGCTGGAGCAAATAACATAAAGCTCTTGCAAGTGGGCAGTGAAGGAAGAAGAGGACTGAAATCAAAGAGAAAATCCAATGCTCACTAGCACGATGTGTACCTTTCAATGCTAGTCTACAGTACCAACCTTCTGTTGTTACCAGATGGATAGCACAAACAGTAGCTGATGCCTGGGATTCAGTGTCAGAGATTCCAGAGTTAAAGCCTATCAGATACTTAACGCAAAAGGGGAGACAGTTGCAAAGACCCTCGTTCTGCCCTTAAGGAGTCAGACTGTTTCATTCTGAACGCCACAAAACCACGTTATGATTAAAGAAAACAGCTTGACCTAAACATGTCATTTCATATTTTGTCTGAGAAAGGCCATGGTGCCAGCAAACTACAAAATGTAATTAAGCTGCTAACAATCTATCCCACTCTGACTAAGGTTAGGATTGCTGACTGGCCAGGAAAAACCATGGTGGGGGAATAGTTTGGCCTCTTATTGTGCTTTTCATGGAAGCTGCATGGGTCGCCAATGTGGTGCCCACATGCACACATATCCCAGCAGAGGCCTTCGTGGGCATCTACAGTATCCCTTCTCTTAGGCTTTTTTCAAGCCTAATTGTTGTGGAGGAGTGAGATCTTCTCTTGCTTCCTAGCTGCACTTTCCATTAAGATCACCACCCCCACCCCGAAGATTAGACTTAAAAAACAACTCAAAACCTAACTGCTGACAGAGGGGGAAGAGTGAGTTTACATGCACCTATTTGATTGTGGTGTGTGCATGTGTGGTTGCCACGGGTACCTAGGTGCATGGTTGCTGTGTGCGTGTGTATGTGTGTATAGTGCCTACACCAGCTACTCTAGTTTGCAAATGTGCCCATAGGCCCCAAAAAGGTTGGGGACTCCTGCCTGATAGCTAGATAGAGCTTTTCATGGCAAGGAGATAAACATTAGTACCTGGAACTACTGACAGAGGCCCAGCTACATGGGCTAGTCTAACAGCTGGTAACCCTAACTCAGGTTATGCTTGAACTTACCACTTCAAAGCAATGTAACTATACTCAGCCTATTTCTGTATTAAGTTCCATTGTGTCTAACACTGCAAAACTAAATACACTGATTACAATGGACTGTCCTCTTCATAATGTTTTGGCACCCTGGTCCTGAACAGCCATTGTGCTGATCATGTTTACAGGCTTTACTAGTGGTGCTATCCATATGAATGACAAGATTTACAAGTTGAATTTATCATCCCTTTCCCCTGGTGATATCTGTTAGATATCCTTAAGAACATGTCACATTATAGTTATGGCAAAAGTTATTGAAGTATGAATACTTAAAAGATTATGATAATGTCATTTGTTATTTAATTTAATTTTTGTAAATTGTATTGTTTTTATTGTATTTTTATTGTATTTCTACACCTGTGTTTATTTGTCTTTGTAAGCTGCCTTGAGGGCCTTTGGCCGAAAGGCGGGGTATAAATAAAATTTAATAATAATAATAATAATAATAAAAAGATTATAGCTTTTCAAGTAGATATGCACATTAAAATATTTTACTACTTTATACTATCTACATTGCCATAATGTATAAAGTGGTTTCTAATGGGTAATGAGTGTTTAGGTTTCTAGCAGGTAGCTAGAAGTGGTGGCTCATCTCCCCTGGCAAGCTCTTAATGCAGGAATGAAGTTTACATGTGTGCATGTGGTACAGTTCCACAATTCGTTCCAACAGGTCTTGATCCAGAATGCCACTAACTCCTTTTATCCAGAGACAACCACTTAGAACTGTGTGTTAAATCCAGACTTGTTTTGCAAATAGAAGGGCGCCTTCCTTTCACAGCTCAGATTCAGTGCAGGCTCCCTGATGGAGGAAGAGAAGGAGGCCATTTTTGCAGACTTCCCCCTTCACCCAGCACCACCTTTGCACTGTTCTGGAGGGTATTCCAACCCTTGGCATAGATCGGTGGGTAGAGGCAGGCCTGGCATCAGCAGGCGGCCAAGTTGGGCACTGGCCGAGGCCCCTGGGGCTGGGCAGGTGTGGCTCCTGCTCCACAATCTGTGTTAGCATCCGGTTGCACAGCATGCATGCCGATGCTGGCATGGATCAAGGAGCAGCAGCCACCCTCCCAGGCAATACCATCCCCATTGCCCATTCTAAATATGACTTACTTTTGAGTAGACATGTACAGGTTTGTACTGTTAAACCATCCTGTAGCAATTTAATTTAATTACCCCTTGAGGGAAGGTATGTGGAGAACCAATGTGTAATTATTCCCCCATAGAAAAATCCATGTAGCGTACTCTGTGTCTTTTCCTGAAGCGAGATCAGACTTTAACTACATGTGAATTGCCTATTATCTACCTGTCATAAACTAGGTTTGGGTCATCTGAAAAATGCCACCTTTCTTAAAAATGATTAATTAAGGGTTTTTTTAAAACCTGATACAGTAATAAATGAAAATTAATTATCGTTCTCCTAGTCCTTCTCTTTGCAACAGCACATTTTCAGCTTATGTGTGCCATGAACTTTTATTCTACTCCTTTTGTTACATCATTTGGACTATATAAAGACTAACAAATTAACAAGGATTGCACAAGCATTAAGCCAAATGCTGTTGATTAGCTCAAGAGTAAGCTACGGATCTGCCCAGTGGATTCCTTTAGCGGCTAACTCAGATGAAATTACATCCCAAACAGCCCACATCCAATTTCTATCATGACTGTTCAGAAGACCTCCACTGAGAGAACCATGTAGCAAATATTATACGATCCTGCAATGTCTTTGAAATTAAAATAGGCTTTAATGTCTTTCCTCAAAAACTAATTAATGAGGTTGGTCTTACAAGCAAAGAAACAAGTCACCTTTCATGAACAGGTACAGCATGTGATACTGGGGGGGGGGGGACCACTCAAGTGTCCCTCAGTACCTATGATCAGGATTTGATCCAAGAAATTCTTTTATTTGTATGTTAGCCTTTCTAGATCACATTCTAAATATGTTGAATGAATATGAATTTAATAACAAGTGCTTATTGTTGACCTAGCTGTATTTCCTCTTAACTGTCACAATCCCTTGGCAATTGTAATTAGTTTATTCTGTGTTAAGCCATGGAATACAAGGACAGCACTGCAGGCACAGAGGACACTGCATTACTGAGATGGGCCTACTCAGTGGTGGTGCCCTTCCTTGGAACATCCTCTCCAAACAGATTCAGCCCACACTACTGTCATTTAGACGAAGACCTTTTTATTTCCTAAGGCTTTTAATTTTCTCTGTTTTTATGTAATACTGGTTTTGCATCATTTATGCACTGCTGACCTACTGATTTTTATGCTGCTGCTTCTACTTGTTTTATTTGGGATAACCGTGTCTTTAAAATCTCTATTGCTAAGTAGTTTGGGGGGGTTTTTTGATTGCAGGGAACATTTTAACAGAAAAACATTTTAACAGAAAAGTAAGTCATAAATATTTAAATAATAAATTACATGCTGCCCTTTTTCTTTCTGTCCTTTTTTCAAAGGTCACAGTCAGGGTTGATTTGATTCAAATCATGAATTAAATTGTTTCTCTGAAAGACTCAATTTTAATAATTTAAATCATTTAATAGTTTAAATCATTTAATAGTTTAAATCACTAATGAGGAAGATTCTATGATGATGACGATACCCAGCTCTATTTCTCTGTAACATCTGAATCAGGAGAGGCCGTGCAAGCACTGGACAGGTGCCTGTACTCAGTGGTGGGCTGGTTGCAGGCCAATTAACTGACTGAATCCTAGCAAGACGGAGACACTGTGGGTTGGTGGTCCCTGAGTTCGGATAATTGGTCAGTTGCCTGCTTTGAATGGGGTCGTACTGAAAGAACAGGTCCATAGTCTGGGAGTGCTCCCGGATCCATCTTTGTCTCTAGAGGCCCAGGTGACCTCAGTGGCTAGGAGTGCCTTTTACCAGCTTTGGCTGGTAAGACAGCTGTGGCCATTACCAGACCAGGATAGTCTGACCACTATTGTCCATGCATTGGTAACCTCCAGGCTGGATTACTGTAATGTGCTGTATATGGGGCTGCCCTTGAGGTTGGCCCGGAAGCTGCAGCTGGTGCAAAATGCAGCAGCACAACTACTCACTGGGGCAGGGTATTGCCAATATGTCATTCCACTGCTGAAAGAATTGCACTGATTGCCCATTAGCTACTGGGCCAAGTTCAAGGTTCTGGTTTCGGTGTACAAAGCCCTATACAGCTTTGGGACCAGGATACCTGAAAAACCATCTTACCCCTTATATACCCAGTTGATCACTATACTCTGCAGGTGAGAGCCTCTTGTCCCAATGCTGTGCTTAACATCTATATGGAGCCCTTGAGAATGGTCATCAGGTGATCTGGGGTGAAGTGTCAGCAGTACACTGATGATACCAGCTCTATTTCTCTGTAACATCTAAATCAGGAGAGGCTGTGCAAGCCCTGTATCAGTGCCTGGACTCAGTGGGGGGCTGGATGAGGGCCAATAAACTGACTCTTCCTACTAAGATGGAGGTGCTGTGGTAGGTAGTTCCTGAGTCCAGATAATTGGTCAATTGCTTGTTTTGGATGAGGTCATACTTCCTGTGAAAGAGCAGGTTTGTAGGCTGGGGGTCTGGGGTCCATCTTTGTGACTAGGAGTGCCTTTTATCAACTTCTGCTGGTAAGCTGCCAGACCAAGTTCTAGGTGCTTGTTTTGGTGTACAAAGCCCTATACAACTTGGAACCAGGATACCTGAAAGATGGTCTTACCCCATATATACCCAGTTGATCACTATGCTCTGCAGGTGAGGGCCTGCTGCAGATACCATCTTATCAGGAGGTCCATTCCGCACAACATAGGAAGGGGACCTTTAGTGTATTGACACCGGCCTTTTGGAATTCCCTCCCCATAAATATCAGACAGGTGCCATCTCTGTTATCTTTTCATTGTCTACTGAAGTTCACAAATTATTTCTCAATTTAGAATGGATTAGTCCAGAGAAAGAAAAAATTCTCTCTACACCTGCAGAAGAGGCTACTGCTGTTAAGAGCTGGATTACCACTTCAGTGGTCTCCTCCTTGTTCAAATCTACTCCATCTCCCAAATTCTCTATTCATTGACCTTCTCTATCATTGCACTTATAGACAGGCAAGGCCGAGAAAGAGAGAGAGCATGCACTTCATGTACATCACCTGCAGAATAGCACTGATAATCTCCCATCTCCATAAACTGCTGTTAACATATTCATATAATGTAATTAAAAGTTGTATGATTAGAATTCTTGATATCTTTTTACTAATTATTTTAAGAAAATTTTGAAATCTGATTTAAATTTAAAAAATTAAATTAAAACATTATTATTTTATTTTTTAAAAAATCATTTATTTTTATCAATCCTGGGCACAGTATATGCATTGTAGACAGAATTGTACTCCAAGGAGTAAGTCCCATTACACTCTGTGGAGCTTACTTCTAAGTAGACATGGATAGTCTTGCCTTGTCAAAGTGTCCCAAGTCTTACCTGAGCAGTGAAGAAAGCAGGAGTCAGAGATCCCGAAGGGAGCGCTGGACTGTTGAGGGCAATAGAGCCGAGGTCAGTGCTTGAAAGAACCATTGGAGGTGCTGGGATCTCCAAACCTTTGGGTTTCTTAGCCTTTGGGGGAAGAGAAGGAGATTTTGTCTTGGATCCTGATGAGAGGTTCAGTGGCTCAAGAGAATCGGAATCCTGGCAGTTGGACTCCAGAAAGATGTTTCTGTGTTCCGAGGCAAGGGGAGAGTTAGGAGACAGAGATGGTGATCGGGAGGAAGATGGCGAAGCTGATGAGATGCTGGCAACATTGGGCAACATTAAAGATGATATTTTTGCAGAGACGGAGGATGCTAAAAAAGCAGAAGCAGCTGCTGCCTCAGAGGTTGATGGCAGTGACACTATGGGCCTCATGACTTGCTTATCTGATTTGTTTGTCACAAATCTTATAACAGTTCGGACTTCTTCCAAAGGTGTAGACCCTTCCAGTTTCTCCTCCAGCTTCTCTGTTTTGATCTGCTTGAGAGTATCTGGCTGGTTTTGCAGGGAGTTGATGGTGAAAGATGAGTACAACCCTGAATGGATATATTCATTACGGCTTGTGCCTTTCAGGGCTGACAAGCCATGCTTTTGTTGTTCTCTGCCTTCAAGAGGTATCTTGCAGTCGCTGTCCTGCAGCAAAAGGCTTTCCCTGCTGATTTCCACAGCATGAGGATCCATCTTTAAAATATCAGGGAATGACACAAACTTGTACACAAACTTCTGCCCAATCACCTTCTTGATGATGTTCTGCATTAAACACCAAACCAAATGTAAAATTAAATAGGATTTTCACAAAATAGTTCAGTGCAGAGAATGTGCTCTACCATGCAGAAGGTCCCAGGTTTGACCCCTAGCTTCTCCTACTTGCCGCTCGGGGCTCCTACTGGAAGGAAGGGTGGGATATAAATCAATTAATTAATTAATTAATTAATTAACCAGGTAGCCGGGGGGGGGGGGAGCTCCAGGCCATTCAGATAATTAGGCACAACATGGGTTCCAGTTTAGCCTGCAAATCCATGTTCCCCAAACCACGGCCATCTCTGTCACCCCTGATGTGACGTCAAGTGAGGGACAGGTGGAAACATGACTTCCAGCACACAGCTGGGAGCCTTAAAGCACACTCTCTGGAGAAGCCAGCTCCCAGTTATGCTTGGACAAGGGAGACTTGCTGTCATCACCAATCAGCTGATTAGTAGTGAGGGTAGGCCAGCTGGGATTGACTGTGCTAGTGAGTTCCTGTAGCGCAGTTGATCCCAGCAGAAAGTGGAGCTTGAAGTTAGTGGCTATCAACTGATAAGCGCTGACTTCAAGCTCTATGGGATCAGCTTTGCCACAGAGTTCCCCATGAGGAACTCTGCAGCCAGCCAATCCTTGAAGGTGTTTGCAAAAAACCATGCAGGGCTCCTTGCAAACTCCTTGCAAAACGCCCTGCCCAGTGCTTTGAAGTGCAGATATTCAGTACTTTGATGTGTTAATTGGAAACATTCCAAAGCACCATGCCGGGCTCTTTACAGGCCCTATGTAAAGAGCCAAGTTCGGCACTTTAAAGCACTGACAATTGGCTGATCATTGGCACTTCAAAGCACCGTGCTGTCCTCTTTGCAAGCCCTGTGTGGTGCTTTGATAACTGTGGGGACTTCAAAGTGCCTTATCACCTGACATCCTTATGACATCAGGTGACTGACAGTTGGGTGGCTCTAGCCACCTGACAAACTTGGCCTAGAAGGGATAGGGGAAATAAGGATCTAGCTGCTGGCCAGAACCAGTTCCCAACCCGTGAGGTAGCAAGTGATGGGAAAGACCTCCGCCTGAGATGCTGCAGAGCCACTGCCAGTCAGAGTAGACAGTACTGGGCTCAATGGACAAATAGTCTGACATGCTACAAAGGCAGCTTCCTATAATCCTACAATATGTGCAATACAATTGACAATGCTACCTCACAGAAAACTCAGGAGTTTTCTGCCTCTCTGCACCATTTCTTAAACTTCTTTCTGTACTTTCTCCTTGCCCTTATAAGCCCCCTAAAACTCCTTCCTGCAGATCAACAGAGGCAGGAATAGCTAGCTAACAAATGAACAAAACATTATGGAGACACAATCTGCTGTCAGAGGGTCATAAAAGCAATCATGTGGGATAATCTAAACATAGGATCTCACTTCCGAACTACAGATGTGAAGATAAGGAAATAGGCGTCATTGTTTTGATTTGCCCAAAGGACTGAAATGTAAAAATGGTACATTTTGGAGAGGGAGGATTAGGAACACCTCTTATTAAATACGTTATCTTTCACAATAAAGAGTGAAATATTTTTTAAAGCTGTATGTTGAAATATTTTTGTTACACAGACAGTTCACACTGCTACAAATATCTTACATCCAATACAGTACTCAAAGATAATGTAATGGAATAGTAATGTTAATGAGAATAGCATCATTAATGTATTTGCCTAAATTACCAAACAATATAACAATATTGTTTGGATTTGATGTTGGAAAAGTACTTTCAAATGTGGCAAAATACAGATCTGTCATCAGGTATTTGGTACAGAAGTGCAGTCTGGGAGTCTGTCAGGCATATTGCTCCTGCAGCTCACTTGTAAGGCCTTTGTGCAGCACTCCTTTTTCTTCTTACATATCTCAGATTCCTCCATCTTCTGCATCAAATAAAAGAATCTGACAAATATTTGAAAATATGCACACAAAATGAGGGAACAAACTGATTCAAGAAGCTTGTTGCAATCTGTGCAAACCTTCCATTTTCTGAATGAAGGGGTGTGTGATGCCCCTGTAAATGTAATTATTGTAAATATGGTAAGTGCGGGTTTATTGGAGTATATGTGGTAAGTAGACTGAGTGAGAGGGGGGAGTACATGGGTTGGAATGTTGATGAGTGTTGTATGATGATTGGCTGAGCGTCTGGGTGTCTGAAGGTATAAATGAGAGGATGACAGTGGTGTGGGGGTTCGAGTGCTGAGAGGGGTTTTTGGAGAGGGTGGTGGTTGGTTCTGGGTTTTGGAGGGGTGGATTGGATTTAGGTGGGTAGTGAGGCAGGTTATTTATGACTAAGAAATACAAAGAGTAACACATCTTATGAAACCACACACATTGACTGAACCTTTAAGTAATTTTGTTATTCCCTGTGTAAATAAATAAATAGTTCTTGGTTTATCAAAATGCCTGATCCTTGGCTGGGTTTCACAGACCAGAAGGGTGGGCAGGGCATATACCAAGGTTGGGAAATAGTATCAATGGTGGCAGTGGTGAAGAGATAATGTAACATCAGCAGGTATCCAAAACAACCCAGGGCTGTAATCTTTATAGGCACAAAGATACAGAGGGGGGTTGTGGCCTGTAAGTGCACCCAGACACAACACAGCAATAGGCCAGGAGGAGACTAAGGCACAGTCTCAAGGCTATATTGTTTACAGAGAGTGTCAGGTGGTAGTTCCTAGCAGTGGGATCTGGAGAGATCTGTGCTAGGGCCGGCAAGAGAACAGTTTGGAGAGCAGGACCCTGAGGTGGGGCCGTGACAGGGTGGTGACCACGGGAGGGGTCCTGACAAGGGGGTACTTGGAAGAAGGCCTCTAAAGTTCCTCTCTCAGGACCCTGATCAAGAGCTGCATGCAGAAGTTGCAGGGCACTAGTGCAGGAGAGAGACAGTGTGTACAATAATTGGGATAAAGCTAACATGTTACTACTTTGGTTTACTTACTTAAGTATTACTAGAATTTAAAAAATTACCTTGTCATAGTAGTATCTCAGCGCTCTGCTCAGTTTGTCATAATTCATGTTAGTTTTGTTTTTTCTGAGTCCCCACAGCTTAGCCACTTCTTCTGCCTTAAGCAGCTTAAATTCACCATCATTAGATGTCCAACAAATTAGGTGTTCGTGTTTCTGATCAAGAAGCAACTGCAACAGGAACTGCCACAACGTGATTGCACTCTCCATGCCTACAGTGGACCCAACAAGGGGGTGGGGTGGGAATACAATGTAAACATTGCTTAGACTCAAGTTAGCCTCAATGACAACTTTCATATAGAATGATATATATAATGTACTGTCTTGTAAAACAAAAAAAGGAAGTACAAAGTACTAAAGAATATGTATTAAAACATCAAAATAAAGCCTACTATAAAATTATTGCAAAGATTTTCATCACTTTAGAATTATGTTTTTATTATTTATTAAAATTTATATACTGCTTGATCGTTAAAAAAGCTTCTAAGTGGTTTACAAAAGACATTAAACTAATTGATAAAACTGTTAAAAACAAGTAATTAAAACATTTTTAAAATAAATGAACAGGAAAAAAATTAAAACACATCAGCATCTATGCATCTGGATAGGCTTGCTTAAACAAAAAAGTTTTAAGCAGGCGCTGAAAGGAATACAGCAAAGGCACCTGCCTGATGTGAATAGGCAGGGAGTTCCAAAGAGTTGGTGCTGCCACACTAAAAGAACAATATCTCACAAGTGTGGAACAGATATTATGTGGCACCTGTAACAGTGCTTGTTCCATAGATCAAAGGGCTCCAGTGGGCACATATGGGGTAAGGTTGTCCCAAGCTGTTAAGGGCTTTATATACCAATAACAACACCTTGAATTTCGTCTGGTAGCAAATCGGCAACCAGTAATCCTGTTAACTCAGTATTATAACATTCTAGATGAAAAAAGATTCCAGCCTAAATCCAACACAAGCCTATTGATTCAGTGGGCTTAAGCATGCCTCTGTGCTGGATTTAGGCCTCCTTTTAAAAAGGAGATCAGTTCTCACATTAGACTATTCTGAGAAACAGACCTTTTTCTGAATATCAAATGTTCTAAGGATTTTCCTTTTTGCACAATAGATCTTTGTTTGCTAAAGAAACTATAGTTACCTCTGTAATATAAAATGGGAGCCAGGCTGCCATTACATACCTTCTCTCCCTCTCTCTAAGGGTAAACAGAAAGGGACTGCCTAACTTTAATCTTATTTTTGTCCTGACTATGTTGTAATTCCCAGATTTTTACTTTTCTGCTGTTGCTTTTCTTGTTGATAGTAAAAGCAAAATAAACTATGGCAACATGTAATGTAAAGGTATCAGTGAGGTTCCTATAACAATGTGTTGGGGTGGACGTACAGCTCATCTACACATGAAGAGACGTTATATAGTACATCTACAGGATTCTTGGGACAATTAAATGTTTGAATGCTCCCTACATAGAGAAGTGACGGTGAAAAGGTCACAGAAATGTCCAGATCTTTAATATTCCCCACAATTTACTTTCTTTATAAAGGCTACACTGAAATCAGTGGGCTCACATCCACTCAATTCTGAGCTGCATGTGGTTTCTCTTCCATAGTTTCTCTCCCATATTTCCATTGGGTTTACTATGATTATTAGGCCAAAACCCTTCACAAACACACGAACATACACTTATACAGTGCCTTGCAAAAGTACTCAGACCCTTGACCAATGCTCTCATATTACTGAATTACAAATGGTACATTGTAATTTAACTCTGTATGATATGTTATTTTGAAACACTGAAACTCAAAATCAATTATTGTAAGGTGACATTGGTTTTATGTTGGGAAATGTATGAAAGAAACATAAAAAACTGAAACATGTTACGTGCATAAGTATTTAACCCCTGTGCTATGGACTCTCCCAGTTTACACAGATGAAAGTTCTAGGCTTGATAGACAATATAAAAGCTGACAAATCACCGGGCCCGGATGGCATCCACCCGAGAGTTCTCAAAGAACTCAAATGTGAAATTGCTGATCTGCTAACTAAAATATGTAACTTGTCCCTCGGGTCCTCCTCCGTGCCTGAGGACTGGAAAGTGGCAAATGTAACGCCAATCTTCAAAAAGGGATCCAGAGGGGATCCCGGAAATTACAGGCCAGTTAGCTTAACTTCTATCCTTGGAAAACTGGTAGAAAGTATTATTAAAGGCACACAGAAGAACAAGCCTTCTGAAGCAGAGCCAGCATGGCTTCTGCAAGGGAAAGTCCTGTCTCAGTAACCTACTAGAATTCTTCGAGAGTGTCAACAAGCATATAGACAGAGGTGATCCAGTGGACATAGTGTACTTAGACTTTCAAAAAGCTTTTGACAAGGTGCCTCACCAAAGACTTCTGAGGAAGCTTAGCAGTCATGGAATAAGAGGAGAGGTCCTCTTGTGGATAAGGAATTGAAGGTTAAGAAGCAGAAAGCAGAGAGTAGGAATAAATGGACAGTTCTCCCAATGGAGGGCTGTAGAAAGTGGAGTCCCTCAAGGATCGGTATTGGGACCTGTACTTTTCAACTTGTTCATTAATGACCTAGAATTAGGAGTGAGCAGTCAAGTGGCCAAGTTTGCTGACCATACTAAATTGTTCAGGGTTGTTAAAACAAAAAGGGATTGCGAAGAGCTCCAAAAAGACCTCTCCAAACTGAGTGAATGGGCAGAAAAATGGCAAATGCAATTCAATATAAACAAGTGTAAAATTATGCATATTGGAGCAAAAAATCTTAATTTCACATACACTCATGGGGTCTGAACTGTATTGAAAATAAAACAGCCGATATCATAATGCCATTGTATAAATCTATGGTGCGGCCGCATTTGGAATATTGTGTACAGTTCTGGTCTCCTCATCTCCAAAAGGATATTATAGTTGGAAAAGGTTCAGAAGAGGACAACCAGAATGATCAAGGGGATGGAGCGACTCCCTTATGAGGAAAGGTTGCAGCATTTGGGGCTTTTTAGTTTAGAGAAAAGGCAGGTCAGAGGAGACATGATAGAAGTGTATAAAATTATGCATGGCATTGAGAAAGTGGATAGAGAAAAGTTTTTCTCCCTCTCTCATAATACTAGAACTCGTAGACATTCAAAGAAGCTGAATGTTGGAAGACTCAGGACAGACAAAAGGAAGTACTTCTTTACTCAGTGTATAGTTAAACCATGGAATTTGCTCCCACAAGATGCAGTAATGGCCGCCAGCTTGGATGGCTTTAAAAGAAGATTAGACAAATTCATGGAGGACAGGGCTATCAATGGCTACTAGCCATGATGGCTGTGCTCTGCCACCCTAGTCAGAGGCAGTATGCTTCTGAAAACCAGTTGCCGGAAGCCTCAGGAGGGGAGAGTGTTCTTGCACTCGGGTCCTGCTTGCGGGCTTCCCCCAGGCACCTGGTGGGCCACTGTGAGAACAGGATGCAATTACCTTACCATTGGCCTCCACCTGTGAACTATTAAAGTTGCTGTCACATTACAAGTTCATTACTTCGTTTAAAGGTCATTAGTAATACCAGTAAAGTAACATGAACAAATGATAGCCCTTCATCATACATGTTTACATAAATGTTTATACATGTAGCATATTCCATTGACATCAGTGAGCCTTACTCCTATGTAAGTACAGTAACTTGCAAAAGTAATCAGACCCCTGACCAATGCTCTCATATTACTGAATTACAAATGGTACATTGTAATTTCGTTCTGTATTATATTTTGAGTTTTGGTGTTTCAAAATAAAATCAATTATTGTAAGGTGACATTGATTTTATGTTGGGAAATGATTGCAAAAACCATAAAAAACTGAAACATGTTGCTTGTATAAGTATTCAGCTCTTGTGCTGTGGAAGCTCCCAGTTTACACTGATAAAAGAAATTGCCCTGTAGAGGACACAACTGTCTTACCATTGGCTTCCACCTGTGAACCAGTAAAGTTGCTTTCACACTGTCAGGATAAAAACCCCACTGTTAAAGGATCATTGGTCAGGCTGTGGATCTGAATGAAAATGAAGACCAAAGAGCATTCTACAGAAGTGAGAGATAATGTAATACAAATGCATAGATTAGGAGAAGGGTACAAAATAATATCCAAGTGTTTGGATATCCCAGTGAGCACAGCTGGATCAATAATCAGGAAGTGGAAGCTGCATCACACCACCCATGCACTGCCAAGAAAAGCCTGTCCCTCAAAACTCAGCGCTCGAACAAGAAGGAGACTTGTGAGAGACGCCGCAGAGGGGCCAACAATCGTTTTAAAGGAGCTACAGAGTTCAGTCGCTGGCAGTGGAGTGCACCAGTCAACCATATCAAGAGCTCTGCATAACACTGGCCTGTAGGGGAGAATGGCAAGAAAGAAGTCGTTACTCAAAAAGTACCATCTGAAAGCACGTCTGGAGTTTGCCAGAAAGCATAAGAGTGCCCCAGCTGCAATGTGGGAAAAGGTGTTGTGGTCAAATGAGACCAAGGGAGAGATTTTTGGCCAAAACGCAAAGCACTATGTGTGGCACAAACCTAATACTGCCCATGCCTCAGGATACACTATCCCTACAGTGAAGTATGGTGGTGGCAGCATCATGCTGTGGAGATGCTTCTCATCAGCAGGAATTGAGCATCTTGTTAAAACTGAAGGAAGAATGGATGGAGCAAAATACAGAGAAATAATGCAAGAGAACCTGCGTCAATCCACTAAAAAAATGAAGCTTGGGAGGAAATTCCCTTTTCAGCAGAACAACGATCCCAAGCACAAAGCCAAAGCAACACTGGAGTGGCTCAAGAACAAAAAGGTGAATGTCCTACAGTGGCCCAGTCAAAGTCATGATCTCAATCCCATTGAAAATTTGTGGCGCTCTTTGAAAATTGCTGTCCACGAGTGACGTCCAACCAACCTGAAGCGAATCTGCCAAGAAGAATAGGCCAAAATCCCTCTGACACTGTGTGCAAAGCTGGTATATGCCTACCCCAAAAGACTTAAAGCTGTTATTGCAGCAAATAGTGGCTCTACCAAATATTAATGGGGAGGTTGAATACTTATGCAAGCAATGTGCTTCAGTGATTTTTTTCCTTACAAACATTTCCCAACAAAAAACTAATGTCACCTTACAATAATTGATTTTGAGCTTCAGTGTTTCAAACTAAAATATCACACAGAATGGAATCACAATATACCATTTGTAATTCAGTAATACGAGAGCATTGGTCAGGGGTCTGATTACTTTTGCAAGACACTCAGTGTCATCTCAGTGCTAATATTTATGGCATTTTTCATGGAACTCTAAGCAAACAGCTTGAACATTGATAGATTAATAACTGTTTTTAGTTTTTAATAAATTGTAAAGAATTATTAAACAGTATAAATTATCTTGGAGGCTTCAGTACATTGGTGTTGCACCTTGTTATAATATCTTGTATATTTTATTTATTTAAAACATATTACATACCACCCTTCATTTGATTTGGATTCGAGGGTGGTGTACAACCAGACTTTATATTATAGTATAAAACAACAAAGCAGCCAATAAAGCCCTTAAAAGCAGAACTAGGATTTGCAGCAAACTGAAATGTCAGGGTAAATAAAAATGTTTTTGCCCGGCACTGAAAAGATTGCAAAGATGGTTATTTATATGCATTCCCTTGCTTTTATTTTGCAAATGGATGGAACGGCTTGATCTAGCCAGAAATATGTTGTGCTTCAGTAAACTCAGACACTTTGAAGCATCCATTTCTTTCTTGTTTCTGCACTGCACAGAGAGCTTTTCCCTCTTTGCTTTTCCTAGCCCGATTGCCCATTCCACCCACCTAGTAAACTCAAGGGGGGAGAAAAACCACTATAAATTCTTTCCAATTCTTGCTCCTTACTTTAAAAACAGCATTGCAGTTGTAAAACACAATGGCATAAAAGCCACAAAGGTTCTATTTATTTCAATGCAATTTGTTTCTAAGTAAATGGACTCAAGATGACAGGGACAGTTAGACAATCTCACTTCCTATATCCCAAGTGCATACATATATTTTTTGCTAACAAAATGAGGCAATTGCCACTGTTTGCACATCACTTTAAACCATAGTTTAAAATAAACTATGGTTTAATGTTAACAAGCAGCATGCTGGTGCATGCTGCCGAAATCACAAATGCTTCACTCCTGCCTATCTTCAACCAGGAGGAAGCAATCCAGAGGCTGACTTTTGTGTTACGAACCAGCGCTTGTAGTTTGTTTCCTCAAAAGAAATCACAGGCAATAAGCTTAAGTTTCGTTCTAGCCTTACTGTTCACTGTTTGTTTAAGGGAAAACAAACCACAAGTGCAGTTTCACATGTAACACAAAGTCAGTCTCTGGCTGATTTCTTCCCTATAGGAAAGAGACGAGGAAAGCACATGTTCATATTGTTGTTGTTATGTGCCTCCAAGTCGACTACGACTTATGGTGACTCTATGAATCAGTGACCTCCAATAGCATCTCTCATGAACCACCCTGTTCAGATCTTGTAAGTTCAGGTCTGTGGCTTCCTTTATGGAATCAATCCATCTCTTGTTTGGCCTTCCTCTTTTTCTACTCCCTTCTGTTTTTTCCAGCATTATTATCTTTTCTAATGAATCATATCTTCTCATTATGTGTCCAAAGTATGATAACCTTAGTTTCACCATTTTAGCTTCTAGTGACAGTTCTGGTTTAATTTGTTCTAACACCCAATTATTTGTCTTTTTCGCAGTCCATGGTATCAGCAAAGCTCTTCTCCAACACCACATTTCAAATGAGTTGATTAAACCATACTTTAAAGTGACAAACCAGGCTAATGTCTCGGTTCAGACTTCTCAGTTCAATATATGTTGTCAATAAGAGTAATTTTTACGAAGATTACATACTGCAAGAGGGACTGGTAGGTTTTTGCACAGTGTTCAGCCAATCTTGTACAGAAATTCTGGAAAACAGTATATGCTTAAATGTAAGTGCTTGTAATAGTCCTCTTCAGGCACTGGGGTGGAAGAGCCAGCATGCACAGCTCCACGCTTCCAACCTTTTTTTTAATGCCTGAAAAGTGTTAAGGTGTGTTCAAGCATATGCCTGAACATGGGAATGCTCAAAGTGTGGACGGGGGCACACACAAACCATGCCCCAAAATGCTCATACATGTTGCCCTCCTCTCAGTTCCCAATCTTCCCCAAGTTGAATGGGCAAGGTCTGCAGGGACTTCTACTCTCATTCACATGAATGCAAGCAGAATGACTCACACTCAACAAGATGGTCAGGAACTGAGCGTGATGGATGATACAGATAGGGATGTTCGGATATGGGCTTGCATGTTTGAACCTGCCCCCCCCATTCATGGATACAGAGTTCATGTGTTCAGGCAAACACATGTTACTCACATGAAGGGCCCTCCAAGCTTCTGCTACAGCTGAGCCATGCTTCACACCTTGTGATGCCAGGCTACCTCCACTCTCTGATGACCGCATGTTGAGTGTTTTCATTTGCAAGGGAGCTCCAGTATGTGAGCAGCTGCTCATGCGTGGGGTTTCTACATGATCAGGAACTCTAGGCGCTTACACTTTCATATTTTATTATTTGTAGTTATTTTTATTTTCAGTACACTTCAGTGTTGGAGGGAGAGATCATTTACATAAATAAAATATGCATATGTGCAAACGTTAAACATCTGCAAAGAGTTAACTTCTATTGTAAAAATAGACTGCATACAAGAGAAAAAGTAATATCCATTTTTTAAATCTGCCTTTCTATCAGGAAAGTAGTTAAAGCAATATATAATATAAGCAAAATAATCAACAAAAGGAGATATATTCAAAATTGGTGTATCTTCTAGTTAATCTAAAATTTGAGATTGTCCTAAAAATTTCTCCCCCCAAAAAACATCTGTAACCTTGCAATCTCCACCTTGGAATTGTAATCTATAGGCTGACTTCATATCTATAACATCAGTCTAATTTTTATACTTTTTTGGTTTTTTATTTTCCCTCCGCCCTGCTTTATGTAAATTGCTTGATTGTTCTGGAGAACCTGAAAGCTTGCCACACTTTTGTGGCATTTTGCTTGGATACAATAAACGTACTGCCAAACTGTGGATTTTGAGGTTTTTTTCCTATGGACCAGCTCAGCCAACTTAAATTTATGTGCTCATTTTATATATCTGCCACTAGATGGCGTATAACTTTTGAGTCCTGTTGTAACCCATTGGAATTGGCACTAAAGGATTTTCAATTCTTTCTGCGCATTCCTACGTGTAGCTGTGCACAAGCAGTCATTTCATGGGATTTTATTTGCAAACCTCTCAGGGTTTAGTGCAGCCTTATAAACAGAATTTTTAAAATAGTAATTTTTCTTTACCAGAAAAACATATTCTATGTTATTAACATTTTTAGATTGTGAGAAATGTGTAACAGCATTACTTGAACTACACACATACAAACAAGGGTTTATTAACCTGAGGTGTTTTCAAACATCACATTTGCACACATAGGTGCAACCTTGTGGAAGGCATGAGATATATAAGATTACTAATATTCTCAGTGATTAAAATTATTCACAAGGTATTAATAACATGAATTCTGTGCGATGGGTTGCTACTATTCCAGTTTCACCAGTATGAGAAGAGAGGCAACACTGTGACAACCTCAACTTGGAAATGTCTTGTTCTTAATTCCACTCCCACCACTGACACTTTAAACTAGCCACTAGTGGCATTCATACAATCTCTATTACCACACTTTTACCTACACCCAACAAGTATGGAAAATGGAAATGGACTGCCTTCAAGTCTATCCCGACTTATGGGCGACCCTATGAATAGGGTTTTCATGGTAAGCGGTATTCAGAGGGGGTTTACCATTGCCTTCCTCTGAGGCTGAGAGGCAATGACTGGCCCAAGGTCACTCAGTAAGCTTCATGGCTGTGTGGGGATTCGAACCCTGGTCTCCCAGGTCGTAGTCCAACACTCTAACCGCTATGCCACACTTTATCACACTATAGAGAGCCAGTGTGGCATAGTGGTTAGAGTGCTGGACTACAACCTGGGAGAGCAAGGTTCGAATCCCTACACAGCCATGACGCTCACTGGGTGACCTTGGGCCAGCCATTGCCTCTCAGCCTCAGAGGAAGGCAATGGTAAACCACCTCTGAATACTGCTTACCATGAAAACCCTATTCATAGGGTCGCCATAAGTTGGGATTGACTTGAAGGCAGTCCATTTCCATTTTTCATCCCGCTATAGGAGAAAAATATCTGAACAACCACTGATAGGAGCTACCCATCTTTCTGTAGAATTTTACAGGGTGCTACACTATTGCCTTACACACAACACAAATGTAACACTTCTCTCTCTCTCTCTCTCTCTCTCTCTCTCTCTCTCTCTCTCTCTCTCTCACTTACACACACACTTGTTTCCCTTTAGAAAATTTCAGACTCCTTTTAAAATTATTAAAAGCCAATTTAAACATTCCTGTCTAAGGAGCAAGGATGTCTATTCTGTGATTCCCATTTATACAGCACAGGTTTATGAGGAGCCATTCCATACTCATGAGGAAACCCATTTAAGTTTATGTAAAATGTACTTTTTGGTTCAACTAAATGCATATTATGGCACTTGTAAAAGCTGAGCATCTACTGTTACATAATGTTTTTATGCACATCTTAAGTGTTTCCAGAAAAGTCTCTTATTTTTAGTCCAATATAAAATAAGAACAATTGTACAAAGACATCAGTTTAACATTTTGCTAATAGATCCTTTCAAAGAAAAATCACTTTCACGTAAAAAAATTGATAATACGTATTCCCCATATGATGCTTGTTAACTGTCTTATGCCATTATGTTCGGATGTTAATTTTTAAACATACATTAAGCAATCATAGATTTTGGTAAGAAATGTGGGTTTTAAATTTTTTACTTTCCATACTGTGCAGAGGGGTTCAATTGTCAACTAGAGCATACTAAACATATGAAAACGTTTGTTCAGTGTTTTGGTTTGTTTCTAGAAACAATCTAGAAGATCATTTGGAATGATGTACTTTTGTCTCACCAGCCTCATCTGGCACAGGCAAAAGTTGGTGTCCAGAAATGTCTATGGTAAGGTTGCAATTCTAACCCTGCTTACCTAGGAGTAAGCCCCATTGAATTCAATAGGGCTTACTTCTGAGTATGACTGCAACCTAAGTGTCCTGGTCTCAACCTGTTATCTTATTCTGCTGGTTGTCAGAATACAGCATTTTGCTTGCTTTCCATCATATTAGCATACCATCATCAGCTGGCTCCAGCATAATATTTTTATCTACAAGAAAAGCAAACAAAGGAATACACACAGAAAATATTACTTCAGAATGGAGAATCTAAGTGGATTTTCTGGGGCCAGGGAGGCACTTAGTCTGCAACTGAGAACCTGAACTACTATTGCAAAATTCAAATGGAATTCTTTTCAAGCCATCATAACCATAAAAGTACAGTTACCTTATCACAGAGACAGGGAACCTGTGACCTTCTGGATGGGCTTCCTCCTATCTGCCCCAGCCAGCACAACCAATGGTTAGGGATTATAGAAGTTGTCATTGAACAATTTCTGGAGGGCACCAGGTTCCCCATCCTTGCCTTCATAGTTTTGTCCAAATGAGAATCAGAAAATGTGTTCCAGTCATGACAAAGAAGCAAAGTTTCTAGATATTCTAAATGACTATTCCCTAGACCAGTTGGTCATGGAACCGACCAGAGGGACGGCAACCCTGGACTTAATCCTCAGTGGGGACCGGGACCTGGTGCGAGATGTAAGTGTTGTTGAACCGATTGGGAGCAGTGACCACAGTGCTATTAAATTAAACATACATGTAACTGGCCAATTGCCAAGAAAATCCAACACGGTCACATTTGACTTCAAAAGAGGAAACTTCACAAAAATGAGGGGACTGGTAAAAAGAAAGCTGAAAAACAAAGTCCAGAGGGTCACATCACTCGAAAATGCTTGGAAGTTGTTTAAAAACACTATATTAGAAGCTCAACTGGAGTGCATACCGCAGATCAGAAAAGGTACCGCCAGGGCCAAGAAGATGCCAGCATGGTTAACGAGCAAAGTCAAGGAAGCTCTTAGAGGCAAAAAGTCTTCCTTCAAAAAATGGAAGTCTTGTCCAAATGAAGAAAATAAAAAAGAACACAAACTCTGGCAAAAGAAATGCAAGAAGACAATAAGGGATGCTAAAAAAGAATTTGAGGAGCACATTGCTAAGAACATAAAAACCAACAACAAAAAATTCTATAAATACATTCAAAGCAGGAGACCATCTAGGGAGACAATTGGACCCTTGGATGATAAGGGAGTCAAAGGTGTACTAAAGAACGATAAGGAGATTGCAGAGAAGCTAAATGAATTCTTTGCATCTGTCTTCACAGTGGAAGATATAGGGCAGATCCCTGAACCTGAACTAACATTTGCAGGAAGGGATTCTGAGGAACTGAGACAAATAGTGGTAACGAGAGAGGAAGTTCTAAGCTTAATGGACAATATAAAAACTGAAAAATCACCGGGCCCGGATGGCATCCACCCGAGAGTTCTCAAAGAACTCAAAGGTGAAATTGCTGATCTGCTAACTAAAATATGTAACTTGTCCCTCGGGTCCTCCTCCGTGCCTGAGGACTGGAAAGTGGCAAATGTAACGCCAATCTTCAAAAAGGGATCCAGAGGGGATCCCGGAAATTACAGGCCAGTTAGCTTAACTTCTGTCCCTGGAAAACTGGTAGAAAGTATGATTAAAGCTAGATTAACTAAGCACATAGAAGAACAAGCCTTGCTGAAGCAGAGCCAGCATGGCTTCTGCAAGGGAAAGTCCTGTCTCAGTAACCTATTAGAATTCTTTGAGAGTGTCAACAAGCATATAGATAGAGGTGATCCAGTGGACATAGTGTACTTAGACTTTCAAAAAGCGTTTGACAAGGTACCTCACCAAAGGCTTCTGAGGAAGCTTAGCAGTCATGGAATAAGAGGAGAGGTCCTCTTGTGGAAAAAAAATTGGTTAAGAAGCAGAAAGCAGAGAGTAGGAATAAACGGACAGTTCTCCCAATGGAGGGCTGTAGAAAGTGGAGTCCCTCAAGGATCGGTATTGGGACCTGTACTTTTCAACTTGTTCATTAATGACCTAGAATTAGGAGTGAGCAGTGAAGCGGCCAAGTTTGCTGACCATACTAAATTGTTCAGAGTTGTTAAAACAAAAAGGGATTGCGAAGAGCTCCAAAAAGACCTCTCCAAACTGAGTGAATGGGCAGAAAAATGGCAAATGCAATTCAATATAAACAAGTGTAAAATTATGCATATTGGAGCAAAAAATCTTAATTTCACATATACGCTCATGGGGTCTGAACTGGCGGTGACCGACCAGGAGAGAGACCTCGGGGTTGTAGTGGACAGCACAATGAAAATGTCGACCCAGTGTGCGGCAGCTGTGAAAAAGGCAAATTCCATGCTAGCAATAATTAGGAAAGGTATTGAAAATAAAACAGCCGATATCATAATGCCGTTGTATAAATCTATGGTGCGGCCGCATTTGGAATACTGTGTACAGTTCTGGTCGCCTCATCTCAAAAAGGATATTCTAGAGTTGGAAAAGGTTCAGAAGAGGGCAACCAGAATGATCAAGGGGATGGAGCGACTCCCTTACGAGGAAAGGTTGCAGCATTTGGGGCTTTTTAGTTTAGAGAAAAGGCGGGTCAGAGGAGACATGATAGAAGTGTATAAAATTATGCATGGCATTGAGAAAGTGGATAGAGAAAAGTTCTTCTCCCTCTCTCATAATACTAGAACTCGTGGACATTCAAAGAAGCTGAATGTTGGAAGATTCAGGACAGACAAAAGGAAGTACTTCTTTACTCAGCGCATAGTTAAACTATGGAATTTGCTCCCACAAGATGCAGGAATGGCCACCAGCTTGGACGGCTTTAAAAGAAGATTAGACAAATTCATGGAGGACAGGGCTATCAATGGCTACTAGCCATGATGGCTGTGCTCTGCCACCCTAGTCAGAGGCAGCATGCTTCTGAAAACCAGTTGCCGGAAGCCTCAGGAGGGGAGAGTGTTCTTGCACTCGGGTCCTGCTTGCGGGCTTCCCCCAGGCACCTGGTTGGCCACTGTGAGAACAGGATGCTGGACTAGATGGGCCACTGGCCTGATCCAGCAGGCTCTTCTTATGTTCTTAACACATGGTCTGAACTGGCTTTCCAGCCCTTGGATAGTATCCAAAGAAGTCATGGCATGAGTGGAATAAGACCTGTTCATGCAATGGATCTTTGCCTCCCACTCCTCCCCCCACACTCCACAAATATGCTCTGAATTTTCCCCAACATCCTAGAGCACGTTCGGGGCTCACACAATGACTCACTGGTTGGAGGCAATAGGAGGTGATAACCATATTCTGCCCAATTCAGACATAATGGCAAACTACAGTTGCCATGAACCAGAAAGCTATAATTACAGAATTGCTACCCTATTCAGGTTTTTACTGAACTTTTAATTTCAGACCACCATAGAAAACTCCCAAAATACAGCAGTATAGTGACTTGACCACTGTACTTCATGTTCTTCCACACTGGATTATTGCAATGCACTCTACATGGGGCTGCCCTTGAAGATGACTTGGGAACTTTAACTGTTCCAGAACACAGCAGCCAGATAACTGGCTGGGGTTTCATTTAGAATTCATGTAACCCCTGTTTTTAAACAGTTGCATTGATTGCCAGTTAGATTCCAGGTCCAATTTAAGGTGCTCACATTAGTGTTTAAAGACCTAAACAACTTAGGACCCAAATATCTGAAAGTCAACCTAAAGACCCTCTCGACCATTAACATCAGCAGAGGCTCCCCTCTTGGTAACTCCACCATCCTCAGAAGTTTGTGGATGTGGCATCTTAGGTGAGAACATTCTCAGTAGCAGCCTCTAAGTTGTAGAATTCCCTCCTCACAGAGGTGTGTCTGGCATAGGGTTTCCAGGCTCAGGGCCTGAGACTGATCCTGTATCTTTAGGAGAAGAGAAAGTCAGCCAAGTGCAGGTGTTCTTGCAACACTGTAATGGGAAAAACCACAAGGTGGAATTCTCCCTTCCCCCTGCACAACTTTTAAAGATACAGAAGACCTCTTGGTTGCCAGGCCCAGCCTCTAAGAGGTCTTCTGTATCTTTAAAAGTTGTGCAGGGGGAAGGAAGAATTCCATCTTGTGGTTTTTCCCATTAGAGTGTTGCAAGAACACCTGCACTTAGCTGACTTTCTCTTCTCCTAAAGATACAGGATCAGTCTCAGGCCCTGAGCCTGGCAACCCTAGTCTGGCACCTTCACTACACAGTTTTCATTGTATGCTGAAGACACACCTCTTTATCCTGGCACTTGAGAATGATGTATATTTTTAGTACCTACTCTATTCTTGAGATTTTAATTTGTTTGAAGCTGTTTTTAATGTATTTTAAATTATTGTGACCCACCCTGGGACCTTTGGGTATAATAATAATAATTAAAAAGAAAAAATAATTGGTTTGAAATATTATCGATGAGGGCCAGGGTGGCTGACTAGAACACTGAACAGGAGCATTCCTTTTTGCAACATTTTGTCTTCAGATCCACTTGTAAGCAGTATTATCGTTTCATGGTCAGTGTTTTATACTTCCGAAATATTCATTAGATTAAGGGGTTATATAAACTGCCAGGGTGAGGAGAACATTCTCCCTCCCCTCCTTGCTTCAGCTTCTTAGCTACAAGTTTACCAGAATACGATGAGATGACTCACTGCTCTCCGCACCACAAATTCCATAATCAAATAAACTAACAAACAATTAAGGACTGTAACACAGTAAAAAATAAATGCACACAAACACTTCTGAAAGTCCCAGGGTATGGTCTGAAGGCACATGAGGCCACCACCTTGCTGAAGGTAAGCAGGTCTGGGTCTGGTCAATGCCTGGATTGGTGACTGTCTGGGAACAGCATGTATGCCACCTTGCGTTCTATCACAGAAGAAAGGTGGGATATAAATGCAATAAATTAATAAATGCCAAAAGCAAATGCACTGCCAGAACAGTATATCTGAAAAGGCAGTGAAATAGGTGGACACTAGGCAAGCCTCCTTGGAGAGGCAGGGATGTGCTCTGGGTTGCATTTCCCAGGCAGGGCTCACTGCTGTGGCACCTCATCTCACAGGGCCTGGCTGAAGCTTACTACTAGATCTGCTTGTGTGTTTATACAGATGTGGATGTGAACCCAGCTCTTACACATATGTCCACAGAAGTAATAATTTGGGTGTTCCTTACAGGAGAGAGATTATTGCACACCACAGACTTTATTGCAATAGACATAATTACCTTTCAAAAACATCAGTATTGCCTTGCTTGTTTAAGGGGGATGTAGCACACCCAATAAATGCTAATATTAACTAGGTTGCTTAGAAGAATTAACAATGATCACACAATTTGATATAATTATAATATTTAGGTACATGAAATAAATGAAAGGGAGTATAAATGACTTTGTAGCTTGAAGCATTGGTTGAGAGATATGAAAGTTTAACATTAGTTACACATTTCACAGGCTATCCTTTCCATATTGCCTGGACAGTGTACATAAGTAGCTCCCAACTGAGATACAGATAGTCAGAGATATGCCTTATATAGATTTCTAGAGCGGTTTTATTATTTATTTATTTATTAAATTTATACCCTGCCTTTCAGCCAAAAGGCCCTCAAGGCAGTTTATAAAAAACTCAAATATAGCAATACATCACTAGAACATAATACATCAATAAAGTAATACAATTCTCAAAATTAAATAACAAATAACATTACTAAAAGAAAAGAAAAAACATTTAAATGTGTCATGATGAGAGAACTGCATTCAGCCAGGTTTTTTGTACTAGATATGCTCTGCTCCAGAGGTAAGACAGTCTCAATTTGAAAGGACACAAATTGGCTCTTCTTCAGCTTTTTCAGTTTTAGATCCAGCAGAACTCAAATGAGACCAAATGAACCAAGGGAGGGGAGAAGTTCACGTGCAAATAGTTGGGGTTCAGTTCTAGTAAGAGTTGAAGGTGGGCAAGACCTGTGAAATAACACAGGTAGACAGGAGTGAAAAGGATGGCTTGGCAGAGTTAACCATATTGAGGAAGATGGAAGCATAAGAGAAGGATGAGACCAAGGGTTTTGGGGTTCTCACCATGACCAATAAGTAGATGACTACAATTGGGCTCAGAAGCACAAGCAGGATTCTGTTATATGAGGGGTAAAGATAATGCTTCCCATGACCAAGGCCTGGAAGAGGCAGTCAGCAAATCAACCCAGGTTGAGCTGCATATTTTCCTTTGAGTTTCTGAGCCCTCCTATTTAGTTTTTTTAAAATGGGGAGATCCTTGTAAAATGACCCTGGCTAGTGTGTCCTGCAAGGAGCCATGATTAGTCCAGGAAAAAACAACAAACACAGATTGGGAGCAAGGAAATGAGGACAAGAGGCAAGCAGCAATGCTAAACAGAGCTGGAGAAAAGAGAGGTATGCTTTCCCATGATTAATGGAGTTGGAGCATCTTGAAAAGAGAAGTGTAGAGCTGTGTTTTGGACATGTCCCAACAGCTGAAGTACTTGGTGATGCAAGAGGAGTCTAGTTATAAGGATAAAACTTACCAGCAGATATTAACCTACAAAAGGATCTTGCCAATGTCCAGGATGGGCATACATGACATTAAATATAAAAAGACACAGGTATGAACTCTTATGAGTCATGGCAATTCAATTTGTCTCCGCAGAGTTGTGGCAGAGGCACACAGGCATCTTAACCAATCAGATCACATTTAATGAGTAACCCTTATTAAAAGCCTGAGCTGGGATGTCTCAGGAAATGCAAACTAGGGTTTTTTAAAGCAGAATATGCCTCCTGGAGGGAATCCTTCACTCTCAAGGGGCAATCAATGGCCAAATTAGAGGGGTTAACTTTTATACTGCTTGATTGTGAAACACTTCTAAGTGGATTACAAAAAAAAAACACTTAATGAGATCTGCTCATGCTTGTGGCTAGCAATGTCTTGTTGCTTACCATTATTTCCCAAGGATCAGAGTTGGATTATAGCAGGTGGGGAATCTCAGGCTTGGTGGTCGAACACAGCAGCCCCACACACCCTCCCCTGGCCACATCCTCAACCATCCTTACTCTGCACCCTCCTTGAGTGCTTTTGCCTGGCAGGGATGGGTCCTTGAATTACAATAACATATCCTGCTTGCCAAGATGGAGGATATAGGGGTGTATGTGTGTGTAGTAACCTCTGACTTCTGTCACCTACAATAACAAAGTTGAGAGTCACTTTTGCTGCTGAGCCCACACACTACTGGCATGAAAGACTGTGGGCTTTGGCATGAAAAACATTCCCCACCCCTGCTTTATACTTATACCTGCTTTCTCTGGTTTATCAAAGGCAAATTACACAGTTTTGGAGCACATACAAACTTCCAACTGAACTGAGACTCTTTAGAACAGGCTTGCTGTAGATGCACCTCTGAAGCATCTCTAACCTGCACCACCATACTGCAGGGCAGTCCAGACTTGGGCTAAGAAGCTTCTTTTCCTAAGGAGAGGTCTCAGCACTCATGCCGGGGGGGGGGGGGGCAGTACCTTTCTCATGGCAGCTGTGTGAAGAAAAGACACTCTATGCATGGTCAGAGGCATCTCTTATGCACACCCGCAAAAGCTTTTGTGTTTCCTCCATCTCCCTAGTGTACATGAATGTCTGTTTGTGTTCATGAGTGTGTCTGTAGGTGTACATTTTTCCCAAGGAGACACCATTTTTCTCCTTTTTTCAGATGGTCTGAAAAGCTCTCAGATACTAGTGTGTGAATGTCCATTTATCACTGCAGGATCTCAACTGTGTCTAGCAGCACTCCCCCCCCCACCCCGTGAGCTGAATGACGTAGGGCATTGTTAGCTCCACATTCTCCTTAACACATGCGGCTTCCTCTTTTTCTGCAGGCTTCAGGCAGGAAATGGGAAAATGGGACCAGAGGAAACCTGGCCTTCTACATCTGTCCTTGTTTGTAAGCTCAGCTCTGGTTTTATTTTGCTAAAGTACTAAAAGTTACTTTTAACCCCTTAAATGCCAATTCAGTTCCTGCTGAGTTCATATTCCATCAGGTTAGATAATAGTTACTGGATTAAAAAAAAAGGAGGAAACCAGACAGACTATCTCCTTTTTAAGCACACTATCTAACCAGCACACTAATTATTATGCAGCATACACAAAACAACATTTGCATTAAAATTTGCATGTCCTATTGTAAATAAGACTAAGAGTGTGTAACTGAATCGGATACATTTTTCCTCTTTTATTTTAGCATCAGTATGCAAGAACACAATGAACTCAGGTGTTCCAGACTTAAAGCTAAGATTACAAAGAGTTAATTCTCCAGAGAAAAGAAAAAAATTCTTAGAATAACATAAGTAACATACATGCTTACATTTTATTCAGATAAAATATCTATAAAACATAAAACTAGGTAGATGGGGGAAGATGCTGTATATTTGGATATATCATACTGCTTCTACAGTACTCAAGAAAATAATAGCAAATTTCATTAAATTTGTTCCAGCTATATTGTCCTACTTTTATCCTGACATAAGTCAACTGTGCCATTAATACATATCCCCCTAGGTTGTCTAAGCCCTGGGTTGTCAACGTGGTGCCCTCCAAAAGTTGCTAGATTCCAACTCTGATCAGCCCCAGCTAGCAAGTCCAATGGTCAGGCATGGAGTTGTAGTCCAACAACATATGGAGGGCACTACATTTACTAGTTGCAAGTTGTTACCTGAAATCTCCACATATTCTTTATCTGCCTCCATTTCCCTCCCCTTCCTCTGTTGCCTCTAGTCGTGAATCAAATTAGGCCAGAGGCCTCTCCTCTTGTATTCCATACAGCATCTTACAGTGCTCACAAAATCTCACCTGAAATCTCTCCTATAATCCACAGACCACAGTGGAGTAACATGGGGAATGCTCCCTCCCCATTTCAAAATGGTAGCTACTTTTGTAGGCAACCATTCAGTTGAAAATAAATGGTCCCTTCATCTACTTTCCTTTAGGGCAGGGGTTCCCAAACTGCGGTCTATGAACCATCAGTAGTCTACAAACTTCATTCAAGTGGTCCATAGTGTGACTATGGAGAATGGCAGAAGCAGCAGCTGTGAACAGTGGGTGCAGTGGCTGCTCCATTGTTTTTACAACCTGGTGACCCAGTCTGCCTGGGTGGTGAGGGGGGATGGACCAGAAGTTACAGGTGGAGGAGGCACTTGAAAGGAGTGGAGAAGATTAGCAGGGTAAAAGACAGAGTGACAGGAAGAAAGGTGACTTGAAAGGAGTAGTTCTATGGAATTCAAACTGTAATACAATAACATATATAAAACAAAAGAAGCAATAAAAATACAATTAAAAATCATACAGCACTTTGCACAACATACCACAATTACTACAACAGGCAGAAAAAGTATTAAGTGGTCCACCAAGATCCTCAACAATTTTCAAGTGGTCCACGGGGAAAAAAGGTTTAATAACTCTTTCTTTAGGGATATAATTACTTATCGTAATTGCCTAACCACTACTACAGGTCTCAGCCATACAGGGAGTGAAAAGGGTGTTGGAAATACCTGAGAAGAGATTATGAGCATGTTCACCAGGGAATAATTTTCAAGATCAGATTCTTCATGCAATGCATCCCATCTTCACAATTTCCACACACAAGATGCTTCAGATCACAATGGTCTAGGGATGGGTGAAAATTCTACTAAATTCAGAATTAGCACCAGATTTTTCACTGGTTCATATATTCTCCATCTTTTAATCCTGTTTGTTCCAAACCTCAGTACTTTCCCCCCAACAATGGATTTCCCCCCTCAAATATTCTCACAAATATATTATTCTTTTATTGATTTTACTCATAGCACAGCACAGCAGTACAGGTTTCTCTCTCTCTCTCTCTGCCAAACCCTCCACATGAATAATCCAAGCTCCAAGTGGAAGGAAACAAGCCACATCTCACCCACATGAAGGACTATGGGCTTGCTGAGGAAGAGGTGGGGATGGGGAGCACTAAAAGCTGCTTTCCTCTTTTCCTTTCCAAAAGGAAAACACTCTGCTTGCTAATGTGAAAACTGACCAGCTTCAGTCACAGTGGAGAAGGAGGAGGTGGAGGAGAAGGCAAAGCTGAAGGAGGAAGCAAAGCTGCTTTCCTTTCCTTTATCAATATTTACTTTCAAAGTATCAATATTTTGGGGGAGGAAAAAATTAGACAGGTAAAAGCAGCAGAGAGCTTACTAGAATAACTCAAACCAATACTGCTTGTTAGGTCGCCGGAATGCTTTCAAAGCAACACAGGCCAACAGATCCCATCCCACCGGTCACTGTTCATCCATACTACCAAAGGAAAATTCATATTTTATATATTATTATTATTTGATTTATATCCCACCCTTCCTCCCAGCCAAAGCCCAGGGCGGCAATATATAACTCTCAGATACATGTGTCAGCAGTTTTTAAAGATGTATCTACAACAATAATGTTTGCTGCTGCATAAAGTGAAAAGCTATCCAAACAGGAAGGATCTAGGGGCCAGTGTGGTTTGAGCAGTCTGCACTGTAGACTTCCTCTTGCTGCAGTAGGAAAGCCCTATCTTTTCACAAGGAAACACTTTCCATATGCTTGTATGTGACTATATCCAAGTAGGAATGTGGGCAGCTGCCATGTGGACATGTCCTGATTACGGCAAATGCCACAGATCACATTAAAGAGTGTTCATGTGATTATCTGTATCTAAACGAGGATAGCACTTCATGAATTTAAAAGAGGTGTGGGGAGTTGGCCCTCTAGATATTGCTGAACTACAACTCCCATAATCCCAGGCCATTGCCCATGCTTCCTGGGGCTGATGGGAGTTGTAGTTCAACAATATCTGAAGGGCCATAGGTTTCCCACCCCGATCTACCAAAATGAGACCTAGTCCTTGAACACTTATAGCTCAATAAATTCTAAAACCCTATTGCAGCTCCATGAAGAAAAATGTATTTATTTATTTATTGTATTTATATACCACCCCATAGCCGAAGCTCTCTGGGCAGTTTACAGTAACTAAAAACATTGGATGGCTTTAAAAGAAGATTAGACATATTCATGGAGGACAGGGCTATCAATGGCTACTAGCCATGATGGCTGTGCTCTGCCACCCTAGTCAGAGGCAGCATGCTTCTGAAAACCAGTTGCCGGAAGCCTCAGGAGGGCAGAGTATTCTTGCACTTGGGTCCTGCTTGTGGGCTTCCCCCAGGCACCTGGTTGGCCACTGTGATAATAGGATGCTGGACTAGATGAGTCACTGGCATGATCCAGCAGGCTCTTCTTATGTTCTTATTAAAACAAATATACAAATTTAAAACACAATTTAAAAATTTAAAACAATTTAAAAACACATGCTAAATGTATCATGTCCCCATTTTTCTTCCCTTGTATCATTTTTCCAATTCTTTACAACTTCATCTCTAATTTGTGAAATCTCTAGGCTGAATTTGACAGTCTATAAGATCTTTTCCTCAAGGCTGGTTTGTGCAACAATACCCAGATCAAGAAATGCTAAAGAGAGTGGGAAATGCTATTGGAACAGCTGCACAGAACAACTTTTCAAGGAGCAAAGCAAGTGTCTGAGCCATATTTCAAACTTTATTTCTCAACCAAGATGTTTCAAGGATGATAAATAGGAAGTAGTTGGTGAAAGCATTTTTGCCAAATAGGGAAAACTTGTTTACTTAGATATGAGGTCAAATATTCAGCAAAGGAAATCTGGCTGATGATTTATTTCGGGATGAGGAACCTGTGGCCCTCCAGATGTTGTTAGACTACAACTCCCACTATCCCTGGCCATTGGCCATGTTGGCTAGGGCTGCTAAAAGTTGAAGTCCAACAACATCTCGATGGCAGCATGTTCTCCATCCATGATTTAACTGCTTTTACAAGCTTCGGCAGTAGCTTAGTGCAGCTTCTCCTCTAAATTGGAAATTCTCATGCAGGTTTTAAGATACATGTCACTGAGCTTTAGGAATTTCCCCTTTTTTTTGTAACTGACATAATATTTTATTATTATGTTTTCCATACCCACAGCTGCATCATTTCCCAGCCGGAGCATCCTCATGCTCCCCCCCCCCCAATATGTTGACACTGTATAATCTAAATCAGGACTTCCTCCGATTATATTTCAGAGGCGTCTTTCTGGGAAAGGCAGATACTAGTTAAAAGGTAGGAATTCCTGCAGCACCACCCAGTGGAAACATGTAAGAATTTTTGCAACTGCTTCAAATTTTCTAAGATGGCTTCAGAAAACCAGCAACAAAACAGAAAAGTTTCAAAATTGTTTTGAATTTGTCTTTTATAGGACTAACTGACTGAGCCACATAGAAGCCTTTCAAGCTGCACTGAACTTCTCTGGACAGAAGTAAAAGATATCCCCTGAAGCACTTTAGAACCTATCAATCATGTTTACATGCATCACATTCTGATTTCAGGGAGACAGCTGTGGAAAGAAGAGTGATTATGTGTGAGGCTTAAATCTTAAAAATCCTATTCTATATCCTTAAGAAGTTCATGCAGAAATTAAACTCTAGAAATGTCCCCATTGTGCCCCCATTGCATAATACTTTTCAGTGAGGAACAGAAGAACCTGATGTCTAAAGATCAGACAGTGCAAATATAAATATATAGCAAAATGTCCCTGGGTTGTTCTGTTTATATATTTAGCTGTCACAAATAACCTGAGTTTTGTGAACTTTGACTTAATATATAAGGAGGTACTGGATGGCCACTGAGGTGCCTTCCACAGCTACAGATGTTCCAAAATGTGAAGAACTACTTTTAAAAACAAACCATAAAGCATCTAATAATTTTCTTAATTATTTTATATTGTCTGCTTGTTTCTTCTTGCCCTATTATATTTTGAAGATATTTCCTCTTATCTATAAAATTTACACCTCCCTTAATCTGGTATGTATACTTGAAATTTGCTCTAGTAGCACTATATTTTCAATATTGTGCCTCTTTCCTCCAAGTTTCTATCTTTTTATCCCTTTCTTTTAATTGTTCTTCCTTTTTCTTTCTCTCTGCCTTTTGAATTCTTCGTTTTCAGATATTTTCAATCCAGATTTAACACTTTCAACAGTTATATTTTCCAAAACCATTTATTTTTCCCTGTTTGTAATACTGTAAGCTCAGTGGAGCTTACTCTGTTAGGTATAGTTTCACAGCTTTAAGCTGCAATCCTATACTTTCCTGGGAGTAAGCCTATTGAACTCAGTAGAACTTACTTCTGAGTTGGACATATAGAATTATGCTGTAAATTACAAAAGTTCAAAGGACAAAATTAATTGGTTAGCATGCAACCTTATAGTCAAATACGATATAAATCATTTATTCAAAATTGTTTGCTAATACTGTTCATTTTATTTCACATGACTCCTTGGTCATTAAACATGATAAAATTAATAAACAAACATGATCAATAACTATGATATCATTTTTTCAATATCAGCTCCAATCATGCACGCCAGTTAGATGATCAGACTTGTCAACATTGAGTATACTAGTTCCCTGGCTCTAGGAGAGACTATGAGTTTCTTGGATTTATACAATCCTAGTAGTTGATTTTGGTAGTGATGCTTATGGCACCAGCCTTTTACTTATTTATACAAATTATATACTGCTTAATAAAATTAAAATATCTATACATTTACAATAATTACTTTTGGAGGATGTACATGCAGACCCAATCCAGGAAAGATTACCCTTCATACCATCCTACATGGTGCTGGACATCAAGTTTTGGTTTTTCCCCCCTCTATGCATCCCTGCTATTCTGCACCCAGGTCTCATCAAGCAAGGCAAGTCACAAATAAAAGTTTGAGTCCACACATGGATTATTCTTCCTAGATTGGGGAAACTGGCTCCAACAGGAAATAAATGTAGCTAGTTACTGTTCATTAAGGCTTTAAATCCAACCTGGTCAGATGCAGAGCTTGAAAAAGTTACTTTTTTGAACTACAACTCCCATCAGCACAATCCAGTGGTCACGCTGGCTGGGGCTGATTGGAGTTGTAGTTCAAAAAAGTAACTTTTCCAAGATGTTTCAAAGGGTAACTGCTCAGAAAAGCCAATAAATCTATACTGGTTCCAAAAAAGGCATCATGGGATGGAAATAAAATGCACACAGGCTCCTCTTGCTTCCTGCCCCATTCATGTGGGGAGCATCTGTGGCATATTGGCACAGCATTTTGTTGCACACTAAAGAACTTCCAGGTTCAAAGCCAGCCTGTATCTTTATTCTTTCCATATGCATCTCTGTTGTATTCTTCTCATGTCTGTGTAGCAGAGAGATAATTACTTTGCTGACTTACATAAAACCTGAGATAGCTTCCCCTTTTAAATGTGGAAAACATATATGTGACCAGGATCAAATAGAAACCAATAATTGCTACTTGTATACGAATAATCAGCTGTTCACCGAGTAATATTTATCACACTCCTTCCCCGCTGACAAATCTATATTTTATCTAGACTTTGAAGTTTCCATTTGTTCCCTTGAACTTCCATCCCCACTGTTTTTTCTCACCAGGAAGGTAAACTTGCTTTACTGAGAGGGGCAATACATATTTTACAAGTCTATTAATGTTAGAAATATTACAGAGTATAGGTTGTATTCTTCAAGCATAGAGGTATCCTCCACTGTCACTGGAAATCCTCCTTTGCTTAATCCAAGGATTGTTGAAGTATGTAAAGGGAGAAGTCCCATATGAGCATTTGCAGATTTTTGTTCCTGGCTGCCACTGCAAACCTCTCTCCTTTAACAGGGGTGTTCACCCAGAGCTTGGAAGTAACTCGTTATTTTTAACGAGTTACTTGTAATTCGTTACAATTTTAAATAACGAGTGGGTAATTCCATTACATTTGGCAAGTAACGGAACGACTAGTAATTTCCCTACTTTTCAGCTGCAACTTTAATGTTTCCACGTTAGGTTGCACATTACTTGGGGGCGGGAACAAGGGGAAGACAGCTCCTGGCTGTGATTGGTTAACACAAGACACGTGCCTCACACTGATTGGACCTCTGCGCAGACTCTCTCTTCCCTTGTGATCTGTGTTAGGATGCACGAGAGAAGAGGTGAATAGGCAGGGCCTGCTAGCGTCTGAGAGGACAAAATGGACGCCAGAGGAAAAAGCCAGGGCAAGGACAACGGAGAAGGCAGCAGCAGAATGGTGAAGAGCTGTGGAGGTGAGTGACGATGATGTGTGTGTGTGTGTGTGTGCCCCCCGCGGCACCGTTCTGCCCCCCCACTGCCTCTCCTTGCCTCTGCCGCCCCCTCCATCAATCACAAGGCACTTCCGAAACTTCGGCCTACTTCTCTTCCTTCCCCCCCTTTTTGAACTCTCCCCCTTGTTCCCATGCCTACCTGTGTGCTGTATTTATCCAGACAGAGCACTCCTGCCTTTAAAAATGCCGGCTAGCTTTTTATTGTATATTTATTTGAACTCCATCTTTCTTTTTATTTGTATTTTTGTCCTGTTTAATCACAAAACTGAATTGTATGTGGGACAAAAACTGTCT
Source organism: Rhineura floridana (assembly GCF_030035675.1). NCBI lineage: Eukaryota > Metazoa > Chordata > Lepidosauria > Squamata > Rhineuridae > Rhineura > Rhineura floridana. The sequence continues at coordinate 55,279,799 of NC_084487.1, forward strand.
CAGTAATAATAATAATAATAATAATAATAATAATAATAATAATAAATCATTAGGCGTATAATAAATGGCTTAAGGCTGATTTTGTTGTTCTTGGCAGAGATGAGGTGAGAAGTAGGGTCCTTGCAGCTCCTCCTCTCAGTCCCCCAGCTCTCAAACTCATGTTCTGTGAGAGAGAGATTCCCAGTCCCAGAGAGAGATAGACTGTTGACAATCTCTGCTAATATCTATACAAATGTACATAACATGCATCACCTGAACTCACATGATCTAGAGTTACCTTAGATCTTGCAAGATTTGCAAATGAGAAGCAATAGGGTTTTATATTAGTTCTGATTGTCTACTGGGCTATCATAGGTTATATGTTTTTTTCATTTTCTATGGCAAAAACTCCAACTTCAGTGAAATTTATGTGATGTGTTCTAATCATTTGAATTTGGCTAATGAATGCTTTATTCTTTCATCAGAACTTTAGCAGTAGTACTAAAATATTAATAAAAAAGAAAAGGGAAAGAAAAAATACTTTACATACATCATTCAGCTGTATTGCTAATTATAGATATAGATATAAAAGATAAACGGCATTTTGTCAAAAGTATTTTTGTCTACATTTTATACCTCATCCTTGGTTTTCCAAGCTTGGCATGAAATGCTTCTCATACAGAATTAATTTGAAATGCTGCATATTTATTATCATAATCATCATATTCAAAATAAAAAATATATGTACCGCCTTCAAGTTGATTCCAACTTATGGTGACCCTATGAATAGGGTTTTCATGAGGCTGAGAGGCAGTGACTGGCCCAAGGTCACCCAGTGAGCTTCATGGCTATGTGGGGATTTGAACCCTAGTCTCATTTTGTTCTCACAACAACCCTGTGAGATAGTAGGTTAGACTGGCCCAGGCAGGGTTATTCAGTGAGCAAAAATGATGCAAATAGGATCTCTTTTAATTGTGCTATCGACCTGCTTACTTCCACTCTGACTGGGGGATCTTGCAGCATGGGGAAGAGATGGGGGCACATCACAGCTGAAGTTCACCCATATAGGAGCATTATCTCTTGTTTATTACAGAGACGCCTGTTGCAGGTTTTGCTGCTGAGAGCAGCAGTCAGTTAGTGCGGCCACTTGAGTCACAGCTTGTTGATCCTGAGGAGGCAAAACTAGAAAGTGAGGTTCAGAAAGGAGGCCCTGTGCATGAGGAGGAGGAGGGCATGAAGCAGTGCCAGTTGCCCACAGCCACATCTGCAGAACAGCAAGTACCATGGTTTGGCTTTGAGAAAGCTTGTACATTTGTGAGCCAGAGTGGGAAAAATGTTGTTGTACGATGCAATTACTGCCTTCCAAGGATCAAAACTCTGAGATCAGCTGTTTCCCCCTCATCCAATGTGAAGAAACATTTTGAGGTAAGCCTTTGTCATGCTGGTCCTCAAAGAGTGTCCATTGTCTATTTATGTTTAAATTGTGAAGTTTCTCTTCCATTTTTTCTTGGATTCATGCTTTGTTCTTCTTCCTCAGAGGGCACACCCTGAGAAGCTGAGAGCAATTGAAGAAGCAATAAAGGCAAGGAGACGTGGCCTTCCTGAACCAATGCATGACACCCCTCCTCCCAAAATGCTGAAGCAGCAGCAGACAACCCTTGAGAGGTGGGGATCTGGCAGGGAGCCTGTCACCCAGAGCAATCTCGACAGGAGAATCATTGATTTCATTGTAGAGGAGACATTACCACTTCAGACTGTGGATAAACCATCATTCATTAATCTGGTTCGCATTGGACTCCCCAAAGATCTCACCATCATATGTGCCAAGACTCTGACAGACAGAATTGAGAAGAGAGCATGCCACATGAGAGAAACTCTTGCAAACCGAATAGGTGCTGTGGCATATATAGCAACCACTGCAGATTGTTGGACCAATGGCAAGAAGAGTTACTTTGGGGTAACAGCCCACTGGATCAACCCAACTACCCTGAAACGTGAGGTCGGGGCCTTGGCTTGTAAGCGTCTGAAGGGGCGCCATACATACGATGTCCTTTCAAAAGTACTGCATGATGTACACGTGCAGTACAGGATCCACAACAAAGTTATGTGCACTACTACAGACAACGGCTCCAACTTTGTGAAAGCGTTCAGAGTTTTCATGGCCAAAGAACCAGTGGAAGCTGCAGGCACCAGTGACGATGATGGTGATAACCAGGAGGAGGAGGAGGCTGAGGTGGAGTTTGTGTCTATCTGTGAGATCCTGGACACAGGACCTGAGGCAGAGGAAGAAGCTGCAGACTCAGGAGAGGATTTTGTTTTACCACCACACCAGAGATGTGGTAGCCACACCCTCAACCTTGTGGCAACACAAGACATAGAGGCCATGCTTTCTGACTCCTCCAAAAGTAGTCTTCTTGGTCCTTTCAAGAAACAGTTTCGTTCCTTGATGGGAAAGTGCAGCAAGTTGTGGTCCAAGCAGAACCAGTCAGCACAGATTGCTGAGTATATCCATGCGCAATATGGTGTGTATCTGAAGGTACCGAATAAGACCAGGTGGAATTCCACCTTTGATGCGTTGAAGCAACTACATGAGCTCCTGTCAACTGTGTCACTAAAAATGCACGCCATAATGGACCGCTGCTCCTTGTCCAGGATCACAGCTGCTGAGATTGAAGTGGTACAGGAATACACAGAGATTATGGAGCCACTAGCCCAGTCCCTAGATATCCTGCAACGGGAGAACGGCATGTTCATGGGGTATTTGCTACCAACGCTCTGCAATCTGGACCGCAAGTTAGAAGGACTGGAAAACAAACCTGAGAGGTACACATACTGTTTTCAGCTGCTGAGAGGTGTGCGTGAAGCCCTAAGAAAGCGGTTTGCAGCTATCTGGGAGGACAAGAGGCTTCTTCTGGCAGCCTGCCTACACCCTCGCTTCAAACTAGATTGGCTGGAATCGTGTCAGGCCGCCACACATACCAACAAGTAAGAACATTAGGGAAGCCCTTTGGGTGGATTACTCCAAGGGAAATGTTGTCTCAAGGGAGGCATCAGAGGGCTTAAGGTGGTAGGCAGGGGCTGGGCCTTTTCTTCCTGGGGCTCCTCATCACAACCTTGGGTTGCTGCAGGTAATCCTTAAGGGTCTGCTGTGCTGCCCCATGAGTGTGGTGACTTGGTCACCTTCCTACCTTCCATGTCATCATCCACAGGCTCAGGCTGGACCCTGAACCAGGGGACATGACAAGCATCAGGAAATGAAGAGCAGATGATGGTTTCCTAACATATATGTGTTAACATATCCTCTCTCTTTCTTAGATACACAATGGAAGCCTTGTTGAAAGCTGAAATAAAGATGGGTGTACTTAATGAGGACAGTGATCAGTCTTCAGATAAAGACCAGGAAGGAGATGACTTAGAAGATGACTTCTTTAACTTTCTGCCCCAGGGCAAGAAGTCAGCACTGGACACTGCTGAGGAGGAACTGGTGAGGTACCTGAGGTCTCCCAGCAGGGAAGTGTCATCACTCCATGGCTTTCCACGTGTGCTGCGGTGTTTTTTGCAGCACAACACAGGCACGCCTTCAAGCGCCGCAGTAGAACGCCTGTTCAGTACTGGTGGCAACGTAATGACTGTAAAAAGACATTCCTTGTCTGACATGCTCTTTGAGCATCTTGTTCTTTTGAGACATAACAGAAACATATTATAAAAGCATTTCAAGTGTAAAATTTGATTTCAAGAGTTGGGGTATCTTCATTGCTTGGGGGGATGTGAGATTCTGTTATGCCATTATGTTAATCTTATGGATAAATTTTTTTATTCTACTACCCCCTGTGTGTGTTTGTGTGTTTATTTTTAATATTGTTTTAGGCTTCTTAGATGTGCAGCAGCCAAGGCCAGCACCTTGTAGAAGTTTTTTTAAAAAAGCAACTGAAATGTAATTGTAGTGATTACTTTTGAGAAAAAGTAAAGTAATCAATTACTTTCAGAGCAATTGTAATTGTAACAGTGATTACTGCTTTTTGGGGCCAAGTAATTGTAACTGTAATTTATTACTTTTTAAAAGTAATCTTCCAAGCTCTGTGTTCAGCTGTTACATTCAGCGAGTGTACAATCTGTGTTCACAAATAGTTGAGCTGTTTATATCATTATTCACATGTAACATTCAACAAGTGTACAGTCTGTGGACCTGTATACACAATAATTGAGCTGTACAAATCAACAAGTATATACTATTTCACACAAAGAGTTGTACACGTGCCTGTGTAACATGTGAACAAGCCTAATACTGCTTCAAATGCATCTGATGAAGTAGGTCCTTGTCGATTTAAGGTCAAGATACATCTGTTAGTCTTGAAGGCTGCAATCTTAACCCCACTTAACTGACAACAAGCTCCACTGAATTCAACAGGGCTTACTTCTGAGTAGACATGGCCAGAATTTATTTATTTAATTAATTTATGTTCAACCCTTCCTCCAAGAAGCAGCCCAGGGCAGCAAAAATTGCACTGTAAGATGCCAAATGACTCTTTATTAGTACTGTAAACCTAAAGGCTATCGCAGATTCCATTGTATAAAAGAGCCTTGGTGTCTCTTTTGCTGATCTACTCTTGGTTTATGTTACACATTGAATATTTTCTATGTAAGGGTGGAGATGGAAAATGTTGTGAGCGGAGCTTCAAGACATGCACAGGAGCTTCTGAGAATGAACTACAGCTTTTGAATCTTTCTCCCCATCCTACCTCCCTGTACCTTTCAAAAGGCCACTCTAAAACATGGAGCTGTATTCAGAAGGGGAAGCTTAGAGCCCTGGTGTGGAAAAAGCTCTTGGGCCCCTGTATGTGGCTGTCTGGATGAGAATCTAATCAGTAGGCCTATTTGGCTGGTTTTTAAAAAAACCAAAATCTCTCATTAAACACCAGCTACAAACAGAACAAGGCCACAGGCCACAGTTTTGTTTATATTTTATAGGTTAGAAGAACCTTTAGCTTCTTTATGAGATATTCCTCATGAAGGAATTGTTCAAAATTTCCAGTGCCATGAGTTCTACAAGTAACAGGGTACATCTCATCTTGGAAATCTTTTAGTTGACACTGAGCTTACATGGATTACAGGTCTAAGAATATGCTAACAAATTGTCAGAGTCAGCTGCCCTTCCAGTCTAATCTATATTTACAAACTGCTTTTAAAAGGTGAAAAAGTACCTCTCCACTCCAAAAATACATGCTTTTGAGAAACTTTTTCTGCTTCTGGAGTAGCGGGAGGTGAGGTTTTAGATCTCTTGAGTAGAGGAATCCAAGATGTGGTTCTAGAGTTCATGGTCTCCTCAACAGGAGAAATTTGTTTTGTTTGTTGCATTTGTATCCCACCTTTTCTCTAAGGAGTTCAAGGTGGCTTACGTCGTCCTTCACAAGCACACTTCTATCTGTGAAGTAGTCTAGGCTGCAAGATAGTGACTGGCCCAAGTTCATCCAATGAGCTTCATGGCTGCATGAAAATTTGTACCTGGGTCTCCCCATTCCTAGTTCAACACCCTAACCACTACATATCCCACTGGCTCTAAGGTTACAACCAGCCTTCCCCCCATCTCCAGACATAACTTATACAAATCCATGTGTTTCATTGCCCACAGTATTCTAGAAACATTCAAAGAAAAAGAAAAAACCACTTGCAATTCTTTGTCTGACATTTGTTTAATGTATGAACCGCACATTAAAGTCATGTGATTGTTTAAATATGCTGATAGTTTACTGAATTGAAATTCTCTAGTACATGCAGTTCAATAGCAAGGAGTGGAAATGTGCAGATCTATAAGCCATGTAGAAGATGCATTCCAATAAAATGTTTTAATATGTATATATCTAAAAGATCTCTCTATGAGCCACTCTAAACAGGCAAATGTTATAAAAGAACCAACTCCTATCTAAATATATCTTGTAACTTAGAAATTAGAAGAAAGCAAGAAAGGCCATCTTCAAAATTCCACAGTATTTTCTGACTACCCACATCTGTTCTCAGCATCAGTCATACTTTACAATAGGGGTGGCTAACCTGTGGCCCCCCAGATGTTGTTTGACTACATTCGCATCATCCCTGACCATTGGCCATGCTGGCTAGGCTGATAGGAGTTGAAATCCAATAACCCTGGGGAAGGTCACCATGTTGGCTATACCTGCAACAGACATCCAGTTATTTTGTCTCTTCTCAGTTCATGCAAGTGGTCTGCACTTAAGAGCAGTGTAGGAGTGGGCAGAACCACCTAGTTCTGTTCTGGAAAGTTTTGTTAGGGAGAAAAATTAAGTCATTCCATTCTACCAAAATTCCACACTAGGTTGCAGAAGCCAGGATTGTTTTCTCAGTTAGGTCCAGGCATGTCCAGAGAATGCGAATAGCTGGCCCTATCTTCACACACCTGATAGGCCTGCAATACAATGACAGGGCAGTGTTTTTATTGATCATTGACTGCATTTTGGGCCTGGGACATTAAATATTGTGCCTTCCACATCCCAAGATGGAAGCAAGATGTCAGTAAATGCACTGGCTCAGTTGTAGAGCACATGCTTTATATTCAAAATGCCCCATGTTCAATCCCTGGCATCTCCACGTAAGACTGGGAGAAGCTGGTGTCTGAGGCCTTGGAGAACTACCACCAGTTAGTACTGTCTACATTGAGCTATGTCGACCAACGATCTGACCCAGTGTATGGCCGCTTCCTATGTTCACTGCATCACAGTGAACCATCACGCTTGTATCCAGCCCTCAAAGCCACACTAGACTCTCCTTTATGTATCCTAATATTTCAAGAGCAGTGGTGATGCACAGAAACACTTCCCGCTTCCTGCATTAGAAGTCTCCATTTATTTCTGGAGCAGGTCCAAAATCTGCCAGGAAGCAGTGGGTCCTAAACCTGCTCCAGAAATGCTATCTAGCTAGTTAGCTAGCTATAGATATATAGATATAGATACAGATATATAGATATATGACGGCATAGCAATTTCCTATCAACAAAGTTTGGTAACTGTGGTATTGCCAGTTGTTGACTTGCCCGTTACATGGCTCATACAAGTAGAACACTTGCTTCTATGGGAGAAAGAAAACAGGTACCTAACTATTAACTTGTGAATTGTCCTTGAGTCAGCAAAGTGGCACAAAACAGACCTTGTAGATTTCTATATTATTCATTTGTAGACACCACGACCATATCCCAAGCTCTATGGGGTTCCAGTGTGTCCACAGTGCTCTGAGCAAATAGGAGCTGATCCATCACCTGTTTCATTTTCCCTTCACTTTCCCTTCACTGAAGGGAAAGTGGCAGCCCCTCCTTGCATAGCATTTCATATATGAATACATGCTTCTGCAGACACCCTTCTGCTTGGTTAGGCCACAGAAATGCAACCCACACAACACATATTGCTGTGCAATTGAGAGAAAGAAAGGGGTTTGCTAAACTTATGTTGAACATTAATCATAGAATAGACCCACTGAAATCAATGAAAAGAACTGATTTCAATGGCTCTACTCTGAATATGGTTCAGTTGGCTAATACCGCATTGCCAACTTGAATTGCACACATTTCGGGGGGGGGAATTAATTGGACTGACTGAGTTTTTCAAGATTTCACTACTATAATTATGTACCAACTCTGAAAAGAATATTTATTTTAATTGGAAAAAAGAATTACTTTTTTTTTACATGCTTCCTTGGGAAAAGGTGCTACAGACAGTTAAAATAAACTGTGAAAGTCTAAAATTACCACACCTTAAATATTCCACAATAGTAAATTCTCTCTAAAAGAATTCTTCCCAAAAAAGGAAAATTAGGATGTATTTACACATTTGCTCATTATGTCAAAATACAGCCCCAGGTTATCACATATTGCAGTATTCTGCTACTATTTTTATTATGTTTTATTGTATTTGATTGTAAGCCACCTTGGAACTTGGCTAAAGGGTAGAATATACATCTATAAATAAATATGTTAAATATAAAGTTTGTGTTTTCCTAGGTGTTGTACTCTTTACCACATATACAAGCGCATGTAGCCCCATGTTATTTCTATAAACAAACTCAGAGAATGGCAGGGTGAAAACTGCTGGTCACTGAGGGATCATTTCCATACAAGATACAAGCGATGGCTGGATATGAACCCCCTCCCTGCCCTATGTATGTAGTGAATGCTGACATGCCTAGAAAACAACAGCAAAATATCTGTAGGTTTCATACACATGTGAAAATTTACTCTATGTACTGAACAGATTTATGATAAACAAGTATGCATAGATAGCATAGTATGACACTGTCATCACATTTAGGAGAAACTTGTATTATAACAGAAGTCTGTTTTGCAGATGTATTACAATGCAGCATAAAACCAATGGATGGAAGTTTGAAGAAAAAAGCAAATTCTTTGCTATAAAAATGTAAAATTATAGGTTTCAGAAAGATCTCTATTTATGGACCATTCAATACATAAAAGAAACCTCTTGTAAACATTATTTGATTTTGCAGGAACATTTACTAAGCATGCCTCAGCACAGTAGCTCACAGGATCAAACAAAGATACTAAACGTTCCAAATGAATATATGATGTGCAAATAAAAACAATGATACATTAACAATCTCAAAGAAACACAGTCAAAGAAACTCACACACATATGCACACTTAATGGAATTTTATTTTAAATAAATTATGCAATGTTTGTCTAATTCAGGTCAGCCCCAGCTAAGCTCACTATATGCTAGTAGTGATGTGCTTTACACACCCTTGATATCTCATACCTAAATCATTCACAATAAATGTATGCCCAATGTTTCCTTGAAATCCTCCTAGAAAAGAAATTCTACAATGTCTCAAAGTAGGTTACTATGTATTACAGGTTTCTATGACCAAATGAATACTGCATTGGTTTTGTCCTCCACAAGGTTCTTGAGTGTATGTATGCGCGTCCCTTAGAGTTCTGATGCTTGATCTAAGGGGCTTGCAGAAAGGTAATTGGGATTTATGCCGGCTTCACACTTGTTTTTCAGTACCTTAGAGTGTTCTCCATTTCCTTCTTTCCCCTTCTCAGCAGGATGCTGAGACATCCTTCAACAGCCTGTTCTAGTGTTCAGTATATTGTAGTGATGAGAGTGTCTCCGGCACAGGATGCACATAAGCTGAACCACATTTGAGTATTTTACGATGTGTAGCTTTTCCCAGTCTACAGGTCCTATAGCCATTGATTTGTGTTAATGAGAACAGGTTGAATAGTTTTTTTTGTTTTTGATCACTCTTTCACTAGTCCAGGTTTCTCCATCTGCTGGATGTCCTCATCCTGTCTCGTCTTACACAAATATGAGTATCATCAACAGATACAAATGTTTTAAAGTGTAAACACTAACAAATACTGTAAGAAAGAGTATTCCAATGTCAAAATTAATCCAGTTTTCAAGGAAGGGCCTATACAATCCAAACTGTATATATTTTAACCACTTTGTGCTTTACTATTTTATTTTGAGGTTTAGTAAGCTTGACTTCCTATTCCTACATCTTGACATTCCACTGTATATCATGACTAATTCTTAAGTCATACATAATTCAACAAAATTCTTGAGAATAGATATGTTCTTGTCTTTCAAGAGCTCTCAAAAGTCTCCAGAATGCTAGCTGATTCATTAAGCAAAAAGCTTCAAATAAAATAAACATGTATCATTACTCAGGTCTATGCGATAAGTTTATAGTACAAAATACTGAAAGAGCAAACCACAAAAAGTGACAGAATAAACCAAAAGTTGGCACAATAATGCATGTTTGTCAGAATAAACATGTCATCGTGGCCTGTTGTAACTAGCATTGGGCGTGGCTAGCAATGACAGAGGAGAGCTCACGGCCAACACATACCTTTCTAGAAGGCAAGCAGTGCCTTTACTCAATGTGGCAAGCTAAAATAAATAAATATCCACTTTGCAAAGTGCTGTGCATGCCACCACATCTAGGCCATGAGTCAGCATTTACGGAAGTGAAGGGTGTGCGTAGTCTAAATGGACAAACTACTTTTGACATGATTCAGTTAAAATGAATCCTGGAGTAGTCCCATCACAAATTAACCCAAAGGATACCACAATTAAGCATAAAAATGTAAAGACAATATTTTCCATTTTTCACGACATCTGAAGGGTTGAAACAATTCTGCTCTATGATTTCAGCCTAGATTTCCCATCTTCAAATGCACATCTGTAGTGCAAACAAACTCAATTCACTTTAACGTGTAAAGTAATTAAACTGTAATGGCCTTCCTCCAAGGATCCCTAGAATTTTTTATCAGGATCTAAGAAAAGTATCTGTTAGAGAGTTCTGGTTCTGTATTCCAAGCAAATACAATGAATAGTTCCTTGTTTGGAACCATTAAGAACATAGTAACTGCCCCATTGAATCAGCCCACAGATCCATATTGTTCAGCTTGCAGAAAATTCGTAAGTAGGACATGATGGAATTGGATATTGCTGTTTGTGACAGCAGCTGAAACTCAGGGGTGTCATATTACACTTATCAGAGCACCACAGAGGGAGATTCAGAAGTTGCTCCCGAATACCGCCCCCCCATCAATTAATCCTACACTTTTTAAAAAAATAGTATCATCAATCTGCTATTGGGGTCCTGGATGGAAATAAAGGTTATGAATGCTTTCATAATGATTTCACCTAAACAGAAAAAATAATTTTACATTCCAAAAGGTGGTCTCACACAAAAGCTCTCGGGGAGCATTAGACCCCACAATGTTAAAAGAAAAGTAAGCAAAACAGAAATAAACTAACAAACAAATAATGCCTAGGTGAAAAACTGAGCTTATAGTAAATAATGGAAGTGGTCCAAAGTACTCCAGTACTCTAATAAGCTGTTTGTTTTTAAAAAGAACATTACAAGTAAGAAATCAGTGTTGAAAGTTTCCACTAGGAGAGTGTTAACTCCTGTGCACTCCTGATGTGAACAGGGAATGCAACTCTAGGGCTTTTTTTTTTTAAGCAGGAGTAATAACATCATCTGCCAGAGCAATAGCGTAACTGACAGACTCCTTGGTCTGACAAGTGAATTAGGTGATGATGAGGTTTTCAAATTTGTTTATAAGAGATTAGCATAGAGGAAGAAAATTCTAGATAGGAACTGAAGCCACTTAAATGGTAGCACTTCTTTGCAACATTGTTTGCATTTTTAATTAAAATCTAAAATTTGCCTTTTAGCTGGCTGAAGATGTTTTACTACCAGCTCGGAGGATGGCAACAAGGGAGAGGGCTTTCTCAGTGGTGGCCCCCAAAGTATGGAATGATCTCCCTGATGAGGTGCACCTGGCGCCAACACTGTTATCCTTTCAGTGCCAGGTCAAGACTTTCCTCTTCTCCCAATTTTTAAATTGGTTTTTTTTAAGTGTTTTTAAATTTGTATATTTGTTTTTAATATTTTTAATTGTTGTAAACCACCCAGAGAGCTTCAGCTATGGGGCGGTATACAAATGTAATAAATAATAAATATAATAATACCACTCAATATGTTTAAACGTTGAATCTATAGAGTTATAATCATCACTGAGCTCAATGGAGCTTATTCTTAGGAATCTATGCATAGGATTGCAGACATGCTGATCCTAATAAATTGGGTAATGCTATGTACTGCTGCACTTTGGTGTCTGTGTCAATGAATGTGTTTATGTATTATAGTGAATAAACACACTGCCTGTGCTCTCTGACTCTCAAGCTTGTAGCTAAAGGGGTTGTGATAATAAGGAACATAGCAACCAGATCAGACCTTTGGTCCATCTAGCTTAGTATTGTCTACAGTGACGGGCAGCAGCTCTCCAGTGTTCCAGGCATCGGTCTCCCCTAGTCCTACCTAGAGATGCCTAGGACTGAACCTGGGACTTACCACTGAGCTATGGCCCTTTCCCAATGATGAGCTCCTACACTTCAAAATTTACTACTACACTGCTGGTCCTGTATCAAGATAAAGCCAATGTGAAGTAGAATTAATCCACTACAATCAAATTTACTCCTGTGGTCCAAAGAATCCCTTCATCCCTTTTTGTTTGTTTGTTTGTTTTGTTTGTTATATAGGTAAAAAAAAGTACAAGAACAAGGGGGGGATTTTCCATTGTTCATGAATTGGTATAACTACATAACAAATGGAATTTATGATATGGCAAAGTGCTAAGATTTTCCTTACACAATTTTGAGACATTGCTGGGGATAGAATGAAGAGCCCAGTTGGCTTAGGCATTTGGTAGTTTTACTTTCCAATTCATTTCAATAGTGGTGAATTGGACCCATGACAGCTTACTAAGGTAAACATTTTTTTAAAAAAACTGATGTGGAGAATGAAATACCAACTAACCCCAGAATTTTGAAGAAAACATGGAATATGAAGCAGATCAGGTTTGCTAAAAACATTGTTACATATATTTCATATAGCAGCCGAGGTCCACTTCAACCCCATTAATATAGAAGGGTTAAGAAACCATTTCCCCCAAATTGAAGACTTTCTGGCATGTCACTAATGCACTGTAAAGAGCTGTGATCTGACACAAAAACCACCCTGAGCTCATGCATGGAGGAGTTTTTTGCCCCAGAAGCCTGAAGTTATAATCTATATATACATGTATGCCTTGTGTCTCATCGCATGTTTCAAGGAGAAAAGTGAAAATTATTTTCCATCTCTGATTTCTAGGATATATACTTAGCATGTAGCGACACACACAGATGATGAACATGTTTATTTTAAATCAACATACTTTTTTTCCTATTTAAGAAGTTACTTTTTCTACACATACCGTACCTCACGCAGCTGGTTTCTTTGTATTTTGGCAATCTATCAGAATAAATTGTGCACTTCTTGATCCCAAGAGCAACATTTTTAATGCACATTAGGTCTTCCATACACTTTATTATGAATAGATAGTAGTAAAAGACTCCAACTGTCTGGGGTAGTTCAGACATAGCACCAAACCATGGTATGTTGCTATGAGAATGAGCTTTCAAGGACCGTCAGCTAAATACAGTTTCAGGAGCAAGGGTAGAATATAAATTCAAAATAATAACAACAATAGACGTCTGTGAGTTTGAGGACAGAGGTCTTAAGTAGGGAACCTCCTACTAATGGAAGCTACTTGCTTTAAAACCTTGGTTGAAGGGTCCTACATTGTGCAGGGAACCTCTACAAGGAGAGAAGTTTCCCTGCTTCAGACTTTTGATCTCAAATTCATGGAGGACTCTAAACAAGTGGTTCCCAAACTTTGTTTCTCACTTAAAAGTTGTTGAGGGTCTTGGTGGACTACTTCATGATTTCTTCTGCATGATACAGCAAATATAATGTGCTATCCTAGATGCTGCATGATTTTTAATTGTATTTGTATTGCTTTTTTTCTTATATATTGTTTTTGTCATTAATGGAATTCCACAGAATTCAAGCTGTAATAAAATAAAACAATATAAGATATAAAGGAAGCAATAAAAATACAATTAAAAATCACTGTGCATATTTATTGTGATGAATGTGCTATCTCCTGTTCAACCACATATCTGCAGACATGCTGCAGATCACCTGAATGAAGGTCACAAGCAACTGGTGGTCCACAGACCAAAGTTCGTGAGCTCCTGTTCTAAGCTATGTATAGATGACACCCTGGAGGAGGTGGGACTTGTCAGCACTTCTCTGCTTCTTCTTGCAAATTTGCTTACATGCAAGACTGAATGCTTGACAAAGTGAATCCAGGAAATTAATATAGGTACAGTATCACACTGATTTCAGTGTTTTACCTCAGCTTTAGCTACATTAAATTAGAACTGTCAAAACCACTTAGATCCTAGTCTCAAACATATGCTGACATATCTACCTACAAAACTGCCACAGTTTCACTACAACCCATAGACAGCATCTTGCTTTATGATTTTGTCCCTGTACACATGCCATGCCCTCCCCTGAACACTTTGGTGCTGGGCCATCATATGCTTAGATAGCGCTGCTACATCATGTCAAGTAAGGAACAAAAAAGTGTTCAAAATCTGGTTCTATTTTTTAAAAAAACTTTGAAGTTCATTACTTTGTTTACAGGTCATTAGTAATACCAGTAAAGTAACATGAACAAATGACAGCCCTTCATCATACATGTTTACATACATGTTTATACATGTAGTATATTCCACTGACATCAGTGAGCAAAATTACTTGCAAAAGTAATCAGACCCCTGACCAATGCTCTCATATTACTGAATTACAAATTACACTGTAATTTCATTCTCTATGATATTTTGAGTTTCAGTGTTTCAAAATAAAATCAATTATGATCTATAATCAGGAAGTAGAAGCTGCATCACACCACCCATGCACTGCCAAGAAAAGCCTGTCCCTCAAAACTCAGCGCTCGAACAAGAAGGAGACTTGTGAGAGACGCCGCAGAGGGGCCAACAATCGTTTTAAAGGAGCTACAGAGTTCAGTCGCTGGCAGTGGAGTGCACCAGTCAACCATATCAAGAGCTCTGCATAACACTGGCCTGTAGGGGAGAATGGCAAGAAAGAAGTCGTTACTCAAAAAGTACCATCTGAAAGCACGTCTGGAGTTTGCCAGAAAGCATAAGAGTGCCCCAGCTGCAATGTGGGAAAAGGTGTTGTGGTCAAATGAGACCAAGGGAGGGATTTTTGGCCAAAACGCAAAGCACTATGTGTGGCACAAACCTAATACTGCCCATGCCTCAGGACATGCTATCCCTACAGTGAAGTATGGTGGTGGCAGCAGCATGCTGTGGAGATGCTTCTCATCAGCAGGAATTGGGCATCTTGTTAAAATTGAAGGAAGAATGGATGGAGCAAAATACAGGGAAATAATGCAAGAGAACCTGCGTCAATCCACTAAAAAAATGAAGCTTGGGAGGAAATTCCCTTTTCAGCAGGACAATGATCCTAAGCACAAAGCCAAAGCAACACTGGAGTGGCTCAAGAACAAAAAGGTGAATGTCCTACAGTGGCCCAGTCAAAGTCCTGATTTCAATCCCACTGAAAATCTGTGGCACTCTTTGAAAATTGCTGTCTACGAGTGACGTCCAACCAACCTGAACGACCTGGAGCAAATCTGCCAAGAAGAATGGGCCAAAATCCCTCCGACACTGTGTGCAAAACTGGTACATACCTACCCCAAAAGACTTAAAGATGTTATTGTTGTAAACTGCCCAGAAAGCTTTGGCTATGGGGCAGTATACAAATGTAATAAATAATAATTGCAGTGAAAGGTGGCTCTACCAAATATTAATGTGGGGAGTCTGAGTACTTATGCAAGCAACATGTTTCAGTTTTTTATGTTTCTTACAAATATTTCCCAACAAAAAACCAATGTCACCTTTACAATAATTGATTTTGAGTTTCAGTGTTTCAAAATAATATCATACAGAACGAAATTACAATGTACCATTTGTAACTCAGTAATATGAGAGCACTGGTCAGGGGTCTGATTACTTTTGCAAGGCACTGTAAAAATAAGAATGCAGCCTGGAGCATTTATTTTTATTGGAGGTTATGGGGCTCAGCGTTCCCTGGAATCCAAGCATGCTAATGAGGAAATCCTAATCCCAAATTTGTGTAAAGTGCTTTTGATTATGTGGCTGGAAGAGAGCAAGGATTATACACATCATCAGATACACTGCCCTGTTCAGCCAGCAAGCCAATATATGGTTCTACGATGGTTATATGATGACATAGGACAGGGTTGGGAAACTTTTTCAGCCAGAGGGCCTCATGAGCAACCTTCTGGGGGTCATATACCAGTGGTGTGTGGGGCCAAAGGCAAAGCATATGTAGAGCAATGAATGGGAATCTTTAAGTATTTATTTATTTATAAATTTTATTTATTTATGAATTTATAATCCATACTTTCATAAAATAAGACTATAAAAGTACAGTAAAACATATAAAAATAAAATTAGAAAAACCACCATAAAACATAAATAAATAGATTAGTTAAAAAGAAAAAACAGTTTTTACAAGATGTCTGAAAGAAGGTAGGGATGGTTCCTGCCGAACCTCTACTAGTAGGGAGTTCCACAGGGCAGGACCTGCCACACTAAAGGCTCGGTCTCTGGTAAAGGCAAACCAAACCTCAGGGTGTTGCGCCCCTGGCGCGAGCTAGCTCAGGGAGAGGAGTCAGATGAGGATGAGGTCCCTGGGAGCCTTGAAGGGAGCCCGCAGACTTCCCTGGCCAGCCCCCCCATCGAGGTGGTTCCCATGCCGCCTGAGAGTTCCTTGCCTGAGCCGTTGGGAAGCGACCCCTCGCACGCGCCAACCCGCCCCCACAGGAATCCCCACCTGGCACTTCAAACACTTCCCCACCAACCAGCTTCCTGCTCCCTGAAGTCAACCCATCACCTAGCGAAGCCCCACTGTCAAATGGGCCATCGGAAGCTCACCCCCCCACCCCATGCGAGACAGCAAGAGAATAGGGACCTTGAGAGGGTGGAACTTCGGAGGAGCCACCGTCGTCTACAGGTGAAGACCTTCCCTACTTCAGCAGGTGCCCACCCAGGCTCTAGTACTGAGTCAACTCTCTCCACATGCTGCAGAGACTGCTTAGGTAGCTTAGCTAGGGAAAGTAATGAGCTACAGTAGACAGGTTTATGAAGGGCACTGCTTTGGATGTAACCATCACACTAATAAAATGAGAATTAAACCAAGCCTCGGCTCCGTCTCTTGCCTCAGGCTCTGGGCCAGACACAGGGATGTGGGGAACCACTAAGAGTTAAAACCTGGTTGCTAAAAAAAATTTCCAAGTGTACAAGCGATGTACAAGTGGTATACAAGCGGTGTAAAAGTCAGAGGGTTTCTACACACACATCTCTCCATACTCCACCTAGGCTAGCAAAAACATTATCACAGTTCAAGGACATATTACAGCCAGGCAAAATCATTCAGGAGGGTGTAGACCAGAGGCAATGAGGTTGTGGCCTGGGGGAAAGGGATGTGGCCTCAGGAGGCATGGTCTTTGGCAAGTCCGAAGGGCCAGATACAGGTCAATGCTTTATAAATTCTAAAATCAGATATTGTTTCCACGATAGTGTGCAAAAATTGAACCAAAGGCTTTGAGGGTGATACTTTCTTTCCTATCACCAAACATCAGTTCAGGGCTGTGTCAGTTCCTCAATTCTGTACAAATACAGAAACATCACAGAATTATGTATAGGGTGCAAAAGCCAGCATTCTAAGAACCTCAACTATTTTTTTATAAAAAAACACCCAAATTTAAGTCCTTATTGCTACAAAGATAACTTCAAAGTGTGTGTGCAATGCCTGACAAAATTTCCAAAGCTGGGGGAAGCAGCAGGATTTCTACTACTGGACTACTATAATATGTGCTACATGGGGCTGCTGTTGAAGATGGTCCATATATGCAACTATTACAAAGTGCTGCCGCAAGAATGCTAGTAAGGGCAGCAGGCCACAAGAATATAACCCCTTTAAAAAAAACAGCTACAGTGGTTGTCAATTGTTTTCGAGGTCCAATTCAAGGTGTTTATTTTGATGTTCAAAGCCTTAAACAGACTGGGACCCAAGTATCTGCAAGAATGGCTTCTTACATATCAGTTCCCCATGATCAGCAGATGAGGCCCTCCTCATCCGGCAATGGCCTTTTCAATGGTTCCTGTCCCTCCTTACTGAGGTGTGTCTGGCCCCATTTCCCTGTAGCTTCAGGTGGTTGGTTGAGAGAGACCTTTTTCAATCGGCATTTAGAGAAGGAGAGACCTAACTGCCATTGCAATTGGTAACTGTAATTCAGAGTAGTATTCAATGTACTTGTTCCATCAGTATAAGGACTTCTGGCTGGGAATGGAACTTCCTCTCCCTCTCCTCTATGCATGCACCCCCTAAATTCATCCTAATCCTCTGGAGTAGATCTGGGGAGGATGTGGGCTGCATGGGTTGAGAGGAGAAGGAAGTTCTATAGCACAAGCAGAAATCCTTGTACCAATGGAAGAAATTAATTGGATAGTGCCCTCAGTGATTTGTTCTTGTGTGTTTTTAAAGGATTATTATTTTTATGTATTTTTATTTATTTGCTTTAGTTGTAAACTTCCCTGTGGTTTGTACAAAAGACAGTATATAAATCACCTAAATAAAAGCAGTGATTTGTAGCTCAACATTGACCTAATTATTTCCTCTTCTCATAATTAACAGAACTAGAATTATGAAAAGTATGCTGTTTAACATCTATATGAACCCATTGGAAAAGGTCATTAGGAGATTTAGGGCTAGTTGTCAGCAGTATACTGAAGACACCCAGCTCTACTTCTTGGTAACATCTGAACCAGGACAGCCCATGCAAGCCCTGGACCAGCACCTGGACTCGGTGGTGGGCTGTATGAGGACCAAGAAATTACTCAGAATCCTAGTAAGTTGGAGGCACTGTGGTAGGTAGTTCTTCAGTCCATATAATCAATTGCCTGCTTTGGATGGGGTCGTACTTCCCTGGAAGAGCAGGTCCATTGTCAGGGGATGTTTCTCAATCCATCTTTGTCACTAGAGGGCCAGGTTACCCCAATGGCTGGGAGTGTTTTTTCCAGCTTCAATTGGTAAGACAGCTGTGGCTGTTTCTGGACAGAGATAGCCTGACCACTCTCATTCATATGCTGGAAACCTCCAAACTGGATTACTGCAATGTGCTCAATGTGGGGCTGCCCTTGGAAGCTGCAGATGGTGCAAAATGTGGTGGCTTAACTGTTCATTGCAGCAGAATATTGCCAACATGTTACCCTTCAGCTGAAAGAACTGCACTGGCTGCCAATTAGCTACCGGACCAAGACGCTGATTTTGGTGTATAAAACCCTGTACAGCTTGGGACCAGGATACCTGAAAGACCGTCTTATCCCTGATATACCCAGTCAATCACTGAACTCTGCAGCTGAAAGCCTTCTGCAGATACCATCTCATCAGGAGTCCATTCTGCACAACATAGGAAACAGACGTTTAGTGTTGTGTCAGCTACCCTTTGGAATTCTCTCTCCTTAAACACTAGACAGTGCTGTCTTTTCAGTACCTACTGAACACCTTCCTCTTCCAACAAGCCCTTTAAGTAGAGACCTTATCCCAGTGTGCATCTGTACTGAAGTTGTTTTAAATATGTTTTTAAGAAGTTTTGTTTTTAAGATTTTGCTGCCCTGGGCTCCTTTGGGGAATTAATATAAATTTAATTAATATTTGTTGTTGTTTTGTGCCTTCAAATCGACCACAACTTATGGCGACCCTATGGGCTACTTTTGGGAATTAAAATAAATTTAATAAATACATAAATAATGTGCTCAGTTTGCATGATTCATACAGATCATAAAATCTGTACAGACGTTTTCGGGTTTTTTAGTGCAGAGTACCAACAGACCCAATTATAACCCACATGATGTGTAGTAACAAAATCAACACTGCTGAAAATAAGAGACATGGGTTATGGGCACTGCCTCGTACAGGAGTTCAAGCATTGAAAAGAAGTGACATAACTCATGGTTGAAAAAAATGTACACCTACTCCAACTGCAAAGCAAGCTACTATATGTGAAGGGAGTGGCGTAACTCTTCTGTTTTGTTCTCTTGCTCCCCACCTTTCTTTCCTGTTCTGAAGCCTGAAGAAATTGCAGGATATACTCCCCACATTTTTAGCCATAGGGTGAAAAACTCCTTGCTACTTCTTAGTAGTTGTGAGGTCCTTTTTCAAACCCTGATGTAGTAACATAATAAGCACTTCTGTTCACAAAGTTTTGATATCTTCCTTATCAAAACTCTTCCTTATTAAAGCTATCAAACTTCTACAAAAGAATATGGTGAATGAAGACACATTGTGTGTGTAGATATATAAAATATTTTTCGATGGATTTCTAGTCTGCCTTTTAGGTTGCATGCCCTGCAAACAATATTACAACAAACCAATACAACACAACATTAACTTTTGTTAAAAGTTAAAAGCTTTTGTTGCACTATAGTGCAAGGGTGGCCCTCCAAATGGCAACAATGCTGTAACTTTGGGAAAGCATCACAAAGCAACTAATAAAGTTGAATGATATGTGGATGTTCCAGTATAAATCCAAAGCAAATACACTATTATTGCGACAATGGCATGTTGCAGAATATACTGCAAAAAAAAACACAACAGTCTGAAGGGGATCTTCTTTGGAGAGAATGTTCAAGAGCAGGGATAGTCAACATGGTGCCCTCCAGATGTTGTGTACTAAAAGCTTGAGTCCAGCAACACCTTGAGGGCACCACATTCGTTCCCAAAGTTTATGGGCTGCTGTTCAAAAGGCTGCGCTCCATCCCACCACCAATCAAACTTCTATGATCAGCAGCATCTGAGCATGACCTCTCCAGAAAACAGTGGACACTCATTAAGGTATGCAAAGTTTTAAAGGCCAAACCCTACTCACAAGTAAATAGTCAGCATAGTACATGTAACTGATAAAAAACACTCCTAGCCACTACAACCACATTAAATTCTAGAAGCAAAACTCAGTCCAAGAATGCTCCCATTCTGGATACAAAATATTTATTTTATTTTGTTGACTTTCTAAGGTACCCATATCAGGGTTTGGGGAAACACAGGAAAACCAAAATAAAAGCTCAACAAACCAATACCTATAATACATGGATAATGATATTCTCCGTTTGTGTTCAAAAAGGTTCTGATCCTAGATTTTAAACATTTATGCTTTAATGCAATTACGACTGGGAAAATTCCCAAATGCCTGGTAACCTCGTCAATTAGAAATTTGACACTGCCACATAGGAATGTGACATGTGTATTCAGCCCTAAGCAGGCAAGCCTCGAATCATTTGCATTCACGGTAAGAAAGATATTTAAGTGTAAAATTAAGTTTAAATGTAAACATATAATCTTTTTAAATGATCACACAAAACTGTATGCATTAGTTACAACAAGGTAATTGGCCAAATACAGTTAATAAGTATTTGCTTTTTGACAAAGATACAGTAGGCCCATTATAACAAATTCAGATCAAAGCTTTGAAACCAACAAAAAGTATGCAAAATAATGAGCAAAGCCCTTATTTTTGGGAAATTAAAATGAAACCTTTGTGTCCTTCATTTATCATGAAAAAGCTGTTCAAGATCACATGATAAAAACGATGCTGCAGTAAATTAATTTGGTCCCACCCCCTCACACTGACTAAATAAAGATGTAACTTGTCTCGCTTTCAACAGTAGTGGTAGAAAGGCTGAGAGGGCTTCACAAAACCCTCCTGTGTTAGGGAACGGAAACTCCTAATGAGATTAGTTGGTGTTAGCCATGACTAAATGGGCTCTCTTCCTGCAGCCAGTGGAAAATTCAAGGAACTTTTTCCTCCTGCAGCATCAGAGTCCCTCTAACCTTCAACAAACCAGATCCAAAAACAACTCTCCAGTTTTTTCCCCCTCCCCTCTTTTGGAGCTGATGGTGTAAAATATAAAAATGGACGGGGGAGGAAGTTTGGTAGTCGTAGAAAGTGAAGGAATCTCTCTCTCTCCCTCTCTGAAAATTACAAAGGAAACTGTGAAAGAGCAAATACATAAACCTGAGGAGGAGAAAACCACAGAGTTTCTTTGTGAGCTGCAGTGACTCATATTCAAGATGTTGTCTGCTGCCAGTTTCAAACCGGAAGCGCATGGCAATTAGTCTTGCTTTTTCCAGACAAGCCAGAAAGTCTCCCAACACTTTCCCCCCTCCTTCGAAGCCCCCGTAGCCGTTTCCTCCTCCCCTTGCACCCCCAACTATTTGCCCTGCCCCTAAGCAAACTGTTCTAATTCCTCTAGGGCTATAGTCTGGTGTGTTGTTCCCCCACCTCCTTCCACATACAAATTCAAATTCATTGTCTTCATAAAATGGCCCATGTGGCTGCTACAAGCAGCACCCCCACCCCCAGTTATGGCCAGGCATAAATGCGCGCATTTCTCTCTCTCTCTCTCTCCCTGTCTCTCTCACACTCACACACCCTCACACAACCGCACACCCCTAAAGTGGCTCATGGCGACGTAGCTCCTTCTGAGTGAGATTCACTCAGTCTCTCCTCAAGCCTGTCAGACGGCGTGCTCCCTTCCATCTTACCCGCTTCACAAAGGCAATGATCCAAATGCAGTCTCCCCAAACATAAGATGACCCTCCCTCTCTCAAATTCAGGAGTCCGACTCCCCCCCTCCTACACAGGCGCTTTTAGAGAGGCAATAATACCCCAGACTCCCATTCCCTCAGCCAAGTTGTATGTTCCTCCTCACATCCCCCCTTTCCCCTCAAGAAGAGATCCCCAACTTTTTGGCCAGCGGCAGGTGGAGACTCCTCTACATGTCGATACATACAAGTAGCTGACATAAGATGTCCTTCCTTATCTGCCCTCTTCCAGGAGCCAGTAACTCCTTTCTGCCCCAACCCCCGGGAGTTCCCATTGCCCTTCCTTTCATATAGCCCCAAAAGACAACATCTCGCCGTTCTTCACCACCACCCCACTTTGCTTCCTTCCAGGCATTCCCCACCCCCACCCTACTGCCAGATGGCACTTCTGTCCCACAGCAAAGAGCTGGAACTGGGTTCTTAAGCTGCCGCTCGCTCCAAGGCAGCACACACGGCTCTTCTCCCCCCCTTCCCCCGGCAGCCCGAACCGGATGCCTTGTGGCGGCAGGGATCCCCCTGGCACGATCCTTTTCACCGTTGATCAGAAAAGATTGCAGCTGCAAGGAGAGCATAGCAGGGTAGCGTGAAAAAGCCATCCCTTCTCCATGCAGCTCCCACCTGTCTGCCCCTCACCCTTTTCTGCCCTCCCAACTTCAAACTCGCCCAACTTTAAAAGCTACATACCCAGAGTCTGGTGGGCTTTTCCAACCTCTTCTTGCAGTTTTAAAGGGAGCTGTGTAAAATCCCCTGGTTTTCCATGCTGACAGTCCTCTAAAACGCTCTGTTGCTCTTGTAATGAGATCCTGATTCCCCCCCCCTTGTTTCTTTCTCTTCCCCCCCCCCGGTTGGTGTGTGTTCGAGAGTGCGAGAGAGAGCAGGAAGTTGGAGCAGTCAGACAGAGAGCCGGCTCACTTCCTTTCCTGCATTATTCCCCAGGCGGTTTGCAGTCTGTGTAAACAGGCTTTTCCTCCCTTCTCCCCTCTCTCTGGCCACTGATGTGCAGCATTGCTGTAACATAAGACACACACATAGTCAAATGGTAACGGTAACTTCACTCATACACGCACAAACCAAGGAACTCCAGCAGTTCCCTCTGACCTCCACCTCTTCCTGTTCTGCACCCCCGGGGAGGAGCTTCAAACACGACCAACAAACTTGGCGCATCAGCAACAGCTACGAAAAACATAAGGTAGCTTCACCCAAAAAAAACCGTTCAGCTTTTTTCAGAATGTTGGGCTACCAGCAAGCAGGAGTAATTAAACTGTTTTTGCAGAGCTGAGCACAGAGACCTATTGGGACCCCACATAAAACCTATTTGCATGTTAAATGCTGTTTAACAAAACTGAACAAAAACAGATTGAGATCATAAACATTCATAAGTATGTATTTATTAATAGGTCTACTAACGTTGTGTAAACAACAACAAATATTCTGCACTTTCTGCTCTGGTTGTATATGGGTCTCTGGACTTTGGCAGTGCTCCCAGTTGTGGCTATCACAACTATTTATAATAAATAAATAAATAAATAATTTCACCAGGAGTCCTACTGACAAAGGTGCTGTTAATGCTAAATTAAGACATAATCAGAGGATAATTCAAAGGCAACCTTCCATTCCCTTGAAATGCAAAATAAAACAGTTTCCAAGTCCAGTGACCCAGCACAGAGGATTTGCAATCCAGTACACAGGCAGCTGAAATCCCATTAATTTAAGACTAGACTCACAAATAGGCAAAAAAACTTTGCAGTTTAAGAACGTACCTGTACCTGTACCTACTTACAGATATTTCTATCAAACTTTAAAAAGCAGGGAAATTGGGCAGCTATAGTGAATGCACCAGGGGAGCAGGAGACCTGACCTCTCTCAGATATTGGACTGCCCTACAAATATGTCAAAACGCAAACACAATTTAGGTTGGTCTTTCACAGTCCAATCCACTTGCTGTGTAGCATGGAAGAATGTGGTAACGTGCCTCTGAGCATATGGTGAGTGGTGGCAACACCTGCCATCTCCAAAGGTGGGAAATTACATTTTTGTATGTTTGTTGGTGTTCTTCTTACTTTGCTTCTTTCCTGTGTTACTATTGTTTCTGCGGGGAATCTAATATAGAAAATTTTATTTCCCTCATTATTCATCCTAGAAACCTGTATCAAATTTATTTTTATTAATTTCAAAGCCTTTTTATTGGTCAATGTCATACGATGGTGAAGACAGCCTTTTGTGTTTCAAATTGGAGGTTATGTTCTATTTCTATTTTGGGTGCATTCACAGTTGAATCTGAAACTGTAAAATCAGACTAATTGCAATATGTTGTTAGTTACTTAAGCAAAGACTCTAGCTGTTGGGAAAAACAAACTTGGCTTACCCAGGATGCATGTTTTCAGCCTGCTATGTTTAAACCACTCCACTTAAGAAAATGTGGGCATGGTCAATTAAAAACATAGAGCACAACTAGAATTTTGCTAGAATATACTTCACCGCCCACTGTTTTATCTTGTGCAAACTGAGACACTCCTCATGTCCATTGGAAACTATTCTGTAGAACAGTCAGTGTCATTGTTCCACAACTGTTTTTGGAGCTTTTTTTTAGTGTTGCAAAGTATTGCTGTACTTCACATATTCACAGAAACAGAAGCAAAAGAAAATGATTTACTATGGGAAACTTCACTAAAATTGCAAAGTAAATCAAACATATTTAAAGTGCCTATCTGAACTATATCAACTATCTTAATAATGTTGCTTCCTCCCTGCTAAAACAAGATCAGCACAGCACATGTCTTGCTTCTATTATTTGGGCTGATTGTAGGTGTTGCCAGCACTCGCCATATGCTCAGAGGCACATGTTACCAAATTCTTTCAAGCTACACAGGAAGTGGATTGCACTGTGAAAGACCAACCCAAATTGTGTTTGCATTTTGACAAATTTGTAGGGCAGTACAATATCACAGAGAGGAGGTCAGGTCTCCTGTTCCCATGCTGCATTCACTATAGCTGCCCAATTTCCCTGCTTTTTAAAGTTTGATAGAAAGATCTGTGGGCTATAGGTATGTTCTTAAACCGCAAGGTTTTTTGCCTATTAGTGAATTTCTCTGCTTTTTAATCCGGGAGGTAAGAAATGGGATCCTGTGGAAATTTGCTGAGAATGGATTGATCAAATTGCATGCTTATTGAGTTCAGTGGGATTTACTCCCCTGAACAGAAAAGGGGGTTAGATTGCAAATTAAAAGGCAGTATGGATAGGCCCTTAAAGAACTCAAATGTGAAGTTTCTGATCTTCTAACAAGAATATGTAACTTGTCCCTAAGATCAGCCTCCCATACCAAAGGACTGAGAAGCAGCCATTGTAACAACAAATTTTTATTTATTTATTTATTTATTACATTTATATACCACCCCATAGCCGAAGCTCTCTGGGCAGTTTACAGCAATTAAAAACAATAAAAACAGATACACAAATTTTAAAACACAAAAAACAATTTAACAACACAATTTAAAAAATAAATAAAAACAATTTAAAAACACGTGCTAAAATGCCTGGGAGAAGAGGAAAGTCTTGACCCGGCGCTGAAAAGATAACAGTGTTGGCACCAGGCGCACCTCATCAGGGAAATCATTCCATAATTTGGGGGCCACCACTGAGAAGGCCCTCTCCCTTGTTGCCACCCTCCCAGCATCCCTCGCAGTAGGCACCAGGAGGAGGGCCTTGGACGTTGAGCTTAGTGTACGGGTGGGTTTGTGTCGGGAGAAGCGGTCCATCAGGTATTGTGGTTCCAAGCCATATTAGGCTTTATAGGTTAAAACCAGCACTTTGAATCGAGCTCGGAAACATACAGGCAGCCAATGCAAGCAGGCCAGAATTGGTTTTATATGTTCGAACCATCTGGTCCCTGTTACCAATCTGGCGGCTGCATTTTGCACAAGCTGTAGTTTCTGAACCATCTTCAAAGGCAGCCCCACATAGAGTGCATTGCAGTAATCTAACTTGGAGGTTACCAGAGCATGGACAACTGAAGCCAGGTTATCCCTGTCCAGATAGGGACGTAGCTGGGCCACCAACCAAAGTTGGTAGAAGGTACTCCGTGCCACCAAGGCTACCTGAGCCTCAAGTGACAGAGATGGTTCTAGGAGAACCCCTAAGCTACGAACCTGCTCTTTCAGGGGAGTGCAACCCCATGCAGGACAGGTTGAACATCCACCATCCAGTCAGAAGAACCACCCACTAGCAGCATCTGTCTTGTCTGGATTGAGCCTCAGTTTATTAGCCCTCATCCAGTCCCTTGTTGCAGCCAGGTACTGGTTCAGCACATTGACAGCCTCACCCGAAGAAGATGAAAAGGAGAAATAGAGCTGCATGTCATCAGCATACTGATGGCAGCGCACTCCAAAGCTCTGGATGACAGTACCCAATGGTTTCATGTAGATGTTGAACAGCATGGGGGACAGAACTGACCCCTGCGGAACCCCATACTGGAGAGTCCAGGGTGCCGAGCAATGCTCCCCAAGCAACACCTTCTGGAGCTGACCTGCCAAGTAGGAGCGGAACCACCGCCATGCAGTCCCTCCCACTCCCAACTCAGCCAGTCTTCCCAGAAGGATATCATGGTCGATGGTATCGAAAGCCGCTGAGAGATCAAGGAGAATCAACAGAATCACACTCTCCCTGTCTCTCTCCCGACAGAGGTCATCATCTTACGGGGCGAGCAAAGCTGTTTCCGTGCCAAAACCAGGCCTGAAACCTGACTAAAATGGATCCAGATAATCGGTCTCATCCAAGAGTGTCAGGAGCTGGCCCGCAACCACTCGTTCAACGACCTTGCCCAGAAATGGAACATTTGCTACCGGCTTATACTTATTAAGATTTTCTGGGTCCAGGGAGGGTCTCTTCAGGAGTCGTCTCGCTACTGCCTCTTTCAGGCAGCCAGGGACTACCCCCTCTCGCAGAGAGGCATTAATCACTTCCCTGGCCCAACTGGCTGTTCCATCCCTGCTAGCTTTTATTAGCCAAGAAGGGCAAGGATCCAGTACAGAAGTGGTTGCATGAACCTGTCCAAGCACCTTGTCAATGTCCTCAAGCTGCACCAACTGAAACTCATCCAAGAAATCGGGACAAAGCTGTGCTCTGGATACCCCGCTTGATTCACCTGCTATAACACTGGAGTCTAAGGCCTGGTGGATGCCAAAGATTTTATCCTGGAAGTGCCTAGCAAATTCATTGCAGCGGGCCTCAGATGGTTCTACCATATCCTTGGGGCCAGAGTGTAATAGCCCGCAGACAATTCTGAAGAGTTCCGCTGGGCCGCAGATTGATGATTTGATAATGGCAGCAAAATGTTTTTTTGCTGTCCTCACTGCCCCTAAAGCACATAGGTGCTTACCAGTGTGTAATTGCATCCACCAGGAGTTCATCTCCATCTGCACTCAAGCCGTCTCCTATATTGTTTCATCGCTCTCAGCTCTGGGGTATACCATGGAGCCGTACAAGGTCTACACAGCAGAGGGTGCTCAGCAGCAATCATGTCAATCGCCCTGGTCATTTCTGTATTCCACAGTTCAACCAGGGTTTCGACAGGAGCGCTAGCCCTATCAGCCGGAAAACTCCCCAGAGGCCTTTGGAAACCATCTGGATCCATTAGTCTCTGGGGGTGGACCAGCTTAATAGGTCCCCCACCCTTGCAGAGGGGAAAAGCTGCTGTAAGTCTAAACTTCAGCAAGCAGTGATCTGTCCATGACAGAGGGACTGAGGTAAGGCCCCCCACATTCAAATCACCATCTCCATGTCCAGTTGCAAAACCCAAGTCTAGAGTATGCCCTGCTGCATGTGTTGGGCCAATGGCATGTTGGGACAGTCCCATGGTTGTCATGGAAACCATGAAATCCTGTTCCGCCCCGGATAAGGTGGCCTCGGCATGGATGTTGACATCCCCCAGAACCAACAGTCTGGTGGATCTCAACAGTACACCCCAGACCACCTCCCTCAGCTCAGCTAGGGAGTCTGTTGGGCAGCAGGGTGGGCGGTACACCAACAGAATCCCCAGTCTGTCCCGCTGACCCAACATAAGGTGCAAACACTCCAGACCAGTAGTCACATGGACAGGGTGCTTGCAGAGGGAGAGGGAGAATATGTAACTTGTCCCTAAGATCAGCCTCTCATACCAAAGGACTGAGAAGCAGCCAATGTAACAACAAATTTTTAAAAGGGATCAAGGAGGATCCAGGAAATAACAGACTGGTGAGTTTAACATAAACTCTCTGGTAAAAGGGGTCGAGGCCCACTCAGCCTTCCATCCATCCGTGGTTGGTAAAATGAGTACCCAGCATATGCTGGGGGGTAAAGAAAGGCCAGGGATGGAACTGGCAATCCCACCCCATATATACGGTCTGCCTTGTAAATGTCGCAAGACATCACCCTAAGAGTCAGAAACGACTCTCACTATAAGTGTGGGGACACCTTTACCTTTTAAGTTTAACATCTACTCCACATAAAATAGTGAAAAGCATTATTTAATATAATATTATCAAGTACATACAACAGAGGTAGATATTGTGGTGCCCTCCAGATATTGTGGACTCCAACTCCCATCAGTCCCAGACAGCCTGGCCAGTGGTCAGGGATGGTGGGAGTTGTGGTTCACAACATCTGGAGGGTACCACATTGGCTACCCCTGATATATCCACCCAATGGATAGAAGTTGGTGTAAAGTGATCTAAGTAAATTTAAAGTAGGGGAAGCCAATGCTGTGTCCTTCAGATGTTGCTGGTCTACAGCTCCCATTATGCCTACCTGTTGGCCATGCTGAATGGGACTGGAAGAAGTTGCAGTCCGACAACATCTGGAGAGCACTATGTTGGCTACCTCGGTGCAAAAGTTATTAGGAGAAAATTCCTGGAGGAAACGCCCTCAGCAACTAAGGAACTCTGTGTCTTGTAGTTCTTGAGTAAGCATGTACCACAGGGAGGCACAAGTCTCTCAAACTACAAGTTCTAGAGTTTCCTGTATTCCCCCCCTCACCTGTTCAGATAAGGGTCTGCGCCAGCATTTATTGCTCAGACTGTTGGTTTTTCTGTTCTTACACTACTTCTGATTGGCCCAGCAGATTCACAAGATCTGAACAGCCCATATAAATACAGGGAAATAGGTTTGCAATAACATCCTCAAGAATTATCTGCAGTATAGCCTATTTTTTTTCTTCATGGTAATGAGCTTGCAACCAGGGCTGGTCCCAATGGTCCTCTGAGCTCAAGTAAAGAATCCTCTTTTTCCACCTTTATGTTGGGTCCTGCCTACAGCAAGGTTCCCCTTAATGCATTATACAGATGCTTGATGTAGGAACTCCAGAGATAGAGTATCCACCACGGATGGCTGTCCAGTCTCTGCTTGAAGATGTCAAGCAAGGGAAACCACCCCCCTCTAGGCAATTGATTCAATTGTCAAACTGCTATCTGCCAATAAGTTTCTCCTAATGTTCATTGTAAATCCTCCTGCTGTAATATAAACCCATTGGATCTACCCTTGCCCTCTGAGGCAGTAGAGGACAAATGTTTGCCCGCTTTTGTGTAGCATGCTAATAGTTACAATTGCACAACACTTCAGCTAATCCCACATTTCAGTCTTCCTAATGTTTGTATCTTCTTATTGTCTCAAATGTAACATAACATAGATAGAGCTCCTCTTCTTGTTTCCTGTTCTGAATTCCTGTTCTCCCACTAATCTGTCACTGTCAGGTGAGTAGATTGTTCTGTCTGAGTAGAGAACATATTCCAAAGGTATTGTTGTGAACTGAGTTCTGTAAATATCAAAAATCATGAAATCTTCCCAGAGAATGCAGTGTTTCCATTATACCATTGCATTTGCTGTATATATTCTTTGATATTTGGCATGAAAATTAATCTCTTGGAAACCATTAAAACTAATCAACATATTTCACTGGGTAGATAGATTGTCTAATAAATAGTTAATTCAGGGCCAGCCTGTACACGATGGGGAAGAACTATGATTGGATCTCCCAACTTTTTAAAAAACTGAAATACAACCACTGAGGGCTGCCAAATGATCAGACCCAGAGCAACAGTAAGGGTGTAGAGAATAGGGTGAGGCAATGGGTGTTTAAAACCTTTATCCCTGCACTGTTTTCCTTACCAAAATTGCCTTCTCCATGTTTCTGTTTCTCTTGCAAAGGGACAAATACAGGGAGTGTTTTTTCTTCAGTTGTTAGGCAAACTGCAGCCTGGATATGTGTGTGATTTTGATCAGGAGAATGGGGAGTAGGGTTTAAAACCCTCTTTCTCTGGGTGACTGCTCTGAACAAATTGGCATCCCAAGCAGCTGCATTTTAGTTAAAAACACACACACACACACACCAGGAGATCCAGTCCCAGATCTCCTGCTGTATTCCATGTAGTTTGGCCCTCAGTTACTAAAGAGATTAGTAACAAATGTTTTCCAAAAAGTCAAGCACCTGTTCATGAATATGAAGCATATGTTGCAAGATGGGCCAGCAATGGTTTGACCATTCATTTAGAAATCTGTTTTTGAATCTCTTTTTGAGTTATATTAGAAATATATCCTCCCAGACACAGGCTCTGTAATGGACCACCTGCACTACCTGTAACATGTCAGATCTTTATGACTACTCCCCTTCTGTTTTTGCAGTTTCAATCAGAGAGCAATAAAAGGGGTTTGGGGAGGCTGACTGGCTAATTTTATCTTGATGGGTCAGGGAGACGTGTGTGTGTGCCCTGTGGTTTTTGAACTAAGCAATCCAAATTCTCAGTTTTGTTAACTATGAAAGCGTATTATTTATTTATTTATTTATTATTTATATCCTGCCCTTCCTCCCAGCAGGAGCATTCATTATCCCTTTCTGATGATCAAAGTTAAATGTTACAAAGAAGGTTGTTAATGTTTCCATAGTAATGATGAAGGTTCAAATCTTATCAAGAAAGAAAATAAGCTGTTTTTAGAAGTATTCTTTTAGGTGGGAGTTGTAGAGACCATGAACAGTAGACACAGACAAGGGCCTGGCTTTTACCCAGCATGCTGTTTTAAACTTATTTTTATTTTTACAAAGTGAATATACTCCTAAATAATTGCTTTATTATTATTAGAACTCTGTGTTCATTCTGATCTGTATTTCTTATATTTGCTTCAGCATGTTTAGTAGCACACATTCATCTATTACTTTTTATTATATTGATTTGTACCGAAATATTTAACAAGCAAAAGGAAATCTAATGAACTGCTGGCATTTTTTGGCCACTGTTTATGTTTGAACATTTCTCCTTCTTCCTGTAGAAACTTCCGTATCCTCTTCCTGTGTCCCTGCAAAGGATTGTACAATGCTGAACAAGAAATGCTACATAGGCAGTACTCCACCTTTCTCCTTCCTGCAGGGATATCCTTTTCCTTGTAGAGATGTTAAGAATGTAATGTTCCTATAAAAGTGTTTGCTCATTATTTTGCCTCTGTCCATTTCTGAATTCATGAACAGATAAAGTAAAATGTATTTGCAACCACACATCATTCCTTTGCTGTATGAAAAGTTCACTGTCAAAATTGGATTAAAAAATTAAAATAAATCAAAATGACTTGAGTCCGGGATCTTATCAAGAGTGCAAGCCCAAGACAAATGAGAAAAGGGTGGGTAAGCTTTTTCTCTTAATTGTTTCAATTGAATGAACAGGAAAAGGGGTTGGGGAGAAGGGTGGATTTCTACCTATCTGACACCAGAATGATATCAACTCCATTATACGTTTGTCAGTTGCAAGCAGAACTTTGAGGCTGTTATACCTTTATTTTCCCTCTGAACCTTGGTTAAGCTTCCGACTTCTTGCTAGGCCCAGGAATATATTAGGTTGAGGTAATTAATTCTATTATCATTACATTATATGGTGGCCTTGGTGGGGCCGGGTGAGCCCTCTGGGACTTTGTGCCTGTCCTGTTTAGATACTAGTGGTGTGGACAGATGACAAGGTTTTGCTAGAAAATGTCTAAATCACCATAACTTAGTTGACAGTGATCCTTTTTCAAGTGTCAGTGCACGCTAATTGTTACCTCTGAGACAGAAGTTGCATTTATTTGAATTTAGTCTCGTATCAAAAACAAAGCATATGGCATTTGTTGTATTAAAGAAGGGCATGCAAACTTCTGCAAGGAATTGAAGGTCTAGCAGATTATAATGTGGCTTGATGGGAGGATAGGAATAAAAATTAAAGCCAGACTGCTTATAAGGCTCTTATCCTAATTCCAGGATCTTAGACTTTACTAAAGCAGGGGTGCCTTGACAGGAGTTTAGATTCTTGTTGACACAGAAGCTGCCTTTTAAGTTCCAGGCAGACTCTTCACCCTTTCCTGATGATTTTGTAACAACAACAACAACAAAAACCTTCTTTTTTAGGATTTCTGATATCATTTACATGTAGTCATATATAGCATGCAACTTTTACATTGGCACTTGTATTTTGATATCAGTTACTTGAAATCAATGTAGCATGCACATTTTACATTTGAACATTTATTATTATGGTTGTTTGGAAACCCGCTAGGAGAAAGCTGCAGTGGGTCCAAATATTGGTGACAGCAGCATATCCTCAGTCTCTGTGCTTATGGGGAACTGGATTAGCTGCCATGGAATAGTAGTTGGTAAAGAGTACTTACTCATAAATGATTTACTCCCTTTCTTTGCAGAAGGATGTGCACAGCAGTGAGATATTAGGCCACAGGCCTTCAAGGAGGTAAGAGGAAGCCCCCAGCTTAAGCTGCTCAGGGACATGTGTCCCTCCCCAGTTAGACTTGAGGTACTACGAACTTCGCTTACTGGCTACCCGGTTTAAAGGGAGGTTTGTCTGTGTTATGGTGTTTTTCTTTTGGTTTCCTGATCCCAGATTCCAACTCCCGGCTGGCCTTCAGGGCATACAGTCTTAAATCTGTCGTAGTTATGGCCCTAGGATGCAGAGGGCATATTACACCTGATTCACCACCAGTCCTGTTTAAGGGGTCAGGCAGTGATGGGTTTATACTGGATAGCCTGGGATAGTGCGCTGGACTTCATTCAACATGGTGCATGCCTATGATAGAGATGCCTTATGCATTTTTATGTGGCAGAGCATTATCTATGGACTGCTATATTTCTCACATGGAGTGCTGCAGCTCCTTCTGGGGGGGGGGCAGTCATGGCTTCCAACTCCCGGCTGGCCTTCATGGCCTACAATCTTCAATCTGTTTTAGTTATGGTGGTAATTGCCAGGGACAGAGTGTAAAGATGTACAGTTGGGCAGAATTCTTGGCCCCTTCCTGGCCACCCCAGTCGGGTAGGGCCTTAAAAGGCAGTGGGCAAATTATGCCTGATTCACAACCAGTCTTATTTAAGGGGTCAGGCAGTAACGGATTCATACCTGATAGTCTAGGAATTGTGCTCTATGCTTCATTTAACATGGTGCCCACATGTGGCAGAGCATTGCCTATGGACTGCTATAATTCTCGCATGGAGTGCTTCAGATCCTTCTGGTAGGGGGCAGTCAGGAGACAAGTGGACTCAGAAACAGTGGGGCACTATCTGTATGATGGGCTGTTCATCGGTTGGGCAGATTTTGGGGTGCATGTTAGCACCTGAGGTCACAGCTTATAGTATGGATATGTAACTGGGGGTTCCCTTGAAAACTGGGAATATGGAGGATCCTGCCCCAGTGTTCACCTTTCTGGGTATCAAGATTGGCTCTGTGCCAGTGTTCACCTCCTGGGTATCAAGATTGACTCTGCGGCCCAGGGCTGCAAGGTGCACAGGGACATGCTTTAACTGTTGCAGATTAGGATCCTGGAGTTTTTCCACTTCTAGCTAAGGCACAGGGTTTTCGAGATCATTCCACGGATGTTAGGGTCCGGTGCATGTTGGCTGGGTGGGCTAGGGAGCACCCAGCTGCCTCGATCACCGCCGTCCTATATCTCCAGAGCTTTTAGAGAAACTCATGAGCCAATGGTCAGCAGTATGCTCTTCCAACCACGAAATCCAGCTATTTCGAGCAGTGTCCCTTACATTATTTTGGGGGCATTTCGAATTGGAGAAGTAGTGGCTGGGTCTAAGTTGGACCAGTCACAGCGTGCCCTCTTAATTTCAGATATCAACATGAAAGCAGGCAGCGCTTACCTTACGTTACGTAGGTCTAAGACTGACCAGAGGGGTAGGGGACGGACTGTTATTTTAGCTCCTTCCCCTTTGCCACACATTTGCCCAGTGCAGGCCCTGCAAACCTTTATGACAGCTAGAGGAGCAGTGAGTGGATATTTATTTGTTCACAGGAACGGTGATCCTCTCACTAAATATCAATTTTGGGCACTTACTAAGAAGGCTCTGCACGGATTAGGAATAGACCCATCAGTTTTTGGGACCCACTCTTTTAGAATTGGAGCGGCTTCCACAGCAGCGGGACTGGGTTTCCCACGGGCCAGGCTGCAAGCTGTTGGCAGATGGGCTTCTGGGGCATATAGGAGTTACGTCCGCCCCATGAGTGGGCATGGTAATATGGAAGCCTAATGGTGTTGCCTTGTTTTGGCAGGTTGCCGGAGGGGGATGGAGCAGATGCGCATCCTAATCTGCAGCCACAGCATGATTTTCTGGGCGGGCCATAGGGCTGCGTCGTCTCGAATGGGCTCACAGCTGGGGCTCAGTCAACAGCTACTGTACAATGGCTTGGCCGGCGAGGAATGCGCTGGGATGGGCTCCTACCCGCCCTGTTCCGGCAAGGGTTAGTGCGTGAAGTTCCTCACAGTTTGGTCATTCACCTGGGAGGTAATGACCTGGGTTTACTTAAGGGCAGGGCCCTTACTGTTCAGGCATGTAGCGACATGCGCGTTATAAGGCAGTGTTGGCCTTCAGTTTGTCTGCTTCGGTCAGACATACTGCCACGTAGAGAATGGCGGGATGTTTGGGAACCCAGGAGGATAGACTGGGCATGTAAGAGGGTCAACCGACAGATTCGGTTGGCGCTTCTTGGGGATGGTGGGTTGCCTATTCCACATCCATTGATACAGCATTCTAGGGTTGAACTCTATAGGGCTGATGGTGTTCACCTGTCAAACACAGGGAACGACATATTTTTACAAGACCTGCAGAGGAGTCTGCTGGAAGTTCTACGCAGTGGGGAAAAGGGGACTAAATAGAGATTTGTCCCCTTTTTGTGGCGGTAAAGTGCAGGAGGGGAAATAGGTAATGACAGCTAGGTGGCCCCCTTAGGCACCTTTCAAGGTGATTGGTGGTTCCGGAGGCCTGTCTGTCAGGGTTTTACGGCCCGAGGGCAGAATATGGGCTGCTTTTGGGGCCAACTTACCTCATCCACCCGAGGGTTCTATGGCCCGGGGGGGTGGTGACGTGGGAAGGCCTCCCTACTCACCTATAAGGTGTGGCCGGGGCAAGGGGTAAGCAAAAGGGGCTTGCCCTTTGCCCCAGTAGGGGCTGGTCGCCTATAGTTAGTTCCTGCACTTAGGTTTCACCTCTGCAGGTCGCTTTAAACGTTCTTGTTTGTTATTTAATAAAGTGGCCCTTTATTCAACCATAGCTGCTGTTCTCTGCGTATTATTTCACCCGTCGACCGCAAGTGCAGCTTACATCAAGTGTGCATAAGACTGCAGTCTTAGCATACACAAAAAATGTAGGCAGATATGCAAAAGTTGTAGATGTGTGTTTGTATCTGCAAAAACATTTTTTTCTGAAACTGTGTCTAAAAATAAATTTATTTTATGGATTTTATAATTTTCTGTGACATCGTGTGTCAAATCAGATTTTTTTTCTGTGACCCTGTTGGGATCTAGATTTGTTTCTAATGTATGTGATCTATCCTAAATCCCTGCCAGGAGCTATAGGTAACTAGCATAACCTACAATGTGGAGTGCTCAGTTGTGCCAAAGGAACTTTAAGACCAGAAGACAAACCAATAATTCATTGTAAATTAAGATTATATGTACATTTTTAAAAGTCTCATCATTATTCAGAACATTAGTGAGAAACTTTTTCAGACTGAGAGACGCCTTTGCTGCTGGGCAACCTTCTGCCGGGGATTAGGAGAGACACATGCCAGTGGTGGGTGGGGCCAGAGTAGGGTTGTAAAGTCTAAAGTTTTCACCAGGAGACTCTGTTTTTTGGGGGTCCTCTCCAGGTGAGTTACCTTAATCTCCAGACTCTTAGCTTTAATTAAAAAAAAAAAGTTTCTAGGTGGTCTGGTTCAAAAGGTATAAACCAAAATGTCAGCCGCCACCCCACCCCCCACAACTTCTGGTAGTACCGGCTGCTCTAATCCCTGCCCTTTCAGGTTTTTAGCCAATAAGTAAAGTCAGGGTTGTGATTGACAATATTTGTTGATGACCAGGCAATAGCTAAACCCCATTTCAAGTTCAGATAAGTTTCCTTTTTCTGCTTGTCTCATAACGGTAAATATATCGCTTTCAGCAGCATAAAGAGTACTCTATTTGTACAGGACTGGGACTTGATTCTGCGTAAACATGCATAGGATTGCACTACAACAGGAGATCACAGCAGGATCTTGGTAGACATAAAAATGTACATGCAGGTTTTTTTTAATTACTTGCAAAAATGACATAAACATTTTATCTTTCAAATATTTTTGAACAGAAGTTTTAAAATGTACATGTTGCAGTGTTATACTTTTCTAATGAAGGAGTCAAACAAGTTTAAATTTTACTGGACTGTTGAAGAGGGCACTTTATTTTTCTTATTCATAACCTGTTTTGAAAACCTTCCTAATATGAAGCTTTTCTGGGAGTAAAGCTGCAATGCTAATTCCACATAGCTGGCAGCTAACCCCATTGAATTCAGTAGGGCTTACGTTTGAGTAGACATGGTTAGGATTGTGCTGAAAATCAATGGGACTTTTGAGTAAACATAGAAAAGGATTGTGTTATAAATCTTTCTCTTCCCCTCCAATCTTTTTTTTTTTTTTAGCAGGCAGGGCTTACTTAAGTGTCACTGCTTTTATTTGGCAGGAAACTAATACTTATTTTTTTAAAAAAATGTTCTGCAATGGCCAACTGGTTTTGACAATAAACTATTATATGGTGTATGTATCTTTACTTCTCCAGTGTGTGTGTATATGGAATATTTCCAACAACCCTGTCAAGTATGGTTGGAAACTAAGGCAGCTCACAACAGGAAATAAACCATTTAAAATCTAATAACCATAAAACAAATATAAAACAGTTGCCAAACATCTTGATGTGGCAAGATTCTAAATTTTGGATTGGGTTAGTGAAGTTCCTTATCACTGAATTGCAGTCCTGTGCATGCTTCCATATCTGAGTAAGCCCCATTGAATACATTGGGACTTGCTTCTGAGTAAACATGCATAGGATTGCACTGTAAATACCTTTACGGGTTGTGTAAATAATAAACATATTTGACATCCATGCTTATATAAATATTTCTTCATACTATATCTTGATATGTATGTGATTTCACACTATGGTTGTAAATTATTATTTACAAATTATCATTTCCTCTACATTTTAAGTGTGCCCTTCTTCCTTGGGGTGGTCGTGGTCCCCATCTGTTGTTTTCACCCTGAGGGGCAGATTAGGCTGAGAGATGGTGCGTAGCTCATGGTCACCCAGTAAACTTTGTAGCTTATTTCCATTTAAAAATTCAATTAAAATGCAATAAAATTAATATGCAGGCCAAGTTTATGAAGTAATTCAGTTCCATATAATACATTTGAAGCACATCCAACTCGCATTTAAAGTGCATGACTTCCCCCAAATAATCCTGGGAAGTATAGCTTCCCCCTCACAGTTATAGTTCCCACCACCCTTAACAAACTACAGTTCCCATGATTCTATAGTGGGATTCATGTGCTTCAAATGTATGTTGAATATGCTTTAGATGCATAGGTGTGGACCTGCTTTAGCATGCTCTGCATTCATTCATGAATTGGGGGAAAAAATTAAAATATACTTTTTTTAAGCAGGGCTATAGCTCAGTGGTACGGCACATGCTTTGCATGCAAAGGTCCAAAATTCAATCTCTGGAAGAGAATGTTGCCTGGAATCCAGGAGAGCCAATGCTAGTCCATGTCATCAGTACTGAGCTAGATGATACCAAATGGCCTGACTCGGTATAAAAAAGGAAAGAAACCCAGGGGCCACAGTGACTCCAAAATTTATTAAAGTATTTTATTTACAACATTTATATACCACTTTATTGTCAAAAACCCCAAAGCGGTTTATAGAAGGAATTAAAACAATAAAATTATTGGCAAAACAGTTAAAGACAGGTATTTAAAAACATTCAAAATAATAAAACCAACAATGAGTTAAAAACAGATAAAAAAATATAATAGCTTCTACAGGCCTGGGTAGGCTTGCCTAAACAAAAATGTTTTTAGCAGGTACCAACATGAATACAATGAAGACACCTAATATAAATAGGCAAGGAGTTCCAAAGCGTAGGTACTGCCACACTAAATGATGAATTTCTTACAAGAGCAGAACAAGTACTATGTGGAACCTATAACATGGAAAACACACCTTGAACTTGGCCTGGTAGCCAGCAACCAGTGCAGATTTCAGAGGAGAGGTATTATGTGCTGATAGGGTCTCACTCATGTCAGCAATTGTATCGCAGCATTCTGCACTAACTGCAGTCCCCAAATCAGGTTGTGCTGCCTGGGGATTTGTGTGACTTTGACTGACTGGCTCCCAGGATTTTTTTTAGTTTTGGTTATGAACCCTGACTGGTTGTGAGATGCTGAGTTTTCGGCCTTACTCATAGGGATCTTGCTGTGGTTGTTATGGTATTGCATTTAGGAAATCATCACTGTCTTTTGTTTTTGTTTTTCTGTTTGCATTTCATTTACTGCTAACCTTACTCCCTTGCATCAGCTCAACACCCTTAAACCCACTGATGATCATCTTATTTGCATAATGGTTTGTTTCTTGCCCAATAGTGGTAAAAGATAATTCACGTACTGGGAAGTGTGGCTTCAATTGCTGCTGTTTATTTTATTATTTATTTATTAGATTTATTAGATTTATATCCCACCCTTCCTCCCAGTAGGAGCCCAGGACTACACCCGATCTACTGCCTATGAACGTAGACCAAACCATGTGTGTTTTCTCTCTGACAATTATTACTCACTGGAATTGGGTTGGCTGTCAAAGTGAGTTTATAGCAGTCTACAGAGTAGGCAGGAAAGAGTAAAGAATTTTATCAGATCTCTCTCTGCAGTGGAGGGTCAAGTTTGTAAAGAAGTTTGGAGCAGCCATGTTAAAAGGCAGGCAGGGCATTCCAGGAAGGGGGCTGCTAACCCTGCTTTGATATGGATATTGTTGCAGAGGATCCCTAGTCAAGCCTTACCAACAGCACAATCCTAACAATATCTACTCAGAAGTAACTCCTGTTATGTTCTATGGGGCTTAGTCCCTTAGTAAGTGTGTTTAGAATTGTAGCCTTCAGGGGCATCCATCTTTACTCCTGAGTGCTCCCATCTAACATCTCCACAACTCTAGGCTTTCTTCCTACAGTGGCCTTCTGGTGACTGGCCTGGCCTGAGGGCACTTAACCCCTTCTTGCCAGAAGCAGGTAGGCTAGATTAAATGTTCCTTACCCAGGCTCTTTAGCAGGTAAGAAGGTATGATCCTGTCACTTCAGCTGGACCTGGAAACACCCTCATTTAGCTAAGATTTCTATCTTAATTTCCAATCAGAGATTTTTTTTTTTGAGTGGTATGCTTCAAGCAACTGTGGTTGCTACTTAATGTATCATACTTAATGACATCACTAGGGCCTGCCCCTATGATGTCACTAGGGTACACCCCCATGACACCACTAGGGTCCGCCCCTGAAATCTTAGTGTTTGGGATGCTTCTGATCTGGCAACCCTAGGCCAGAGACAAAAGTGGTTGGAGCAGCAAATGCACATGTTACCTTTGTACATTAGGATTGTTTTACACATGCTCTCGCACAACATTCTATCCTCCATCCAGGCAAGCAAGATGTATTATCAGAGTTCAAGGATGCATTCCAGGCAAGCAGGCAGAACATCCAAAGAGGGTGCAAAACATAGATGGTGACGAG
Source organism: Rhineura floridana (assembly GCF_030035675.1). Taxonomy (NCBI): domain Eukaryota; kingdom Metazoa; phylum Chordata; class Lepidosauria; order Squamata; family Rhineuridae; genus Rhineura; species Rhineura floridana. Next base: position 55,319,995 of record NC_084487.1, read on the forward strand.
TGTGGCCTGGGAAGAGGAGGAATGGCTGATGTGGAAAAGTAGCCTGGAGGGAACACCAAGGGCTAGACAGAGAGTCCTGGAGGGCCACATTTAGCCCCTGGAACTGAGGTTCCCCAACCCTGGTTCACAAAATAAGATTTCTGTTGAGCTCAATTTTTCTCTTTTAATCAAATTTCTTATTCAGTTTACCACATCCCCAGTATTAATAGGTGTCAGGAATAGCAAGGATTAAACCAGGAGCTTCCTGGCCTGTACATTGCTGTCCCTGGCTTGTGGTGACCACTCCAAGATGCACAATGAAAGCAAACTGGGCAATATTTTCCTCCCAGGCTCTAACATGGCTCCATTTTCCAGGCAGCTCATTTGTTCTCTCTGGCTTGGCTATATATGCTAAGCCGGGTTCTTCTATGTTGGCAATGGCCAGATTCTGTTCTTATCTGTATTATGCCATGCATCTCAATCCAAAGCATGTTTACACAAAAGTCACTTTCAGTTCAATGGTAATGATTACTCTCTAGTAAATGTGTTTAGCATTACAGCCTAGTCTCAAGAGCATTTCCAGATGACCTTTTTATTGAGCATTCATCCTGAATTGTTTGCAGGGATTATTATTATTAGTAGTAGTAGTAGTAGTATACTATAATGTTGACTATTTATTGAACATTACTGTGATTTGTTTGCAGGGAAGGTAGACAAAGCAATGTTATCACACACTTTTCAATGCATTTTCGCATCACTTTTCTTATCATAAATTGTATGATCTTTTTGGGAAGCAGGTTTGTTGTGCAAGAGTTCCAAACTAGATTTAATTGTACAGCCTGAATTTGCCATTATGTGATTGACTCCCACTCCAAAATAGCAACAGTCTGGAAGCACCCTAATTGTCACACTTGCCTGTCTATTTTTCACTTACCTATCATTTTGCTTTCCCATTCTCTTAGTCTTCCAGCTTCCGTGGCCAGCTGCCCACTTGCTTCTTCCCTGCATCTCTGTTCTGTCCTGCTTTGGACAAATTCCTCAACTTGGACCCTGGTCTTTGCTCAGCTGTGCCGTTAGAATTATCCTCCTGTGCTATGTTTATGCAGCTGTTCTCCCTAGATGTTACCTCATGTATGAGTAACTAATACGCTGCTCTCCAGATGTTAGGGACCAAAACTTCCATCATGCTGGCTGGGCCTGATAGGAGATGTAGTCCAAAACATCTGGAGAGCACTGCTGTAGGGTTTGCACAGCACACCAGGGCACTTTTGTTTTTATAACAGTACTCACTGGAATGGAGTACCAGCACTTTTTTTTTTTTTTTGCTGCTGCTGCTGCTGCTGCTGCTGGCAACCTTTTTGTGCACGTTTATCAAGTTATGAGTATCGGGCCAGCATCTCAGTTTTTACCAAAAAAGCACTGCCTAATTTCTAATTCTGTTGGGATTTGTATTTCCAGCTCACTATGTGTTTGGCTGCTGGTAACCCAGCACATTTCTATTTCATCCTTCATTATAGACTCAAAAGAATTAATCTCCAAAATGAAATTTCCACTTAGTACATTATACAACAAAATGAAGAGGACTACTAAAGTTGAGGAGGTCATATCAGAAGTTGCACCTTTTTCAATTTAGAGAACAAAGAGGAAAGCTGGATGAAAGATTATACACAAAAAGCACAAAGGACAGGACAGTCCGTTACATCAATAATAGGTTTCCATGTTTTCTATAATCTACCTTGTCTCCGAGTTTCTTGGAACACAAGAACTCAAATAAAAATGTAATACTCAGAGTAGACCCATTGAAATTAATGGACATAAGTAAGTCATTACTCACTTAGATCGGTTTATTTTAATGGATCTACTCTGAGACTCAGTTGAATGCCACCCATATTGTATTATTTACTTTTGTTTATTTAAAATATTTCTTACCTGCTTCTCACCATTAAAAATATTCCCAGGGTGGACTGCATAAACATTTAAAACATTATACATAATAAAATGGAAGAATGCAAACACAACTCTTGGATGAGACCGAATATCTGGATCCATTTCAGTCGGGTTTCAGGCCTGGTTTTGGCACGGAAACAACCTTGCTCGCCCTGTATGATGACCTCTGTCGGGAGGGAGACAGGGGGAGTGTGACACTGTTGATTCTCCTTGATCTCTCAGCGGCTTTCGATACCATCGACCATGATATCCTTCCGGGAAGACTGGCTGAGTTGGGAGTGGGAGGGACTGCATGGCGGTGATTCCGCTCCTACTTGGCGGATCAGCTCCAGAAGGTGGTGCTTGGGGAGCATTGCTCGGCACCCTGGACTCTCCAGTATGGGGTTCTGCAGGGGTCAGTTCTGTCTCCCATGCTGTTCAACATCTACATGAAACCATTGGGTACTGTCATCCAGAGCTTTGGAGTGCGCTGCCATCAGTATGCTGATGACACGCAGCTCTATTTCTCCTTTTCATCTTCTTCAGGTGAGGCTGTCAATGTGCTAAACCAGTGTCTGGCTGCAACAAGAGACTGGATGAGGGCTAATAAACTGAGGCTCAATCCAGAGAAGACTGAGATGCTGCTAGTGGGTGGTTCTTCTGACTGGATGGTGGATGTTCAACCTGTCCTGCATGGGGTTGCACTCCCCTGAAAGAGCAGGTTCATGGCTTAGGGGTTCTCCTAGAACCATCTCTGTCACTTGAGGCTCAGGTAGCCTCGGTGGCACGGAGTGCCTTCTACCAACTTCGGTTGGTGGCCCAGCTACGTCCCTATCTGGACAGAGATAACCTGGCTTCAGTTGTCCATGCTCTGGTAACCTCCAAGTTAGATTACTGCAATGCACTCTATGTGGGGCTGCCTTTGAAGATAGTTCAGAAACTGCAGCTTGTGCAAAATGCAGCAGCCAGATTGGTAACAGGGACCAGATGGTTCGAACATATAAAACCGATTCTGGCCCACTTGCATTGGCTGCCTGTATGTTTCCGAGCTCGATTCAAAGTGCTGGTTTTAACCTATAAAGCCTAACATGGCTTGGAACCACAATACCTGATGGACCGCCTCTCCCTACACAAACCCACCCGTACACTAAGCTCAACGTCCAAGGCCCTCCTCCAGGTGCCTACTCCGAGGGAAGCTGGGAGGGTGGCAACAAGGGAGAGGGCCTTCTCAGTGGTGGCCCCCAAATTATGGAATGATTTCTCTGATGAGGTGCGCCTGGTGCCAACACTGTTATCTTTTCGACGCCGGGTCAAGACTTTCCTCTTCTCCCAGGCATTTTAGCATGTGTTTTTTAATTGTTATTTTAAAAATGTGTTTTTAAATTTGTATATTTGTATATTTGTTTTTATTGTTTTTAATTGTTGTAAGCTGCCCGGAGAGCTTCAGCTATGGGGCGGTATACAAATGTAATAAATATCAACAACAACAACACACAATAATGTAGTTCTAATTAACTTAACTAAACATTGCCTTCTACATTCTCATACAATCTAGTCACTTGAACCAAACTTGACACTTCAGGCTAGCACAATGTGTCTAGTGATTCCTTGCAAGAGCTTCAGTATTAACACACCGCTGTCTCTTCCTTCTTGCATCAGGGCAGACATAGATTAAATTCTGGATAAGGAAGGGTCTTCAACAGGATTCTAAAATTGGCAGTCCCTTCATTGGGACATCTCCCTCTCCCTCTCTTTTTAATGTACTAACATGTTTAGACTTGTTTAGTTTCCAGGGTTTTGTGTTCTTGTAATATATTCCATCAAAAAGTAACATAGAGGGCTCTACTTTTTTCAGCTTCAGATTCTTCTTACTTTCATCTTTCAGACTCTTTCATCTCCCTAGTCTTTCTGTCTCTTGGTTTGTGCCTTTTGTTTTGATTTACAATTTTACAGTTTTGTTTCTCCTCCCCTGAGCAGTAAGAAACAAGCTAGACTCTGCAAGGTTAGTTTCCTTCAACTGGAGAGGAAGGAGCAGTTCTTTAGTACATTTTACTGTGTCAGCTCCAGGCTACTGTAGAGGGCTGTTGATCGGGCCCTTCTGGAGATCTGCAGTACTTTGGATCTAGTAGAGTACTACTCATCAATGGGCCTATTGTTGATGCGTAGGCGCATTTGCCTGAATGGGCTCGATTGGGAGGATGCTTGTAAGCACGTTCAGGCAAGGAACTTGCAAGCCCCTTTCAGAACTTTGTGCTAAATACATCAAGGTTGGGGACTGAGAGAGTGTGCATGGAATGCATGGAGACAGTAAGGGAGGGGTTGGCACATATGGCCCAGTCCCGCTATACACTGTTGCCCTTGTGTATCCATGATGAAGAGGACCAGTGTGTTAATTAGTTGTGTGACTATGTACAGTGGGGTTTACTCCCAAGAGGCCAGGATGGTAGGTATGTCCAATTCTAGACAGTTGAACTTACTTCCAGGTAAATATCCTTAGGATTGCTGGGTAAATTGCGGGTGAGTTCCAGTGATTTCCGTGGGCCTTTGTCCCAACTAAGTTGGAATCTCAAGAAGACTGGACCCCAAGCCCAGGAAGAAAGACAAGACAACAACTTTATCCCAACTTTATTAAACTAAGTTGAGGAGATCTATTCTGAAGAGATGAATTCTTCAAGATCCCAGTGCATCTTTACCTAGGCCTTTCTGATAGATAATTGCTAAAATACCAACAATATGAACTCATCCTGAGCTCCAAACAAAAGGTGGAGGAAGACACTACAGAGAGAAGGCAAAAACATATTTCCCCTATTTTGAGCTTAGCAGGGAAAAATCCTTCACAGCTTCAGTTCAGTTCAGGCAACTAAGCCTACACTGTCAGGTTAAACAGTGTGTTGGGCATTTCTTTGGCTATGTCTGAGAAGGATCCAACAGAAAGAGACATCTTGTCTGGTCTTCTTTTGTTCTCATTTAAGTAGTCAATGTGCATCTGGTGGTCTATACCACTTATTTTATTTAGCCTTTAGCCTTTCCTAGGGGTTTTGTTTGTTTGTTTGTCTGTATGGAGGACCACACAGTCATATGAGTCTCCAGTTGCAATCTGAAATGGTACATCACAGACCTAGGAAGGCTGAATGGACTACTACTTATCAATAGGCCTGTTGTTGAGTCATGATCACTCATGATGGTTGTTATTAACACTGTCCTATCTATTTGCCTTGAATTGGAACCTGCAAGGTACCTGCAAGGGAAAGAAAGATGTGAGCACACTAGTTGTCTACAGCAAAGTGTTTTCATTGGGCACACCTAGAGGGGCAACGGGTTGATCTGCCGATCAGTTGTGAAATCTCTTTGAAGCAATTTTTTTTTAAATGCACTCACCACCAGAGTTTACAGTAAAAAGGGGCAGGGCTTGACTAGCGCTGTGTGCTCCCCCAGAAAAGAGAGGTGGAGACGCATTGGAACCAGCAGAATAGTAGGTTTGTCTCTACCCAAAGATTAATGTTAGAGACATAGCGACATGATGAGAAAAACAGCATCTGCAAAAAAATAAAAGAAATATTGTACACTTTCTGCAAGTAGAAAATAGAAAACTGAATGCTAGGGAGACCATTCAAGCAGGTGATCAGTCACCTGCAGCCAAAAGCAAAGCCATTTTGAAATGCAGGTTTGGCACTTCAGCGAGGTTTAGACTGAGAAATTCTTGCAAATGGAACTTTTGTTAAATCATGTCATTGCTTATCATGTCAGCAGAAAGAGATGGAGAAAAGGGAGGGGTAGAAAGAGAGAGGGGAGAAAGGCAGCGGCAGCAGTAGTGTAGTCGCAAATTCAGAAGTGCAGGGTCCTTTCATTATACTCACAGCCATACCACTTCCCCCCTTTTTTGCTGCTGGGTTGAGAATGAGATCCTTCAAGACGTCCCTAGGAGTCAATCAGCATGAAAGAGGAAAGGGTTAGCTACTGAGAAGAGTATTCTCAGTAACTGACTATCCTCCTTTCACTCCAATCAGCAGGAAAGGACAAGGAAGCATGTTGGAAGACTCTTCTCACTGGCTAACACATTCCCCTTTCATGCTGATTGGCTCATAGGATGCTGGAGATATAGGGACCCTGCTGGGATCCTGCTCCCAAAAAAGTAAAGGGTCTAGGACCCCCCAAGACCCTGGATGACAACATTACTGGGTGTCAGAAAGAAAGAGTGGCTCCACCCTACCTTGGCTCTTGTCTGCCTATAATTGGTTCCAGCCACTGATTGATGTTTCCTGAATGACAATAAATATTAGCGTTCGTAAGATCCAGCAGTAAATCTGAAGCATACAGGTGATCTTGCATTTGGTATTTTCTCTAGCCCTGATGAACACACAGTGCTTCTAATGTATGCACAGTTATGATGGGTGTCTTCAAAAGATACAGTCTAGTCAGTCACCATTATTAACGTTACTTTTTTTAACATACCACTTTAACAGTCATGGAGCATCCTGGGAAGAGTAGTTTGTTAAGGGTGCTGACCTCACAGAATTACAATTCTCAGCATCCTTAACAAATGACAGTTCCCAGGATTCTCCATAACAAAGTGGTATAAGACTGCTTTACATGTATGATATGCACATGGCTTAATGCACAAAAGAGAATGCCTTTCCGTTTCAAACAATACATGTTCAGTGCATCTTTATCCATCATTGTTAGGAAATAGTCACATGTTGTCCCTCTCTCACATTATGTCTGCACACTCCTTAATGTAATCTACTCCTTTGTAAAATTAAACATTGTAAGAAGTCTTAAGGATTTGTATGGAACAGATTCTTCCACAACTGGTATGCTTTCTGTACATAGTACTGGAAGCATTTCTCAAAGATTTGTTCCAGGACACAATCATTTCTGGCTTTCTCAAACCATGCTCCATGGCACTTTGTTCCTGGAATAAATGGTACTGCATGTAAATGTATAATTATATTGGCATTTTTGTTTTGCTCACATTGGTCAATGCTAATGTTAGAAAGCACTTACCCTGTGGGTAAGACAGGCTGGAGCAGTATCCACTGCCTGGAAGCACCAGGCAGACAAACAAGGCCAACTTGCAAGGCTTTTTTTCTTCTAAAATTGCAGACCACAAACAGTGATAGAACATAAACTGTTTCAGTCTAGACAGGATAAAGAAATGGAGGCACACTTTCCATTTCTTCTGGAGGAACCAGCATCTTTTCTCCTAATGTGGATCCATAGTATTTTTTTAAAAAATCACCATGTTTTACTAATACATTTTAATTATTCATGCAGCCTGATCCTATGCATGTTGTACTCAAAATAAAACTTTGAGTTCAGTGGGATTTGCTTCTAAGTAAACATGGGAGATATTGGGTTGTGTTTTTTTTCCTAGCCAGAGAGCAGATACAGTATGGGAAGGTACTGCTGTCTTCCTCACTTTCCTAGCAACAAGGAGCTTATGAGTCTCTGATTCTGGGGACATTTTATCTGAAGTATGCTAGCAGATTAACAGTAATGATGGACCTATTCATCCCAAATCACTGCTGGAAAAAAAAGTACACCTGTTTATGGTTGTCTGGCCTCTCATTTGCATTATCACTGGATATCTGCTAAATTCAGATGGCTGCCTAGAAGGAACATCCAGATACTTAGGTTGCTATTGTAATTGATAGGCTAAGAGACAGTGTCTCATGGAGTGCAGGCTCTCACTGATGTTCTATCATATATCTGACAGATAGGAGATTATGATGCCTAAATAGTGTGGAATGCAAATTTCACTGCATAGACAAAAGCAGCCCATTTTTATGAAGAGTTAGTATCCAGGCAGATCCTAGATATCTATCTTGGACTGTTCTGGACATTTGACTATGTTTATTATTTATTTATTTAATTAAGCTTATATACCGCCCGACTAGCAACAGCTCTCTGGGCGGTGAACATTAAAAATACAATAAAAATAACACAATACAGTATATCACAATACAAAACTGTACAAAAAACTGCACAGTCTAAAATCAAAATATAATAATTTAGAATTAACAGGAATTAAAATGCCTCAGAGAAGAGAAAGGTTTTAACCTGGCGCCGAAAAGATGATAGTGTCGGCGCCAGGCGCACCTCCTCGGGGAGACCATTCCATAGTTCGGGGGCCACCACTGAGAAGGCCCTAGATCTTGTCACCACTCTCCGGGCTTCCCTATAAGTCGGAACCCGGAGGAGGGCCTTCGTAGTAGACCGTAGTGTACGGGCCGGTTCATATCGGGAGAGGCATTCCGACAGATATTGTGGTCCCGCGCCGTATAAGGCTTTATAGGTAAGTACCAACACTTTGAATCTGGCCCGGAAGCATATTGGAAGCCAGTGCAAACGGGCTAGCATAGGTGTTATATGCTCAGACCGCTTAGTTCTTGTTAGCAGTCTGGCCACTGCATTTTGCACTAGCTGTAGCTTCCAAATCGTCTTCAAAGGTAGCCCTACGTAAAGCGCATTGCAGTAGTCCAGACGCGAGGTTACCATAGCATGTACCACTGATGTGAGGTCCTCCTTACTCAGATAGGGACGTAGCTGGGCTACCAACCGAAGTTGGTAGAACGCATTCCGGGCCACCGAGGCTACATGAGCCTCAAGTGTGAGGGAAGAGTCTAAGATGACTCCCAGACTACGCACCTGTTCCTTTAGGGGGAGTGTAACCCCATCCAGGACAGGGTATATATCCACCATCCGATCAGAGAAACCATCCACCAACAGCATCTCAGTCTTGTCAGGATTGAGTCTCAGTTTGTTAGTTCTCATCCAGTCCATTGTCGCAGCCAGGCAACGGTTCAGCACGTCGACTGCCTCACCTGAAGAAGATGTAAAGGAGAAGTAGAGCTGCGTGTCATCAGCATACTGATGACAACGCACTCCAAAACTCCTGATGACTGCCCCCAGCGGCTTCATATAAATGTTAAAAAGCATGGGAGACAGAACCGAACCCTGCGGGACCCCACATTGGAGAACCCACGGTGTCAAGCAATGTTCCCCAAGCACTATCTTCTGGAGACGACCCGCTAAGTAGGAGCGGAACCACTGCCAAGCAGTGCCTCCAACTCCCAACTCCGCAAGCCTCTCCAGAAGGATACCATGGTCGATGGTATCAAAAGCCGCTGAGAGGTCAAGGAGAATCAACAGAGTTACACTCCCTCTGTCTCTCTCCTGACATAGGTCATCAAACAGGGCGACCAAGGCAGTCTCAGTGCCAAAACCAGGCCTGAACCCCGATTGAAATGGATCTAGATAATCGGTTTCATCCAATAGCGCCTGGAGCTGGTCAGCAACCACACGTTCCAGGATCTTGCCCAGGAACGGAACATTGGCTACTGGTCTGTAGCTGCTGAAATCCTCTGGGTCCAAGGAAGGTTTTTTCAGGAGTGGTCTCACTGCCGCCTCTTTCAGATAGCCAGGGACCACTCCCTCTCGTAAAGAGGCATTAATCACTTCCTTGGCCCAGCCAACTGTTCCTTCCTTGCTAGTTTTAATTAGCCAAGAGGGGCAAGGATCCAGTACCAAAGTGGTCGCACGAACCTGTCCAAGCACCTTGTCCACGTCCTTGAACTGAACCAACTATGTTGGTTTGGTGACATTCTCCTCATATGTACAGATCTCTTTTTTTACCACCACTATCACAGATACACACACACACTATCTATTATGTTAGGTTTTCTGTACTCCCTCAAATCCTGGTCCTTAAATATGTCAAGTGTGAGATGAATTGCTTTGCTGCTAACTCTGTCGCCGCCATGACTTCTGCAGCAGCTAGTGCAAGGCTGGAGAAGCTGGTGTTCTCCAGATGTTGCTAGATTGCAATTCCCATCATCCTTGACCATTGGCCATGCTGGCTGGGACTAGGAATTGGAATCGAACGCCATGGGTTCATCACCACTGCAGCTAGTGGCTCTATTGCTGTTGCTCTGTTGCCTATTGACTCTTGGCTGCTACTTCCATTGACAAAACCAGCAACCCCTGACCTGCCAGCTACATTCAGTGCACATTTTGTGGTGATATGCAGTGGCTGAGTATGGTGAAGGGATTGCACAATGGCAGCAAAGCACATACTATATTTTGAAAACCACATAAAATATGACAGAGTGAGAAAGGAGGGCAAGAAATGTGTGCCCAAAGGACAAAAATTATCCTCTCTTGACATGGAAAGCAGGACACTCTCAGATAATGTCTTCTCTTTTGAGTTTTTACTAACGTGGTAAGAGCTCCCTCTCCTGTCTCCGTTTGCTTCAGCAGCTGGCCATGCTGTTGTCATGTTGCACTCCAGCAGTTCCCAGAACTCTGAGACTCAGAAACAATATGGAGGTTTGTGTAATATCCACAATGCCATATATGTAATTAACATCTAGATTTGCTTCTAGTGTCTACATGCGAGTTTGGGGAAACGCCTGCACTTGAATGGGTGGTACCTACCATTAGCTGCAGCTTATTTACGAGGCTGCACTTTACTTTATTGGTAGTTAAGGAAGAGCTGTAATTTCTTGGTGTCTATTGTTCATTTGCAACAGGACTATATTAAGCTATCATGTACCTGGCCGACTATAATTTTATTTATTTATTTATTGAATTTGTCAGTCTCTTTTCTACACATATAACTTCTATGTTCAACTAACTTCTATGTGTTTTTCCTTCTTGCAGAGCAAGAGCAGAGGATGACAGGAATGTGTGCAAAATTTTTAGCAGGTGCCATTAGAACAAGAGCTACAATGGTACCTTGATTTTTAATCTGATATAGTTTTTTTAAATTTTATAGTTTTACTTGTCCATTTCTTTTATGATGATGGATTTTGGATATATCAATTTTATCGGTCGGTATCCTACATAAATGCTAGAATTTTAGTAGGATAATTTGATTAAGCTGCATATCTGCTTTTTATTGTTTTTATATATTCCAGTTGCTATGGATTGTGGCTAATGCAAATAAAGGATTTGATTTGATACATATATGCACAAGTGACTTGCAGTTAATAAAAAATCAAAATCAAAACAAAAGTTAAAGATAAAAAATGTTAAAAATAAAAAGCGGTGGAGCAACACTTCTTAGGAAGGCTACAACATCAAGACCCCTCAAAAAGCCTTTCAGAGTTAAGAACCAAATGCCTGGTAAAAGAGAAATGTTTTTGCTTGGCGCCTAAAGACGGATCATGATGGCGACAGGCATACCTCCCTGGGGAGAACATTCCACAAACGGGGGCACCACTGAGAAAGCTTGTCCTTGTATTGCCACTCTCTGTACCTCCTTCGGAGGAAACATGAAGAAGGGCCTCCAATGTAGAACGCAGGGTCTAGGTTGGTACATACAGGGAGAGACTGTTGTTCAGATATTGGGGTTCTGAGCCATATAAGGCTTTATAGGTCAAAACCAGCACTTTGAATTGAGCCGGGAAACTAATTGGTAGCCAGTGCAATTGCACCAGAATTGGTGTTATGTGCTCAAACTGTCTTATCCCAATGAGCAGTTTGGCTGCTGAAGCTTCTGAACTGTCTTCAAAGGCAGCCCCAAATATAACACATTGCGGTAGTCTAACTTAGAAGTTACCACAGTAGTAGACAACAGAAGTCAGGCTATCTCTGTTCAGATAGGTTCTGAGCTGGGCAACCAGCCAAAGCTGATAGGAGGCACTCCTTGCCACTGAGGCTGTTTGAGCCTCAAGCAACAGGAGTGGATCCAGAAGTACTCCCAAGCCCGCTCCTTCAAAGGGAGTGTAACCTCATCAAGAGCAGGCCACAACCCCTCCATCAGGTGTAGGGAACCACCCACTAACAGTGCCACAGTCTTTCCTGGATTCAGCTTCAGTTTATTGGCTCTCATCTCATTGTGTGTCATCAGCATATTGCTGACAACTTAGTCTAAATCTCCAGATGACCCCACTCAGTGGTTTCATATAGATGTTAAGCAGCATAGAAGATAAAATCTAACCCCACAGTGGAGGCTCCACAGAGCCGACCAATACCCCCCAAGCATCACCCTCTGAGAGCGACCATGCAACTAGGACAGGAACCACCACAGAGCAGTGCTAGCCTCTCCAGAAGAATACCATAGTCGATGATATTAACTGCCACAGGCAGGGGGACTTATAGCATGGGAGGATGGAGAGGTGACTCACAGTGGCTGACAGCTGACCCCTTGGCCAAAATCAGCAGTCCTGATTCAGGGTTTAGGTTGCACTGCTCGCCTGTCTTCTGTTCTAGTAGTGCTGTTAGTCAATGCCAGGCTGGCTGAGAGTAAACATCTATGATTTAATCATTGTCAAGGGGTCCAGCGAAGCATGTATTACTGAGAGCTAGATGAGTGAACTGGTCAGACTGAATCTGACTAAACTTTGCCTGCCCAGGTACTCAGCGAAGCACCTTCTCCTCAACCTCTTAGGGGCTTTTGATCCCACTGACTTCCACTCTTACCTATGGGGTTGTGTCCAGAAGATAGCATGACTATACCTCAGCCCCAGGCAGTTGTGCTGTGGTTTACATTCTGTCCCCAATGCTGTTTAACATCTCATGAAGCTGTTTGGGATGGACATCTGGAGATTTAAAGGGAAATGTCACCTCTAGGCTGATACCACACAATTCTGCTTCTCTGTATCATCTGAGTCAAGAGAAGCTGTGCAGGTCCTGGATGAGTGTCTCAAGGTGGGCATGGTCTGGATGAGAGCTGATACACTGAAGCTGATTCTTCTCTCTCTGAAGAAGTGGGTGCATAGGTTGGGGGGTGCTTCTAAAACCATCACTGCCAATGGAGGCAGAAGCAGTTTCTACAGTGATGCGTGCCTTTTACTAGCTTCAGTTAGTACACCAGTTATGGACATTCCTGGACAGGGTTAGCTTGGCCACATTGATTCATGCCCTACTAATCTTGATATTAGGCTGTATGCACTGTATATGGTGCTGCCCTGGAGGCTGTGTTATATAGAGCAGGGGTCCAGCCAAATTTTGTTTTCTTTTGTTATAGCATAGTTAATTAATCTATGCAGAAAATGTTGCCATGTGGGAAATGGGTGGTGAATCACTTTAAGAAGAAAAAAATCACAATTCTGAATCATATGGCATCATATGAGAGCAAAGCAATTATTACATGCTCATTTGCAGGGAGGTTTAAACAAAGTGTGCTGTGCTTTAACAAACTTTTAAATGGCTTGCACAGCATAAGGAGCAGAATGGGCAAGGAGGGCTGGCATCGCCATGCAGCAGGGTGAAGTATTCTTCTTTAGGCAGCAGCACCATAAGGGTGAAGGAGAACAGCTGAATACAGGACTTGATGTCTGAATGGTGCAGCAAACCTTTTTGAGCTGTTGGGTCTAGAGAGGGCGGAAGGTGCCATTTGGGCTCTGCTTCAGGTAGCAAAATGTTCTGGCCAGCTTTGCAAGCAGACATGGGCCCTGTGGAATCACATTATGTGCACTGCACATACTGTACATACTGAATTTTGGAGAATAATTCCTACCTCTGGATCTGTTTACACAGTCATTACATACTGACACTTTCCCAGTGTTGTTTTGGGTTACTAGCTCACACAGTCTGGAAGTGCTATCTCTGTCTTTAATGGTACTGATCCTGGCAGAGTTCAGCTCACAACAAACACCATTTCTGTAAAGGCATTGGAGTTCATGGGTAAAAATAGATTTCTGTAGTGGAACAAGATGCAGACTTGTGACTTCCACCCTCATCCTCTACTAGGGATGGAAAGGTCTGTCAATTCTCTCCCTTTCTCATTTTCCCACTCTTAAATTAATTTTTCCACTTTTCTGCAGCAATTAGCATTTTTAAAAAATCATCATGAAATTTCATCAGCATTTTAGTGCGAATTTCTCCTAATAAACACATTTTTGCATGCAGTTTTGACAAATGTACACATTTCCCCTACTATAATGCATTTTTGTATGTTACTTCTACTATTAATTTTTATGTATGCTTTCCTCCAATATATGCATTTTAGTAAACATTGGTTGGAGAACCACTTCACAAAATTCATATAAGGGTGAATTTTGAAGGATGGCTGTGTTTCAGCTGTCATATTGTTTTGGAAAATGCGAATTTGATATATTCAGCTTTAAATGCAAACAGAATCAGAGTTCTCCCCCAGTCCTACCAACCAACTATAGTAAACAGGACTTCAGTTTCACCGCATAGCTGGCAGAGTATCACAAACAGACAAGTGGGTGGATGTGGCAGGAGGCAAAGCACATGAATCCTCACCTGCTGCTTCAGAAATTTTTAAAGGGTAGGTGGTATTGGCAACCTTAGGATTGTTTTCCCAACCTTTGTCTACATAAGCGGATGACATACCCTGTGCTGATTATCTTGCCGTTTTATTAATCATTTCATTTCCCGATGGCATGGAGAATTCCACCCACCAAACACAATGCCTGTACAAAAAAGAGAAGAGGGGCAGAGACCACTGATTTTGGCAGGGTTCAGCTCACAACAAACACCACTTCTGTAAAGGCATTGGAGTTCATGGGCAAAAAACAGATTTATGTATGTCACAATGCCAGTCTTTGTGTGCACGCAAAAGATAAAATGCGGCATTAAGATCAGATGTATGGGACCCTAGAATAAGACAATATGTCTTAATCCAGCAATGCTGGAATTGTTAAGAGTCACTCAAATACATAATAAATGTATGATTTTTTTCCTTTCCCTCATGGAATGGTAGAACCAATCTGCAAATTGAAGGAGTTAACAACTAGACTAGGAGAGGAAAAGGGTGGAGAAGGGAAGTGGATTGGAGGGTGCGGGGGCTAGAGGAACAGTGGCACTATTGCAATCATCAGATCAAATCGCAGGGTGGAGGAGGATTTTCCAGATCCTCTGACCTTAAACTTGGGGAATAAAAGGAAGAGGAAGCACATTTGCACAGACCTTCTGTCATAGCTTCCTTAGGGAGGGGTGCCTGTCCATGCACATACAGACCTTAGCTAAACAAGTATATATGTGAAGTTCCAAACTGAGACACACAAAGGGACATATACACAGTGAGAATCTTTTATTCACAGTTCTGTTCCCCAGTCCCTCACATGCTGAAAGCACAGAATTATTCACAAGGTGAAATAAGATGTATTCCAGTAGTAGTAATAATAGTGGGGGGGTTTGGGGGGGGTTGCCACTTCAGTAGCACTTTCTCCGGTTCCCAAAATACACTTTGTGTGCAACACAAAGCTGCTCACCCATGGCCAATTCACAACAAAGCTTGAGACTTGGAGGTTTTGCTCAACAGATGGCCCACTGAGAGCTGAACGCTTGTCTGTGCAATGATATGAATAATAAATATTGATCTCAATCTCTACTTATTGCAAGTAATCTGTTGGTATGTGCACAACTCTTTCATACGTAATAAAATCTGTGTGACAGTATTTAGAACGTAAGCCATTTCTGTTGGGGATGCAACTGTGGGGTCTTCCATTTTTTGAGGGCCAAGGTATATATATTTATTTATGTATTTATGTATTTTTATATAACCCACCCTTCCTCTCAGCAGGAGCCCAGGGCAGCAAACAAAAGCACTAAAAACACTTTAAACATCATAGAAACAAACTTTAAAATACATTAAAACAAAACATCTTTAAAAACTTTTTTTTAAAAAAGCTTTCAAGACTTTTTTTAAAAAAAGGTTAAAAATATTGGGGGGGGGTTAAAAAAGTTTTAAAAACATATTAAAAAGCAATTCCAACACAGAAGCAGACTGGGATAAGGTCTCATAAAAACAGACCTTAAAATACATTATAACAAAGCAACTTTACAAACATTTTTTAAAAGCTTTCAAGAGATCTTAAAAAAAACAGGTTAAAAACCATATTTTTTGTTTTTTAAAAAAAGTTTAAAAACATATTAAAAAGCAATTCCAACACAGAAGCAGACTGGGATAAGGTCTCAACCTAAAAGGTTGTTGAAAGAGGAAGGTCTTCGATAGGCACCGAAAAGATAACAGAGATGGTGCCTGTCTAATATTTAATATTGAACTTGGCCTGGTAGCAAATGGGCAGCCAGTGCAATTCTTTCAGTAGCGGAGTGACATGTTGGCGACACCTTGCCCCAGTGAGCAGTCTCGCCACCGCATTTTGCACCAGCTGCAGCTTCGGAACCAACCTCAAGTACAGCCCCACATAGAGCACATTACAGTAATCCAGCCTAGAGGTTACCAGTGCGTGGACAACAGTGGTCAGGCTATCCCGGTCCAGAAACAGCCGCAGCTGTCTTACAAGCCGAAGCTGGTGAAAGGTATTCCCAGCCACTGAGGTCATCTGGGCCTCTAGCGACAAAGATGGATCTAGGAGCACCCAAAGACTACAGACCTGCTCTTTCAGAGGGAGTACAACCCCATCCAAAGCAGGCAACTGACCAATTATCTGAAATTGGGAACCACCAACCCACAGTGCCTCCGTCTTGCTAGGATTCAGACTCAGTTTATTGGCCCTCATCCAGCCCACCACCAAGTCCAGGCAGCGGTCCAGGGCTTGCACGGCCTCTCCCGATTCAGATGTTATGGAGAAACAGAGCTGGGTATCATCAGCATATTGCTGACACTTTGCCCCAAATCTCCTGATGACTGTTCCCAAGGGCTTCATATAGATGTTAAACAGCATGGGGGACAAGATGGTACCCTGTGGCACCCCACAGCAGAACTGCCATGGGGCCAAAAGACAATCACCCAATGATGTTCTCTGAAAATGACCCTGGAGTGCCTCCAATACCCATCTCACCAAGTCGGCCTAGAAGGATACCATGGTCAATGGTATCAAAAGCCACTGAGAGATCAAGTAAGAGTAACAGAGTCACACTCCCCCTGTCCTTCTCCTGATAAAGGTAATCCATCAGGGCGACCAAGGTCAATTCAGTCCCATAACCAAGCCTGAACCCAGACTGGAATGCATCAATATAATCTGTTTCATCCAAGAGTACTTGAAATTGCTGCGCCACAACCCTTTCAATCACCTTCCCTAAAAAGGGGGTATTTATGATTGGGTGGTAGTTGTTACAAACCAATGGGTCTAAGGTGGGCTTTTTCAGGAGTGGTCGGATCACCGTCTGTTCCAGGGCAGCTGGAACCACTCCCTGCCACAATGATGCGTTGACTATACCCTGGATCCACTCAGTCAACCCCCCTCAGCAAGCTTTAATAAGACAAGAAGGGCAAGGGTCAAGATGACATGTTGCTGGCTGCATCATCGCAGGCACCTTGTCTCCATCATCAGGCCACATCAACTGAAACCGTTCCCAAGAAGTGGCAGCAGATGTTTCACTGGACACCTGATTGGGGACTACGGCAGATGTGGATGGGGCATCAAGACTGTTACGGACGCGAGCAACTTTACCCTCAAAGTGCCTTGCAAACAATTTACAGAGGACCTCCGAAAGGTCTAAGACTCCATTTCCTGGAGCTGATGTCAACAGACCCCTGACAATATGGAAAAGCTCCACTGCATGGTTACTTGAGGATGCAATGGAGGAAGAGGAGTGGTCCTTCTTTGCCACCCTCACCGCCATACAGTAGGCACGGTTATGATGTTTTACTCATGCCCGATCAGCCTCACAGCACATCTTTCGCCACTTGTGCTCTAGCCATCATCCTGCTTGTTTCATTGCCCTTGGCTCACTGGTGTACCAAGGTGCAAACCGGGCTCCACAATGCTGGAGAGGGCACTCGGGGACAACCGTGTCAAGAGTCCAACACGCCTTGCTGTTCCACAGCGTAACAAGGTATAAAACTAATAACTCTCAAAATACAAATGAATAGCATTAATAGTGTAAGATACCTAGATAAATATAAAAAATCCTGTACGTGAAAAATGGAAATTTCCTCATAGTTGCCAAATGCTGGCTATCTCAACTAAAGCCATCTCAAAGTCTCTTACTGTCTTTTAGGAATATCTCTAAAGGCAGTAATTCAGACATAACACTAAGCTATGGTTTAGCATTATGTGAAAGAGCCTGGGTGAGCCTTGGGCACATATGCTTCCCCCTTCCCTTTCCTGCTCTGCCTTATGCCATGGTCCACATAACAGTAAACTATAGTTGATTGTTATGTTCAAACCAGGCCAACGTATTACATTTGTTGAATACCCCTTTCCTCTCTCATTACAATTTGTGTCACTCTGGTGTGCAAAAAGTATGTTGCATATGCCAGAGACACAATAGTCTAGGCAGGTAGAAGAGTAGAAGGTTAAGTAGAAGGTCATGTGAAAATAGGGGAAGCTGAGGGAAATCCTATTCACACTAACCATGCTCAATAATTGTGCTGTAAATGAAGAAGCAGGTACATCTCTGTGATCACATTTCAACTCAAACCATTCCTTCTCTTGTTGTGATGTTGCTACCTTCGTTGTCCCTCTTGAGTTATGACAAACTTTATCAATGACTCTTCAGGTTCAGGTTTTGGTGGGACTACAGGGAGAAAGAATCTCAATAGCTTGGTTCAGGCAAACCTGCTCAAAGTTAAAAGAATCTGTGAGGGGGTCAAGGAGCCATGGGGGTTGGCAACATACCCAGCCCCCAATGCACTTGTGTGTGCATTGGAAAGGGCCCTAGACATGTACTGATATATACACATGCAATGAGCTTCTGCTTATGAGGGGTAGGATCCTGTTTGGCCCAGGATCCCCTCTCACATGGAGGAGCTCTACATGAGTACACTGGCTGCCAATGTGTTACTAGGCCACGTTTAAGGTCTTGCTATTGGCATATAAAACTCTGAATAACTTGAGACCAGATAACTCCAGGGAGCACCTTGTCTTGTATTCCTTTGCCTGGTTCCTTCAATCCATGTGAGAGAGACAGCTAGTAGTGTGGTACACACCAGGGCTATGGAGTCGGAGTCGGAAGCAATTTTGGGTGGAGTCGGAGTCGGTAGAAATGTACCAACTCTGACTTCAAAATAAATTTTGATTGACAAACTTTAAAAATATAAATTCAAAATGTCAAAGAAGCTTCCCATGAAGTCAGCTGTAGTCAAGCATTTCACCATAACTCAAGATGGAAAACATTTTGTGTGTCAGTGTATGACACAGGACCCAGATGAAGACAAATGCTGTGATGCCAAGATCAGCGCATACTCAGGCAGCGATAAAAATGCTCCTATGAGAGCTTCCACTTTAAAAAGACATTTACAGCCCTTTCCAGGGCTGTGGAGTTGGAAGCAATTTTGGGTGGAGTCGGAGTCGGACAGTAGAAAAATAGAGGAGTCAGAGTCGGAGGTTTGGCATACCGACTCCACAGCCCTGGTACACACTCCCTAAATTCATCTTATGTTCATTAAGATTAGGACCTTTAATGTGTCAGCACCAGTCCTTTGGAATGTGATTCCAATTAGCATCAGGCAGGCACCTACAGCACTGGTATTTATGTACCTGCTTAACATTCATCTGTTCACCTTGGCTTTTCCTGACCAGCTATGTTGATGTATTAATTAATGTACTGGTTTCTGATGTATTTTGTATTTGGTTTTATTTTATTTATTTATTTTATTGTTGATTTTAGGCTCTTTACTGCCATGGCATTTCCCCCCCGAATGTTGGCAGTATATATTTATTTATTTATTTATTTGCGAATGAATAAATAAATTGTACATGCTTACCAGATGTACAGCCAGTGGGGAGGGGGAGGCCAGCAGCCACAACCCACCTTTGATATTGTGTGGTAGCCACTGAAACCTTCCTCTTACCTTCCTTTGTTTGGGGATTTGGTATTTGAATGGTGCTCTAATCCAGAGGGTGTTGTTGGTTGACTTTGAGATTTGTAAAGAGGAAAGAAAAGAGAGTATTTTAGATGTGTGAATATTAGTTTTAATGTTAATTCCTCCAGATTTTAGAGAACTCACATTTATTATTAAATTTATTTCAAAAAATATTTTAAACACATCTTTTAAAATGTCACTCAACGCTGACACTAAAAAGTGAGTGAAATGTTCCAACTTCCACTGCAGGAGCCAATTAATTTTCCCAAAAAGGAGGTGGCAGAATATTCAGCCAATCAAGAGATCTCACTGGGAGAAATTTTTTTAGTGTTTTATATATATCACTTCTGACTAGATACAGTGTTACCTGTGGCAAAACATATGTATACACACACACGCATTCACACACACCTGTCTCTTTAATGAGCATTGAAAATGCTCACAAACCAAACAATTATCCAATTTCTATGCCTTGTGACCCATTTCTGTAATCCATATGCATTTTCATCAAAGTCGTTTCCCTTCCCGGCTTCTTAATCAAAACTGTTGCTTTGTTTCTTAGTATATGCTTTGACAGGCAGGCTGCATAAAGTCTGTCCGGCACAACAGCTCTACTGTAGCAATTAAATGTCTGCCTGCCAGTCAGCAGTCTACTTCCTGAGACCTATTTCAGGTGCTGGAAAGAATGCATTGTGTAGTATACAGTACTAGCATTTAAGTGTGCCTCTCCTTTCAGGTTCCTTCAGTGGTGCCAATGTTTGTGATAATTAATACACTTAGCAAATGAGTGTGTGCTATTTTGTGCCATTTTAAAACATAAGGCATAGTTCAAAGTGTATATGTAATATTATATAGTTATTAGGCAAAAAAACTCTGGTTACTTTCATCCAAGCTTCATTGTTTTAAGTGGAGAAACCGCACAGTTGTTTTTTTGGGGGGAAGGTCCTCGTGATATCCACCAGGGCTATTACCTTAGTATTCTTATACCAGCTGTAAGTATGAAAGAAAAACTACTTCCATAGGATAAAGAGAAACTACTTCTATACAATGGACACAGAAGGCCAGAAGGGAAAGAATCTCAGGGTTGCAAATAAATAAAAGTCTTGGGACAACCATGGTTTGAATATGGGAGTGGATATACCTGTAATGCAGGGATGGGGAGTCTGCTGCCCTCCAGATGTTGTTGAACTATAACTCCCATTATCCCTGACAGGATTGCCAGGCTGGCAACCAAGAGGTCTTCTGTATCTTTAAAAGTTGTGCAGGGGGAAGGGAGAATTTCACCTTGTGGTTTTTCTTATTATAGTGTTGCAAGAAAACCTGCACTTGGCTGAATTTTCTCTTCTCTTAAAGATACAGAATCCCTGACCATTGGCCTGGCTGCCTAGGGCTGATGAGAAGCGGAGTCCAACAACAAGTGGAGGGCCACAGATTCTGTATGCCTGCTGTAATGAGAGAAAACATTTTGCCAAATAGCTCTCAGGCCAGGTGCAAGTATTTCCTGAGCTGTGTTAGAAAAAATGCTCATGAAGAAACAAGCAGTGACAGGAAACACCCCTGTTCAAGTGACAAAACCTTGGAATGCTGCCTAGTTTGGGTAAAAAATTCTAAAAGACTGTACATTACACAAATAGTGTAGAGGGAACTAAATTCTGTTCGCACCATTAGCACATCGACTTCCTTCAGACATAAGCTTATTTATTTATTTATTTCATTTATATCCCACCTTTTCCCCAAGGTGGCATACATGCATCTCCTTCTCCCTCATTTTATCCTCACAACAACCTTATAAGTTTTTTTGCCTATTAGTGAATTTTGCCTATTAGTGAATTTCTCTGCTTTTTAATCCAGGAGGCAAGAAATGGGATCCTGTGCAAGTTTGCTGAGAAATGGATTGTTCATTTGCATGCTTATTGAGTTCAGTGGAATTTACTCCCCTAGGATCATGCTTAGGATAGGTGAAACTGACCACAGGAGATGGGGAGCAGAGGAGGAGGAGGAGGGAGGGGAAGAAGGGCAGAGGGGAGAAGGAGGAGGGGGAGGGGAGGAGAAGGACAGGTTTGATCATTTGCATGTTTATTGAGTTCAATGGTATTTACTCCGTGCAATCAAGCTTAAGATACGTAAAACTGACAGAGGAGGAGGAAGGGGAGGTGGAGGAGGGGGAAGGGAAAGGAGGGGATTGGAAGGGGAGGAGGAGGGAGAGGGAGGGGCAAAGGAAGGGGGAGGGAAGGGGCAAGAGGGAGGGAATAGGAGGGAGGAGAAGGGAGTGTGGGTTTGATCATTTGCATACTTTTTGAGTTCAGTGGGATTTATTTCTGTGCAAATGTTTGAAAATGGAAATGGACTGCCTTCAAGTCGATCCTGTCTTATGGCGACCCTATGAATAGGGTTTTCATGGTAAGTGGTATTCAGAGGTGGTTTTACCATTGCCTTCCTCTGAGGCTGAGAGGCAGTGACTGGCCCAAGGTCCCCCAGTGAGCGTCATGGCTGTGTGGGGATTCAAACCCTGGTCTCCCAGGTCGTAGTACAATACTGACCCGGGGGAGGGACAGGGAAGGGTGGAGGAGGGGGAAGGGAGGAGATTGGGTGGGTGGGCACTGGGCAGAGGGGAAGCCACCTTCCTTTCCAAATGGAAAACATTGTGAACAGTATCATTGCTTTTCAGTGTTTTCCCCACCTTTTTATTCTACAGCAGGCACATGTAGCCTCCCACCCAAATTTAAATCAAAGCTGTCCCTGGCCACATCCACACCACACCTTTATTTCACTTTGGACAGTCATGACTTCTCTCAAAGAATCCTGGGAAGTGTAGTTAGTGAAGGGTGCTGAGAGTTGCTAGGAGATGCCGTTCCCCTCACAGACCTTCAATCCGAGCAGCTGACTGTTAAACCACTCTGGCCACTGGAGCTCAGTCAGGGGAATAGGAGTCTCCTCTTAGCACCCTTCACAAACTACACTTCCCAGGATTCTTTGATGGAAGCCATGACTGCCTCAAGTGAAATAAAGGTCTGGTGTGGGTGTGGCCCCCTGACTATCCAAGCAGCTGTGATTCTGGCTTTTAGAACACTAACATTTGGTTCAGAAGATGAAGGTCAGAGTATGGGGCAAGGTCGGTAATAGGATTACAGGTACTGTGTGAACATGGCTGATTTTTAATTAATTTCAACAAATTATGAGAACACTGACAGAAAAATGTCCAAAGGGGGTCTGCATTTTTTCTCTCTTTTTACATTTTGAACTCTCAATTCTCTCTGACTGTTTTGTGTATCACCATGAAAATTTAGAGGATTGTTAAGCAAGTGTTTCTGAGTTCAGGACTCTAAGTTTTGTAAGGTTTTCTTTGAAATAAGCTTATGGGAAGCATCAGAATGGCATGGGGGTATTTTAACACTGTGGAATGTGAAAAATCCTATAGTATACAGCCATTAATAAGTATTACAGGTAGAATGGCATCCTCAGCGATCCCACTTGCAGAAATCACACCAGCATCAATGCACAGTGTTGCCTTTGAATCTTATTTCCTACAGCAGAGGTCGGGAACATTTTTCAGCCCTAAAGCTGCTTTTATTATGGACAACTTTCTAGGGGCCACATGCCAGTGGTGGGTGGGGCCACTGGCAAATGGGGGCAGGCATTACACAGGTCAGTTTCTACGTACACTCACACTTCCTTCACTATCATCCATCGGGGCAGGCAGGCAAAAAGCATTGTCATGAGTTCAAGGCTAGGCCAAAATACTCAAAGAGGCTGCAAAGCAGGGCTGATAAAGTGTGTGGCTCTGGAGGGTGTGTGGCCTGCGGAGAGTCCTGAGGGCTAGTTAGAGAGACCACATTTGCCCTCTGCTTGCCCCAAGGATCCTGCATCCCTATTCTAGAGGCTGCAGGGCCCATCATCATCATCATCATCATCAACAACATTATTATTATTATTATCATCATCATCATCAACAAAATTTATTTCCCACCCTTCCTCCCAGAAGGAGCCCAGGGTAGCAAACAAAACACTAAAAACACTCTACAGCATCTTAATAACAGACTTTAAAATATATTAAAATAAAACATCTCTGAAAACATTAAAACAAAGCATATTTTAAAACATATTTTTAAAAAAGCTTTAAAAACATCTTAAAAAGCAATTCCAACTCAGACGCAAACTGGGATAAGGTCTCTACTTAAAAGGCTTGTTGAAAGAGGAAGGTCTTCAGTAGGCGCCAAAAAGATAACACAGATGGTGCCTGTCTAATATTTAAGGGGAGGGAACTCCAAAGGTAGGTGCCACAACACTAAAGGTTTGCTTCCTATGTTGTAGGATAAGATGGTATCTGCAGGAGGCCCTCACCTGCAGACCACAGTGATTGACTGGGTATATAAGAGTTAAGATGATGTTTTAGGTATCCCAAACTTTGTATACCAAAACGAGAACCTTGAACTTGGCCCGGTAGCTGATGGCACCAGTGCAACTATTTCAGCAGCAAGGTGACATGTTGGCGATACCCTGCCCCAGTGAGCAATCTCTCCGCCGGATTTTGCACCAGCTGCTGCTTCTGGACCAATGCAAGGGCAACCCCACATAGAGCACATTACAATAATTCAGCCTGGAGGTTACTGGTTGCTGTAACCACTTGCTGGTGCTTTTCAGTTTGTGTAGTTTTCTGTTGATACACTTCTGCATATTCCACGGCAGACACAAGTAAGCAATGGGTTATGAAAAGCAGTTGCACAGACTACATAATAGTTAACATATTCACTCCAGACATGGATGGATGGACATGAAATGAATCTGACTTGACAAATATAATTGTATAGTAAATATCTTTCTAGGGATACTAAAAGCTTAATGTATTCTTAATGGCAAAAATTTAGTTCTAATCGTCTATCCATATGGTTACTGCACGTTCTCAGTTAACCAGATTCTATTCTCATTGTTTCCAACTTCCAGCAAGGAGAGTAATTTTTAACTGTTTCAGAAAACCAGCCCAGTCAGCTTGAAACTAACCGGTTTTATACCAGCCCGTGCTTAAGTGGGGTAATGCCTTATTTTTTGCCAATGTCACAAGAGAAGGGAATTCTTGTTTTCCATTGTCTACAACCGTTTGTGACTCCTGTGATATTACTGGTAATAAAGACCTGAATTTTTGATTGATTTCCTGACACTCATTTCATGCTGCATGATTTTGTGACTTCATAGCTCACTGAAAGGAAATAAAATATTCATTTCTATTTTCCCCTGAAAGTTTATTTTCACTATTGTTGTTTTTAATATAAGGTTTAAAAAGAATGCTTGGGAAAATAATGTTGCCGCACATCACATTTGCTTATCTACTAGGTATTTTGTTGGTTGCTGTGCCTTTGAACACCTCTTAAGATATCCTAAGCAAATTTTGCATGATGGCTCCTGAGATAAAGGAGCAGATTTTCATCTCTGTGTGGATATAATTGGATACCATTTTGAATTAGACTGAACATTTTGAAACTGTACTGAGGTTTTTAGTTTCTTAGGATTCTCAAGCAAAGCTGAGTACGAGGCTGCTAGTTTTTAAATAACTGCCTTTCTCCATCCATATCATAAATACCACAAAGAAAAGTGCTACACATTATAGCAGAGATAAAAATTACACAAGATTATTTTGTTTTACTGCTTCCTATTCCAAAATTGAATAAAAACACAGCCAATTGTTTTTTGGAACTATGGTTTCCAACTGATTCCCCTCTTTTTATAAAACCCCAAATTTTCTTGAACCAATTGTTAACCTAAGGAGTTAGGACTCAGGAAGCTGCCTTGTGCTGACCCATTTAGCTCAATATTGTCTGTTGACTCTCTGGCAGTGACTCTTCCAGGCACTGAGACAGGAGTTAAAACATACTAGGTTTTTAATTTACTGTATTTTTCAAAGTGTGTATTCTACTTTTCCCCACTAGGTGGACTCAAAGCAGCTCAAAATGTAGCTGTCATTGAAAGCAGCAAAAAGTTGATACACCAGTGACTTGCACATCTGTTTCTAAGTAATGTGCAAAGGAGGTAATATGCACATCTCTTATTTCTTTATTAATAATATTTATTAGTTGCTTTAGCAGCAAAATGTCCTCTCTTCAAAGCAGGGGCCTCACGAAAGGGAGCCCTTCTTCTTGGGCCGGCCCAGCTGGAAGCTTGGGAGGCGCTTTCTGGTCTCCACCAGCCACCTGCCGTAGCTCTTCCTGGCAGGCCCGAACTCAAGCAGCAGTGACGAGATGACCAAAGATGCCAACGTGTCTCCAGGAAAGTCCTGCTCATGAGTCCGCTGAGTGAAGAAGCTCTTTGGTGGAGCTGGGGCAATAGGTGACAACGGCGAGCGTGGGGAGCAGATTGAGGATTGTTGTTGTTGTCTCCTTTCATTTGTTGGGATGGTGTTTTTGTGGGTTGGTTTCTCTCATGTTCCCCTTCTCTGTGAGGAAAAAGCCCCTCAGAAAATGGAACCGCGGTTGCGGCAGCCAGAACCAGGTCAGCCTTCAGGTGCCCCTCAGCCGGCTCCTTTCCTGGAACAAGGCTGCTTCGATGACAAGCAGGAGGCAGCTGCTGCTCAGCCAAACTGATGGTCCGAACTCCATCATTCTCCAGTTTCTCCTGACCCGCTTCCACACCGCCGCGTCGGTAGCATCTTCTGTCGGGGACGGGGTGGGTGGGTGGAAGCAGCCACCACCGCCATCACCACCACCATGTGTACAAGCTCTAGAACCCGCTTCTAAAATAAACAATGGAGTAGTAGGGCAGTCGAGGAATCGGCTCGAGAGATCTAACACGGCATCTAACATGGCATCTCTTGGTGTTCAAATGTGCAGAGGAAGTTCTCTTGGTAGTTCTGCCACCTTCAGAAGTGCAAGGAATGGCAGCCCAGGAAAAATATGGCAAAGATGAATAGAACTTTCAACTCCAGGAAATGGAGTTTTAGACTCTTAGGAGGCCCACTGTGAATTGTTTGCAAGGCACTTTGAGGGTAAAGTTGCTCACCTCCATAGCAGTCTTGATGCTCCATCCACATCTACTGTAATCCCCAATGAGATGTCCAGTGCAATGTCTGCTGCAACTTCTTGGGAACGGTTTCAGTTGATGCGGCCTGATGACATAGACAAGGTGCTTGCGTTGATGTGGCCAGTAATGTGTCCTCTTGACCCTTGCCCTTCTTGGCTTATTAAAGCTTGCTGAAGGGGTTTGACCGAGTGGATCCAGGGTGTGATCAATGCATAATTGCGGGAGGGAGTGGTTCCAGCCACCTTGAAAGAGGCGGTGATCTGACCACTCCTAAAAAAGCCCTGTCTGACAATGATCCAGCCCCTGTCCTGCCTCTCTGTGGTGTCGCTCACACCATCACTTATACCTCCTCCAGAGGAGGAGGAATCAAAGACTCAACCAGAGGTGGTGTCAGAGGAGGTTCTGGCTGAAGTGCCTCCATCCATATTGCCAAGGACTCACAGGCAGATGTGCAGGTGTGAGCAGATAGCACCTGCTTTTCAACCTGATTGTAGGAATCCCCACTTGCTAACCCAGTCCTGTTCCAATAAACCTTTCTCTCACAAATAGAAAGCCCACCCTGAACCTACTTAAAGGGTCTCAAGGGGATGTTCAATTGCTGCAACAACATCTTAGTTTGAGTAGTCATGCCTAAATATGCTGTGTAGAGATGCAGAGTCCTGAATAACCTATAAGCTGACCTATAAAACCCTCTATTTATTTATTTATTTATTAAATTTATTAGTTGCCCATCTGGCTGGTTGTCCAGCCACTCTGGGTGACGTACAAGATAAAACAATACATTAAAACATTAAAATTTAAAACCATAATCAGTAAAAAACCTAACCCACCCCAAAAGCCTGCCTGAAGAGCCAGGTCTTCAAGGCCCGGCGGAAGCTTATCATAGAAGGGGCATGGCGGAGATCATTTGGGAGAGAGTTCCACAGGGTGGGGGCCACTATTGAAAAAGCCCTCTCTCTAGTCCTCACTAGTCTAGCTGTTTTAACCGGTGGGATTGAGAGAAGGTCTTCTGAGGCTGATCTTGTTGAGCGGCATCCCTGACGATGCTGGAGGCGCTCCTTCAGATAGACTGGGCTAAAACCGTATAGGGTTTTAAAGGTCAAAACCAACACCTTGAATTGGGCCCGGTAAACAACCGGTAGCCAGTGCAACTCCTTCAGCACTGGAGTGATGTGATCTTGCCGGCGGCTGCCTTTAATCAGACGAGCCGCCGCATTCTGTACCAGTTGCAGCTTCCGGACCGTTTTCAAGGGTAACCCCACGTAGAGCGCATTACAGTAGTCTAGGCAAGAGGTGACCAGGGCATGTACTACCGGTGGGAGCAGATGGTTGGGAAGGTAGGGGCGCAGCCTCCGTATCAGATGGAGTTGATACAGCGCTGCCTGGCTCACAGCCGAGACTTGAGCCTCCATGGTCAGCTGGGAGTCAAGAATGACCCCCAGGCTGCGGACCTGGTCTTTCAGGGG